>NC_064847.1:14016929-14734637 GCF_024166365.1 Elephas maximus indicus
AGGCCTGTGTGGACCCATTTCAGTAGCATAGGCCCTCAATAGCACAGTACAGCAGAGTATACACCTGAAGCCTATTTTAAACTGTATTAGCTATAAGGTGGAGTAGCAGATTTGTGACGTTTGACGCTGCTTTGCACATTAAGCAGGGTCCTCATCTAAGCACATCAGGGGCAAAAGGGCTGGTGACTCCACCCATGTCACCTAGCCACCCGTGACAGGGGTCCAAGGATAATGGTACCTCGCAGTCTTAAAACCAACAGCATTGGGTGCTCATGGTCCAGCCGCAAAACTCACCCATCTATGTGCTCTAGGGAACAGGGACACACTTGCCTCCCAGACACTCAGGGGCAGCTGTCAGCCCCCTGCCTTGGTCAGCACCTGACCCCCTACTGCAGCCAGATACCTGTGCCTACTCCAATTACCCCTGCCCCTCTAGGGCTGTAGGTGAGAGACGCATCACACACTTGGTGATCGACTACCTGGACCCCTGAGCTAAATCCATACAAGAAAAGTAAAAGGACTCCGGGACTCAATATCTAGTAACATGTCTAACTACTTGATGACAGGACATGAGAGCTTCAAAAGAGTCAACAGTCAAACTAACCCATACCCCTAGCCTATTCGGGTATATCAAAACCAAACAAAACAAGAAGCTAGGACACAGTAAGCAAACATATTTTCCACAGTGGCTATACCATTTTACAGTTCTGTCAGCACCTGATGAAGCTTCCAATTTCTCCATATCCTCATCAGTATTTGTTTTCCATTTTTCTGTTAACAGCGATTGTCTTAGTCATCTAGTATTGCCATAACAGAAATACCACAGTGGATGGCTTTAACAAAGAGAAATTTATTTCCTCACTTTACAAGTAGGCTAAAAGTCCAAATTCAGGGCATCAGCTCCAGAAGAAGTCTTTCTCTGTCTGCCAGCTCTGGAAGAAAGACCTTGCCCTCAATCTTCCCATGGTTAAGAAGCTTCTCAGGCTTAGGGGCCCCAGGTCCAAAGGATGTGCCCTGCTCCTGGTGTTGCTTCCTCGGTAGCATGAGGTCCCCAGCTCTCTGCTTGCTTCCCAAGGTGGTGCAGGCCACACTCCAGAGAAACTCCCTTAACCTTAGATCAGGGAGGTGACCTAAGGACGGGATTATAATCCCACCCTAATCCTCTCAACATAAAATTACAATCACAAAATGGAGGACAACCACACAATATTGGGAATCATGGCCTAACTAAGTTGATATACACATTTTTGGGGGGACAAAATTCAGTCCATGACAGCCATCCTAGTAGGGTCATTATGAGTTGGAATCAAAAGCAACAGTTTTTATGGGTTAGTGGGGGTGAAGCGGTATCTCATTGTTATTTTATTTTTATTGTAATAAAATAATCCAAACATTTATCATTTCAGCCATTTATTATTTATACAATTCAGTGACATGAATTGGGTTCATTGCGTTGTGCAACCATTATCCCTTTCCATAATTTTCCAACACCCTTAATAAAAATTCAGTGCCCCTTAAGCAATGACTGCTCCCACCACGGTAATCTCTAATGAACTTTGGTCTCTATACATTGTCCTTTTGTGACTGCCTTATTTAACCAGCACAATGCTTTCAAGGTTGATCCATATTGTGGCATGTATGAGGACTTCATTTCTTTTTTATACCACAGACTGGCAGAAGAACTACAAATCTGTCTTAGAAGAAGTTCAGGTAGAGTGCTTCTTAGAAGGAAGAATGGTGAGACTTCATCTCACATACTTTGGGCTTGTTATCAGGTGGGACCAGTCCCTGGAGAAAGACATTATGCTTGGTAAAGAGTCATTGAGAGAAAGGAAGACCCTCAATGAGCAGGAATGACACAGTGGCTGCAATGACAGGCTCAAGCATAGCAACCTTTGTGAGGTCCTTGTCATCAATCTTCCCTGGTCAAGGAGCTTCTAGTCCCAGGGACCCTGGTTCCAAAGGATGTGCCGTTCTCCTGGATCTTACTTTCTGGTGGTATGAGGTTCCCATGTCTCTCTTCTCACTTCTTTTTTATTTCAAAGGAAATAGGCTTAAAACATAACCTAGTCATGTAGATTGAGTCTTGCCTCATTAACATAACTGCCTCTAAGCCTGCCTCATTGACTTCTGCTGGTAGAATTTACAACACATAGGAAAATCATATCAGATGACAAAATGGTGGACAATCACACAGTACTGGGATCCATGGCCTAGCCAAGTTGATACATATTTTGGGCGGACAAAATTGAATCCATGACACATAAAAAGTTGAGAATTGGCTTTTCCATTTCTGCAAAAAGGCTGCTGGAATTTTAATGAGGATTGCATTGAATCTATAGATAACTCTGGGTACTATTGATATCTTAAAAATATTGTCTTTTAATTCACGAACACAGAATAGCTTTTCATTTATTTAGGTCTTCTTCAATTTTTCTCGATAATGTTTTGTAGTTTTCAGTGTACACATCTTTCATTTCTTCAGTTAAATTTATTCCTAGGTACTTTGTTCTTTTAGATTTATTATAAATAAAATTGTTTTCTTAATTTCCTTTTGTTTGTTCATTGCTAAAAACCCTGGTGGCATAGTGGTTAAGAGCTATGGGGGCTAACCAAAAGGTTGGCAGTTCGAATCCACCAAGTGCTCTTTGGAGGCCTTATGGGGCACTTCTACTCTGTCCTTTAGGGTCACTGTGAGTCAGAGTTGACTCGATGGCAAAGGGTTTGGTTTTACTTTTATAGTTTTGCCAATCCAGAATGTCGTATTTGGAATCATACAGTATACAGCTTCTTCAGACTGGCTTCTCTCACTTAAAAACATTCATTTAAGGTTCCTCCCTGTCTTTACGTAGCTTGACGGTTCATTTTTTTTTTTTTTTATTGCTGAATATTCCACTGTATGGATGTATCAGTTTATCCATTTACCTACTGACAACTTGGCTGCTTCTAATTTTTTGCAATTATGAATACAGCTGCTATAAACATTTATGTGTAGGTTTTCATATGAACATACATTTTCAGTTGGGTAAACACCTAGCTGCATGATTGCTAGACCATACAGTAAGCCTTTTTTTATCTTTGTAAGAAACAGCCGGACTGTTGTCAAATAAAAACAAACCCAGACTTAGATAGGAAAGGGTATTATTCAGAAAGAAATATCACCATAAGGGAGGAGCGAAGCTACAGGTAGTCCCCAACTTACCATGGGATTCCAGTTCTGAGGACTCCATTATAAGTTGGTTCTGACATAAATTGAATACCTCATTTTTTTTTTTTTTGGTTTTCATTACTATAGCCTTTTATTATCAGTATCGTTGTAAATCATAATATTGAACATCTGTGAGTGAACATCTGACAAAGACAAATCAACAAATTACATGCTGCAACACAGTATGTACTACATATTACTACAATACCAAAAAACCCATTACCTTCTAATGGATTCCAACTTTATAGCAACCCTATAGGACAGAGTAAAACAGCCGCTGAGGGCTTCCAAGCAGTGGCTGGTGATTTCAGTCTGCTGGTGTTTTTCTTAGCAGCCAAGTGCTTACCCACTGTGCCACCAGGACCCCATTACTACAGTAGTCCCCCCTTATCTGTGGGGCGTGTGTTCCAAGATCTCCATGGATGCCTGAAATCTCAGATAGTACTGAACCCTATATACGTTTTGACCTATACATACCTGTGATAAAGCTTAATTTATAAATTAGGCACAGTAAGAGACTAATAACAGTAATGAATAGTAAAACAGAACAATTATATAGCTCCTAATTATAACAACATACTGTAATAAAAATTATGTGAATGTCGTTCCTGGGTGGGACAGAGCTGGACGGTGTGAGATTTCATCACGCTACTCATTTAACATTTTCAGTGCACTGAGGACTGCCAGTAACTGAAGCCTTAGAAAGTGAAACTGGGATAAGGGGAACTACTGTAATGATAAGGTGTACAAAACAAAAACACGGTCATAAGTGCAATTGTCATAACTCAAATACGTCATAAGTCATGGACTACCTGTACATCGTAGTGAAAGACTTCCAATGCAATAGTGTGAATGTTCTGACCATGATTTCAGCTAGCATCTTAATAGTTATGGCAAATGAGTTTTTCCTTTATAGAAACAAGAGTAAATAGGGCTGGAAAGCCAGGTACATGAAAGTGGGATATAAGAGAAAGCCAATCAGATTATAAATCAGAGAATGTTTAATGCTTAAATCAGCTTATTCTCTGCGGTTATATGCAGTTCAGGCTGAGGATGGGCCAAAGTTCAGGAACTTGGGGGAAGAGAGAAGTTTTGTTAACAGGCATTTTGTTTCTGACTGAGCAGGGACAGCACTTCGGTTAATCATTTATGTTGCAGAGAAAGGGAATTTGGAGGGTCTGTGTCTGGCCTTGTCATAGGTGAACATGGGATCATCTGTGCATCTTATCTAAGTTATATGAAAAGGGCGGTTACCTGCAGCAAGTTGTTTTACTGAACACAAAGGTGGAGAGTTTTTTTTTTTTTTAACTATTACTATTTGTTAGGATGATAGGGTTCAGGCAAAATTCAACATTGTCACTGCCTTCCAAAGTGACTATACCACTTTGCATTCCCACCAGTAATGAATAAGACTTTCTGTTATATATACAGAACAAACCATTGTCATATTACCACAATTCACTGATACTTAACATAGTAGGAGGATACACATTTCCTGTAATACTGTTAATCTGCAGTAAGCAAAACAGCATGGTACTGGTATAAGGATGAACATATAGACCAGTGGAATAGAACTGAAAGTCCAGAAATAAACCCACAGATCTTTTAATAAAGATGCCAAGCACATGCATTGGAAAAAGAACAGTCTGTTCCACAAATGGTGCTGAGACAACTGAATTTCCATGTGCAAAAAAATATAGAATATATAACTAACTCCTACAACTGAACAATAACAAAACCACAGTAAAAAATTCGGCAATGGACTTGAACAAACATTTCTCCAAATAAGTATATAAATAACCAATGAAACATGAAAAGATGCTGAACATCATTAGTCATTAGGGAAATACAAATCAAAACCGTAGTGAGATTCCATTTCACCCCCACTAGGTAGGTAATAAGTGGCCCTGGTAGTGCAATGTTTAAGCACTTGGCGGCTAACTAAAAGGTTGCTGGTTCAAACCCACTGGCAGCACTATACAAAAGACCTACTGATCTTCTCCCATAAGATTACAGCCTGGGAAACACTATGAGGCAGTTCTACTCTGTCGTACAGGTCGCTATGAGTTGGATGTGACTCAATAGCACACAACAACAACAGGATGGCTGTCATCGCAAAAGCAGAAAATAAAAAGTGTTGGCGAGCATGTCATAATACTGGTACCCTCATTCACTACTGATGGGATTATAAAATGGTGCAGCCATGTGGAAAACAGTTTGGCAGTTCCTCAACAAAATAAACATAGATTTACCACATAACCCAGCCACTCCACTACTAAGTATATACCTGTCTTGGTAACTGAGTGCCGCTATAACAGAAATACCACAAACAGATGGCTTTGACGAACAGAAGTTTATTCTCTCACAGTCTAGGAGGCTAGAAGTCCAAATTCAGGGCATCAGCTCTGGCAGAAGGCCCTTTCTGCTCTGGAGGAAGGTCTCTGTCATCAATCTTCCCTTGATCTAGGAGTTTCTCTGCACAGGAACCCCAGGTCCAAAAGATACACTCTGCTCCCAGTGATGCCTTCTTCATGGTACGAGCTGCCCTTGTCTCACTGCTTGCTTTTCTCTTCTATATCTCAAAAGAGATTGGCTTTTGACACAATCCAAGCTTGTAGACTGAGTCCTGCCTCATTAACATAACTGCCTTAACACCATCTCATCAACATCATGAAGACAGGATTTACAACACAGAGGAAAATCACATCAGATGACAAAAGGGTGAACAATCACACAATACTGGGAATCATGGTCTAGTCAATTTGAGACACATTTTTGGGGGACAAAATTCAATCCATGACAATACCCAAAAGACTTGAAAGCAAACACTCAAAGAGATACATGTATATTAATGTTCCATATAGCATTATTAACAATAGTCAAAAAGTGGAAACACCCAACTGTCCACCAACAGATGAATGGATAAACAAAATGGGGTTTTATATGGACAATGAAATATTATTATTCATCCATGAATAGAAATTAATTTCTGATTCACAGTACAACATGGAGGAATCTTGAAAACATGCTGAGTGAAGTGAGTCAGAAACAAAAGAACACACATTCAATGGTCCCACTTATGTGAACTTCTAGAATAGGCAAATATATAGAGACCAAAGTTTATTAGTGGTTACCACGGGCTGAGGGAATGGAGAATGGACATTGCTGCTTATGTAGGGTACTGAGTTTCTGACTGGGGTGATGAAAATTTTTGCAAATGGATAGTGGTGATGGTACATAACATGATGAGTTTAATTACTGTACAACGAAAAAATGATTACAGTGTCAATATTTTGTTATAGATATTTTACCAGAATACAAATTTTTAAAAAGGTCCAGATTTCAATAAAACATAAGCAAACTAGAAAATTAAAAAGTATGGCCCATTCACAGGAGAAGCAGAAAATACCCCTGATAAACACAGACACTGGGCTCACTAGACAAAGATTTTATATCAACTGTCATAAAGGCGCTCAAAGGGTTAAAGAAGCCATGGGCAAAGAATTTTTAAAAAAGAAACAGAAGAACAATGTCTGACTAAATAGAAAATACCAATAAAGAGATACAGATTATAAAAAGGAACTAAATACAAATTCCAGAGCCAAAAAGTACAACTGAAGCTAAAAAGTACAAAAGAAATAAAAAACTCACTAAAGGGGTTCAACAGCAGAGTTTCAAGCAGTCAGAAGAAAGAATCTATAAACTTGTATACAGGTCAAATGAAATTATGCAACCTGAGGAGCAGATAGAATAAAAGAAAAATGAAGAGAGTCTAAGAAATGGGAGGGACACAATCAAATGTACCACCTTCATGCATGATAGGAGATCTGAGTGAAGACAAGAAAGGGGGGCAAAAAGGATATGTGAAAAAATTATAGCTGAAACATTCCAATTGATAAAAGGCATTAATCTATACATTTAAGAAGCTCTATAAACTCCAAGTAGGATAAATGCAAAGAGATTCACATTGAGACACATTGTATCAAAATATTGTAAAGCAAAAACAGAGAAACTTGAAAGCGGCAAGAAAGAAGTGACTCACCATTACACAGACCCTCAATAATATTAACAGCTGATTTCTCATAAAAAGCAATGGAAACCAGAAGTGGGAAAATGTGTTGTTGGGAGGGGAAATGCAGGAATTTAACAAAAATTATTCAATTTTATTTTTATTAAAAAATAAAGAGGAAATTGTGACATACCACATAATAGCAGGTAAGGAAGTATGACCTACCCTAGAAGAATAATTTGAAGCCATATAAAAATGAATGGAGCTGTAATAGTTGCAGAATTTTTTTATACTATTAAGGATAAATTCGTATTTATTCAAAATAGATTGCAAAAGGCTTAAGATATTGATTGTAAACCTCCAGGAAAACATTTGTACATTTGTGGAATGTAAGGAGTATGAATCTAGGAAAATTGGAAATCATCAAAAATGAAATGGAACACATTAACATCAATATCCTAGGCATTAGGGAGCTGAAATGGACTATAGTGGTTTTTAATCAGACAATTGTAAGGTCTCCTATTGCCAGGAGTAACAACTTGAAGAGAAATGGCGTTGCTTCATCATCAAAAAGAACATTTCAAGACCTATCCAAAAGTACAACGCTGTCAGTCATAGGATAATATACACACACCTATGAGAAAGTCCAGTCAATACAACTATTGTTCAGATTTACACACCAACCACTAAGGACAAAGGTGACAACACTGAAGATTTTTTACCAACTTCTGCAGTCTGAAATTGATTGAACCTGCAATCAGGATACATTGATTATAACCGGTGATGGCAATGCGAAAGTTGGAAACAAAGGATTGCTACTTGGAAAATATGGCCTTTGTGACAGAAATGATGCAGAAGATTGCATGACAGAAATCTGCATGGCCAGTGACTTCTTCATTGCAAATACCTATTTTCACCAACATAAACAGTGATCATACATGTAGACCCTGCCAAATGGAATACACAGGAATCAAAATGACTATATCTGTGGAAAGAGACAATAGAAAAGCTCAATATCATCATCAAAACAAGGCCAGGGCCTGAGTGTGGAACAGACCATCAATTGCTCATATGAAAGTTCAAGCTGAAAATGAGGAAAATTAGAACAAGTCCACAAGGGCCAAAGAATGACCTTGAGTATATCCCACCTGAATTTAGAGACCATCTCAAGAATAAATGTGACATAATGAACACTAATGACCAAAGAGCAGACCAGCTGTAGAACGACAACAAGGACATCATACATGTAGCAAGAAGTCATTAAAAAGACTGGAAAGAAAAAGACCAAAATGGATGTCAGAAGAGATTCTGAAACTTGCTCTAGAATGTTGAGTATCTAAAGGGAAAGGAAGAAATGATGAAATTAAAGAGCTGAGCAGATTTCAAAGGACAGCTGAGGAAGAAAAAGCAAAGTATTATTATGAAATGTGATAGGGTGGAGTTAGAAAAACAATAGGGAAAAACATACTCGGCATTTCTCATGCTGAAAGAACTCAAGAAAAAATTCATGCCTCAAGTTGCAATGCTGAAGGATTCTACTGGGAAAATATTAAACAATGCAGGAAGCATCAAAAGAAGGTGGAAGGAATACACAGACACTATACCAAAAGAAATGGTCAGGGGTCAACCATTTTAGGAGGTACCATATCATAAGATACCTACAGGACTGAAGGAACAAGTCAAAGCTGTACCAAAGACATTGTCAAAAACAAGGCTTTAGGAACTGTTGGAATACCAACTGAGATGTTTCAAAAAATGGATGCAGCACTGGAAGTGCTCACTCATTTATGCCAAGAAATTTGGAAGACAACTACTTGGCCAACTGACTGGAAGAGATCCGTGTTCATGCCCATCCCAAAGAAAGGTGATCCAACAGAATGCAGAAATTATCGAAGAATATCATTAATATCACATGCAAGTAAAATTTTGCTGAAGATCATTCAAAAGTCCCTGAAGGAGTATAACGACAGGAAACTGCCAGAAATTCAAGCCAGACTCAGAAGAGGACACAGAACCAGGGATACCACAGCTGATGTGAGATGGATCCTCGCTGAAAACACAGAATACCAGAAAGATGTTTAGTTGTGTTTTATTAACTATGCAAAGGTATTCCACTGTGTGAAATCATAATAAATTACGGATAACAGAAGAATGGGAATTCCAGAACCCTGAATTGTGCTCATGAGGAATCTGTACATAAATCAAGAGGCAGTCCGTTTAAAAGAACAAGGGGATACTGCATGGTTTCAAGTCAGAAAAGGTGAGAATCAGGATTGTATCCTTTCACCATACCTATTCAATCTGTACGCTGAGCAAATAATCTGAGAAGCTGAACTATGGGAAGAACCGGGCATCAGGATTGGAGGAAGACTTATTAGCAACCCAAGTGATGCAGATGACACCAACTTGCTTGCTCCAAGTCAAGAGGACTTAAAGCACTTACTGATGAAGATCAAAGACCACAGCCTTCAGTATGGATTATACACCAACATAAAGCAAAAATCCTCACAACTGGACTAACAAGCAACATCATTAAATGGAGAAAAGGATGAAGTTGTCGAGGATTTCATTTTGCTTGGATCCACCCATGGAAGCAGCAGTTAAGAAATCAAAAGATGCATTGTATTGAGCAAATATGCTGCAAAAGACCTCTTCAAAGTGTTAAAAAGCAAAGATGTCAACTTGAAGACTAAGGTGTGCCTGAGTTAAGCCATGATGTTTTCAATCACCTCATATGCATGGGAAAGTTGGATGATGAACAAGGAAGATCAAAGAATTGACGCCTTTGAATTGTGGCATTGGTGAAGAATACTGAATACACCATGGACTGCCAAAAGAACAAAGAAATCTGTCTTAGAAGAGGTACAACCAGAATGCACTTTAGAAGCAAGGATGCTGAGACTTTGCCTCACATTCTTTGGACATGTTATCAGGAGGTATCAGTCCCTGGAAAAGGGCACCATACTTGCTGAAGAAATTGAGCAGATAAGAGGAAGAGGCTTGAAATGGACTGACACAGCTGCAACAATGGACTCAAGCATAAAAACAATTGTGAGGTGGGCTCAGGACCAGGTAGTGTTTCATTCTGATGTACATAGTGTTGCTATGAGTCAGAACCAAATCAATGGCATCTAACAACAACAGGAAAACACTAAATAAAAAAAAATGTAGAAAAGGAGAACATAAAGCTACACTACAAAAAGATAAAATAAAAAACAATGAAATTTAAGAGAAGAACGCCTGGAGAATCTGAAGAACGGAAAAGATACAACATAAAGAAAAAAGTAAAATGGCAGATTTAAGCTCTTTCCTATCAGTACTTACATTAAATTTAATGATTTATTCTAATTAAATTGCAAAAAGGGGTTAAAATACATGCTGTAGATATATTCTGTCTATAAGAGAGACGCTTTAGTTGCAAACACATAAAGAAGTTCAAAGAAAAAGGATGGGAAAAGATATTCCGTGCCAACAGTAACCAGAGAGAGATGGGGGATTTAAAGGAAGGACACATAACATGAATATCAGACAAGATAGACTTTAAGTCAAAAACTTCTATGAGACAAAGGAGAATATATTGATAAAACAGCCATTCATCAAGAAGATGTAACAATTATGGACACATACACACCTAACAGAGCCCAAAACAGATGAAGTAAAAATTAAGTGGAAATAAATAATTCTACAGAATTCAGTAACTTTCAATACCCTAATTTAATGATGAATAGAAATACCACACAGAATATCAGTAAAAGAAGTCTTGAATAAAAGTTTATACCAACCAGATCTAACAGACACATACAGAAAACCCTACCAAGAACAGCAGAATGTACTTTCTTGTTAAGTACATATGGAATGTTCTCCAAGATAGACTGTAAGTTAGGTCACAATAAGAGTGTCAGTAAGACTTCTGGTCAAGATGGCACCACACACAGAAGCACCATGCCATCCCTCCACAGCAAAGACCCAAAAACTAAGTAAAACAGAGACAAACGTCATTCCTGGAACATGAAGCGGCAAATGAAGAGATAAAGAACTCAGCCAAACACTGAATGGAATAAGAAACTGACAGAGGACAGAGTGCAAGGAGAGGTATGAAGCCAGCATAGCCTTGATACCAAAATCAGGCAAAGACCCCACAGAAAAAGAAAATACAGACCAGTATCTCTATAGATGCAAAAATTCTCGACAAAATTCTAGCCAGCAGAATTCAGCGTTGTATCAAAATAAATAAATAAACAAATAATAACAATACACGATGACCAAATATGATTCGTACCAGGTATGCAAGGATGGTGTAACATTAGCAAACCAATCAACGTAATCCACCAAACACAAAAAAGGAAAGAATCACACGACCATCTCAATCAATGCAGAAAGTGCATTTGACAAAGTCCAACATCCATTCCTGACAAAAACTCTCAATAAAATAGGTATAGAAGGGAAATTTCTCAACATAATAAAGGACATCTATGCAAAATGAATGGCCAACATCATTCTTAGTGGACAGAGGCTGAAAACATCCCTCTTGAGAACAGGAACAAGACAAGGATGCCTTTTATCTCCACTCCTATTTAACATCATGTTGGAGTCCTAGCTAGAGCAATAACAAAAGACACAGAGATAAAGGGCATTCAAATTGGTAATGAAGAAGTTACGCTGTCCATATTTGCAGATGATATGAAAACCCAAAAGACTCCATGAGAAATCTACTGGAACTAATAGACTCGGCAGAGCAGCAGGATACAAGATAAACATACAAAAATCAGTTGGATTCCTATTCACCAATAAAGAGAATGATGAAGAGGAAATCAGGAAAACAATGCCATTTATAATAGCCCCTAAAAAAAATAAAATACTTGGGAATAAATCTAACCAGTTGTAAAAGACCTACATAAAGAAAACTATAAAAATCTACTGCAAGAAACCAAAAGATATCTACATAAATGAAAAAACATAGCATGCTCATGGGTATGTAGACTCAACACTGTGACAATTCTACCCAAAGCGATTTACAAATACAATATAATACCGATCCAAATACCAACAACATCCTTTAAAGATGGAAAAACTTATCATAAACTTCATATGCAAAGGGAAGATGCCCCAGATAACTAAAGCACTACTGAAGAAGAATAAAGTAGGACTCGCACTACTTGACTTCAGAACCTACTATGCAGCTACTGTAGTCAAAACAGCCTGGTACTGGTACAATGACAGATACATTGACCAGTGGAACAGAATTGAGAATCCAAATGTAAATCCATCCACCTACAGTCACCTGACCTTTGACAAGGGCCCAAAGTCCACCAAATGAGATAAAGATGGTCTTTTTAACAAATGGTGCTGGCAAAACTGGATGTTCACCTACAAAAAAATGAAACAGTACCCATACCTCACACCACATACAAAAACTAACTGAAAATGGATCAAAGACTTAAATATAAAGCCTAAAACCATGAAGTTCATAGAAGAAAAAACACAATCAATACTAGAGGCCCTAATATACAGCATTAACAAGATACAAACCACAACCAACACAAACGAGCTCCAGAGGATAAGCTAGATAACTGGAATCTCCTAAAAATTAAACAGCTTATCAAAGACTTCACCAAAAGAACAAAAAGAGAACCTACAGACTGGGAAAAAATTTTTTTGGCTATTACAAATCAAAGTTGTAATCTCTCAAATCTACAAGAAAATCCAACGCCTCTACAACAAAAAGACAAATAAGCCAATTAAAAAACTGATAAAGAAAATCAAGTCACTTCACCAAAGAAGACATTCAAATGGCTAACAGACACATGAGGAAATGTTCATGATCTCTAGCCATCAGACAAATGCAAATAAAAACCACAATGAGATTCCACCTCACCCCAGCATTACTGGCACAAATCGATAAAACAGGAAATAACAAATGTTGGAGAGGCTGCAGCAAGATCAGAACTCTCATGCACTGCTGATGGAAATGCAAAATGATACAACCATTCTGGAAAATGATATGGCACTTCCTTAGAAAGCCAGAAACAGAAATACGTTATGATCCAGCAATCCCACTCATAGGAGATATGTCCTAGAGAAATAAGAGTCATCACATGAATAGATATATGTACAGTCATGTTCACTGCAGCACTGTTCACAACAGCAAAAATATGAAAACAACCTAGACGCCCATCAACAGATGAATGGATGAACAAACTGTGGTACATACACACAATGGAGTTTTATGCAACGATAAAGAACACTGATGAATCTGTGAAGCATCTCATAACATGGATGAACCTGGAGGGCGTTATGCTGAGTGAAATAAGTCAACCACAAAAAGATAAGTATTGTATGAGACCACTGCTGTAAAAACTCATGAAAAGGTTTACACAGAAAAAGAAACAATCTTTGATGGTTACAAACGAAGGGAGGAGTAGGGATGGAAAAACACTTAATAGACAAAAGACAATAGACTTTGGAGAAGGGTAAGACAGTACACAATACTGGGGAAACCAGTACAACCTGTACAAAGCAAGGTCGTGGGAGCCCCACAGACACAATCAAACTCCCTGAGGTACTAAACTGTTGGTCTGAGGGCTGTGGGACCATGGACATGCAGAACATCTAGCTCAATTGGCATAACATCATTTATAAAGAATATGTTCTATATTCTACTTTGGTGAGTAGTGTCTAGGGTCTTAAAAGCCTGGAAGCGGCCATGTAGGATACTTCACTGGTCTCAGCCCTTCAGGAGCAAGGAAGAATGAATAAAACTAAACATACAAACGAAAGATTAGTCCAAAGGGCTAATGGACCACAACTACCATGGCCTCCGCCAGACTGGGTCCAGTACAACTAAATGGTGCCTGGCTACCATCAGTGGATGCTCTGACAGGGATCACAATAGAGGGTCCTGGACAGGGCTGGAGGAAAATGTAGAAGAAAATTCTAAACTCAAAAAGGAAGACCAGACTTGCTGGCCTGACAGAGACTGGGGAAACCCTGAGAGTATGGACCCTGGACATCCTTTCAGCTCAGTAGTGAGGCCACTGCTGAGGTTCACTATTCATCCAAAGATTGAACAAGCCCATGGAACAAACAAGAATAAAGTGGTGCGCCGGCCCTGGGCCAGGGACTGGAAGACAGGAGGAATAGGAAAGCTGGTAACAGAGAATCCAGAGTTGACAAGGGAGAGTACTGACACATTGTGGGGTTCTTAACCATGGGGTTGTTAGCAATGAAAGTGTAATGTTTGTGTCATCAGAGTCCCAAAAGGATAGGAAAAAGGGAATGGGGCTGAAAAACTATCTGAAAAAATACTGGCTTAAAAGTTCTAAAACTTGGCGAAAGCCATAAACCTATAAATTCAAGAAGCTGAGCAAATTCAAGCAAATAAACCTGCAGAAATCCACACCAAGACATTTCATAATTAAATATCTTAACATGAAAGACAAAACAAAAGAAATTCTTAAAAGTAGTGAGACAAAAACAATTCATTAATGATAGACAAACAAGTATTCAGAAGACAGTTTCTCATCAGAAATCATGGACACCTGAAGGAAGCGACATATTTTCAAATGCTTAAAACAAAAACACAAACAAGAATCCTTGTCAACTCAAAGTTTTACACCCAACGAAGATATCTTTTAAGAATGGAAATAAAACCCAAGCATTCTCAGGTAAAAGAAATGAAGATGATTTACTGCAAACAGACCTACTTTAAAAAGAACTGCTAAATAAAGTTCTTCAAACAGAAACGGAAAATTTAAAGAAAGAAATGTGAAATATCAGGAATAAAGAGATAACAAAAGAACGGAAATATGGATAAGTAAAATAGATACCCTTCTCTTCCCAAGTGCTCTAAATGATGTCTGAAGAATGAATCAAAATAATAACTGTCTGATATTCTCCGTGGATGTAAAGCAAAATGACTACAGATGGTAAAATAATAACTATATCAGTGTATGGTTGGTGCCTGTTATATTAATTGATATAATACGTATAACAATAACACCACAGCAAGGGGAATATGGAATAGAGCTCTGTACAAGCATGGATAATATATATCAACAGAATTAAGTTAGTATAAGTCTGGAGCTGATTCTAATAAATGAAGAAGAATACTGGCTTCACTAAAAGTGAAACAAAATACAGAGAAAATATATTAAATAAATTTAAAAGTTACATTAGAAAATACTTAATGTAAAATAAAGCATTAAAAACAAAAACACATCACGTAGAAAAGAAGCAGAATGTCAGACTTAAAATCAACTATATCAATAACATTAAATGTGAATGGGGTAAGCAATCCAATAAAATGCAAAGATTGTCAGACTGGTTAAAAACACAATACATTTAAAGCAGTAAAACTATCTGTATGATATTATAATGGCAGATACAAAACAGCAATTGTCGAAACCTCTATGTTTTAGTTCTCTAATGCTGCTGTAACAGAAATTTAGTCTTGTACAGTTCAGGAGGTTAGAAGACTGAATTCAGGGTGCCAGCTCCAGGGAAAGGCTTTGTTTCTCTCTGCTCTGGGGGAGGTCCTTGTTACCAATTTCCTGGTCCAGAGCTTCTCAGTGCAAGGAACCCTGAGCCCAAAGGACACGCTCTGCTCCTGGCTCTTCTTGCTTGGTGGTAATGAGGTCCCACTCCTCTCTGTTCACTCCTATTTTGTATTTCAAAAGATATTGACTCAAGATACAATGTAATCCTGTAGACTGACGCCTGCCTCATTAACATGAACTGCCTCTGACCCTGCCTCATTAACATCATACAGGTCAGGATTTACAATCAGATGACAAAATGGTGGACAACCACACAAAACCAGGAATCACGGCCTAAACATATTAACATACATTTTGTGGGGGTCCCTCAAAATTCATGTGCTTACCACATGTAATAACACATTGACTCCATCATAGCACCCCAAAAGTCTTAAATTGACTCCAAGTCCAAAATCCAAAAGTTCCTCTTCATCTGTGAAATCTAGAATACTAGTTATCTGCTTCCAAAGTACAATGTTGGGATGGGAATAAGGTAGAAATCTCCATTACAAATGGGAGAAACTAGAAGGAAAGAAGGGATCACAGGCACCAAGCAAGTCACCAAAACCAAAAAAAAATACCCTTTGCCATGGAGTCAATTCTGACTCATAGCGACCCTATAGGACACAGTAGAGCTGCCCCACAGAGTTTCCAAGGAGCGCCTGGCAGATTCAAACTGCCAACCCTTAGGTTAGGAGCTGTAGCACTTAACCACTATGCCAGCAAGTCAGCAGAACATACTATATTACTCTCAGGGCTTGAATATAATCCTCTGTTCTCTGAGACCATTTAGGCAATGGCTATGTCCTCCAGACTCTGGGTGTTGGCCATACTGTCTGGATTCTCGGCAGTCCACGGTACGTTCAATATTCTTTGTCAACACCATAATTCAAAGGCATCAATTCTTCTTTGATCTTCCTTATTCACTGTCGAGCATTCACATACATATGAGGCGACTGAAAATATGGCTTCAATCGGCACACCTTAGTCTTCAGGGTGACATCTTTGCTTTTTAACTTTAAAAAGGTCTTTGCAGCAGATCTGCCCAGTACAATGAGTCTTTATATTTCTTGACTGTTGCGTCGATGGGTGTTTGTTGTGGATCCATGTAAAAGGAAATCCTTGACAACCTCAATCTTTTCCCTGTTTATCATGATGATGCTTATTGGTCCAGTTGTGAGGAATGGTTTTCTTTATTTTGAGCTGTAATTCATGGTCTTTCATCTCCATCATTAAGTGCTTCAAGTCTTCTTGATTTTCAGAAAGCAAGGTTGTATCCTCTCCATACCATAAGTTGTTAACGAATCTTCTTTGAATCCTGATGCCACATCATCTTCATATACTCCAGCTTCTCAAATTATTTGCTTAGTATACAAATGAAGTATGGTGAAGGGATACAACCCTGATGCACACCTTTCCTGACTTTAAACCATACAGTATCCCCTTGTTCTGTTTGAATGACAGCTTCTTGGTTTTTGTATATGTTCCTGGAACACTATTAAGTGTTCTGGAATTCCCATTCTTTACAATGTTATCCATAATTTGTTATGATCTACACAGCTGAATGCCTTGCAGAGGCAATAAACCACAGGTAAACATATTTCTGGTATTCTCTCCTTACAGCCAGGGTTCATCTGACGTCAGCAATGACATCCTCATTCCACGTCCTGTTCTGAATCTGGTTTGAGCCGCTGGCAGTTCCCTGCCAAGGAACTGCTGCAACTACTTTTGAACTATTTTCAGCAAAATTTTACCTGTGTGTAATATAAACGATATTGTTGGATTATTTCCACATTCTGTTGGATCACCTTTCTTTGGAATAAGCGTGAATG
Source organism: Elephas maximus indicus (assembly GCF_024166365.1). NCBI lineage: Eukaryota > Metazoa > Chordata > Mammalia > Proboscidea > Elephantidae > Elephas > Elephas maximus. The sequence goes on from NC_064847.1 coordinate 14,034,513, forward strand.
TGGATCTCTTCCAGTTGGTTGGCCATGTAGTCATCCTCCAAATTTTGTAGCATAGACAAGTGAGCACCTCTAGCATTGCATCTGTTTGTTGAAACAGTTCAAATCCTGGAATCTAGAAAATCTGAAGTCGTCAAAAGAGAAATGAAAAGTCTTTTCACATCTTAGACATTAGTGACCTAAAATGGACTGGTATTGGACATTTTGAATCAGACAATCATATAGCCGACTATGCTGCGGAGGACAAACTGAAGAAGAATGGTGTCACACTGTCAAAAAGGACATTTAAAATCTGTCCTGAAGTACAATCCTGTCTGTGAAAGGATAATATCCATATGCCTAAAAAGACCAGTTAATACGACGATTATTCAAATTTATACACCAACCACTAAGACCAAAGATGAAGAAACTGAAGATTTTTACCAACTTCTGCAAAATGAAATTGGTCAAAGTATTACAATGAGATGTGCAAAGACCTGCAGTTAGAAAATCAAAAGAGATGAACACACTCACAATTTTTCAAGCTGAAAGAAGGGAAGAAAAAAATTCAAGCCTTAAGTTCTATGGGGAAAACATTAAACGATGAAGGCGCATCAAAATAAGATGGAAGGAATAGAGTTCCTGTACCAAAAAGAATTGGTCTACGCTCAACCATTTCAGGGGATAGCATAAGAGCAAGAACTGATGGATCATCTTGCTTGGTGGTAATGAAGCCTCCTCTCTAGTTCTCTCTTTTATATCTCAAAAGATAGTGACTCAGGATACAACCTAATCCTGTAGATTGAGGCCTGCCTTATTCACATAACTGCCGCTTCTTGCTGTCTTCAGGGTTAAAGCTCGCTGTCTTTCTCCTGCGTCCAGAAGCTTCTCAGTGCAGAGATCTCCTGGATGTGCTAGCTCCTGACTGCTCTTCCTTGGTGGTGTTGGGATTTTCTCTTCTCTCTCTTGCCTCTGGAGTGGCTCATTTCAAGCCCAGAGGGATGGCAAAACTGATCAATCCACTTGAGGGGCCACACTTACCCTATCTGCATGTCCTGCCCAATAACCTGGATGGGAGTTACAACACCATGGGAAGAAATGCCACATAAAAATGTTCCATCACATTGAAGGCTGGAATGTTCCACGTTCATGACAGAGGTTTCTCTTGTCAAACCACTAAGAATCAAGGTCCCGCAAAGTTGACACAAAGCCTTAATGATCACAGGCCACCCCTTGTTAACTTGGCACCTGTACGCATCACCTTAATCCAGACATAACCTCTGAATAAAAACAATTATAAAGTCATACTTGTACCTAACGTGATACAACCAAAAACACACTAGCCCGGTTTATATATTTTATGTGAAGAAAACAAAAATATTTGATGCACACATGGAAAGCAGGAATACTCATAACGATTACAGACCTCATTTCTGAAAACTGGTCACATATTCATAAGTGCCATTTAGAACTACCTTCTTCAATACCATATATTGGACACCAGTTTGGAGGACACTCAGCCTCCTGGAGAACATTGCCCCAACTTTTTAAGGTATTGCCATCACATTGCTCTATGAAGCCAGCTGCTTCAGGGTGATGGGTGACACGGTTAAGACCAATGAATTCCATGCTCATAGGTACACTGCTGTGCTTCATTTGCTGTGAAGTCCCTTGATCTATCTCAGCACATCCCATATACTGAACCCCTAGAAATTTTACTGAAGTGGATGGTTCCTGAATTTCTGTCAGATTTTCCACTCTGTAGCACACCAATGTCCAGAGATATTGAAACTTCTTCCTTACTAAGTCAGTCAGCATGATGTCAGCAATCTAATGGACCAGTGTGACATCTTGTGGAAGGGAAAGGCAATCAAAGTCCCTTCAAACTAAATTATGACATAGGTTTGGAGAGTTGACATAGTCCTGAGGTATGACACTGAAGATGTATTGCTAACCTTGCCAGCTGACGGCAAACCTTCAAAACAGGTATGGAGAAAAAAGCGTCAGCCTGATCCACAGCTGCATACCAGGTACCAGATTTATTAATTTGCTCATGGAATGAAACTACATCTGGAACAATTATCCACTGTCATTCTCCAAGATCCATCTATTACTCGCACAGGCCAAACAGGCAAGTTGAACGAGGATATGTTGGGAATCACTATTCTTGCATCCTTCAAGTCCTTGATGGTGGCGGTAACCTTTGTGATCCCTTCTTTTGGTTTACTATTTTCCTAGGTAATGACAGTTCTAATGACGTTCACTTTGCTTTCCCTACCACAACAGCCCTTACTCCATATGTCCAGGATCCAATGTGTGGGTTCTGCCAGTTGCTGAGCATATCTCTTTCAATTATGCACTGTGGAACTGGGGAAGTCACTACAGAATGGGCTCAGGAAGCTAGTAGACCCACTGTTAGACAGATATGGGCTAAGACTGAACTAATAACCTAACTTCCATATGCCCGCACCCCGACTGATGGGCCACAGTGATGTTTTGGGTCTCCTGGAATTAATATCAGCACCCAGCAATCCCTGAAAAATCTAATAGTTTCCTTTTCCCCAGTGGACAGTCACTCTCACAAAAGGCCATAGATACCTTTGGGGAAATTAAGGAAAAGATTAACAGTATCAATTTTTGGCAGTGTATTGGAGTCCTTCCTCAAGGGTATCTGGTGTCCCCTTCATTCAAGGGGCTGTGAGTCTGTAAACTCGCTCAAGTCTAGAAATTGATTGAGAGACCAGGATTCCATTCCAGCAATTCAAGATACCATGTTGTTCAATTGATGTAGAATTCTTCCACTCGCATAGATCAAATAAGTATTTATAAGACTTCCCAACTATTTCACTCCTAGGGACATCATGACTAAGTAGCAAATCCCGTGAGTTCAGACATATGAGTCAGACTATTGAGAATACGGCTTTGACCCTGCTATCATTACAGTAACCACACCCACCTTGTTTTTGTCTACTGATTGTCACTACGTGTCCCCTAACACCACAGGGTCCAATCAACCCCATTGCAGTTAGGTGTCTTAATTCAGGGCAGTTCCCACTGTCAAATCTTAGTTACATAAAAGAGCAACCACAACAGTCTTCAAGGATGCTGGGCCTCCCTCCACAAATTCGTTCCTCATGATTGTGGTAAAAGGTGTGTCCTCTGGGCACTCCATGAGCAGGTTTGTGCGTGTAACCTGATAAATCCACTCTAACATGCCAATTTCCTAAGCCCTTGGGTACCTTCTCCTACAGTATATCAAGGCACATCTGGTACTTTAACTCAATTTTGCATAGGCCGCTGCGTAATACATGCTTCAGCGACCCAACCAAATAAACTATTAGATCCTTTCCTAGTCTCTCCAGCTGAAACACTGAAGAATTTGTGCTTAGTAGCCAGTATCGATAAACTCAGACTGATTCATCTCTACGTTACTTACACCATTATCCCACATCCATAACAGCCATTACCACACATATTCCCCAGGTTTCTAATATAAACAGGTTTCTGTTTATATTAGAAAAGTCAAACAGTTCTTTTGGAGGGTGGCATACGTCCTCCTGGGTCACACTTTTTACTTCACCTTTTGGGGCTGACTGGGACTTAAGTCTAGACTTACAGGTCTATAAGCCAAAATTGGCGGAGTGAATGTTTTGAGAACATTCAGCATTTTCTTGCAATGCATCTGCCTCAGGATATGTCCCAGGCAATGACTCAAAGGCTCTTCAAACACTTAATATCATTAAGTAGGAGTGGAGGGGATAATGGCTTTACTAGAGAGGGTGGCTTAGCAGGCAAACATGGAGAAATCTCTTCAGATGGGAGTGAGAAATCTGATTTTATTGGTGGGAATGAGTCAATAGAATTCAGCAGCTCAGTGTCTCCAGCTTCCTGATTATATACCCCCCCATGTCCCCATCCCAAGTTTCAGGATTCCATTTTTTCCCCAATCAATGCCCTCAGTTTAACTTCAGACACTACTTGAGGGTGAGAACTGAGTTGGTGTTGTACCTCAGCAACTCCTATGATAAAGACTCTGGGTTTGGTTTTTGGCTATATCAGCTTGTTATTATAATAAATCTTTCTTTCAAGGCAGAAGTGGAAACGTTGAGGTCATTTATTTGACTCTGAAGCCCTGAGCTCATCTCTTTTTTTCCCCACTTTGCCTAGCAAAAGCAGGATCCACTAACCAGCTTCCACCTATTCCTCATTATTACAAAAATGTAGAAAGGTATCAAACATGCAATCATCCAGAGCCTTGCTTCTCACCAATACCTGATCTATTGGTGGTAATTTTGTGTATTTCCATTGCCACTTCATGCCATGGATTAGCAATGCCCTCTTTACTGTGGGAAGCGCAGTCAGCAACACCTTTCAGACTAACCAAATTTGAGAATCAATTTTAAAAACTCACCCTTATAATTTTTTTTTTTCTCTAGAACTATTCTCAGCACCAAATGTCTTAGGCTGAGTTCTCTAAAGAAGCAAAACGAGTAAAGCATTTAAGATTTATATCAAGGATGTAGCTCATGTGGATGTAGAGGCTGGAACGTCTCAAGTCCCTAGGTCTGGCTGCAGGATTCTCCTGATGTATGCCGCTGCAGGGGCTGGTGAACAAATGGTAGCTGTGCATGCGGTGCACTAGTCACACACCAGGGCTCTTGCTTACAGACTGTGAAGACTGACAAACCCCAGACTGGCAGGGAAGATGGAAGGTAAGATGCTAGCTTAAGTCCGAAGAACCAGAGGTCAGATGAACAAAAGCCAGCTGCAGGATCCAGAGTGAGAAAAAGTCCTTGAACCCTGCCAGAAAGTCCAAAACCTCAAGAAAACTCCCTTGCAATTGACTGGCTACGCACAGCAGATCGCATCATGGAGGTGAAGACATTATATCAAATCTCATCATGGAAGTGATCACACCATCATATGACTACCAAACCACTGAGAATCACGGCCCAGGCAAAATGACACACAAACTTAAAAACCACAGCATCTCAGCAACATGTAAGCCTCAACTGACAGATGAATGATAACTGTGCATGAGGTGCACTGGGCAGAAACCAAAACTGTGTCGCCTGCATGGAAGATGAGATTTCTGCCACTGAACTATCAGCACTTGTATTTACACAAAAAAAAAAAAAAAAAAAATCACAATTGATATGAAATGTACAAGTGCCCTGAAAGACAATGTTATGGACTGAATTGTTTCTCCTAAAAAGGTATTTTGTCCAGAGACTCCACAAGCCTGAGACCAGAACTAGATGATGCCCAGCTACCACCAATGATCACTCTGACAGGGATCACAACAGAGTGTCCTGGATAAAGTGAAAGAAAAATGTACAAGAGAATGCAAGGTCACAAAAAAAGACCAGACTAACTGGTCTGCCAGAGACTGGAGGAACCCCTGCAACTGTGGCCCCCAGACACTCTGCTAACCCTGAAGCCGCCTTTGAAGGCAAAGGTTAGATAGGCCTATACAACAAAAAATAGCAACTGGTGCTGGTAAAATTGAACTTTCACATACAGAAAAATGAAGCAGGACCCATAAACCATACACAGAAACTAAGGGAAAATATATCAAGGACCTAAATGATAAAAACTAAAACAACAGAGTTCTGGAAAAAATACAGGGGCAAAACTAACGGACCTACTTTTCTTTAATGACACCAAAAAAACAATAAATGCATGAGTAGTAGAAGACAAAACAGATTAGGACCTCATGAAAATTAAAATACTTCTGTTCATCAAAACTTTTTAAAAATAATTTTTATTGTGCTTTAAGTGAAAGTTTACAAACCAAGTCAGTCTCTCACACAAAAACTTACATATACCTTGCTACATACTCCCAATTACTCTCCCCCTAATGAGACAGCCCACTCCCTCCCTCCACTCTCTTCGTGTCCATTTTATCAGCTTCTAACCCCCTCTACCTTCTCATCTCCCCTCCAGGTAGGAGATGCCAACATAGTCTCAAGTGTCCACCTGATCCAAGCAGCTCACTCACCCGCATCTCTCTCCAACCCATTGTCCAGTCCAATCCATGTCTGAAGAGTTGGCTTTGGGAATGGTTCCTGTCCTGGGCCAACAGAAGGTCTGGGGGCCATGACCACCGGGATCCTTCTACTCTGTCAGACCAGTCTAGTCTCTTTATTAGAACTTGGGGTCTGCATCCCACTGCTCTCCTGCTGCCTCAGGGGTTCTCTGTTGTCTTCCCTGTCAGTCATTGGTTGTAGCCAGGCACCATCTAGTTCTTCTGGTCTCAGGATGTAGTCGTCTCTGGCTCAAGTGGCCCTTTCTGTCTCTTGGGCTTGTAATTACCTCGTGTCCCTGATGTTCTTCATTCTCCTTTGATCCAGGTGGGTTGAGACTCATTGATGCACCTTAGATGGCCGCTTGATAGTGTTAAAGACACCAAACACCACTCTCCAAAGTGGGATGCAGAATGTTTTCTTAAAATATTTTATTATGCCAATTGACTTATATGTCCCCTGAAACCCCAGTCCCCAAACCCCTGCAGCTGCTATGCTGGTCTTCATTCAGTTTATTCAGGAATCTTCTTTGCTTTTGGTTTAGTCCAGTTGTGCTGCTCTCTCCTGTATTGTGTGTTGTCTATTCCCTTCACCTAAATAAAGTTCTTATCTACTAATTAGTGAAAACCCCTCTCCCATCCTCTCTCCCTCCCCCCCCCATAACCACAATGAAGTGTTTTCTTCCTCAAGTTTTTATAATAGTGGTCTTACACAGTATTTGTCCTTTTGCAACTAATTTCACTCAGCATAATGCCTTCCAGGCTCCTCCATGTTATGAAATGTTCATCATGGTTCTTTATCGATGCGTAGTATTCCATTGTGTGAATATACCATAATTTATCCATTAATCTGTTGATGGGCACCTTGGTTGCTTCCCTCTTTTTGCTATTGTAAACACTGCTGCAATAAACATGGGTGTGCATGCATCTGTTCGTGTAAAGGTCTCATTTCTCTAGGATATATTCCAAGGAATGGGATTGCTGGATCATATATGGTAGTTTGATTTCTAGCTTTTTAAGGATCAAATCAATTACCAAAGTGGTTGTACCATTCTACATTTCCACCAACAGTGTGTAAGTGTCCCACTCTCTCCACAACCTCTCCAACATTTATTATTTCATGATTTTTGGATTAATGCCAGCCTTGTTGGAGATGGAATCTCATTGTAGTTTTGATTTGCATTTCACGAATGGCTAAAGATCGTGAGCATTTCCTCATGTATCTGTTAGCTACCTGAATGTCTTCTTTAGTGAAGTGTCTGTTCATATCTTTTGCCCATTTTTTAATTGGGTTGTCTTTTTGTAGTTGAGTTTTTGCAGTATCATGTAGATTTTAGAGATCAGGCACCAAAACGCTTTTTTAAAAGTGTAAAAAGACAATCTAAAGACAGAAAAAAACTTTGGGATCATGTATCTAAGGGCTTAATATCTAAAACATAAACTTAAAAAGACAACTCAATCAAAAAGTGAACGAAGGACATAAACAGACATTTCTGTAAAGAGGGTACTCAAGTAGCAAACAAAAAATAATGCTCATCGTTATCCGCCATTAGTGAGGTGTAAATAAAAACTACAATGAGAAACCACCTCACTCCTACTAGAATGGTAATTGTAATAAAAACAAACTAATGTAAAATGGTCCAGCCACTGTGGAAAACAGTATGGTTATTCCTCAAAAAACTAGAAACAAGCTACCATATAACCTAGCAATCCTATTCTGAAGGATATACCCTAGGGATATGAACTGATATACATACACTGATGTTTACTAAACCACTACTCACAACAGCAAAAAGGAGGAAACAACCCAAATATCCTTTAGCAAATGAATAGTCCTAACTTCTGTTATCTGGGAATGTAACCCTGTTTGGAAATAAGAGCAAGGAAAGTTCTAAATTGAATCCCTTCTAAGTGGTTCTTATAAAATTTTAGGGCAGATTCTGAGAAACACATACAGGACAAAACAAACACAATGTGTGGACTGAGGCTGATGTATATATGAGATATTGCTAGCAGCTATTAGAAACTGAAAAAGGCATATTAGGACCTACCTCTAGAGCAGATGGTCTGATTTCAGACTTCTACTGTAAAATAACTACAACCGTGAGAAAATAAATTCCTGCACTTTACAGGTTTTGGTATTTTGCCATGGCAGTCCTAGGAAACTAAGATACAAACTACTGAAGCTTGCTCAAGAAGAGACAGCCTAAATAGCTTTACATACAAATAAAATTGTAGATTAAGAATACTCCCGCAACAAAAAAAGTTCAAAATGGCTTCGCTGAATTCTTCCAAACATCGAAGAAATAATACCAGTTTTACATAACCTCTTCCAAAATGTTAAAGAATACTCTTGAACTTATTCCATGAAGTCAGCAGAACTCTGATATGAAAACAGTACTATTACAGAAAAGCCAACTACAGACCAATATTCCTCAACAACTTGAAGACAAAATTATAAACAAAATTTAAGCAAATACAATATATTTAAAGACTAATATATTGGTTATTTCAGGAATGCAGAGATGGATCAACATTAGAAAACACGTCAGTACAATTATATAGTTACGCATTGCCTTACATCCAAAATGGATCAAATAGGATGGGTATGTGATTTGGACGGTATGCCAATACTGAGGTTCACTGGCAGGTGTCTGTGTGGGGAAGGGAGGAAAACAGCACCTGTGTAGCTCATGCCCCCTGTAACACTGCAGACATCTTAGGAGAGTCCTAGGTGGGTTTTGCGCTGCAAAATGTACCCCTAAGCCCTATAAAGGTCATACCCTAGAGGCTGCTGGTGCTACAGGGCAGCAGGGAGGCGTCTCCTCTGCCTAGAGCCCACATCAGGGCCAGGCCTTACTGCTTGCTGACCTGGAGCACTGGAGAGGACAGGGTGCCTGCTCCTTCCATTGAGAGGGACACCTGTTCCTGAGGGTGGGGTGTTGTGGGTAGGCTCTTGTTGTCCTGTACCAGGATGTGGGCAACTCTGTAAAAAAGAATGTTTTAATGTTTTCCTTCTCTTTTTGGGAAAGTAGTCATTCACTGTGGGAGTGGGGGGGGGTGGAGGCACGGAAAGAGCCCCTTTATAAAAGGCAACAGAAGGCTGAACTTGGGAGTCCTATGGGAGCCCTAGGCTGTGGCCTTGCTGAGGCTCAGGCTAGGGCCCTCCCTTAGGCTGCTGCACCCATCCTGCACACAGCCCCAGGCAACCCTGCTAGACCCCAGCTTGGCCTGGGCTCGGCAAGACTGGCCCTTGGGCTTCGGAGGCCTCCAGTTACCCCCTTGGTCTGGTCTGCCATCTTTTTTACCTGCCACTTCTTTCACAGAGGCCTGGTGGATCATCTTCTCTTGATCAGCCTGGGAAACACGTCATCAGGTTCCTCACCCACCGCACAGCAAGAAATACTCAGCTTCATCCTCCTTCTCCTCAGGTTGGAGAGGAGGCTCCCGGCAGGGCACTGTCCTCAGCATGACTATCCCCATCGGCCTCTTCCCATGACGTCTTCATGGCTGCCAGGCTCTTCTTGTGGACCTCTCGCAGCTCCCACTTTCACCGGATGCGTCTCTCGTACCCTCTTCCCCAGCAGTTCCACCATTCACACTTACACAGCTCCCACCTGTGCTGCTTGCTGTGGGCCTTTTGGTCCTGCCTCTGGGCCTTTTCAGCTGCAGCCTTTCCTCCTTGACAGCCAGCATGACCTGCAGCTCCTCCTCCCTCTTGTACACACAACAGCACATTCAGCTCCCTCCCTGACACCCTCCTGGATTTTAGTTACCCAAGGACCTATCTAACTGAGCCTGGAGAGTCTGCATGTTGCCATGCTATGGGATGGCCTGGAGCAGCTCCATAATTCTGTGTTTGTCTGTTGGGCTCTGCCTCACACCTTGACAGCTCTGATTGTGGCCACCGCCAGCAGCTCTGGCACAGCTTGCTGATGTTCTGCAAATGGCTGATATTGGGGAATTCTCCTGAAGAATTTCTGTTCACACTTGTACCCCACAGGAATGACTGTGATGCTATAATGGAAGAAATACACCTCCTATGAGTTGGATGATGAGATAGCACTTGGTGTTCAGTTTTACTTTGTGTATGCTGATGGAGGGCAACAGGTTCTGAACACAGTGGCCACGAGCTTCATGTGCAAGCCATGGGATTGAAGCTGTTGAACACCAGGAGGGGCAGATGGGTGTGCCCTGAATGTGGGCACACAGGACCAGGGACATATACATTGGGAGCACTGCCCTGATGTTATGCAATGCATGACTGTGTATCAAGACTAGAAAATAACCAACCACCTGAGTAGCTGAAAACTCTCAGCAAACCTGAGTTCAGCCTACCCGTTTAACTTATTTTATTCTTTGATCACTTGCCTCCTTTGATCAGTATTTCAGATTGAGTTTTTCATTCTATGATAGTATTCCAGAGAAACTACCTGTAAACACTGTCCTTTCAATGATCAAAGGATATTCAGTTAATGTATCTGAATAAACCACAGAGTTGAAGACTCCAACTCTTTTAGATGTGATCCCTTTTTGTAAAAGTAAAAATATTAATAGTTTAGGCAAACATATGAGCAAGCAGTTTTTGCTGCTACTCTTTAAGAGTGTACAGTCAATAAAGGAAAAGATAGTGAGAGCTGAATTTCTCGTGTCCATTTTTACCACCTCCCAGATAAAAAATTTCAGCCTTTTAGGTTTGTATGTTTGTATCATCAAGAACAAAACTGGAGCTCCCTCTTACTGAAATGGTATCATCATGCCTCCTCAGATTCCAAATAATTATCTCTGTCACTCCCAACCAGTGATATCCTTCATAAATGTTACTATTTCCTTTTATCTCTTCATTTTTAAATTAAAACAATAAAATTTTCTGTTTGGGGCTCTTCTACATTACCGATATGGCCCTAAACATTAGCTAAACCTATATACCTTTCGGCTCCCTGCTGGCTACCAGTGATAAATGGATAAGTAAACATCTCTCAAGCACTATTTTCACCATTCTGACTTTTTAAAGCAAGAAGAAATATTAAAGGAGAAATGGTAGGAAAGCCAAATATTTTTCTCCTCTGCCCAAGTTTTGAAACCAACACCAACCCCCAAACTCCTCCAAGTCTAAAGAATTAAAACTTTTTATGGCCATAAAGAATTACATTCTGAGCACATGTCCCCTCTGGGAAAGAACATTTTATTCCCTGTATCTCAATGGTATGAGGCTTTCATACAGGAGTACCTTTTCTACCAATACAAGTATGGAATTATCACGTCTTTAGGGAGGATTATACAAAAAGCTCTTATATGTTCTCCCTAGAATCTTACTGGGGGCTAAGTCCTACTATGGATACAGAGTTCATGACCTATAGCATGTCTACCAGTGGACTGTTAGTGAAGAGATAACACATCATATCCTATGCTCCTGTCCTCACAAGAATGTAAATACCCCGAGCTACTCTGTAATGTCATAGAAAATCAAGAACCTAAAATGTTGTAATTTAGTCTTGGTTAAAATTGTGGTCAAATAATTCTCTAGACTTTCTGCATAATTTCTCTATAAACCTTAAACGGTTCTTTAAAAAAAAAAAAACCTATTAAAAAATAATTAAGAAAACACTAATGAACTTAAGAGGCAAAAGACAAAAACACAAAAAACTCATTTCTTTATGATAAAACTATTCTTTTTCTCAAAAAAGGAAAGTTACATCTGAAACCATTACTTCAAAGTATAGTCAAAATCACATATTAATTATAACTTTTTAACCAAAGTAACTAACTTCTAATTCACAAAATTAGTAAGTGGGTAACTGTGCACTGGCTGTCACACACAGGCATTCTGCATTGAACCAGCAGAGCTTATGAATACACATTACAGCTTGATACAGCCATAAACATCATTACTTATCTAAAATAATTTTGTGTAACAGTGTTTTTCAACGATGGAAGACTGCTGGGTTTCAGGGATTACTGCAGAAATAATCTCAGGGAATCACTGGTAGAGAATGAGCACAACTTCTAGCTCTAGTTTCCTGTATTCCAGTCTAATGACAGAGTAAGAGGAAAAAGATTTATCCATATGAACAAGCACTTATACTCTGAAAGATACAAACTTACTAATTTTCTTTTCACTCTAAATTTCAAAGATAAAGCAACAAAAAACATGGAAGAGAAAAGGAGCTGATCTTCAAGGAGAATTTGTGTTTTCAAGAGTTTATGGTACAACATTCCTTTATGCCTGAACCTGATCAAAGACAAAACATAAAAAAATAAGAAGAAAAACTTTATTTCAAAACAGGTTCAGTGGGTATGTGTACTACAGTAAAGACTGACTATGGTACTTTCATTTTATGTCTGCATTGATATATCAATTAGACACTGGTTAGGAATGATCTGTTTCTGGAAAAGTTGGGTTAACTCCATCAATATGCCACTTATGATATTTACCCTAGTACTATTTCAGTACTAGAGGTTAAATTTTCATCACCGAAAAAAAAATTTTTTTTTTTTTTTTGTTGAGAATAACCTTACAGTTTCAACAAAGGAATGAGCTGACTTCCCAGTTCTGCTTGGAAAATATACACCTAATTTAAGAGAAATTCCAACTCCATCTAAATGCATTATTTAACTGGGAGTCTTTAGTCATCATCTACTGTTGGCTTGATTGTCACTCCTCTTCTTATCTGACCCCAACCAATTAAACTGCAAATAAAAATAAAAGAAATTATGAGTTTACATTCATTTCATTATCATTACCACATAATCATGACATAATTGGTTTTACTTAACTATCTTGTAAATTCAAACTTCTTCACATAGCCTGCTCTGCCCTAAAGAAATGCCCATACTTTCTTACAATTCCTAGAACATTATGGATGGGTTCTTGGGAGCAAGAATGACAAGAAAAGCAAACAAAAAGCTGTCTCCACACACATTTGTTTTAACCCTAGCAAAATACACCTACACCTTCAGAATCACCATGAGCACTTTAGGTCCACCTAAGGAATCATGCTATCACACAAAACTTCAGCATGAGTTTTCTAAAAAATCTCATTCTCTACCCCTTTCTCCTGAAAAAAATGCTATCCTACTTTTCACAGCAGCCCCACAGACTACAATAATTTTTATCAGGTTACTCTTGATAGCAGAGAGAACTCTGCTGTCTCTTTCAATGTCTGCTGTAGTAAATGATCAGACTAGACTGCTATTTTACTGTACCTTCTTCTAGAACAAAACCCACCTTAAACATGGGTTGCTGTTGGTAGGCACCAGTGAGTTAATTCTAACACATGGTGATCCTATATGACATAGCAGAACTTCCCCATAGAGTTTTCTGGGCTGTAATCTTTATGGAAGGAGCCAATTAGGTCTTTACCCTGTGGGGTATCTAGGTGCGTATGACCCACCAAACTTTCAGTTAGCAGCCAAGCTAACTGAAGCTTGGATGGATGGGTTCAAGTTGTGCCACTAGTGTTCCTTAAATGTGGATAAAACCGATCCCAATTTAAGGAATGTACAGGATTCCTTACAAAAGACGGTCCCTTATTACAACACATTTTAAACTTTTCTAGCAAAGACTGAAATTTTATATGGATAGAATTCTTTTACATTATTAGCTGACAGATACAAGAAAGACCCTTTTTAGAACACCCAACCAACAGAATGTACTAATTGTATTCGGAATTGATTGTGGTTTTTGGAAGTCTTATGTTACTTATATTTACTTTAAAACATACTTGAAATATTTATAACCATTTAAGAGAGGCAGTATTAAAATCACACAAGAGTAAAATCAAATAGCATTTATCACCAAGAAGTAGGATTATTTACATAAGAGGCAACAAAACTTAAAATGAATCAGATAAATCTTTTAGACAATAAATAATGACATATTACTACGATGCACAGTATTCCAGAATGGCTTATATAAGGAAGTTAGATAATGAGCAAAGAAGATTCAAAGTTAATGCAAATAATTATGGGACAAAAAGAACACAAGAGAGTACAATTTAAAGGACTTATTTTGGACGAAGCAGGAAAAAAGGTTAGATAAGTTGTGTCAGGCTTCCCTAAAGACTTGGAATAATGGAGGAAGTGAGGAAGTACTAGAAATTATTTAGAACAGCAAGATGGAAACTGTGATGGTTAAGGCTGTGTGTTAACTTGGCTGTGCCATGATTCTCAGTGGTTTGACAATTATGTACTGATGTAGTTTAATGGTTATGTAATGATGTAATCAACTTTCATGATCTCCTGTAGTCACTCCCCATTTTGTGATCTGATGTGAGCAGCCAATCAGTTGAAAACAGAGTTTCCTTGGGGGCGTGGCCTGTATCCAATATATATACAGATGTTCCGGAAAAGCTCACTTGCCCTGGATCATGCATGAAGCTCATCATTATCTGGCCTCAGTTATTGAGCCAGCAATCTGTTGTCTGACGTGCTGATTCTGAATTTCATCAGCCCCTGCGACCATGTGAGTGAGGAGAAGCCTTCAGCCCCATGTCTGACCCATGGACTTGGCACGTGCTTACTTTTGCAACTGCATGAGCCACTTTCTTGAGATAAATCTTTGTATACACACATACGTCCACACACAGATGCTTCATTGCCTTTACTTCTCCAGACAACCCAGCCTAAGACAAAAGTATTTCATTTCAGGAAGGTTAAATATTGCCAAGCATTGAATTCAGTAACTTACAAGTGGGAAATGTGGGAAATGATGACGGTACAATGTTACTCATAACGGAAACAGGTAAACTAAGTAATCAATATGTGAAAAACAAAAAGCACAATCAGGAATCAAGTACATAAACATATGCACATCAACTTCCTGGTCTTTTCACTGAGAGAACCTAGAAATCCTGGAACAATGAGCACACCTACTAGCATCCAGGGTCTTCTTTTCTATACATGGAGAAATGGCTGATTCCGGGGCTGAAACAGGGAGTGAACAGGATGAGCATGGAACATTTTCTATGGCAAAGTAAGGAAGTGTTTAAATAATAGAGTTACGTCAAAAAGACATAACATGAGTATCTCAATGGCCAAACTGGGACTAATCTGAACATCAAAATAAAGGCAGTAATGGATAAATACCTTATACAGTAAAACAGACATCTAAGTCCATATATTATTATCTAAATAAGTACATAAATAATTATAAGTAAAGAGGCACCAAATGCACAAAGTGGTGGAACTGGAAAAAAATTCACTGTTTTGCTATTGTGACAGTTAAAATCAACTGGAATAATAATGAGGTAGGAAGGGGAGGTGGATTTGATGAGGAGCAGGCTATATGTGAAGTCTCAAGGGGCATCCCCACAGATTTTGCATTAGGTGTAAAAATAAAGAGAAACTCTGCAACACAGAAAACATGCTAACCCCATGAACAAAATTAACCACACCAATTAGAAACACCTAGATAGCATGTACCTCTGAATCTGATTCTCTGAAAGAACATATTACCATTTATACATAGCATGCTGGCCAAGACTACATAACCTTAGCAAAGCCAAAATGGTGGCTTACTCACCAGCACCATAACATGCCCCCTGCATCAAAGACCCCCAAAACCAAGCAAAACAGAAGCAGATAACAATCTGGGAACCATAAGCATCAAAAATGGTCTAAGGGCTGAACTGTATACCAAGTGGAGAGGAAAAGTGAGTTGAACAACACAGGAGGATGACTGCCAGATATTGGCCCAGACAACGAACTCTAAAAAAGGAAACAAAGCTAAAAGACGGGAAACAATGAATCAGGTATGTCAATCTGTAACTGACAAGCACTTTAAAACATAAAGGCGGGATAATGGGTATAGGATTAGAACTTCTATAAGGAGAGGAAGTCAAGGCAATATCAATCAATAAATGGCTATTTTAAACTGAAGAACATAAAGGTACATTCAGGGTAATCACAAAGAAAGTTAACAACCTATTCATCAAAATATAAAAGAAGAAAATCATAAAGACTGAGTACACATAAAACCAACGACAACAAAGTAAATGAAAACCCACAATCAAAAAGAACTCAGCACAGAAAATGAAGCAGCACGAAGAAACCGTCACCACAGACATGCAAAAAAAAAAAGGCATAACAAAACTACAGCAGTAACTCATACTTACCAATAATCTCACTGAATGTAAGTGGCTTAAACACACCAGTAAAGAGATGGAGACTGGCAGAATGGACAAAAAAAATGAGCCATCAATATACTGCTTAAATGGGACACAACTTAGACACAAAGATAAAATAAACCACAACTTAAAGGATGGAAAAGGATGTATCAAATTAACAGTAAAAAAAAAAAAGGCAGAAGTGGCAATGATAATCTCTGATAAAATAGTCTTTAAGCAAAATTGAACATAAAAGCCAAGGAAGCACATTATATAATGATTAAAGGGCCAATCCACAAAGGGGGCATAACCATAGTAAACATATATGTACCCAATGACAGAGCTCCCAGTACATAAAACAAACTCTAACAGCACTGAAAAAAGAAACAGACACTTGTACTACGATACCAGGAGGCTTTAACACACCACTCTCAGTGAAGGACAAAACTAGAAACTAAACAAAGTCACAGAAGACGTAAATACTACAATCAACCAACTAAAACTCATAAATATATATACAGAGCACTTCACTTAAAAAGTGGCAAAGTAAACATAGTTTTTCCAATGCTCATGGATCATGCTCTAGAACAGACCACATTTTAGGCCACAAAGTGGGCATCAACAAATTCAAAACCATGAAAATAACGCAAAGCATCTTCTCTCATCACAACAATGTACAGGCAGAAATCAGTCGACAGAAAAAAGCAAGGGAAAAAAACTGAATACATGGAAGCTGAAAAACACCCTGCTTAAAAATCACTGAGTAATAAAGAAACACACACACAAAAAAAAATTCATAGAATCAAATGAGAATGAAAACATACCACACCAAAACCTTTGAGATACAGCAAAAGTAGTGCCGAGAGGTCAACTGATAGCAATAAACACACACATCAAAACACTAACCCTAAAACGTGAACAATTAGAAAGAAGGGAGCAAAAGAAGTCTAAAGATGTGAGAAGAAACAAGATAATAAAAACTACAGCAGAAATAAAACAGAACATGGAAAAACAAAAGAAAGAAATACAGCTAAAAGCTGGTTCACTAAAAAGATCAATTAAATCTACAAACCACTGGCCAAACTGAAAACAAAGCAAAACAAAAACAGGAGAAGATGTAAATAACCCAAATAAGAAATGAGATGGGTAATAATACCACAGAATCGACTGAAATAAAAATGATCATAACAGAATACTATGAAATATTATACTCTAACAAACATGAAAACCTAGAAGAAATGGACAACTTTCTAGAAACACACTACTCTCCTGAACTGACACAAACCGAGGTAGAAAATCTGAACAGACCCATGACAAAAAAGGAAACTGAAGGGGTCATTTAAAAAAAAAAAAAGGCCACAACAACAACAAAAAAAAGCCCAGCCAACAATGCTTCACTGGAGAATTCTACCAAAAATTCAGAGAACAGCTGACATCAATTTTACTCAAACTATTCCACAACAACTATTCTATCCTGATGTACAACACTGTCACTGATAGGATAATATCCATACGGCTACAAGGAAGACCAGTTAATATGTTATTATTCAAATTTACACATTAAGGACAAAAATAAAGACACTGACAAGTTTTATTAATTTCTGCAGTCGGAGACTGACCAAACACACAATCAAGGCACACTGATAATTACCAGTGATGGAATGCGAAAGTTGAAAACAAAGAAGGCAGCCTGGTAGTTGGAAAACACGGCTTTGGTGTTAGACATGATGCCGGAGATTGCATGACCGAATTTTGCAAGGCCCAACAACTTCTTCATTGCAAACACCTTTTTGCCACCAACATAAGCAGTGACGTAAAATGTGGACCTCACTAAATGGAATACACAAGAACAAAATCAATTACATCTATGGAAAGAGACAATGGAAAAGGTCGATATCCTAAGTCAAAACACGGCCATGCGCCAACTCTGGATCAGAACTACTCCTATGCAAGTTCATGTTAAGCAAAATTGTAACAAGTCCATGAGAGCCAAAGTAAGACCTTGAGTATATTCCACCTGAATGTAGAGACCATCTCAAGAACAGACGACACACTGAATACTCAGGATGGAAGACAAGATGACTGTGGAATGACAAAAAGGACATCGTACATGAAGAAAGCAACAGTCATTAAAAAGACAGTCAAAGCAAAGACCAAAATGGATGTCAGCAAATACACTGAAAAAGTTGCTCTTGAATGTAGAGTGACTACAGAGAAAGAAAGAATGGATGACGTCCAAGAGCTGAACAGATTTCAAAAGATGGCTCCAGAAAATAAAGTATTATAATAAATAATACTGGACATAGAATACCAAAAGAAAAGAACACACTCTCCTTTTGTCAAGCTGAAAGAACTTAAGAAAAAAATCAAGTCTCAAGTTGTAATCCTGAAGGATTCTACAGGGAAGCCATAAAACACCTAAGTTTAAGTATCAAAACAAGACAGGAGGAATACACAGAGTCACTGTACCAAACAGAATTGACAGAAGTTCAACCGTTTCAGAAGTTACCATATGATCAAGAACTGATGGTAGTGAAGGAAGAAGTCCAAGCTGCACTGAAGATACTGATGAAAAACAAGACTCCAGGAATTGATGGAATACCAATTGAGATGTTTCAACAAACAAATGCAATGCTTAAAGTGCTCACTCATCTATGCCAGGAAATTTGGAAGACAGTAACCTAGTCAACTGACTAGAAGAGAACCACATTTGTACCAAATCCAAAGAAAAGTGATCCAAAAGAATTCAGAAATTATCAAACAATATCATTAATATCATGTGCAAGTAAAATTTTGTGGAAGATCATTCGAGAGCAGCTATTGCAGTATACCGATAGGGAACTAAGAGAAATTCAAGCAGATTCAGAAAAGATGTGGAACTGTAAACTGATGTTCTATGTAAATAGTAACTGAAACAATGCTGGGGTTGGCTAAACTAATAACAACAGGCATAAGAGTCATTAAGGCAAAAATTGCTACAAGAGGGAAATGGTGATTTATATATTGATAAAAGGGTGAATCCAACTAGAACATACAGCATTGTATATTCTATACACAGCAACAAAACAGCCCTAAAAGGTAAAAACTATGTATTGACGACATGGAAAGGAGAAACGGACATTTCTATTATAATAATTCAAGACATCAACACAAGTAGTCCCTGATTTATGACATATTGAAGTTATGACCAGCCATGATTGCAACCAACCTTTTCTTTTACATCTGTTAGTAATATGTACTACATACAATGTTGCTGCATGAAATTTGCTGCTCTTATCATTCTCAGTTGTTCTTTCACAGATGTTCAATGTCACGATTTACTCTCCAAAACACTGCCGTATAGTAGGCTATGGCCTGGTATACAACGAAGTCAGGGTCAGGAGTTGTTAGCATTATTCTCCAACTTGTCTTCATATTGCTGGACTAAATTTTTAAGATGTGCATTTTTTTAATCTATGTATGTATTGAAACATATCTGTAAGTGTATATGTAATGATCCCAACCCCAATGAAAAATAAACATCAGATTTATAAAGATACTGATAATAAAAGGGAGTAATAATGAAAACTTAAAAAAAAAAAAGAGGTATCTGACTTACATCAGAATGGACTTATGACAGAATCATTGAAATGGAATCCCACTGTAAGTCAAGGACTACATATAATCTGCTTTCAATAAAGGATAGAATATTTAGACAGAAGATCAATAAGGAATTTGAGACCTGAACAATATTATAAACTAACTTGACCTAACAGGCATGTATGGAATTTTCTTAGTTATCCACTATGGCTTTCACAAACAGAAATTTATTTTCTAACACTCTTGGAGGCTAGAAGTCCGAATTTAGAGCGGTAGCTCCAGGGGAAGGCTTTCTCTCTCTGTCACCTCTGGGAAAGGCCCTTGTCATCAATCTTCCCTGGACTAGAAAGAAGCTTCTCAAAACAGGAACCCGAGGTACAAAGAATGCACTCCTCTCCTGGCCCTACTTTCTTGGTAGTAACAGGACCTCCTGTCTCTCTGCTTGCTTCTCTAATATCTCAAAAAAAGATTTACTTGAGACACAAGCTTATCTTGAAGATTGAGTCCTACCTTGTTAACATAACTGCCTCATTAATGTCATAGAGGTAAGATTTACAAGGATAGGAAAATCAGGACAGATGATAAAATGGTGGACAATCACACAATACTGGAAATCATGGCCAAACCAAGTTGACACACATTTTGGGGGAAGAGAATTCAATCCATGACAGAACAGACAACTCAGAAACAGCAGATTACACATTCTCTTCAAATGAACATGGAACCTTGTCCAGGATAGACCATATGTTAGGTCATAAAACAAACCTCCACAAATTTTAAAAAGATTGAAATCATACAAAGTATCTTCTCCAACCACTCTGCAATGAAGATAGGATTCAATAACATAAAGAAAACCAGAAAATGCACAAATATGGGAAAATTAAAAAACAGAGTATTAAGCAACCAATTGCCAAAAGGAAAATTAGAAAATACTCAGAGGCAAAGGAAAATTAAAACATAACACACCAAGGCTTATGGGATGCATAAAAAGTAGTGCAAACAGAAATTTATAGTTGTAAATGTACACATTAAATTTTTAAAACACTTCTGATGGCTAGTAGTATTTCTCAACACGGCTAAGCTTAGGTCCAGATATTTAGCAAAGCACTGTCTACATGTTGCTATGAAGGTATTTAGACATGATTAACATTTATAATCAGGTAAACTTACCCTTCATAATATGAGTGGGCTTCACCCAATCAGTAAAAAAGCATTAAAAGCAAAAACTGAGGTTTTCCTGAAGGTAGAAATTCTGCCTTGAACAGTATAACAGAAATCTTGCTGAGCTTCCATCCTCCTGGCCTGTCCTATGGATTTTGGAACTCGCAACAGACAGCATGATTCAATACATATATGTGTGTGTATATGCATGCTATATATATGTGTGTGTATGTTTGCATGTGTATATGTATGTGCATATTCATACGCACGTTTGCTTTCGTGTGTGTGTGTGCGTTTGCATGTGTGTATTTGTACAATATGTAGATCTCTTATTGGTTCTTCTGGAGAATCCTGACAGATACAGATCTCAAATTGGTAACTGAAAGCTAGAAAAAGAAAATCAAACTCAAACCAGTTAGGAAAAAGAAAGAAATAACAAAGATTAGAGCAGGGCAGATGGTGGACAGTCCTATCTACTCCGCCAACAACTAATACACTGAGCAACGAATAAAAACAAGCACATATTGAGATACTGAAATGCCAGACAGCAGCTGAGAAATTGGAGAATTAGGGTGAATCCAGAAGCAAGAGAAAGGAGGAACAGGGTCAGCACGGTAATTAAGAGACCCTACCCACTAACACTGGGAGCACAAGCTCATTGCAGGCATTATGCGACAGGACTGGGAAACGCCCTAAACAGAGAACACAGGAAGGGAGCTTATCTGAGGAAGCTCTAGCTGGCTTTTTTTTAAGGTGGTGCAAACTGGCCTTCAGAGTTCATAAGCCATGCAAATGGGATGGGGTGAGGAAAGATCTGAACACTTCACTAGAGTACTGTTGGACCTTTATGAGGCATGAAATTAATGGGCACCAGGACTAGGAAGACCTGCAAGGACAGCAGGGCGAGGGGAGCAGTCCAGACTGACAGGCAAGCAGGAGGTCACCCGAGTGAGGTGCCTGGGGAGTGAGGGTGCCAGTGCAGGGGTGCCAGTGAGAAACCCTGTAAAGTCTATCTCCATCACACACAACAGCGAGGCATCTAGTGGAATCCTCCTCCTGCTCATGCATATCGAATCCTAGAGACCAAGCATACAGAACTCTTGAATTTTCCCACTAGAAAGAGAAATAAAACATTAAAGAAAAGATAATAAAATGGCTTGAGTTCCACAAAAACTACTAAAAAACACAAAAGCGCAAGAGAAGAAGGAACACTCTAAAGAAAAAGATGAAGAAGAGGAAATCTCTCCTGTGGAGGCCACGATAATGCAAAGAATTGATAATTTTCAGACTTTGGGGCAAATATGTTTAAAAAAGGCAAAAAACAAAAACACACAAAGTAAACAAACCAGCAGAGTTCAGGAAGCAAATGGAGGAACAAAATGTAAGATTTAACACGGAATATGAAACATTAAAAAAAATTACTGGGACTGAAGAATAAAATATCTGCATCAGAAAAAGTAAGAGGAAGATGCAACAATAGATTCGAACAAGTAGAACCTTAAGAGAAGCAAGAGAAAAGAATAAAGAAAAGAAATCCAAAAAGAAATGTCGGATTCAATTAAGAAACCTCACATCAGAACTACTGGAATTCCAGCGCACCACCACAATAGTAAAGGCATAGAAACAATTTTCCAAGAGAGAACTAGAGAGGATTTCTCTGACCTGAGCAGAGAATCAAGGCTGTAGATATAGGAAGCTACATGAAGCCCAATCAAAAGAGACACAGAAAGATCAACTCTGTGACATGTCCTGAAAAAATCCTTAAAGACCAAACATAAGGAGAAAATTCTTAAAGCAGCAAAAGAAAAATGTAACTTAACATAACAGTGTTCTTTCATAAGAATCTGTGTGTATTTCTCCCCAGCAACTCTGCAAGCCAGAAGACAATGGAGAGATGTATACAAAATACTAAGCCAAAGCAACTGCCAACCAAGAATACTTTACTCAGCAAAGCTGTAATTCCGAAACTAGGGGTAATCAAGAAATTCTCAAACAAACAGAGGCTCTGGGAATTTGCCCCTACCAGTACAGGATGACAGGTATTACTCAAGGGAGGACTTCCAGTTGGAAAGGCAAGAACATTAAAAAACAAGTAGAAACTAAACGTATCAAATATAGGTTTTACACTGATGTTAATGAAGACACATTAACAGAAATGGGGTGGGGAGAAGCATAGCAGGAATAGATTTATTATGTTAAGCTTCTATGTTAACATTTGTTCTTGGGCTAGATGCAGCAGTAATTGGTAGCTATGTAATGTAACATGTAATTACTGAGAACTGACTAAGAAGAAACACTAAGGAGAAAGGAAGCAAGTAAACAAAAAGATTCATCACAAGAAAGCAGTCAAACACAAAAAAAGATTAAAAAGATCAGGATAATACATAAACAAGATACAAACCACTCAAAAAATAATTAACAAAATGAGTGAGGTAGAGAATTAGTTTTTAGTACGAACTTTAAATATAAATTGATTAACATCACATGCAACAGGCAGAGTGGCAGAATAGATTAAAAAAGAGAAAAAACCATGATCCATCCTTTCGCTCTCTACAAGAAACCCATTTAGACACAAGGACACAAGCAGACTTAAAAAGAAAAAAAAAAAGGATGAAGAATAATATTCCATGCAGACACTAAACTAAATAGAGCAGAGGTAGCCATACTGATATCAATAAAATAGACTTTAAATCAAAATATGTTACAAGAGATAAAGAAGAACATCACACAATAATAAAAGGGTGAATTTGACAAGAAGATATAACAGTTATAATATATATGCACCTAACAGCAATGCACCAAAATACATGAAACAAACTCCAACTAATATGGAAGGAGAAATAGACAACTGCACCATAATAGGAGGAAACCTCAACACATTGCTTTCACTTAGAGGTACAACATCTAAAAAGAAAATCACTAAAGAGATTTAGAACTTAAATAAAACCATAAGCCAACTGGCCCTAACAGACATAAACAGAACACTCTACCCAACATCAGAACAATACACTTTCTTCTCCAGTGCACATGGATCATTTTCCAGAACAGCCATATGCTAAACACAAACATACCTCAACAAATTTATAAAAGACTGAAATCAAAGAAAGTATCTTCTAAGACCATAAAGGTATAAAACTAGAAATCAACAACAGAATAAAGAAAAAAATAATTGCATGCAAACTAAATATTATACTACTAAAATCAAAACAGAAATTAAAAAATTCCTAGAATCAAATGAAAATGAAAACACAATACACCAAAACTTTTAGGACACAGCAAAAGCAGCACTCAGAGGGAAATTTACAGCAATAAATACATAAAAAAGAAGAAAGGTCTAAAATCATTTCCTTAAACTGACAACATGAACACAGACAAAAGAAAAATGAACAAAGAACAAAAGAAACCAAAAGCCACCAGAAAAAGAAAAGAAAAAATAAAAAGCAGGGCAGAGACAAATGATTTAGAAAGCAGAAAAACAACTGAAAGAATTAACAAAATCAGAAGTTGGTTCTTTGAAAGGATCAACAAAATATACAAACCACTAGCTAGTCTGACAAAAATCCAGAAGAGGCAAATAAACAAATTAAGAAATGAAACTGGTTATGTTAGAGAAAGAAGGCTGTAACAGATTACTATAAAAATTATGCTCCAATAAATTTGAAAACATAGGCAAAATGAACAAATCCCTAGAAACATACAATCTACCCAAATTACCACAAACAGAAACAGAAAATTTGAAGAGACACATCAGAAGAGATTGGAGATGTCATTTAAAAAAAATTAAAAAACAACAAAACCACAACAGGACCAGATGACTACACTGGAGAATCCTACCAAACATTTAGAGAACAGGTGACACTAATCAATCGTACTCCATCTCTGCCAAAACACAGAAGAGGAAGGAACACTGCCAAAATCCTTCTATCAAGCCAGGATAACCCTGATACCAAAGACATCACATGAAAAGAAAACTACAGACCAATACTCCTTATGAACATAGATGCAATTTTTTTCAACAAAACTCTAGTCAACAGACTACAGAAACATAAAAAAAGATCCATACACCATGATCAAGTGGGATTCACACCAAGATTACAAGGTGGTTCAACATCAGAGATGAATCAATGTAATCCGCCACATAAACAAAACAAAGGGCAAAATAAAACAAAAAACTCATGATCCTATCAATTGATGCAGACAAGGCATCTGATAAAATGCAACACCCTTTCCTGATAAAAACTCTTAGCAAAATAGGAACAAAAGCAAAACTCAACATAATTAAGCCTAAATATGGAAAACCAACAACCAACATCAAACTCCATGGAGAAAGGCTTAGAATTCTCTCTTTAAGACCGGGAATGAGACAAGGATGCCCATTATCACCATTCTTTTCAAGATTATACTCCAAGTCCTAGACAGAGCAATAAGACAAGAAAGCGAAATAAAAGGTGTTCAGTCAGAAAGTGAGAAGTAAAACTATATTTGCAGATGGCATGATCCTATGCATAGCATACCCTAAAGATGCCTCAAGAAATCTGCTGGAACTAACAGAAGAATTTAGCAACACTGCAGGACACAAATACAACACACAAAAATCAGTTGGGTTCCTGTACTCTAAAGCACAGCACTTCAAAAAGAAATCAAGAAAATACCAGTTACAATAGCCCCAAATCAATAAAATATCTAGAAATTAACTGTAACAGAAAACTAACAGGCTCATAGAATGAAAATTATAAAACACTGTTACAAGAGAACAAGAGAGACCTATCTAAAAAATGGAAAAGCATCCTTGCCCACAAATAGGAAGGATTAATACAGTGAAAATGTCAATACTACCTAAAGTGATCTACAAATTCAATGCATTCCTGAAAAATTTCCAACATTCTTTACTTAAGCAGAGAAAAAGAACAAAGCAGTAGGCCTCACACTTCCTGATATCAAAACATACCATACAGCCACTGAAACCAAAACAACCAGGTCTTGCTTCAGCAAAAGACAAGCTGACCACTGGAACAAAATTGAGAACTCAGAATTAAAACCCAGCCATCTATAAACAACTGATCTTCAACATCTAGTCAAAATCGATTCAGTGAGCCAAAACCAGTCTCTATACAGTGCTGGTAAATTCAATATCTACCTGCAGAAAAATGACCAATACCTCACACCATGCACAAAAGCTAACTCAAAATGGACCAAACAACCTAAAATTCCTAGAAGGAAACATCAGAGGAAAACCATGGGACCTAATCTTTTATGAAAACAGGAAACAAACAAAATAAATCCAAGAATAGAGAAACACAAATGGAACCTCATAAAAATAAAAATGTGTTAATTCGAAAATTTTATTAAAAGAATAAAGAGTCAACCTGAAGACTGAGAAAAATCTTTGGAAATGATTCATCTAAGGGTCTAATCTCTAGAACCTACAGAAAACTAGAACAACAAAAAGACAAAAAATCCAGTTACAAAATGAGGAAAGGATGTGAATAAAACCTTCACCAAAGAGGACTTCCAAGTAGGCAGCGAACATATGAAAGATGTTCATGATCAGTAGCCATTAGAGATGCAAATGAAAATTACAATGAGTTATCATCTTACTCCAGCTAAAATGGCACTGAAAAAAAAAAACAAAACATAACAAGTGTCGATGAGAATACAGGAAGATTGGAACCCTTATCCATTGATGCTGAAACTTATGCTTGAACACAGGGTAGTGTCTCAGTTATCCAGTGCTGCTACAGCAGACATAATCACAAGTGGATGTCTTTCTCTCTTGTGCCTCTGGAGAAAGGTCCTTGTCATTAATCTTCAAATGGACTAGGAGCTTCTCACGGGAATTCTGTGTATAAAGGATACACTCCTCCCCGGGTGCTTTCTTTGTGGTATGAAGTCCATGACTCTGCTCTTCTCTCCTTTATATCTCAAAAGAGTTTGGTTTATGACACAATTTAATCTTGTAGAATGAGTCTGCCCTCATTAACATTACTGCCACTAATTCCAGCCTATTAACATCACAGAGGTTTACAAGACACAGGAAAATCACAGAAGATGACAAAATGGTGGACAATCACATAATACTAGGAATCACAGAGTAGCCAAGTTGACAACACGTTTTAGGGGAATACAATTCAACCCATAATAAGAATTTAAAGTAAATGGAAGAAGTGATAAAGTAAGAGAACTGAACGGAAGATTTTAAACATTGGCTCAAGAAAACAAAGTAAAGTATTATAATCACAAGTGCAAAGACCTGGAGATAGAAAACCCAAAAGGGAGAATCACACTCTGCATTTCCCAAGCTGAAAGAACTGAAGAAAAACTCAAGCCTCAACTAATAATACCAAAGGATTATAAAAAGAAAATACTAAACAATGCAAGAAGAATCAAAAAAGATGGCAGGAATATACAAACACACTATAACATAAAGAACTCGTCAACATTCAACCATTTCAGGAGGTACCATATAAGCAGGAACCAATGGTGCTGAAAGAAGAAAAGTCAACCTGTACTGAAGGCACTAGTGAAAAGCAAGACTCCAGGAATTGAAGGAATACCAACTGAGATGTTTTAACAAATGGATGCAGGGCTGGAAATACTGTCTCTACCAAGAAATTTGGAAGACAGCTACCTGGCCATCTAACTGGAAAAGATCTATATTTATACCTATTCCCAAAAAAGGTGATTCGATTGGATGTGGAAATTATCAAGCAATATCATTAATATCACACAGATAAAATTTTACGGAAGGTCATTTAAAAGCGGCTGCAGCTGTACATCCACAGGGAACTACCAAAAGTTCAAGATGGATTCAGAAAAGGAAGTAGAAAGAGGGATATCATTGCTACTGTCAGATGGATCCTGGCTGAGAGCAGAGAATAGCAGAAAGATGTTTACCTGTGTTTTACTGACTGTGCAAATGCACTTGACTGTGTGGATCGTAACAACTTATGGATAACACTGAGAAGAGTGGGAATTCCAGAACATTTAATGTTGCTCACATAGATCAAAAGGCAGTCGTTCAAACAGAACAAGAGGATAGATACTGTGTGGTTTAAAGTCTGGAAAGGTGTGCATCATGGTTGTATCCTTTCACTATACCTATTCAATCTGTATGCTGAGCAAATAATCTGAGAAACTGGACTATATGAAGAAGAACGAGGCATTGGGATTGGAGGGAGACTCATCATTAACAACCAGTGATACGCAGATGACATGACCTTGCTTGCTGAAAGTGAAGAGGACTTAAAGCACTTACTAATGAAGATCAAAGACCACAGATGCCAGTATGGGTTACACCTCAATGTAAAGAAAACAAAAATCCTCACAACTGGACCAATAAGCAACATTGTGAAAAAAGGGAAAATACTGAGGTT
Organism: Elephas maximus indicus; assembly: GCF_024166365.1. Lineage (NCBI taxonomy): Eukaryota > Metazoa > Chordata > Mammalia > Proboscidea > Elephantidae > Elephas > Elephas maximus. Next base: position 14,062,733 of record NC_064847.1, read on the forward strand.
CTCCAGGATTTAATTTTACTTGGATCCACAATCATCATCCATGGAAACAGCAGTAAAGAAATCATATGATGTACTGCATAGGGCAAATCCACTGCAAAACATCTCTTTAAAGTACTGAAAAGTGAAGATGTGTCTTTGAGGACGAAGGTATGCCTGACCCACATCATTATCTTTTTCATTTCCTCATTTATATGAAAAGCTGGATAATGAATAAGGAAGACCTAAGAAGAATTGATGCCTTTGAATTATGGTGCTGGGGAACTATATTGAATATACCACGACTGCCAGAAAAATGGAGCCCTGTTGCGAAGTGGTTAAGCATGTGGCTGCTAATCAAAAGGTTGGCAGTTCAAATCCACTAGCTGCTCCTTGGAAACCCTATAGAGCAGTTCTGTCCCACAGGGTTGCTATGAGTTGGAATCAACTCGATGGCAATGGGTTTTTGGTTTGGCCAGAAGAATGAACAAGTCTGTCTTCGAAGAAGTACAGCCAGAAATGCTCCTTGGACATGAGGATGGCAAGATTTCATCTCAAGTACTTTGGACATCTTATCAGGAGGGACCATTCCCTGGAGAAGGACATCGTGCCTGGTAACACAGAGGGTCAGTGAAAAAGAGGAAGACTCTAGACAAAACGGATGGACACAATGACTCAAGCATAGCAATGTCTGTGTGGATGGTCAAAGACTGAGCAGTGTTTTGGTTTATTCTGCATATGGTTGCTATCAGTGAGAACTGACTCAATGGCACCTAACAATGACAGCAGTTCACAAAAAATCATAACCTACATCCGATTAAGTGAGTAGTCTCTGATCTTAAAAGCTCACAAGCAGTTATCTAAGATACAACTACTGATCTCTACGCACAGAATAGTAAGAAGGTAACCAAAACTTCAGAAAAGAAACAAGCCTACAGCAGCCACAACTTCATCCACCCTGAGACGAGAACTAGACGGTGCCTGGCTACTACTACTGACTGTTCTGACTGGGGTCACAACAGACAGTTCCAGATAAAATGGGAGAAAAACGTGAAGCTGACACCAAATTCTTTAAAAGAAAAAGAAAAAAGACAAGCTGATACAGTAGAAAACAGAGAACTCCCTGAAACTATCGCCTAGAAACACTCCTTAAACATAGAACTGTGCCCATTGCCTGAGATTATGTTTTACCCAAATAGCAAAGTGGCACACAAAATATATACCTTATATCACATAAGATCAGTGCTCTACTTAAAAACTCAAAAGCAAAGATGAAAAGAAAAGAAGTGAGGGAAACTAGCATATGGTAAATGAAACAAAGAGAATACAACCAAAGAGAATGGTAATGCATTGTGATAAATGTAACTATGATTGAACAATTTTTCTGAAAATTTTCAAAGGGGAACCTAACTTGCTGCATAAATTTTCACCAAAAACTCATTAAAATGTTTTTTTTTTTTTAAAAAAGGGAGAAAATCAAGGAATAATAGAGACAGAGGTAAAGAAATCACAGAAACAGATTATCGAGGGATTCAAAGTGAAGGAAGATAAGAGTCTCAGTTAAGAAAGAAGCTAACGCTAGAGTCAGGAAGTAGGGGAATCACGAACACAGAAGCTGGGACAGTCATGAAGATGGAAGGTTAGGGAATTACATAGGTAGAAGATACCACAAAACCTCAACAAAAACAAGCCAATAAAAAATGGGCAAAGTATATGAACAGCCATTTCACCAAAGATGACATTCAAGCCACTAACAGATAGATGAGGAAATGTTCACAATCATTAGCCATTACAGAAATGGATATCGAAACTGGAATGAAATACCATCTCACACCAACAAAGCTAGCATTAATCCAAAAAGCACAAAACAATAAATGTTCGAGAGGTTGTGGAAAGACTGGAACACTTATACACTGCTGATGAGAATGTAAAATTGTACAACCACGTTGGAAACTCATTTGGTGCTTCTGTAAAAAGTCAGAAATAGAAGTACCATACAATCCAGCAAGCCTACTCCTTGGAATATACCCTAGAGTAATAAAAGCCCTCACAGGAACAGACACATGCACACGCATGTTCACTGCAGCACTGTTTACAACAGCAAAAAGATGGAAGCAACCAAGGTGCCCATCAACAGGTGAATGGATAAATTATGGTATATTCACAAAACGGAATACTATACATCGATAAAGAACAGTGAAGAAATCTGTGAAACACCGCATAACATGGAATCTGCAACGCATTATGCTGAATGAAATGAGTCAGCTGCAAAATGACAAATATAAGACCAAGACCACTATTATAAGAACTCAAGAAACAGTTTAAACAGAGAAGAAAATATTCTTTGACAGTTACGGGGGAGGAGGGGGGAAAGGGGTATTCACTAATTAGATAGTATATAAGAACTACTTTAGGTGACGGGAAAGGCAACACAATACAGGTGAGGTCAGCAATGATGAATACATGAAACATAACATGGAAGACTCTGGAAGGCAATGTGCTGAAACTGTTGTTGTTGTCACTAGGTGTCAATGAGTTACTTCCAACTGATAGCGACCCTATGCATGACAGAATAAAACACTGCCCAGTCCTGTGCCATCCTCACAATAGTTTTTATGCTTGAGTCCACTCTTAAAGCCACTGTATCAATCCATTTCTTTGAGGGCCTGCCTCGTTTTTTTTTTTTTCCTCTTTTTTGCTGACCTTTCACTTACCAACCATGATGTCCTTCTCCGGGGACTGGTTCCTCCTAGTGACATGTTCAAAGTACATGACATGAAGTCTCACCATCCTTGCTTCTAATGAGCATTCTGGCTATTACTTCTTAAAAGACAGACTTGTTTGTTCTTCGGGCAGTCCATGGTATATTCAATTTTTTTGCCAACACCATAATCCAAAGGCATCAATTCTTTGGTCTCTCTTACTTATTGTCCAGCTTTCACATACATATGAGGTGATGGAAAACGCAATGGCTTAGGTCCGACACACCTTAGTCCTTAAAGTGACATCTTTGCTTTTAACACTTTAAAGAGACCTTTTGAAGCAGATTTCCCCAATATGAATGCATTACTTGATTTCTTGACTACTGCTTTCATGGCATTGGTTGTGGATCCAAGTAAAATAAAATCCTTGACAGCTTCAATCTTTTCTCCGTTTATCACCATGGTGCTTACTGGTCCAGTTGTAAGGATTTTTGTTTTCTTTATACTCAGTGTCGCTATGAGTTGGAATCAACTTGACGGCACTGAGTTTGGTTTTTTTTTTTTTTTTGGTAATCCGTACTGAAAGCTGTGGTCCTTGATCTTCATCAGTAAGTGCTTCAAGTCCTCCTCACTTTCAGCAAGCAAGGTTATATCATCTGGATAATTCAGGTTGTTGATGAGTTTTCCTCCAACCCTGACGCCCCATTGTTCTTCACATAGTCCAGCTTCTCAGATTATTTGCTCAGCATACAGATTGAATCGGTATGGTGAAAGGATGCAATCCTGACACATACCTTTCCTGACTTTAAACCACGCAGTATTCCCTTATTCTGTTCAAACAACTGCCTCTTGGTATAAGTACATACTCCTCATGAGCACAATTAAGTCTTTATGGACTTCCCATTCTCTGCAATGCTATCCATAATTTTTTATAATTCACACTGTCAAATGCCTTTGCGTGGTTAATAAAACAGAGGTAAATACCCTTCTGCATTGGCCATTAGCCATTTGAAAGATCCAAATCAAAATTACAATGAGCTACCACCTCACTCCTATTAAAATAGCCCTGATTATTAAAAAAAAAAAAAAACAGCAAATGTTGGCAAGTATGTGGGAAGACGGGAACCCTTATTCATTGCTGTTCAGACTGTAAAACGGTACCACTACTATGGAAAATGGTTTGGTGCTTCCTAAAAAACTAGAAATAGAGCTACTATAATATTATCCATTACTAGGAATATGCCCTACAGACTAAAAATACTGATGCAACCAGATATATGCCCACCTGTGTTCATTACACTGGGCAAATCTGCTGCAAACGTCCTCTTTAAAATGTTGAAAAGCAGAAATGTTACTATGAAGAATAATGTGCACCTGACCCAAGCCATGACATTTTCAATCATCTCTTATGCGTGCAAACTGGACAATGAATAAGGAAGACTGAAGAACTGACACATATGAATTATGGTACTGGTGAAGAATACTGAATGTACCATGGAATTGCAGAGGAATGAGTAAGTCTGTTTTGGAAGAAGTGCCACCAAAGCGCTCCTTGGAAGCAAGGATGGTGCAACGCTGTTTCGTGTATCTCACGTACTTCAGACATGTTATCAGGAAGGACCACTCTCTGGGGAAGGACATGATGGTTGGTGTTATAGGCTGAATTGTACCCCCCCAAAATGTGTGTCAACTTGCCTAGGCCATGATTCCCAGAACTATATGGTTGTCTTCCATTTTATGATCTGATACAATTATCTTATGCATTTTAAATCCTAACTTCTATGATGTTAATAAGGCAGTAGTAGAGACAGTAACATGAATGAGGCAGGACTCAATGTACAGGATTAAGCTGCATCTTGATTCAACCTCTTTTGAGACATGAAAAAGGGGAGCTGACTGATAGGAAAGGGATCTCCTACTACCTAGAGAAAAAAGTGCCAGGAGTGTAGCATCTCCTTTGGATCTGCGATCCCTGAGCTGAGAAACCCCTAGACCCAGAAGACTGGTGACAAAGGCCTTCACCCAGGCCCAAAAGAGACAGAAAGTCTTCCCCTGGAGCTGAAGCCCTGAATTTGGACTTGTAGCCTCCTAGACTGTGAGAGAACACAGTCCTGTTTGTTAAATCCAACTTCTTGGGGTATTTCTGTCAGAGCAGCACTAAATAACTAAGACAACTGGTAAGACAGAGGGTCAGTGTAAAAGAGAAAGTCTCAATTAGATCATTTGACACAGCAGCTGCAACAATGGGCTCAAACGCTGCAACAATTGTGAGGACTGGGCAAAACTGGGCAATGTTTCATTCTGTTTTACACAATGCTGCTATTAGAATAAATGACGGCACATAACAACTACAATGTTCACTGCAGCTTTATTCACAATAGCAAAACAATGGAAACAATAAAGTGCCCACCCACAAATGAATGGATAAGCAAGTTATGATACATACACACAATGGGATATGATGCAACCTTGAAGAATAATGCTGAGTCCGCGAAACGTATTATAATATGGATGGACCTGGGGGTCACAATACTATGTGAAATATAAGGAGAAATATTGAATGATCCCTCTTTTATAAGAAGACAAGAACAGATAAATATAGAGAGAGACCAATATTCATTGGTGGTTACCAGGGGAAGTAGGGGTAAAGGTAAGTATGCTTCAGACCTAAGACACGTGTTATGCTTGGTGATGGGAAATGTCTCCCCCAGTTTAGAAGTAGTAAGCACAGCACAACTATAGTAAGGTTGACTGTCTGGTCACATACAGAAGAATATAGACACAATTAAAGAGAATGCTGACAAACTGAGATAAATGTAACTAATGTCAATGAACAATGTATATGAAAATTTGTAAAAATAAATTCATTGGGGAGACACTATTTTGCAACAACAGTAATAACAACTAAACAATGTGTTTGGTTACACAGACATACGAGTATGTGTATTTATGTAAAGGAAAGCTTATATGAGTAATTGTAGGCACGTACAGGTGCATGTTTATATACACGGCATATATTTTCAAGTATAAAATAAAGCACATGGGGCACTTCAAAAAACCCACTGCTGTCAAGTCGATTCTGACTCATAGCGACCGTACAGGACAGAGTAGAACTGCCCTGTAGAATTTCCAAGGAGCGCCTGGTGGAACATAAGGGCACAGTTATGTATATTTCCTAGACACAATCAAACATCTCAGAGGATTGGTCTATTGGCTCTGAATGGTTAGGACCATCGTCTCACAGTATAACTCAGTCAAATGACATAGTTCATAAAGACAGTGTTCTACATCCTTGTTTGCAGAGTAGTATCTGGCGTGTTAAAAGCTTATGAATAGGCATCTAAGATACAATTACTGATTTCTACTAGTCCAGAGTTAAAGAGAAAGAAGGAAACCAAAGACCCTAGGAAGAGGCTAGTCTAAAGAACCAATATCTTTATAAAAAATGACATCACCTACCTTGAGACCAGAACAACTAGATGGTGCCTGGCTACCACTAGCCACCATTTTGACCAGGGACCCAACAGATGGTCATGAGTAGAATCAGACAAATATGTACAACAAAACTCAGATTTCTAAGGAAATTAAAAAGCCAGACTAACTAGACCAGCAGAGACTCGATAACCCCCTGAGACTATCACCCTGAGGTACTCTGTAAACCTGGAAATCAAACCACTCCCAGGGACAAATGACACACTGGCCCATAAAATAAATAATACTATCTGGGAGTACTATGCTCTTCAAAATAATCATTTAGATGAAATCACAAGGATAACATTTACTCCAGACCAAAGATGAGAAGGCTAAGAGGGACAGGGAAGCTAGATTAATGGAAATAGAGCATCCAATGCAAATGCTGATACATTAAGAACATAACCAATATCACCAAATGATGTGTACACAAATTGTTAAATGAAAACCCAATTTCTTGTGTAAACTTTCACCAAAAACAGAAGATATTTAAAAGTAAAAAAGATTAAAAGACATTGAAAAGTAGAATAAATAAAACTAAAAGTTACTTCTTTGAAAAGATCAACAAAATCGACAAACCTCTACTAGATTAGCCAAGAAAGAAATAAGACATAAATAACTCTAATATTGAACTAAATTTGAGACTGGTAATATTGCTATCAACCTGACAGAAATAAAAAGGATTATAAGAAAATACTATGAACAACCGTACACCAACAAGTTAGATAACTTTGATTAAATGGGTAAATTCCTCGAAACACATAAACTACCTCAACTGACCAAAAACAGAAACAGAAAATTTCAACAGACCCATAACAAGTGAAGAGCAAGTAAGCTTTGCCAGAACACTCATATTTATTGCATGTAAGCCATACCCTCAAGGAAATTCCCCTTTCAATTGACTGGCTGCTCACATCAGATCACAAAATGGAGAATGATTACATAATAGCTACCAAACCATTGTTCATCATGCCCTAGCCGAGGTGACAAATAACCAAAACTATCACACTCCTCACCACATATTCAACAATTAACTCACAATATATGAAAGACTTAAATGTAAGAGTTTAATCTGTAGAAGTCACAGAATAAAACAGGGGTAAATCTCACGGAATTACTATGTGACCTAGGATTTTTAACAGGTGGTAAATATATATAGTAAAAAATGTTACCATTTTCATCATTTTAAGATTACAGCCCACTGATATTAATTACACTTACCATGTTTGGCAACTACAACCAATATCCATTTCCAAATGTTTTTCATCACCTCAAGCATTAACTTTTCGTTTTTTTCTCACCCTGGACCCTGACAACCATAAAGCATTAATTTTTTTAAGATTTTAAAATAAAATCTCTAAAATCTACCTGATTCTGCTAAAACTCAACCACAGAGAGACAAACAACCCAATTAAAAAATGGGCAAAGGATATGAACAGCCACTTCACTGAAGAAGACATTCAGGCAGCTAACACATACATGAGGAAATGCTCTTGATCATTAGCCTTTAGAGAAATGCACATTAGAACAAACATGAGATTTCATCTCACTCCAATAAGGCTGGCATTAATCCAAAAAACACAAAATAATAAATGTCGGAGAGGCTGTGGAGAGATTTGAACATTTCTACACTGCTGGTGGGAACGTCAAATGGTACAACCACTTGGGAAATTGATTTGGCGCTTTCTTAAAAAATTAGAAATAGAACTACCATACGACCCAGCAATCCCACTCCTCGGAATACATCCTAGAGAAATAAGAGCCTTTACATGAACAGATATATGCACACCCATGTTTACTGCAGCACTGTTTACAATAGCAAAAAATGGAAGGAACCAAGGTGGCCATCATGGGATGAATGGATTAATAAATTATGGTATATTCACACAATGGAATACCACACGTGGATAAAGAACAGTGATTAATCTGTGAAACATTTCATAACATGGAGGAACCTGGAAGGCATTATGCTGAGTGAAATCAGTCAGTTGCAAAAGGACAAATATTGTATAAGACCACTATTATAAGACCTTGAGAAACAGTTTAAACTGAGAAGAACACACAAATAATATTTTGCTGAACATCATTCAAAAGTGGCTGGAGGAGGTGGAGCCAAGATGGCGGAACAGACAGACATTTCCGCCGAGCCCTTTTTACAACAAAGACCCAAAAAAACAAGAGAAACGAGTATATGTGTGACAAGCTGGGAGCCCTGAGCATCAAAGGTAAGCTCAGACCACGAACTGAGAGGCAGGGAGAGGAAGAGGCCATTGAGAAGTGAAGAGGAGTTACAGGCCCTGAAACGCAGGAGACCTCAGGCACCATTCCCGGAGCAGCAGTAGTGGTGGCGGCGGGCTGGTCCTAGCATTCAGCCGCGGTTTCCTCCGGGAGAAGCAGTTAGCCACACAGCCTACTCATCCCTCCGGAACATGAGGAGAATGGCGCTGTCAGCAAATGCAAAGCACTTGTGTATATTTTACCGCGCTCCCCCGCAAGCCCAAGCTGGCTTTAGTGGCTGAATCCCTGTGCCTGAGATAGACCCTGGTGAGCATCTACAGCCATCCTCCCGGCCTTGGGGAATGAAAAAATTTGCAACTGGGGTGAAAAGATAATTTGCTAGCTCCATAAACTGGGGGAGCTCAGGACAGAAGCGACTCCTGTCCAGGCATAAACCGTCCGTGGACCTTGAGCAACTTTCCCTTCTGCATGGACCTCTGTGGACCTATTTCGGGAGAACAGGCCCTTGTTGGCAAACTCCAACCATTTTAGCTGTGTGGTGGAGAGGTGGGTGTTTCATGTTTGACATTGCTTTGCCTATTAAACAAGGACCTCACCTACCCACATCAGGGACCTAAGGACTGGTAGCTCCACTTAGGTCATCCAGCACCTGCGACAGGAGTCCAAAGATAGTTAGTACCTCGCAGTCATTACAACCCAAAACTTTGGGTGCCCATGGTCCCTCTGCAGAACCCACCCACCAGCACACTCTACAAAACAGAGATGCGTTTTCCTCAGAGCCACTTGGGGGTTGGTTCTCTGCCCCTGCCCTGTTCAGACCGTGACCCCCTGCTGCAATCAGATACCAGTATATACGCCAATCACCTCTGCCCCTCTAAGACTGTACAACAGAGCCTGTACCACACGCTTGGTATCAGCTACCTGGAAACCTGAGCTGAATTCATACAAGAAAACTGAATGGACTCCTAGACTGACATACCTGATAGCAGCTCTAGCCAGCTGGGGACAGGACACCTGAGCTCCAAAGTCGAAAATAAGCTAGCTCACTCAAGCAACCCATAGGGGTATACTAAAAAAGAACAAAGCAAGCAGCTATGACACAGTAAGCAAGCATAAACTAATACAATAACTTATAGATGGCTTGGAGACAACAGTCAATATCGAGTCACATAAAGAAACAGACGATGATCACCTCAACAGGCTCTCAAAACAAAGAATCCAGAGATCTTCTAGATGAAAGTGCATACCTGGAACTACCAGATGCAGAATACAAAAGTTTAATACACAGAACCCTTCAAGACATCAGGAAGGAAATGAGGCAATATGCAGAACAAGCCCAGGAACACAGAGATAAAGCAACTGAAGAAATTAGAAAGATTATTCATGAACAGAATGAAAAGTTTAATAAGCTGGAAAAATCCACAGACAGACAGCAATGAGAAATTCAGAAGATTAACAATAAAATTACAGAATTAGATAACTCGAAAGTCAGAAGAGCAGAATTGAGCAACTAGAAGCTAGAATTTCTGAACTCGGAGATAAATCACTTGGCACTAATATATTTGAAGAAAAATCAGATAAAAGAATTTTAAAAAAATGAAGAAACCTTAAGAATCATGTGGGACTCTATCAAAAGAAAAAAACCACGAGTGATTGGAGTATCAGAACAGGGAGGGATAAAAGAAAATACAGAGAAAATTGTTGAATATTTGTTGGCAGAAAACTTCCCTCATATGGTGAAAGACGAGAAGATATCTGTCCAAGATGCTCAGCGAACTCATATAAGGTAGATGTTAAAAGAAGGTCACCAATAAATCTTATAAACAAACTTGCCAAAATCAAACATAAAGAGAAAATTTTAAGAGCAGTGAGAAATAAACAAAAAGTCACCTACAAGGGAGAGCCAATATGAATAAACTTAAGACTACTCGGCAGAAACCATGCAGGCAAGAAGGCAATGGGATAACGTATTTAAAAACTGAAGGAAAAAAACTGCCAATAATCATATATCCATCAAAACCGTCTCTTAAATACAAATGTGAAATTAAGACATTCCTGGGTAAACGCAAGTTGAGGGAATTCATAAAAACCAAAGCAAAACTATAAGAAATACTAACGGGAGTTCTTTGATAGAAAATCAATAGTATCAAGTACCAACTCAAGACTAGAACACTGGGCAGAGCAACCAGAAGTCAACCCAGACAGGGAAATCCAAAAAAAAAAAAAAGCATGAAGAAAAAAAAAAAACCCAAAACAGGGTAACGGCGATGTTATTATATAAAAGAAGACAACATTTAAATAATAAAGACGGTCTAAGAAATGTAATTATACACCTTCCACATGGACAGGAAGATATGGCGAAACAAAGAAGTAAAAGTTAGCTTTAAATTTAGAGAAACAGGGGTAAATAATAAGGTAACCACAAAGGAGACAAACTATTCTACTCATCAAAATGAAATACAAGGAAAAAATATATACTCACCAGAAACAAAATCAACAACAACAAATATGAGGAAAGGACAATATTGAAAGAAAATCTACTCAGCATGTAAAATCAAGTGGGAAAAACAAACTCTCAACACACAAAAGACATCAAAATGATGGCACTAAATTCATATCTATCCATAATTACCCTGTAACGGGATTAAATCAACCAATAAAGAGACAGAGAGTGGCAGAATGGATTACAAAACAAGATCCATCTATATGCTGCCTACAAGAGACACACCTTAGACTCAGAGCCACAAACAAAAATAAACTCAAAGAACGGAAAAAAATATATCAACCAAACAACAATCAACACAGAGCAGGAGTGGCAATATTAATTTCTGACAAAATAGACTTTAAAGTTAAATCCATCAGAAAGGATAAGGAAGGGCACTATATAGTGATTAAAGGGACAATACACCAAGAAGATATAACCATATTAAATATTTATGCACCCAATGACAGGGCTCCAAGATACATAAAACGAACTATCAGCATTGAAAAGTGAGATAGACAGCTCCACAATAATAGTAGGAGACTTCAAAACACCACTTTCGGTGAAGGACACGACATCCAGAAAGAAGCTCAATAAAGACATGGAAGATCTAAATGCCACCATCAACCAACTTGACTTCGTAGACGTATGTAGAACACTCCACCCAACAGCAGCCAAGTATACATTCTTTTCTAGTGCACATGGAACATTCTGTGGAATAGACCATGCATTAGGTCACAAGGCAAGCCTTAGCAGAATCCAAAACACTGAAATATTAAAAAGCATCTTCTCTGACCATAAGGCCATAGAAGTAGAAATCAATAGCGGGAAAGGTTATCAAACATTTGGAAACTGAACAATAATACCCTGCTCAAAAAAAACTGGATTATAGAGGACATTAAGGAAGGAATAAAGAAATTCAGAGACTCCAATGAGAATGAAAACACTTCCTATCAGAACCTTTGGGACACAGCAAAAATGGTGCTCAGAGGCCTATTTATATCACTAAATGCACACATCCAAAAAGAAGAAAGGGCCAAAATCAAAGCATTATCCCTACAACTTGAACAAACAGAAAGATGGCAACGAAAGAAACCCACAGGCACCAGAAGAAAACAAATAATAAAAATGAGAGCTGAGCTAAGTAAAAGTAAATTTTTAAAAAATCAACAAAATTTATAAACCACTGAACAAAGTGACAAAAGAAAAACAGGAGAGGAAGCAAATAACCTGAATAAGAAATGAGAGGGGTGATATTACAACAGACCCAACTGAAATGAAAAGAATCATATCAGATTACTACGAAAAACTATACTCAAACAAATTTGAAAACCTAGAAGAAATGGATGAATTCCTAGAAACACACTACCTAGCTCAGCTAACACAAACAGAGGTAAAAGAACTAAATAGACCCATAATAAGAAAAGAGATTGAAAAGGTAATCAAAAAACTCCCAAAAAAAAAAAGACCCTGGTCTGGACCGCCTCACTGCAGAGTTCTACCAAACTTTCAGAAAAGAGTTTAACACCACTACTACCAAAGGTATTTCAGAGCATAGAGAAGGATGGAATACTCCCAAACTCATTCCAAGAAGCCACCATATCCCTGATACCAAAACCAGGTAAGGACACCACAAGAAAAGAAAATTATAGACCTATATCCCTCATGAATGTAGATGCAAAAATCCTCAACAAAATTATAGCCAATAGAATTCAACAACATATCAAAAAAATAATTCACCATGACCTAGTGGGGTTCATACCAGGTATGCAGGGATCGTTCAACATAAGAAAAACAATTAATGTAATCCACCACATAAACAGAAGATAAGAATCACATGATTTTATCAACTGATGCAGAAAATGCACTTGACAAAGTTCAACACTCGTTCATGATAAAAACTCTCAGCAGAATAGGAATTGATGGAAAATTCCTCAAGATAATAAAGGGCATTTATACAAAGCCAACAGCCAGCATCAGCCCAAATGGAGAGAGCCTAAAAATATTCCCAGTGAGATCGGGAACCAGACAAGGATGCCCTTTATCACCACGCTTATTCAACATTGTGCTGGAAGACCTAGCCAGAGCAATCAGGTTAGGTAAAGAAATAAAGGGTATCCAGGTTGGCAAGGAAAAAGTAAAAGTATCTCTATTTGCAGATGACATACATGATCTTATACACAGAAAACCCTAAGGAATCCTCCAGAAAACTACTGAAACTAATAGAAGATTTCAGCAGATTATCAGCATACAAGACAAACATACAAAAATCAGTTGGATTCCTCTACACCAGCAAAAAGAACATCAAAGTTGAAATCACCAAATCAATGCCATTTGTATTAGTCCCCAAGAAGACAAAACACTTAGGAATAAATCTTACCAGAGATGTAAAAGACCTATACAAAGAAAACTACAGTACAGTTCTGCAAGAAACCAAAAGAGACTTATATAAGTGGAAGAATATACCTTGCTCGTGGATAGGAAGACTTAATATTATAAAAATGTCTATTCTACCAAAAGCAATCTATACATTTAATGCAATTCCGATTCAAATCCCAGTGACATTCTTTAAAGAGATGGAAAACAAATCACCAACTTCGTATGAAAGGGTAAAAGGCCCCAGATAAATAAGGCATTACTGAAAAAGAAGAACAAAGTGGGAGGCCTTACTTTACCTGATTTTAGAACCTATTATACTGCCACAGTAGTCAAAACAGCCTGGTACTGGTACAACAACAGATATACGGACTGATGGAACAGAATTGAGAATCCAGACATAAATCCATCTACATATAAGCAGCTGATATTTGACAAAGGCCCCAAAACAGTTAAATGGGGAAAAGACAGTCTTTTTAACAAATGGTGCTGGTATAACTGGATAACCATCTGCAAAAAAATGAAACAAGACCCATACCTCACCCCATGCACAAAAACTAACTCAAAATGGATCAAAGACCTATACATAAAATCTAAAATAATAAAGATCATGGAAGAAAAAATAGGGACAACGTTATGAGCCCTAATACAAGGCAGAAACAGTATACAAAGCATTATAAAGAATGTACAAGAAAAACTAGATAACTGAGAGCTCCTAAAAATCAAACACCTGGAGGCGGGGCCGAGATGGCGACTAGGTAGACGCTACCTCGGATCCCTCTTGCAACAAAGACTCGGAAAAACAAGTGAATCGATCACATACATAACAATCTACGAACCCTGAACAACAAACACAAATGTAGAGATGGAAAACGAACAAATACGGGGAAGCAGCGACTGTTTTTGGAGCCTGGAGCCAGCAACCCAGCCAGGTAACATTGGCGCCCGGTTTAGGTCAGGACCCAGGGGAGCTGACGGCACAAACAAGGGGCGCAGCCCTACTCCCTGAACTCACCCCGGGACGGGGCCCAGCCAGCCCGCACGGGCGGCGTGGCGACGCAGCCTGCGGGAGAAGTCCCCAGGAGGCAGTGACTACTCTTGGAGCTGGGAGTGCAGCATCCCAGCAGGGGAATTTTGCCGCCGGGCATTTGACTGGGCGCTGTCATGGAGCAAGCACGGGGCGCAGCTCCACTCCCATGAACTAACCCCGGGAGGGGGCCCAGCCGGTCCGCAGAGGCGGCACGGCGACGCGGCTGGCGGGACGAGAAGTCCCCGGGAGGCAGCGACTGATTTTGGAGTCGGGAGTGCAGCGTCCCAGCAGAGGAACCTTGACGCTGGGTTTTGGACTGGCAGCGGAGGATCTGACCGCGGCTTCAGCAGGCCAGATCCCCGGAGGCAATCTCCACACAGCCAGCACACATAGGTGACACGCCCCTCGGGAATCTCAGATAAAATAGTCATTCCAAGCAAGACAAGCAACTCTGGCTATATTCTGAGGTGCTACTCTCCTATCGCTCTGATCCCTCCCCAGGCGGCTTCATTAACATTGGAATTTCCTGAGCCAGAGGGAGAATGGCTCCGGCTCCGCGGTGGCTTTGCTCCCCCCCTCCTTTTTTTTTTCTTTTGGTCTTTTCCTAACCCACTCTTCCAGCCTGAGAGAAGGAGCCACAAAAAACCCAGGGACCAAAAATCCATCCCTAATTGGACTAAAAACACAGAACCAGCTACAGCCAAGCATATATGTTCCAAATCTCAGACTTTCATCCTTACAGGGAACAAGGTGACGGTTATAATACAAAGGCAGTTCTGACAGGGATCTGACTGCATTTATTTTTAGCGGATTTTCTGGAAACACAAGTTTCCCAGTGATAGCTCGGAGACAGCCGTCCATATCAAACCACATAAAGCACACCATGACAGCTTCTACAACCCCCCAAACAAAAGAATCAAAATCTTTCCCAAATGAAGATATAATTCCAGAATTATCAGATACAGAATATAAAAAACTAATTTACAGAATGCTTCAAGACATCAGAAACGAAATAAGGCAAACTGCAGAAAAAGCCAAGGAACACACTGATAAAACTGTTGAAGAACTCAAAAAAATTATTCAAGAACATAGTGGAAAAATTAATAAGTTGCAAGAATCCATAGAGAGACAGCATGCAGAAATCCAAAAGATTAACAATGAAATTACAGAATTAGACAACGCAATAGGAAGTCAGAGGAGCAGACTCGTGCAATTAGAATGCAGACTTGGAAATCTGGAGGACCAGGGAATTAACACCAACATAGCTGAAAAAAAAAAAAAATGATAAAAGAATTAAAAAAAATGAAGAAACCCTAAGAATCATGTGGGACTCTACCAAGAAGGATAACTTGCATGTGATTGGAGTCCCAGAACAGGGAGGGAGGACAGAAAAAATAGTTGAAGATCTCCTGACAGAAAACTTCCCTGACATCATGAAAGATGAAACGATATCTATCCAAGATGCTCATCGAACCCCATTTAAGATTGATCCAAAAAGAAAAACACCAAGACATATTATCACCAAACTTGCCAAAACCAAAGATAAAGAGAAAATTTTAAAAGCAGCTAGGGAGAAAAGAAAGGTTTCCTTCAAGGGAGAATCAATAAGAATAAGTTCAGACTACTCAGCAGAAACCATGCAGGCAAGAAGGGAATGGGACGACATATACAGAGCACTGAAGGAGAAAAACTGCCAGCCAAGGATCATATATCCAGCAAAACTCTCTCAAATATGAAGGCGAAATTAAGATATTTACAGATAAACACAAGCTTAGAGAATTTGCAAAAACCAAACCAAAGCTACAAGAAATATTAAAGGATATTGTTTGGTCAGAAAACCAGTAATATCAGATACCAGCACAACACAAGGTCACAAAACAGAACATCCTGATATCAACTCAAATAAGGAAATCACAAAAACAAACAAATTAAAATTAATTAAAAAAAAAATACACATAACAGGGAATCATGGAAGTCAATAGGTAAAAGATCACAATAATCAAAAAGAGGGACTAAATACAGGAGGCATTGAACTGCCATATGCAGAGTGATACAAGGCGATATAGAATGATACAAGTTAGCTTTTTACTTAGAAAAATAGGGGTAAATAATAAGGTAACCACAAAAAGGTATAACAACTCCGTAACTCAAGATAAAAGCCAAGAAAAACGTAACGACTCAACTAACGTAAGGTCAAACACTATGAAAATGAGGATCTCACAATTTACTAAGAAAAACGTCTCAGCACAAAAAAGTATGTGGAAAAATGAAATTGTCAAC
Source organism: Elephas maximus indicus (assembly GCF_024166365.1). NCBI lineage: Eukaryota > Metazoa > Chordata > Mammalia > Proboscidea > Elephantidae > Elephas > Elephas maximus. Next base: position 14,079,288 of record NC_064847.1, read on the forward strand.
AACACACATAAAAAGGCATCAAAATGACAACACTAAACACTTATTTATCTATAATTACGCTGAATGTAAATGGACTAAAAGCACCAATAAAGAGACAGACAGTCTCGGACTGGATAAAGAAATACGATCCCTCTTTATGCTGCCTACAAGAGACACACTGTAGACTTAAAGACACAAACAAACTAAAACTCAAAGGATGGAAAAAATATATCAAGCAAACAATAAACAAAAAAGAAGAGGAGTAGCAGTATTAATTTCTGACAAAATAGACTTTAGACTTAAATCCACCACAAAGGATAAAGAAGGACACTACATAATGATAAAAGGGACAATTGATCAGGAAGACATAACCATATTAAATATTTATGCACCCAATGACAGGCCTGCAAGATACATAAATCAAATTTTAACAGAACTGAAAAGTGAGATAGACACCTCCACAATTATAGTAGGAGACTTCAACACACCACTTTCGGAGAAGGACAGGACATCCAGTAAGAAGCTCAATAGAGACACGGAAGACCTAATTACAACAATCAACCAACTTGACCTCATTGACTTAAACAAAACCCTCCACCCAACTGCTGCAAAGTATACTTTTTTTTCTAGCGCACATGGAACATTCTCTAGAATAGACCACATATTAGGTCATAAAACAAACCTTTGCAGAATCCAAAACATCGAAATATTACAAAGCATCTTCTCAGACCACAAGGCAATAAAACTAGAGATCAATAACAGAAAAACTAGGGAAAAGAAATCAAATACTTGGAAACTGAACAATACCCTCCTGAAAAAAGACTGGGTTATAGAAGACATCAAGGAGGGAATAAGGAAATTCATAGAATGCAACGAGAACGAAAATACTTCCTAACAAAACCTCTGGGATGCAGCAAAAGCAGTGCTCAGAGGCCAATTTATATCGATAAATGCACACATACAAAAAGAAGAAAGAGCCAAAATCAGAGAACTGACCCTACAACTTGAACAAATAGAAAGTGAGCAAGAAAAGAATCCATCAGGCACCAGAAGAAAACAAATAATAAAAATTAGAGCTGAACTAAATGAATTAGAGAACAGAAAAACAACTGAAAGAATTAACAAACCAAAAGCTGTTCTTCGAAAAAATTAACAAAATTGATAAACCACTGGCTAGACTGACTAAAGAAATACAGGAAACAACCCGAATAAGAAACGAGAAGGGCCACATCACAACAGACCTAACTGAAATTAAAAGAATCATATCAGATTATTACGAAAAATTGTACTCTAACAAATTTGCAAACCTAGAAGAAATGGATGAATTCCTGGAAAAACACTACCTACCTAAACTAACACATTCAGAAGTAGAACTAAATAGACCCATAACAAAAAAAGAGATTGAAACGGTAATCAAAAAACTCCCCAAAAAAAAAAAGCCCTGGCCCGGATGGCTTCCCTGCAGAGTTCTACCAAACTTTCAGAGAAGAGTTAACACCACTACTACTAAAGGTATTTCAAAGCATAGAAAATGACGGAATACTACCCAACTCATTCTATGAAGCCACCATCTCCCTGATACCAAACCAGGTAAAGACATTACAAAAAAGGAAAATTACAGACCTATATCCCTCATGAACATAGATGCAAAAATCCTCAACAAAATTCTAGCCAATAGAATTCAACAACATATCAAAAAAATAATTCACCACGATCAAGTGGGATTTATACCAGGTATGCAAGGCTGGTTTAATATTAGAAAAACCATTAATGTAATCCACCACATAAATAAAACAAAAGACAAAAACCACATGATCTTATCCATTGATGCAGAAAAGGCATTTGACAAAGTCCAACACCCATTTATGATAAAAACCCTCACCAAAATAGGAATTGAAGGAAAATTCCTCAACATAATAAAGGGCATCTATGCAAAGCCAACAGCCAACATCACTCTAAATGGAGAGAGCCTGAAAGCATTTCCCTTGAGAACAGGAACCAGACAAGGATGCCCTTTATCACCGCTCTTATTCAACATCGTACTTGAAGTCCTAGCCAGGGCAATGAGGCAAGACAAAGAAATAAAGGGCATCCCCATTGGCAAGGAGGAAGTAAAATTATCTCTATTTGCAGATGACATGATCTTATACACAGAAAACCCTATGGAATCCTCCAGAAAACTACTGAAACTAATAGAAGAGTTTGGCAGAGTCTCAGGTTATAAGATAAACATACAAAAATCACTTGGATTCCTCTACATCAACAAAAAGAACATCGAAGAGGAAATCACCAAATCAATACCATTCACAGTAGCCCCCAAGAAGATAAAATACTTAGGAATAAATCCTACCAAGGCTGTAAAAGACCTATACAAAGAAAACTACAAAGCTCTACTACAAGAAATTACAAAGGACATACTTAAGTGGAAAAACATACCTTGCTCATGGATAGGAAGACTTAACATAGTAAAAATGTCTATTCTACCAAAAGCCATCTATACATATAACGCACTTCCGATCCAAATTCCAATGTCATTTTTTAAGATGAAAGAGAAACAAATCACCAATTTCATATGGAAGGGCAAGAAGCCTCGGATAAGCAAAGCATTACTGACAAAGAAGAAAGTGGGAGGCCTCACTCTACTTGATTTCAGAAGCTATTATGCAGCCACAGTAGTCAAAACGGCCTGGTACTGGTACAACAACAGGCACATAGACCAGTGGAACTCAATTGAGAACCCAGATATACATCCATCCACATATAAGCAGCTGATATTTGACAAAGGCCCAGTGTCAGTTAATTGGGGAAAAGATAGTCTTTTTAACAAACGGTGCTGGCATAACTGGATATCCACTTGCAAAAAAATGAAACAGGACCCATACCTCACAGCATGCACAAAAACTAACTTCAAGTGGATCAAAGACCTAAACATAAAGACTAAAACGATAAAGATCATGGAAGAAAAAATAGGGACAACCCTAGGTGCCCTAATACAAGGCAGAAAGAGAATACAAAACATTACCAAAAATGACGAAGAGAAACCAGATAACTGGGAGCTCCTAAAAATCAAACACCTATGCTCATCTAAAGACTTCACCAAAAGAGTAAAAAGACCACCTACAGATTGCGAAAAAATTTTCAGCTATGACATCTCCAACCAGCGCCTGATCTCTAAAATCTATATGATTCTGTCAAAACTCAACCACAAAAAGACAAACAACCCAATCAAGAAGTGGAGAAAGGATATGAACACACACTTCACGAAAGAAGATATTCAGGCAGCTAACAGATACATGAGAAAATGCTCTTGATCATTAGCCATTAGAGAAATGCAGATTAAAACTACGATGAGATTCCATCTCACACCAACAAGGCTGGCATTAATCCAAAAAACACAAACTAATAAATGTTGGAGAGGCTGCGGAGAGATTGGAACTCTTATACACTGCTGGTGGGAATGTCAAATGGTACAACCACTTTCGAAATCTATCTGGCGTTATCTTAAACAGTTAGAAATAGAGCTACCATACAACCCAGAAATCCCATTCCTCGGAATATACCCTAGAGAAATAAGAGCCTTCACACAAACAGATATATGCACACCAATGTTTATTGCAGCTCTGTTTACAATAGCAAAAAGCTGGAAGCAACCAAGGTCTCCATCAACGGATGAATGGGTAAATAAATTGTGGTATATTCACTCAATGGAATACTATGCATCGATAAAGAACAGTGACGAACCTGTGAAACATTTCATAACATGAAGGAACCTGGAAGGCATTATGCTGAGCGAAATCAGTCAGAGGCAAAAGGACAAATATTTGTTTAAGACCACTATTATAAGATCTTGAGAAATTGTATAAACTGAGAAGAACAGATACTTTTGTGGTTACGAGGTGGAGAGGGAGGGAGGGGAGAGGGTTCTTTACTGATTAATTAGTAGATAAGAACTGCTTTAGGTGAAGGGAAGGACAACACTCAATACATGGAAGGTCAGCTCAACTGGACTGGACTGGACCAAAAGCAAAGAAGTTTCCGGGATAAACTGAATACTTCAAAGGTCAGCGGAGCAAGGGTGGGGGTTTGGGAACCATGGTTTTAGGGGACTTCTAAGTCAATTGGCAAAATAATTCTATTATGAAAACATTCTGCATCCCACTTTGAAATGTGGCGTCTGGGGTCTTAAATGCTAACAAGCAGCCATCTAAGATGCATCAATTGGTCTCAACCCACCTGGAGCAAAGGAGAATGAAGAACACCAAGGTCACATGACAACTAAGCGCCCAAGAGACAGAAAAGGCCACAAGAACCAGAGACCCACATCATCCTGAGACCAGAAGAACTAGTTGGTGCCCAGCCACAATCGATGACTGCCCTGACAGGGAGCACAACAGAGAACCCCTGAGGGAGCAGATCAGTGGGATGCAGACCCCAAATTCTCATAAAAAGACCATACTTAATGGGCTGACTGGGACTAGAGGAATCCCGGTGGCCATGGTCCCCAAACCTTCTGTTGGCACAGGACGGGAACCATCCCCTTAGACAATTCATCAGACATGAAAGGGACTGGACAGTGGGTGGGAGAGAGATGCTGATGAAGAGTGAGCTACTTGTATCAGGTGGACACTTGAGACTGTGTTGTCATCTCCTGTCTGGAGGGGGGATGGGAGGATAGAGAGAGTGGGAGCCTGGCAAAATTGTCACGAAAAGGAGAGACTAGAAGGGCTGACTAATTAGGGGGAGAGCAAGTGGGAGTACGGAGTAAGATGTATGTAAACTTATATGTGACAGACTTGATTTGTAAACGTTCACTTGAAGCTCAATAAAAGTTAATTAAAAAAAAAAAAAAAGCATGGCAGGCCAACTCCAGTGTAAATAAAGATTTTCCCAGGAAAACAGAAAATCTCTCACTCTGTGATGGAACGGCATTTCAAGGAGAGGAATCTCATTAATCAGTATCTGGTTGAAGTAATAATAGAGAGAAGAAGAGGATTTGAATAGGAGAAAACAAGGACAAAATGAAGCTGATTAAAATGACTTTCTGGCCTGAGAACTTGTTGACTGCTATCTCTATCAGCAAAAGAATTTATTATGCACCTATACATTCATTCCAGCATGTAAATCACTGCACAAAACCCTTGCCCTTCAAGAATTTACTATGCTGATACAGAAAGTCATGTAGAGATAAAGCTGCTTCCCCTTTGATCTGCTCTTACTGAGATTTCTCAAGTTAATCAGTCTCTCTTTGGGAGCCAGAGCTATCTTTTATTGACTCAATAACAATTAACTCTTTAACAATTAACCATAGCCTTTAACCACAAATATACCACAACTTAAACACCCTCATAATTAGGGCATAGATACATCACGCTCCAAGTGCTTGTTAATTAGGGAATTTTATCCTCGAAGCACTGAAGTTGGCAGGTCTCTAAAAGTTTGACAATTCGATAAATAACAGATATTCGAAAATGAAAAGAAAAAAAAAAAAATCAAACACCTATGCTTATCCAAAGACTTCACCGAGAGTAAAAAGACTACCTACAGACTGGAAGAAAGTTTATAGCTATGACATTTCTGATCAGCACCTGATTTCTAAAATCTACATGATAGTGCAAAAACTCATCTGCAAAAAGACAAACAACGCAATTAAAAAATGGGCAAAAGATATGAATAGACACTTCACTAAAGAAGACATTCAGGTAGCTAACAGATACATGAGGAAATGTTCACGATCATTAGCCATTAGAGAAATGCAAATCAAAACTACAATGAGATTTCATCTCACTCCAATGAGGCTGACATTAACCCAAAAGACACAAAATAATAAATGTTGGAGAGGCTGTGGAGAGATTGGAACACTTAAACACTGCTGGTGGGAATGTCAAATGGTACAACCACTTTGGAAATCGATTTGGCACTTCCTTAAAAAAGCCAGAAATAGAACTACCATACGATCCAGCAATCCCACTCCTTGGAATATATCCTAGCGAAATAAGAGCCTTTACACAAACAGGTATATGCACACCCGTGTTTACTACAGCACTGTTCACAATAGCAAAAAGATGGAAGCCATTAAGGTGCCCATCAACGGATGAATGGATAAATACATTATGGTATATTCACACAATGGAATGCTACACATCGATAAAGAACAGTGAGGAATCTGTGAAACATATCATAACATGGAGGAACCTGGAAGGCATTATGCTGAGTGAAATTAGTCAGTTGCAAAAGGACAAATATTGTGTAAGAACAGTATTATAAGAACTTGAGAAATGGTTTAAACAGAGAAGAAAACATTCTTTTGTGATTATACGAGGGGGGAGGGGGGAGGGGGGGAGGGGGCGGGAGAGGGGTATTCACTAATTAGACAGTAAATAAAAAGTACTCTAGGTGAGGGGAAAGACTGCACAACAATACAGGGAAGGTTAGCACAATTGGACTAAACCAAAAGCAAAGAAGTTTCCTGACTAAACTGAATGCTTTGAAGGCCAGTGCAGGAGAGACAGGGGTCTGGGGACCATGGTTTCAGGGGACATCTTAGTCAACTGGCATAATAAAATCGATTAAGAATACGTTCTGCATCCCACTTTGAAGAGTGGCGTCTAGGGTCTTAAACGCCAGCAAACAGCCATCTAAGATGGATCAATTGGTCTCAACCCACCTGGATCAAAGGAGAATGAAGAACACCAAGGACACAAGGCGATTAGGAGCACAAATGACAGAAAGGGCCACATGAACCAGAGATGACAAGTTCCTGAGACCAGAAGAACTAGATGGTGCCCGGCTACAACCGATGACTGCCCTGACAGGGAACACAACAGAGAACCCCTGAGGGAGGAGAGCAGTGGGATACAGACCCCAAATTCTCATAAGACCAGACTTAATTGTCTGACTGAGACTAGAAGAGCCCCAGCGGTCATGGCCCCCAGATCTTCTGTTGGCCCAGGACAAGAACCATTCCCAAAGCCAACTCTTCAGACATGGATTGGACTGGACAGTGGGTTGGAGAGGGATGCTGGTGAGGAGTGAGCTTATTGGGTCAGGTGGACACTTGAGACTATGCTGGCATCTCCTGCCTGGAGGGGAGATGAGAGGGTGGAGGGGGTTAGAAGCTCGTGAAATGGACACGAAAAGAGAGAGCAGAGGGAGAGAGCAAGCTGTCTCATTAAGGGGAGAGTAATTGGGAGTGTGTAGCAAGGTGTATATGGGTTTTTGTGTGAGAGACTGACTTGATTTGTAAACTTTCACTTAAAGGACAATAAAAATTATTAAAAAAAAAAAAAAAGTGGCTGGAGCATTATACTGACAGGGAACTGCCAGAAATTCAAGCCAGATTCAGAAGAGGATGTGGAAAGAGGCATATTATTGTTGATGTCATATTGATCATGGCTGAAAGCAGAGAACACCAGAAGGATGCTTACCTGCGTTTTACTGACTATGCAAAGGCATTCAACTGTGTGGATCATAACAAATTATGCATAACACTGCGAAGAATTGGATTCCAGAATACTCACTGTGCTCATGAGGAAACTGTACACAGATCAGGAGGCAGTTATTCAAACACAACAAGGGAATACTGAGTGGTTTAAAGTCAGGAAAGGTGTGTATCCTTTTACTATAGTTATTCAACCTGTATGCTGAACAAGTAATCCAAGGAGCTGGACTATATGAGGAAGAGCGGGGCACCAGGATTGCGGGAACACTCATTAATAACCTACCATATGCAGATGACACCACCTTGCTTTCTGAAAGTGAAGGGGGCTTGAAGCACTTACTAATGAAGGTCAGAGACCAAAGCCTTCACTACTGATTACACCTCAACATTAAGAAAACAAAAATTCTCACAACTGAACCAATCAGCAACATCATGATAAGCGAAGAAAAGATTCATGCTGCCAAAGACTTTATTTTCCTTGGATACACTATCAATGCCCATGGACTCAGATATCAAGAAATCAAAAGATGCATTTTATTGGTAAAATCTGCTACAAAAGACCTCTTTAAAGTGTTAAAAACCAAACATGTCACTTTAACGATAAGGCATAGCTGACTCAAGCCATGGTGTTTTCAAAAGCCTCATATGCATGCAAAAGCTGGGAAATGAATATGGAAAACCGAAGAAGAACTGATACTTCTGAATTATGATGCTGGCGAAGAGTACCGAATAAACCATGGACTGCCAAAAGAATGGAACAAATCTGTATTGCAAAAAGTATAGCCAGAATGCTTTTCAGACTCAAGGATGGCAAGACTGCATCTGAAACACACTTTGGACGTGTTATCAGGACAGATCAGTACCTGGAGAAGGACATCATGCTTGGTAAAGCAGTGGATAGCAGAAAAAGAGGACGATCTTCAAAGAGATGGCTTGACTCAGAAATAAGAACCTAAACAGGAAAAGACACATGCACACCCAAGTTCTTTGCAGCAGTATTCACAATAGCAAAAAGATGGAAACAACCTATGCGCTTATCAACAGATGGATAGATTAAGAACCCGTGGTGTGTACAAATAACGGAATACTACAAAATGATAAAGAATAATGATGAATCTGAGAAACATCTCACAACATGGATTGATTTGGAGGACATTATGCTGAATGAAGTAAGTCAACCATGAGAAGACAAATACTGTATGATACCACCATTATAAAGTAACAACAAAAGGTTTACACACAGGAAAAGAAAAAGAAAATTCTTTGATTGTTACCAGGGATTGCAACAGAGCATTCTTGTATAAGCGGAGGAAGGGAAAATTACCAAACAGATGGAAGACATGTACTAATACTGGTGAAGGGGAAGAATATGCATTATTGGAGAAGCACAACATGACCAATGCGAGAGATGACAATGAGAGGAATGCAAGGATAAAAGGCAACTACTTTGTCCTACTGAGTTGCTCTGAGTCAGAGTCAAATAGACGGTTACGTATTTGATTTCTGTTGACGGTAACTACCACAGCACAATCACAAAACAATAGTATTAAACTATAATTAATAAATGGCTATATAAAATAAAATAAATACCTATTGCCACTGAGTCAATTCCAACTCATAGCGACCCTATACGACAGAACAGAACTGACCCTTAATGTTTCCAAGGAGCGCCTGGTAGATTCGAACTGCTGACCTTTTGGTTAGCAGCTATAGCTCTTAACCACTACATCACTAGGGTTTCCAAATAGAAACAAATGGATATATAGGTAGATACATATGCCAAGAGGCATGCGAGGGTATAAAAGAGCACACTGACCAGCAGATACAGGTTTGGTGGTGGATTTTCCCACATGCATGACTGTAAGTTCTCTTCACATATTAACAGACAATAGAGCACACAAGGTCCACAGTCAGAGCAACTTCTTAGACACAGCCAAACATCTCACAAAATGAAGTTCCTAGGCTCAAAGGCAAAGGACTATAAACTCGGGCGACATCTATGTTAATCGGCACAACATATTTCATAAGGACAGTGTTCTGCATCCTACTTTGGTGAGTAACGTCTGGGGTCCTAAACCTTGTGAGTGGCCACCTAAGATGCAAGGACTGGTCTCTTCCTGTCCAGAGCAAAACAGAGTGAAGAAAACCAAAGACTCAAGAGGTCAATTAGTCCAAATGACTCATGGACCACATGAACCACAGCCTACGATCCCTCAGACCAGAAGAACGAGATGGTGCCCAGCCTGGCTATCACTACAGACTGCTCTGACTGGGATCACAGCAGAGTGTCCTGGATACAGCAGGAAAAAAATGTAAACCAAAAAATTTGAAATCACAAATAAGCCCAGACTTAATAGCCTGACAGACACCAGAGGAAACTCCAAGACTGTGGACCTACAAGACCCTTCCAGGCTGGAAATGAAGCCATTCCGGGAGACCACCCTTCAACCAAACAATAGGCAAGCCTATAAAACAAGCAATAACACATACTTCTCAGAACAATCAATTATGCAAGATCAAAAGAGCAATATTTGCCCAAAAGCAAACATAAGACAGGAAGGAGTAGAAAATCAGAACAAAATGTAAAGGGGAACCCAGGACAGAAATTGGGAAAGTTCTGACACATTGTAGCAAATGAACCACTGTATGTACACTCTATCAAATGTGAATCTAACTTGCTCAATAAACTTATGCCTAATGCACAATAAAAATTTTTAAAAAGACTACATAATCTCAGTCTTATCTGACAAACTCAAATAAGAAACATATATTATATTCTTTAAACGTGAATTCACCTAAGACAAAGAAAGGCTGAGTAAACTTCATATTAAAAGAAACTTTATAAACAAAATGAAATGTGTGATCCAGAGAAATTACTATAAATGGCATTACTGTAACAAATAACAAAACTGGAACATGCACAGCTTAACTAAAGAAAATGATGTCACTAAATAGTACACAAGAAAAATAAACCTGTTGGTAATTGGTATGGTATATACAGTAAAACCCGTGAAAACCAGAACGTGTGTAAGGCAGAAACCTGTCAGAGAAGGAAAACTAAAATATTTTCCACTAATCAAGAGTGACAGAAGAGTGGTAAGACTGTACCCTGTCTAAGGCAGAAAACTTGTGAGATCCAGAAAAATAAGGCAGTCCCATGAAGTTCTAGCTCTCACAGATTTTACTGTATAACTGCAAAACAGCAGTAACAACCAAAGCATACATATGCAGTTATATATGTAGGCATGTAAGTGCAGAGATATATACACATTTGCATATACAGATGTATGCACCTAGTGACTGTATGCACATTTATTCACATATATAATGAAGCACATTGGGGGCAGTTACGAACACCTTGGAAGACTGAATTTCTGCATTTGAAGATTAGCACCACAGTCTCATGGGGCAAGTCGGTCAATTGTCCTAATACAGCTCATCAAGTTATGTTCTACATCCTAGTTTGAGCTTCTAAGTTCTTTAGATGGAAACAGCTAGGTAATACTAGCAAAACATGCATCCTTGGCTTCTGACTGTTTTGGTTTTTCCCGGATTAGTAACTTAATTCATTCTGAGTGACACCATAGCATCATCATTTCCCATTTTTAAGGTATTGAAAAGTGTTTTTAATGCCTGGCTCAATTTAATCTTGTCCAGAGTCTTAAAAGCTTGCAAGCAGCCATGTAAAATAAAACTATCAGTCTCTACTCTTACATGGCAATAGAAAAAGAAGGAAACCAAAGACTCAAAGAAAAAAACCTCGTCTACAGGACAGTCTACAGAAACCATGGCCTCATCGACATTGAGAGCAGATGAACTAGTATTGCCCAGCTACCACTACTGTTCTGACCATGGACACAAGAGGTGGCCCTGTTGGAATGGGAGAAAAATGTGGAATAGAACCTCGAAATTCTTAAAAACGGACAAAACAGACTTACAGCACCAGTTGAGACTGGAGGACTTATCGAGACTACCACCCTGAGATACTCTTCAAACTTTGAACCAAAACTAACCTGCGGTCACGATTCAGCTAAATAACTAATGGGCTAAAAAATAATGAATACCACCCACAAGTACTGTGCTCCTTTAAAAAAAATTCACCTATATGAGATCAGTCATAAATTACTTTAAAACAAAGATGAGAAGGTAAGGGGGAAGGGAAGCTAGATTAATCGAAATGGAACAATGGAAATAATGAGGATGCTCATGCATTGTAAGGGATGGAACCAATGTCACTGAACAACTTGAGAAGAAATTGCTGAATGAGAGCCGGAACTGCTTTTGTCAAGGTTTAACCAAAAACACAATACGGTATTATACAGATTAAAAAACAAAAAGTATTAATTTTAGTATGTTATCAACATTAAATTCCTGAACCAGTTATGAAAGAAAATATATTCTTAGAAAGCGCATACTGAAGTATTACGTGATCAAGGGGCAAAATGCAAGCAACCTACTCTCAAACAGATCAGAAATAAAAAAGATATACCAAATCAAACCAACTGTCATCGAGCTGACTCTTACAGCGAGTCCACGTGTTTGAGAGTACAACACTGCTCCACAGGGTGTTCAATGGCTGATTTTTCAAAGCACTTCATCAGGTCTTTCTTCCTAGGTGCCTCAGGTGGACTCAGCCCCTCAATGTTCCAGCCAGCAGTTGAGGACCTAAACATTTGTGCCACTCAGAGACATTCACCCCCAACAAGCAACGATTTACGTATATTTAAGAAGTCAAAGACATCTGAAGTTTTTATTAAAGCAGAATTGTTTGATTTTATAAGGAATAGACCTGAGATGAAGGGAAGGAAGTTTCTGTGTTTACACACTGAGTACAGCCTTAACAACGAGGGTTGGAACAAACTATGGTACACATTCACAAGGGAGTATTAGACAACACTAAAGAACAATGATCAATCTGTGCAGCATCTCACAACATGCATGAATCTGAGTGAAATAAGTCAACCACAAAAAGGCAAATATTACATGAGACTACTTCTGTAAAAACTCATGAAAAAGCTTACACTGAAAAAGAAACAATCTTTGATGGCTACGAGGGAGGGGAAAACACTACATAGACAATAGATAAGTATTAACTTTGATGAAGGTTAAGACAGTACACAATAATGGGGAAACCATCACCACCTGTACAAGGTAGGATCATGGTAGCTCCATGGACACATCCAAACCCCCTGAGGGACTGAATTGCTGGCTGGAGGGCTGTGGGAATCACGGTCTCAGGGAACATCTCGCTCAAGTGGTATAATATAGTTAATACAGAAAATGTCCTAAATTTTACTTAGGTGAGTAGCATCTGGGGTCTTAAAAGCCTGTGAGCAGCCATCTAGGATACTCCATTGGTCTCAACCCTTTAGGAGCAAGGAAGAATGAAGAAAACTAAAAATACAAGGGAAAGATTAGTCCAAAGGACTCATGGACCACATCTACCATGGCCTCCACCAGACTGGGTCCAGTACAACGAGATGATACCCAGCTACCACCACTGACTGCTTTGACAGGGATCACAATAGGGGGTCACAGACAGAGCTGGAGAAAAATGTGGAACAAAATTCCAACTCAAAAAGATAAACCAGATTTGGTGGCCTGACAGAGACTGGAGAAACTCTGACAGTATGGCCCCAGACACCCTTTCAGCTCATTAATGAAGTCACTTCTGAGGTTCACCCTTCAGCCAAAGATTGAACAGGCCCATTCAACAAAACAAGACTAAGGGGATGTGCCAGCCCAGTGGCAAGGACTAGGAGGCAAGAAGGAACAGGAAAACTGTCAATAGGGAACCCAAGCCTGAGAAGGGAGAATGCTGATATGTCGCAGGGTTGTTAACCAATGTCATAAAACAATGTGTACTGACTGTTTAATGAGAAACTGGTTTTTCCTGTAAACCTCCATGTAAAGTACAATAAATAAATACATAGCCAAGAATTAAAGCTACAAGAACTCCTGGATTCAAGAAAAAGTATTTGTATCTATACACCATCAAGAATTAAGTCCCCAAGGAGAATGAAGAACACCAAGGACATGAGGAAATTATAAGCCCAAGAGACAGAAAAGTCCCCATAAACCAGAGAGTACACTAGCCTGAGACCAGAAGAACTACATGGTACCTGGCTACAACCAATGACTGCCCTGATAAGGAACACAACAGAGAACCCCTGAGGGAACAGGACAGCAGTGGGATGCAGACCCCAAGTTCTCGTGAAAAGGCCAGACTTAATGGTCTGACTGAGACTAGAAGGACCCTGGTGGTCATGGCCCCCAGACCTTCTGCTGGCCCAGGGCAGGAACCATTCCCAAAGCCAACTTCTTCAGACAGGGACTGGACTGGACAATGGGTTGGAGAGGGATGCTGGTGAGTAGTGAGCTTCTTGGATCAGGTGGACACTTGAGACTATGTTAGCATCTCCTGCCTGGAGGGGAGATGAGAGGGTAGAGGGGGTTAGAAGCTGGTGAAATGGACACGAAAAGAGAGTGGAGGGAGAGAGCGGGCTGTCTCATTAGGGGGAGACCAATCGGGAGTATGTAGCAAGGCATATATAAGTTTTTGTATGAGAGACTGACTTGATTTGTAAACTTTCACTTAAAGCACAATAAAAATTAAAAAAAAAAAAATAGAGAAGAATTAAGTCCCACAAGAAAAAAATTCTTTTTTTTTTTTTTTTTAAATTAGATACTGGCTATGCTAACTTACCGCCAGTGTTTCTCAACTCTTCGGCTAAGGGCAATTTTTTCTCCTACTTCTGTGCACACAGGATTAGTCAAAACGATTTTGCCCAGATCAGCCTTCACTGCACTAACTCTTCCTCCTGTTGACAGGGATCCTATGTTCACCATAAGCACTTCATTCTTAGATAGCTTCTGCACCTATGGAAATAAATTAGGAAAAAACCACAAATCTCTAAACAAAGAAAATGCATTTTAATAATTAAGTGCGAATTTGCAAATTTCTGTAGGATATTTCATTATTTTGGGATTTGAATTACTGTGAAACCTGTGAAAGCTGGAACTTGCAAAAGGCAGAAACCTGTCAGTGAAGGCCAGTTCAAATGTCTTCCACAAAAATGAATGACAGAAAAGTGGTAAGACTACATCCTGTCAAAGGGGGAAAACTTGTGAGATGCAGAGAAACAACGCAGTCCCACTGAGTTCATCTCAAAGATTCACTGCATACATAGTTTATATGCGGAAAACAGCTCATTTGGCAATCAATACAGTTATATAAGGCCCACCTCTAAAATAAGCTAGTAAATATAGAAGAGACCAATGGAAGAAAACTTTAAAATTCTCATGTTGCTGTGTGGAAGAAAGAAGTCACAAACTTTCGTGGAGCGTGCAGCTGGACAAGAGTAATAAAACAGTTAACTGGGTTCTCAAAGTTTAATTCCACTTATGTAACCTAAGGTACGTACTGAAATGTTCTGAGCTTTTATAAAATTGAGAAACACCTACCACATAAGTGAATTATTAGATATCAGTCCTATAAGGAGCACTGGTGGTGCACAAGTTAAGCGCTCAGCTGCTAACTGAAAGGTTGGTGGTTTGACCCCACCTGCTGCTCTGCAGGAGAAAAATATAGCAATCTGCTTCTGTAAAGATTACTGCCTTGAAAACCCTTTGGGGCAGATCTACTCCATTATACATGGTTTCTATGAGTTGAATCAACTCAATGGCAATGGGTTAGTCTATTACTGCTTTTGCCTTCATTTATAGCCTAGTGCCCAAATTCAGATCAGTATTTTTAAGGGCTTCATGTGTTACTGAAAGTTGGAAAGTAAGAAAAATAAGCCTTATTTAAAAAACATGACAAATCTAAGTTTCATTAGCCCAGTGTCAAAACAGGCAATATAGAACTCTATATTGCTCTTCTGTTTTTCTCTCCAGAAGCTTAATATCTTGGATATCCTTTAATGTCAAAATACACACAACCTCCCTCATTCTCTGTAAAATGATATATTTTCCTAGTGTTATTAAAAAATGAAAAAGCAATAAACAAAAACAAAATCTCTGCAGTGAAATTATTGGGGCTAAGTGCTTGCACTTTCGAAATTCTGGTAACAATCAAATTGATTAAAAAAATTATGCTATGAATTTACACTTTCTCATTTTGAATGCTTTTTTCCTTATATCCTCGCTAAGAGCTGACAATTTTTATTTTTTAAGTCACAAGGCACGTTAGGAATAGTAATACATGACAAGTATTTCCCTTGCTTTGTTTTTTAACTTTTGACTAGCTTTGTTTATTGGGTCATTGATATATAGGAATTTTTATTCACTTTTTCTTTTTTGTTTTTCTTAACTGTAGAAGAATGAAACTCAAAATGGACAGTAACATCACTACTTGTCTCTTTTTTTAAATAGGCATTATGAAAAGCATTTACCTTTGCTGCTTTTTTGTCGCCTTCAGTGCGCACACCTAGAAGCCGTCTGAGTAGGAAATAGGAAATTTCCAATTCTGTGAAGATTTCAGGTAAAGCTCCAACTGCACCAAGTACCTGCCCCACCATTCTGTCAGCCCGGCACAAAGTGGGGTCAATTTTTGTTCCAACTCCTAATACAAAATAAAATGTCTATGTTCCAACTTTTCATTTCTTAAAATGCTTGCAAAAACGAAACTTTATTAAATCATTATAGCCTATATCTATATGTTTAAACAAGTTATATTCTGCTTATGCTCATGTAATAGCAACATAGTTCATGTTTTATCTAAAGAGACAAGAAAATGAGAAACTTGCTGGAAATTTCAGTAAAGATTTTCTTGATTTAAATTATCCGTAAGGGGTGGATGTAATCAATTTTCTTATTACCAAAACAAACAAAAATCAATCGTAATTACATAGAGTAAACTGTTAGTTGCGAGGATTAAAAAAAGAGAGAGAGAAATGAGACATATAGCTAAAAAAGAACATCAGTGAAAACGATGAAGTAAGGGCCTCCAAAACTTCTCACATATGCAAAAGAAACAAGAAAGCTGGCTAAATTTGTTAGAATCCATTTTCCTTTTCCAAAAATCTGGAAATTAACCAAAGGTTTGCAGCAATCAAAAGAATGAATCTCAGTAAAAATAGTGAACTTTGCAGCATTTTAACTTGCCCCATTGCCTTTCCCCGTTCCACAGCTCTGTGTTAGCAGAGAAACCAACCAACCTACACATTTGTGGTAAAAATCAGCAGACTGGCAGTCACTGAAGGGAAGAGAATGGTAATGGCGCTTCTTAAATCCTCAATTCCATTGTCCGTATGCCTAGTGAAAAGACCTTTTGAAAAGCAAGAAAGTTTGCCAAAAATATCAGAGGCAATTTTTCTTTAACATCTGTGGGTAACATCTGGGGCACAACAACAGACTATATACCAAAACTGCTGCCGCTCAGTAAAGTCTGATTCATAGCAACCCTACAGGACAGAGAAGACCTGCCCCATAGTGTTTCCAAGGAGCACCTGGTGGATCTGAAATTCCGACCTTTTGGTTAGCAGCTGTAGCTTGCCGTACCTCTTCAACACTATACCACCATAGCTCCATCTGTAGATAATAGCTGAGGCAAAACAACAGACTATACAACGAGCTTAAAGGCAGACTCCGCTTTGAGGATGCAGCTCTTCCCCAGTGGTATTCTGAATGCCTTTCAACCTGAGAGGGTCATCTTCTGGCACTATATCAGATAATGTTCCACTGCTAATTTGTAAGGTTTTCACTGGCTAATTCTTTTCACAAGTAGATCGCCAGGTCCTTCTTCCTAGTCTGTCTTAGTCTAGAAGCTCAGCTGAAACCTGTCCTCCATGGGTGACCCTGCTGGTGTCTGAATATTGGTGGCAGAGCTCCTAGCATCACAGCAACACACAAGCCCTCACACTACAACAAACTGACAGATGCGTGGAGATCTATCACTTTGGAAGGGTGGAAGGCACTCAAAAGATGACTGGGGAAGAGCTGCCCCTCAAAGCAGAGCCAACCTTAATGTGGAAGGAGTCAAGCTTTCAGGACCTTCACTTGCTGATGTGGCACTACCAAAAATAAGAACAAACAGCTGCAAATATCTATTAATAACAGCAACATGGAATGTACAAAGTATGAATCTAAGGAAATTGGAAATGGTCAAAAAATGAAACGGAACGCATCAACATTGATATCCTAGGCATTAGTGAGCTGAAACGGACTGGTATTGGCCGCTGTGAATAGGACAATGATATGGTCTGCTATGCCAGGAATAACAACTTAAAGATGAATGCTGTTGCTTTCTTTGCAAAAAAGAACATTTCAGTATCTATCCTGGAGTACAACGCTGTCAGTGACAGCATACTATCAATTCACCTACAAGGAAGACCAGTTAATACAACTATTATTCAAATTTATGTACCAAACACTAAGGCCAAAGATGAAGAAATTAAAGATTTTTACCAGCTTCTGCAATATGAAGTTGATCGAACATGCAATAAGGATGTACTGATAATTACTGGTAATTGCAATGCAAAAGTTGGAAATAAAGAAGAATCAGTAGTTGGAAAATACAGACTTGGTGATAAAAATGATGCCGGAGATGGCATGATTAAATTTCGCAAGATCAACAATTTCTTCATTGCAAATACCTTCTTTCACCAACATAAACAGCGACTATGAGTCGGAGAAGACTGAAGTTGTAAAGGATTTCGTTTCACTTGGATCTGCAATCAATAGTCATGGGAGCAGTCATCAAGATCCCAAAAGACACGCTGCATTAAGCAAATCTGCCGCAAAAGACCTCCTTAAAGTGTTGAAAAGCAAAGAGGTCACCTGAGGACTAAGATGAACTTGACCCAAGTCATAGTGTTTTCAACTGCCTCATACGCGTGGACAACTGCCTCATAAGCTGGACAATGACTAAGGAAGACCAAAGAATTAATGCTTTTAAATTATGGTGTTGGTGAACACTGTTGACTATACACCGTGGACTGTCAAAAGAACGAACAAATCTGTCCTGGAAGAAGTACAACCAGAAAGCTCCTTAGAAACAAGGATGGTGAGCTTACGTCTCACATTCTTTGGATGCATTATCAGGAGGGGTCAGTTCCTGGTAAAGGACATCATGCTAAGTAAAGTAGAGGGTCATAGGAAAAGAGGAAGAACGTCAAAGAAATGGATTCACACAGTGGCTGCAACGATGGGCTTAAGCACAGCAACAACTGTGAGGATGGTGCAGGGCCATGCAGTGTTTCATTCTGTTGTGCATAGGGTCGCTGTGAGTCAGAACCAAGTGGATGGCACCTAGCAACAACAATACAAAAAGGTTAAAAGGAAAAGCTTTAGAACATCCCTAGGGGTCTCTGAAAAGCTCTAACATCAGAAAAGACTGAGAAACTCTAAGGTCTCACTTCTGGCCGACCTGGAGTGTCTGTGCAAACATGAAATAAATGCTAAGGCAAAGTTGTCAACTTCCTGGTGAGTGTTAAAGGCATGCCCCAAAACACACGCAGAGCCCCTTGGCAAAGACTGGGAGATTTACTTGTTGTAGGTGTTTAAGGAAATCTATGTTTGATCACTAGCTAACCATTAAGCTAACAACTGATTTCAGCAGCCACAAAGAACAAAGAATACCCACCTTAAAGAATTAGGTCAGAAATGGTTAAGTGCTTGACTACTAGTCAAAAAGTTGGTGGTTTGAACCCATATAGAGAAACCTCAGAAGACAGGCCTAGTTATTTGCTTACGAAAGGTCACAGCTTTGAAAACCCTATGAAGCACACTTCTACTTCGCACTCCTGGAGAAATCATAAGTTGGAATCAACTTCACGGCGACAAACAACAAAAAAGTCACTAAAGAAACAAACCACAACTACCACAGCAAGCTGCAACAACAAACCCTCTGAAAGCAGAAGAATCCAATTTCCAGAGTTGCCACGTTATAAATTTAAGATATACAGGTGTGAAAACAGAGAACCAAAGGACAAATTCTTCCTTCACCTAATATTTTCTTCTCTAATACAAAGGTGAAAGGTAGTAGAAACTCTTAAAACTATAAACTCTCACAAAACCTTTTAATTCCCTGGGACTAGAAACAAAGTTATTTCAGCAAGTTGTACAAAACAGAAACTACGTTCTCTTTTATTCTCACCACCAGTATAAATAAGATCTGACACAATCCAGATGCTACCTGTGGACAACTTTCCATTTATAAGAAAGCACACTAAACGTAACGATTTCTAGTGCAAAAACTGGGTAGGTAAAATATGTGTTCTATATATACATATATGTATATCTAGTGATTAAGAGTAAATGCTAAATCATAAAAGTCTGTTACTGCTGAAGCTATACCATATATAAAACCAAAACATCTATATGTATTTCATGCATCTTTAAAGCATAAAAATAATTTTCTGCAAAAAATACCTAAAATCAGTAACATAGCCACATCAACATCTCTCCATCCCACCCTTCCATGTTGTTGCTGTTGTTAGTTGCTCTTGAGTTTATTCGGACTTATGGAGGCCCCATGTGCCTCATAGATTAAAATATCTACTTATGGACATATCCTCTTGGGTAATCCATTTCATACGAAAATACTATGAACAATCACAAATAAAAGTTTACAGATGAAAGTAAAATCCTTACCAATAAGACCCCCTGGAGCAGCATACTGAAGATCATTGTGCTCTGCAAAAAGTGATACAATTTTGGAAAATATTGGTTTACACATGAGTTTTCCTTCACCATCTTTGGAAACAATACCAGGTCTGACTTCTATCTCCTGGCCCACCTGAAATATACAAATAAGTAATTAAAATATTTGGGTCAATACAATTAACCATTTGCAGGCAAAAAGTCCAGAGAGTTTTAAACTAAAAAGGCAAGACTTCCTCTATTTGTAAAAATTATTTCACACATCATTAAAAAAAAAAAAAAACTAAAAATGTGAGAAATTTTTTATGAAGTCACAACCAACAAATTATAAATAACTATTTACAAAACATTATATTTCCACAAAAACCTATGATTCAGCTAAAACACACTTTTAAAAGATATGGTAGTAAATAAAAAATATATTTTTAAAATACTTCAAGTTTTAGATTTGCTTTACCGATTAAAAAAAATTTTTTTTTCTGGCTAAGAAGATGACAAAAGATTAAAGACCAGTTTACCTTTAATACTCCTTTTAGAATACTACCACCAGCTACACCTCCCTTAAGATCATCAACCTCACAACCAGGCTTGTTGACATCAAAGGACCTAATAACTAGAAGGCAAGGAAAGAAGGTAGAAAAAAAGAGGTTAAGGGAAAACAGAGACGGAAAATTACATCTTTTAAAACCATTGTGATATCTGAATTAGAAGAAACAGTTTTTAAAGTTAACTTTTGAAAATGTGTAGCCACTTAAAATTATACCATACAGGTGGCTTTGTGACAAAATAAAATATTATTATTAAAACCAGTACTGCAGTCTTATAGTGGAAAAAATGATCTGATCAAAAGGTGGCACACCACGGTACATTCACACTATGCAGTACCACGCAACCATTATAAAAGAATCTAAGAGTTAAATAATGATTTGGAAGGATGATGCTGAAAAATGTTAAAAGAAAAAAAAAAAAAGTGGTTATAAAATTAAGCTCCAGAGTGCAACCCTATCTCCATTAAAAAAAAAAAAAGGAAAATAACACATACAAACACACACACCTACACTCATATGATTACATTAACAGAGACAGAAATGAGGCAATACACAGAAATTTACTTCAAGGTTGTGGGAAGTAAAAACAAAAATTTATACACATCTCTGTATGCCCTGTAACACATACTCAGTTTTAAATGTCCAAAACAATTCTAGGAATACAGTCTGCATGTCAGTACAAAGAGCAGTAATCCTCAACAAAGAAGGTACATCCCAATAACCCAAGAGATTTCCCATAAACACAGAAGGCCTGGATGAAAAGGGACTCAAGTATCAGTTCTGAAAAGGCTCCTACATCCCTATGGAACCACAAGCTTAAATGATTAAATTATAGCAGTATCGGAACTGCTAACACAAGCCAAGGTAAAATGAACATAAAAATCTCCGTTAATGCTACAATGAAATCATTTGTGCCGAAGCTGTAGTACTACTTTCCTGACTAAAACATTACATTTCCATAGAAAACATTGTGTTACTCTAATCTTGACCACAGAACACACCATATACTCAGCACAAAAAGGGTTATGATTCCTATTATATTAAGAATTTTCTCCCTCACCTAATAACACAATCTAGCATTGCCAATACACTCTTAGAATTAATCAATATATACACTTTAATTTCACTCCACTGCGTTCACAAATGCAATGTTTCCCCAGCTCCCTGTAACTCTCCTGCTTTGGGTGTATCCAAGTCCACACAGCCTCACTTGTCACCAGCAGTCTGTATTAAGGATGCCTGCGCATTCATGTCTGGGCCTTTCCGTGAGACAGCACACTCCTGGGTGTGGGAGCCACCTTCCTTGTCACTCTTCTTAAGAGATTTTTGAACACAAAAACTCTTGCCTAGTGGTGATTATTGCAACACAAGGTGAATATAATTGTTACATTTAAAAATGGTTAAAAAGGCATTTTTTTGATGTATTTTTCCACAATACATTTTTTAAGAAAGGAAAAAAAAAATTGCCATTTGCTATAAACTACAAAAATGAAAGATGTCAGTTCTGATGTCAGTCAATAAGCTGGGATGGTTTCTTCCTGACATTTCCAGAAGCTCCAGAATAAGACGGGGCAATTAACTAGGAAAGCCTCCGGTGAACAACAGGAATAGATTATTTCCACAAACAGAACAAACCAACATCAGGGAGGGGTTCAGCATGGATCTGGGGTGTTGTTCATGGATGGTGCTAAAGTCTTCCTCATTTGCAGGCTCGGCTCTTAATGTAGTCTGGTGCAAACCACTGACAAGGTGAGTGCTGGCTGGATAGACACACTAAATCTGGGTCCAATTTATGTCCATGCTACAGGCCATGTGATCTCATACAACAAGAAACCCTGACCAGCTCCCCGGAGTTTTCATGAGAACCTTGACATGAGGGAGACTGAAGGCAGAACAATGTTTCACGAAATTTCACAACCTCCCTGTAACTGCACTTCTCACACAACACAAGGGCAGCTGCTCACTGTTTTGCTCCCCCTGCTTGGGCCCATAAAGTAGAGGGAGAAATATGACAAAGGTATTCCTGTCATTTTCTGCCAAAAGCATTTCAGGAAAGCCAGGCACACACCACAGCCCCTCATCTCTAAGCTTCTACTCTTCAGCTATGCTCTCCTCAGGGGAAGGACTGAGAACCAGCACACTGTTGGCTTTGTTTATTTCTTACTCTTCCCTGGATCCAGTTCTTACTGAGGATGGCCACAAGGGTGGCAGACTTTTACTCTCTTATCTTTATTAAAGTGTTTTTTAAAGCCGCTGGAACATTTTCCTATCTGTACTCTGACCTGTGACTAAATAGTCAGAAGCCACAGCACTCAGCATGGCGAGTTTCTGCTGTGTCACAGAAAGAATGAGACATGGAGCTACTCCTGCCAACTCTAAAACCATCCTCTGACTCAGCATTAAATTTAGTTATCAGCACCTGCTGTATGGCAGGTGCTCAGAATGCACACACTGAATGAATGAATGCCGAGATGAGAAGGGGAAGGGTGTCCAAAGCTGAGGACACACAAATTTCAATGAACCTTCCCTGGACAGCCTAGAGGATAAGAGCAAACAGTCTTTTTTTAGACCTTTATACATACCCTTTCTACCACCCATCCCTCAATTTGTCATACTGTGGTAGCTTGCATTTTGCTATGATGATAGAAGCTATGCTACCATCCAAAAAAAAAAAAAAAAGTTTCCCTTGTATTTCATATACCTACTCCCTTTCTTAAAATTCAAAAAAATTTACAGTGATTGTAATTTACTAACACCTCTGCACAATATAAAAAAGATCAAACTTAAAGGTCAAGAGGTTAGATCCTCACCAATAAGTCGGGGTTCTGAAGTAAAGTCTCTTGGAGGTACTGGAATTTTCTTAACTATGTACTCACAGACAACTTCAATATTGTACTTCAGTTGAGCAGATATTGGAATAATAGGAGCTCCCTCTGCTACTGTACCTACATGACAAAATTCAGAAAAATAATATCCTTCATTTTTACAGAAATCACTTCACATGCCTATTTTACAGCTGTAAAAATTAGTAAAAAAAAAAATGCCCAAACATTCTGACAAAAATGTTAACAAGTGGGAAGTGGTTATTCTGTCTAGAAAGACAGCAATATTCTAAGTTTGTTCTCTCTTTTGAAAATGAATACTAGCCCCTTTAAAAGAAAAGAAAAAGAAAAATGCTTACAAAATACTAGCATTACTAACAGACTTTGCTAATCAAAAAGATTTCCAAGACCACATAATTTACCCCCCAATAAATACCAAAATAAAATTACAGACCTTTAATTAAATGTCAAACATAATGAGATTTTATAGGCAGAACCTTTTTTTTTAATATAAACAGCTTCTAAAGTCAATCTTTGCAACAAGAAATAAGGACAAGAAATCAAAAGCCAAAAATGAAACATGTCATGTCTTCCCCAAAACGAAAAATATTCTGCTGCTAAAAAAAGGGATACTATAAAGATTAAATCCTAGTCATTCCAGTTCTGGAAGTAAGTACTTAATGAGAATAAATGAGGGCAAAATAAAAACCAACCAACCAACAAGAAAAGTGCTTTCATTCATTTCACTGGGAAAGATTTTTAAAACAAATTTAATGGAGTTTTCCAAGCATAACTTCATTGCTAGCCGAAATGTTTTTGAGCACGTCAAATTCAAAGCTAATCTTATTACTTATATTAAGTAACTAAAAGCAAAAGAGGTGTTAAGTGGCATGTAGAGAAACAGAGCTTATGACTCACATGTACAGTTTAAAAAAACTGTTGTTTTTGGTGAAGGTTTACACAGCAGTTGAGGTTCCCTTCAACAATTTCCACACAAGTTGTTCAGTGACATCAGTTACACAGCACACTCTGTTTTAAATAATCTACTAAAATAATCTATAAAAATACCTAGATTAAACACTCCTCAAAACCAACTCAAATTTATCAGACAGTATGATTTCTCACCTTGTACAAATGCCAGAATCTGTTCATACTGTTCTTTAGCCTGACTTTCTTTCACCAGATCAATTTTATTTTGTAGAATTAAAATATGTTTCAGTTTCATGATTTCTATAGCAGCCAGGTGTTCAGAAGTCTGAGGTTGAGGACAAGATTCATTACCAGCTATATTAATGAAGAAAAATTAAAAAAATAAAAAATAAAATGAGTAATAAGAACTAGACAGCACCTAACAGAGATGTTTGGATGTCCCAGCCCTATTCGAGGCAAAAAATTACACATAGTTACCAAGGTGCAAACACCTCTGTTTAAACTCTACCCCTGATTTCCCTGGTAACTCCAGGCCTTTGGACACCCTTTCCTGTTCCTAAGCACAATGCTTGGAATGAGTAAATTTGTCTTTCCAGGGTCTACTCTCAACTTCTGCTTAGGCTCTAATCTTGTCTCTGGGATATTCTGGCTCATGCTGGGTCCTGAGAGCCAGGTTAGTTAAGACAGGAAGTTACTTAATGCAGTCTATGAATTAAAACTATACAAAGCTACTGAAATAGAGAAAGAAATTTCCTCCCCTTAAGTGGTCTTAACTGTTAACTTCTGCCAAACAGAACACTGCGAAGTGACAGAACCTCACTTACCAAATTAGGTTACAAAGGCTCCGGTTTCCATCTTAGGGATCTCTCAAACCACTAGCTGCCATAGCAACAACCGTGAGAGGGCCTCATGAAGAGGAACAAAGGCTTATACTGGAAACAGATTCTGTAGCCTCAGATTAACTTGGGATGATTACAGCCACTGCAAACACTTTAATGCAACCTCACAAGAGACCTCTGGCCAGGGGAACCCAAGCTCCTAACCCACAGAGCTCAAAATACTAAATGTTTGTTTTAAGTCACTATATTTTTGGGGTAACATGTTGCACAGCAATAGGTAACAAATACAACTATTCATTAACAAAAGGGGAGAACACCCTCTGGAAAGATAACCTATGATATATTACTAAAAAATTGTTTTGTTCAGCATTACAAAGATCATCTTCCTTAATTGGCAATGTTCAGCTGAAAAATTACAGCCTCCAATATCATCACGGCAGCCCGTATAGGGAAGAAAACACAATTATGGCATTGAATACCTCCGCAAAGGTCTAGACCTCAATACTTCAAATGAATGCGATTTGTATCTAAATTAAACCCTTCTATGTAGATGTTGCAGTGGACAGGTCAGAAACATTAAAAACGTAAAAGTACACACATACACTTACATACATAATATTTGAATTGAAACTATACATTACTTTATATGATTTAACACTGTTAATTTTTTCTTTTTTTTTGCACGATACCGTAAAAAATCTTGTAAGACATCAGTCCAGGTCCATCTTGTTTAATATTTTGTGAAAACTGGCAGAGGAATGCTTTCCTGAATGATATCTTAGTTTCCATTTATGTCACTCTTAGGAGGTAATGATACGGCTCTTAAATGCTCTAGTTCCCCTTTAAATATTCCACCTTGGACTAGCTCCACACTAGATTTATCCAAACCAATTCAGACATTATTACCTATCAACAGAAGGGCCGCATCCATCACTGCTGCACCATTCAGCATAGTAGCCATCAAAATATCATGGCCAGGACAGTCAACAAATGAAACATGCCTAAATATTGAGAAGTAATAATCAACTTTAATATCTATCAAAATGTAAACATGCAAATCATAGATTTTCTAATGTTAAGTCACATAGAAAACAATTCATATTGCTGCAGAGTAAAGTGGCTACAAAACTTGGCGCTTCCAGAACCTGGAAGAGAAATTATTAAAATAAAATAGGTGTTGATCACTGTAAAGTAGAAGAAACTATGTTTATATATAACTTACTCAAAGACAAGGCTCTAAAAAGCCTTGAAAACCATTACACGTCAATATTGCAGTGGATAACCGGGAGACATTCAAGACACACAAATACAGACTTTGACATATGTGATTCACACTAAAAAAAAAAAATCACCTCGTATGATTTAATAGTTAATTTTTAAAATTACAAACTGAACTTCTCTAATAATTAAAATATCAGCAACCTGTGTCTTTTTTAAATGTGTAAGTCTTGATAGCAGTCTGTCAATTTTTTTAGCTTTTTGAAGAATTTTTTTTTCATTGATTTTCTCTACCGTGCTTTTTTAGGCCTTAATGATGCAGTGTTTAAGAGCTCAGGTTGCTAACCAAAAGGCCAGCAGTTTGCACCCACCAGCCACTCCTGGTAACCCTATGGGCAATTCTACTATCTTACAGGGTCACTATGAATCAGAACTGACTCAGTGGCAATAGGTTATTGAACATTGCACTAAAAGTCCTCGCCAGTTATTAGAAAAGAAAAAGAAATTGGAAGTCACCCAAATGGAAATGTAGAACTATTTCTATTCACAGGTGACATGAGGATATAAAATTGCCAAGTATCTGCAAGAAAGCCATTTCAGCTAATGAACAAATTTAGCAAAATTTCAGGGTACATGATCAACACAGAGAAATCAGTTTTCCCTTTACACACACCAGCAATGAACAATCTGAAAAGCAAACTATGAAAAAAATAAAATACCTAGAAATAAATGTAACCAAAGAGGTAAACGAAAACTATGTAACAGAGCTGAATGAATCAAAAGACATCTAAACAAACGGAAAAATATTTCATGTTCATGGATCTGTTGGCTTACTATTGTTAAGATGTCAACTCTTGTGAAGTGATCCACAGAAAAAGCAAACCAAAACCAAATCTGTTGCCATCGAGTCAATTCTGACTCATAGTGAACCTACAGGACAGAATAAAACTGCCCCATAGGGTTTCTAAGGAGTGGCTTGTGGATTTGAACTGCGGGCCTTTTGGTTAGCCGCCAAACTCTTAACCACTATGCTAACAGGACCCCAGATATAACACAATTCCTATTAAAATTCTAAGACTTTTTTGCAGAATTACAAACGGTGATCCTTAAATTCACATGAAATTTAAAGTGGCCCTGAATATCCAAAACAATCATAAAAAAAAAAGAAGTAGGACCCACACCTCCTGATTTTAAAACACACTACAAGGCTATACTAACACAAGCAGTGCTATACTGATATAAAGATCAACACATAGACCAAGAGAACAGAACTCAGAATGCAAAATTAAAACTATGCATCTATGGCCAACTGATTTTTGATAATGATGCTAAATCTAGCAATAAGGGAAAGGAAAGTCTCTTCAACAAACAGTGCTGGAACGACCAGACTTACACATGCGAAAAAATGAGTCCAGATCTATACATCACACCACTTATAAAAATCACCTCAAAAGTTTATCAATGACCATAAAAATAGAGATGAAACCATAAAACTTTTATAGGGGTAAAGTGTCAAGATATTTCTTTCAGGGAGTGGATTTTTAGATATGAGACAAAATATGCACACGACATGGGAGAAAACAGAAACTTGACCACCAAAATTTACCAATTTTTGTACATCAAGGACATTAAGAGAGTAAAGAGACAACCTAGAGAACGGAATAAAGTATGTGGAAACCACATATCCAGAGTTCATAAAGCTCTCTTAAAACTCAACAACAAAGACTAAGGAGTCAATTAAACATGAACAGACAATTCTCCAAAGACATACAAATGGCCAAAAGTACATAAAAAGATGGTTAACATCATTAGTCATTGAAAAATGTGGGTCAAAATCACAGTAAGATATGAACTGCCACCATTAGGAACAGCTATTATCAAAAAACAGAAAATAAGTGTCAGCAAAAATGTGCGGAAATGGGAATCGTGCTCACGGAAATTAAAATGGTACAGGCCCTATGGAAAAGACCTTCGTGGTCTCTACAGCAGTAAAACATATAAATACTACATGATTCAGCAGCTTTACTCCTAAACATCACTTGGGGACTGAAGGCAGCTACTCAAAAACACGCAAGTACCTCAGTGTTCACTGCAGCATTATTTACAATAGCCAAAAGGTGGAAACAACTCAAGAGCCCATCAACAGACGAATGTACAAATACTAGTATATATACACAATGAATATTATCCAGCTATAATGAAGTTCTGATACACGTTACCACGTGGAAGAACCAAAATAATCTACGTAAAACAAGTCAAGACATAAAAGGACAAACACCACAAGATCCTACTTACAGGAAGGAACATCTAGAACAGGTCAATCCATGCGGACAAAACATGATTGATGATTACTAGGGAGAGGGGAGGGACGGATGGGGAAAACTATATTTGATGTGAATATTCAAATCTCTTTTTTTTTTTTCTTAAAAGGAGTTACACAGGAGGAAGACACCATATGAGGACCTGTCCACAAGCTAAAAGCTAAAAGAGATGATGAAGGACCCCCTCCCCTAGAGCTAACAGGGAAAGCATAGCTCTACCAATGCCAACAATGAAAGCAAATGAATCTATAAATGCAAAGAAGATCAAGGATTGCCAGCAATCAGGAAAGCTAGGAGAGAGACCAGAACAGCTCTGAGCCTACAAGGCTAATACCTCGACTTGGACTTCTAGCCTCCTGAACTGAGAAAATAAATGTCTATTCTTTTTTGTTATGGGAGCCCTAGGCAATAGAACAATGTGCGAAGATTTGTAATTTTAGGTGCTAAACGATTTTAATAATAAAATGTATTAAGAACATATAGATTTTAGACTAATTTTACTGCAATTCTTTAAAAATTACCAGAAAAAGCTTAAGAGTTTTTTAATATGAGTCCACAGGAAAACCTGTGATCGCATGATGAAAATACTTGAACCAAAAAGTGTATTAACAGAAGAGAGAAAAAGGAATTTATCAAAGTATCTCTCACACCTTGAAAAGCTAAGTACAACTGCCAGTCTAATACGAAGACGGCAGCACTTTAAAAAAAATTATTCTATGCACTGCATACAGAACTAGTTACCCTTTTAAAACACAATATGCTTATACTGCTGTAATCTAAATTTTACTTGGTGTTCCTAACACCCATATATAGCACTTGGTGGCTGTCAAGTGTCTTCTTATGAAGAACCACAATTTTAAAAACAGGACAGGGATAAGCCAATATGTTAAAATGCAATTAAGAATGTCTAGGATGTTCTCAGGTCTGGAGAAAGAAACCATCAAATCTAAAGATTTCATTCTGCTTAAGTGGTAATTTTCCTTTAGAGAACTTTCAAGTGATCATTTTTAAATACTGTACCTTTCATATTATAAGTAACATTAATACACAAAAACAAAAATAAAACTTAACTATTATTGTAAAGACCCTTCCTTCTTACCCAGAAAACACTCTTTCAAGTTCCTTACCCATATATTACCAGACATGCATCTGCATCAAGCTTAAGTTTAAATTATTGCTTAATAACTCAAATATTACAAAAAGCACTTCACAAAAAAAAAAAAAAAAAGGTGTGTTTGGCACAAAATTATTACCTGACTAATCTGAAGTTCCCTTTGGTTCCTGGTATGTCTGTAGGAAACTCATCAGGTGTACTACTTCCACAGGATCTGTAACATTCTGGCCTAGGACAACTTGCATCATCAAGTTTATAAATCTGAAAGTTTCAATGAAAAGGCCGAATGTGTCATCTGTATAGTCTGCAATTACAGTAAAAAGGATTCTAGTTTCGCTGCATATCACTCACCTTGGCATTAGCATATCCAAGCTTGATTGTAATATTTCTTTCCAGCTCATTTTTGAACCTGACAGTGTGAACTCCAGAAATAGCTTTTACAACTGTAGATTTTCCGTGAGCGACATGACCAATTGTACCTAACAAAAACAAAAATATTAATTTACATCCAACCAACCACACCAAATATTTCATCAGTTAGAAAAAATAACTCACTGCAAATATGTCATGCTATACCAAACCAAAACCAAACCCGTTGCCTTGAAGTTGATTCCAACTCATAAAGACCGTTCAGGACAAAGCAGAACTGCACCAAAAGGTTTCTAAGGCCGTAATTTTTGTGGAATAAGGCTGCCACATTTCTCCTATGGAACAGATAGTAGATTTGAAACCCTGACCTTCGGTTAGCAGCCAAGACCTTAATCACTGTACCACCAGGGTTCCTTTGTCAATCTATAACCGATAATAATTTCATTTGTAATTCCCAAATATCTTTTCCTACCCAAAACTTGTTCCAACTTGTTCACTTTGAAGAGCAGTGTCCATGTCACCGAGTATATTTAAAAACATACTCAATGTAACAAAAGGTATTCAACTTGTTACTAATTTCAGAAAAAATTACCTACACCTAAAATAGTTTGTGAAAGGTACACAAAACATTGTATGCTGAGAAACTTTCTAGCAGTGAAGTAAATAGGTATGAAAATCCCTGACACCAAAAAACAAGAAATCCATGAAAACCTGAGTTTAGTTATAATAATGATGTTAACACTAGCATCTTTCAACTTTTAAATAACTTTACGACAATCTTACTGGGGTTTATTGTTTGTACATACCTTACATACCAAAATGTACGCTTAGTGCTGTCATATTATACAGCGAGCAACTAGACTCAGATAATATTGTATACATTTTTGCAGTAGAAACTAACTTGAACTGTAAACTTTCATTTAAAGCATGATAAAAATAAATAACAAAAGTGAACTTCTCTAAATTACTAAGGATAACAAAAAGATAGAGTCCCTTTAATACCAGTTTACATATCAAATAAGATCTTCACAAACCATACACTTATAATAATCCTGTGAAGTAAACATTATCACATGCTGCCTTTTCATGAATCTTGTCTTTCCTTGCCATCTTGTAAGAAAGGTGCCCTAGTGGCACAATGTTTACAGTGATAGGCTGCAAACCAGGTCGGTGGCAGCTCCACAGGAGAAAGAACTGGTGATCAGCCAAGGTACAGCTCTACTGTCACATGGGTCAGTATTAATCAAAACCGGAATCCAAAGCATCTTAACAACAAGAAATTAGAAATAGGGAGCATTCTTTGAACTTACCAAGACATCCAGCAGATTCTTTACTCACAAACTCTCAAATGTATTTCTCGAATATCTAAAATCTCGCATAATCACCCCAAAAAGAGGTTAAAATCACTTGCTGGAGATGAGGCGAGTCAACTCAACCACTCCGTATTCAGTTATTCTTACCTATATTAATTGTGGCTTGTCTGCTGATAACTTCGCGGGAAAGTGGAGTTAACTTGTTAACATCCTGTAATGAAACAATTTTATTATGGTATGTACGACAAACTAGGACTTTTCCTTTGACTTTGTCATTTACAGCCAGCAACGACCTATATATAACTGGCTATAGGAAGCGCCTTTCCGGCAAAAGCAGTCTTCATTTGAAAAACTGAATCTTAGGGCTGGGAAGCCCTAGGAGCATTTCATCGTTAAAAAAATAAAAAATGATTTCCATTGACTGCGTATAGTAGGTCTAGAATTCCGAAATCTCCAATCTAAAGAGAATCAACATCGATGAGTGCAGATACTTCCATGGACTTTATAAATCAAGGCCGTCATACAGGCCCCCTCTTTCCAGGCTTTCATAAATGAAAGCCTTGCCGGCATTTCACACCTTGACTATGAGCCGAATCCTTCTGGAGCTGGAAGTACCACAACCGCACACACCCACACCAAGCCCACGTGCGAAGCCCGAGCACGGCTTACCGCGTCCAGATCCGCGGCTTTCTCCTAACTGAGGCTCTGTAGGGCCCGGCACCGCCTAACCCCAACGCCTCCAGGAGAGCAGACCACCCCCACTCCCAACCTCATTCCGCGTCCCCCCAAAGCTAAACCTCACCAAAGTGGCGAGATCCTGGCGAGAAAGATGAGGCTGCCCTAGAGTAACTCCACTTTCGCCCCCCGCCATCTTGCCCAGAGAGGAAGGAAGTCGCCCACGATACCGCCTGACAGCATGCAGGCCCTCTTGTTAAAAGGGCGGGGGAGCGGAGGTGGGAAGACAGACAAGGGCCCAAGCCTAGGAAAGGCAGAGAATTGGTGCAGCAGGGGCTCACTAAGATACACGATGCAATTTTCCGAATCTACTAATCGCAGACCCCTGGGATATTTGTGCAGGCAACGCTGAAGGCAGCCCAAGAAAGGTCCCCTGCATTGCTGATTATGACGCCAAATACGCGCGGTTCCGGGCAGAGGTCATTTCTGTTCCTGGTGGGGTCCTACCTGGGGATGTGAGAGCAGAGAAAAGATGGAACATCGTTGTTGGTATACTGAGTTTTATAATTGGTTGAGGCGAGGTTGGCTCGGGCTCCGCGCCCGTCTGTGAGGAGCTTCAGGGAGGGCAGCCTGGTGCATGCACAGGTATCTCTATTTGGAAATCCTAGTGGCATAGGTGTTAAGAGCTGCGGCTGTTAACCAAAAGGTCAACAGTTTGAATCCACCAGCTGCTCCTTGGAAACACTATGAGGCAGTTCTAGTCTTTCCTACAGGGTCGCTATGACGCCAAATCGACTGGACAGCAGTGGTTTTTGTTTGTTTTTGTTTTTTAATTTCTAATTTTTTTTATTAAAAATACCCGTTAGGGATAGTTTGGGGGAAAGGCTCAGAGGCGCCAGAATGACAAAAGCAAAGACCTTATTTCCTGAGATAGGTTTCTAGGGCCAAGAAGGTGGTTCTGTTACCTAAAGCAAGTTTCCCTCAGTGGCAGCTTCATGTCAATAAAAACATACCAAGGTGAGTAGGAAGAGCGTTTATTGTACGTGACCAGGCAAGGAGCAAGGAGGTGTATACCTCAGATCAAGCTCTCCAGCAAAGGGAGGCAGAACTTTTTATACTGTTTTTCACAGAAAGTACTTACAGACATTTTGGACTACTTAGGTTATGAGGACACCAGATGCAGTAAAACAAATGGCATTTTTTGCTGGATATATAGGCAAGTAAACTGGGTTTGACTGCTTCGAGCCATACCCAGCGCTTTGAGGACAGTGGACAGAAGGGGGCAGACTGTGCTTGGTCTGAGCAGCTCCCAGTTGAGCCACACTCATCATTGCCAGGTAAGGCTTTGTCTGATAACGGTCAAGCAGTTCTTGGCTGTGTTGGCTGTAAGTCCCTGGTGACAGTAGACTACATAAGGAATTAGCAGAGGGAGAAGCCACACGGCATCAAAGCACCCAAAGTTAGAAGGATTTTGTTAAAGCAGATCCAAGAAAACCCCTTCTTTCATAGCAAGGTTAATAAAATTAATATCTTAAAATTTAAAGACACTTTCAAATTAATCCTTTTCCCATTATGTGTTTAAAAAGTAGAGGTGAAACGATGCTAACAATGGTTATCTCTAATTGCATAAAGTTGCATATGATTTTGTTTTTCTCAAACATTTCTGTATCTTACAAACTTTTTTATTTATAAACAAGTATTTCGAATGAAAATTAAAAAAAAACAAACCCCATGCAATCGAGTCGATTCCATCTCATAGCAACATTCTAGGACAGAGAAGACCTACCCCATAGTTTCAAAGGAACTCCTGGTGGACTCAAACTGCTGTCTTTTTGGTTAGTAGCTGTAGTACATAACCACTTAGCCACCTGAGTTTCCAATAAAAACTTAAGTACAGTTAAATAACTGTAAATCTGCTTTACAAATACTGGTTTTATTTAGTCTTTGTAACAGTGTATTCAGGTAGATTCCCAGTTTATTGTTGAGAAACAATCCCAGAAAGCTTATCTTGCCAAACTCCTCTGGCTAATGTTGTTATTAGATGCCATTGAGTGAGTTCCAATTTATAGCTACCTTATGTTCAACTAAATGAAGCATTGCCTGGTCCTGCACCATCCTCACAATCATTGTTACATTTGAGCCCTGTTGTTGCAGCCACTGTGTCAGTCCATCTCGTTGAGGGTCTTCCTCTTTTTTTGCTAACCCTCTACCAAGCGTGGTGTCCTCCACGGAGTGATCCCCCCTGGTAACATGTCCAAAGTATGTTTGAGACACGGTTTCCCTATACTTGCTTCTAATGAGGATTCTGGTTGTACTTCTTCAGGACAGATTTTTTTGTTCTTCTGACAGTCCATGGTATAGTCAATATTTTTTGCCAACACCACAGTTGAAAGGTATCAATTCTTCTGTTTTTCTTACTCATCATCCAGCTTTTGCATGCTTACGAGGTGACTGAAAACACCACAGCTTGGGTCAGGTGCACCTTAGTCCTGAAGGTGACATCTTTGCTTTTTAACACTTTAAAGAGGTATTTTGCAGCAGATTTGCGTAATGCAATGTGTCTTTCGATTTCTTGATCTGCTGTTTCCATCATTATTGATTGCAGACCCAAGTAAAATGAAATCCTTGACAACTTCAATCTTCTGTCCATTTATCATGATGTTACTGATTGGTCCATTTGTGATGTTTTGTTTCCTTTATCTTGAGGTGCAATCCATACTGAAGGCTGTGGTCTTTGATCATCAGTAAGTGCTCCAAGTCCTCTTGACTTTCAGCAAGCAGGGTTGTATCATGTGCATAACACGGGTTGTATCATGTGCGTAACACAGGTTGTTAATGAGTCTCCAGTACGATGCCCTATTCTTTATATCGCCAGCTTCTCGGATTATTTGCTCAGCAGCGAATGAGTAGTGCAGCTGAAATGCATAGCCAAGCAGCTTGATTTGGAAGTTTATACTATACTATATACTACCTTATTCAGTGTTTTGGTATATTAATATCCCTCCTCAAGGCAGTGGTCTCTCCAAAGTCACTAGACAGTGAAACTCAGCCCTCCTTTCAAAAAAGTATGGATCCGGAAGTTCTTATGCGAAACTAGGAACACAGCTTTCCACTTCAGGAACTCCCATCCAAAGCCTAGGAGGCCAGAATTGACTTAACTAAGATTTTTTCTGCCCTGTATTTACAAAAATAAAAGCCCTGAACTAATAACCACAGAGCCTAGTTTCAATCATCTTTCCTCAACCTTAGTTCCCTAACCCTAAAATCATACCTTTAGTAACCAAAATTACTGGGGGTCTTCCCATTTCAATTCACAAATACAATATACACCCTCTGCCTGCCACTGCCGCAGAGTAGATTGTGACTCACAGTGACCCTATAGGAGAGAGTAGAACTGCCGCATGGGGTTTTTAAGGAGCAGCTGGTAAATTCGAACTGCTGACTTTTTGGTTAGCATCTGAACTCGTAACCAGTATACTACCAGGGCTTCATACAACAGTTCTTCATTGCCACCACTCATCTCAGCTGTAAGGCAAGTCCATGCTTAGGATGTGTACGTGTGTGTTCATTGTTCTTAGCTTGTCTCTTGAGTTTTCTAAAGCATAGTATTACTTTTACCCATCCATAAAGAGCATAAAAATAATTCAAGTAATTTTTTTTGTTTTTTTTTTTTTTTAACTCTTACAAAGTGGTATTGTCAACAGTGTTTCAAAGGAAATACAGCCATTTAAAAT
This sequence comes from Elephas maximus indicus, assembly GCF_024166365.1. Classification (NCBI taxonomy): domain Eukaryota; kingdom Metazoa; phylum Chordata; class Mammalia; order Proboscidea; family Elephantidae; genus Elephas; species Elephas maximus. Next base: position 14,115,191 of record NC_064847.1, read on the forward strand.
GGTGACATTTTATCTTTTAATAATAGTTCATGCTTAGCAACTTAGTATTTTTCTCTTCAGTTTCCGGCACCCCATAGTCTTTATCTGGTCTCCTTGACTAGTTCCCTGTATTCTTACAGAGGACCACCTCACATTTGCATGCCCCAGGGCCCTGTCCTTGGCACTTTTTCTTTTCCATACTTAAACCAGCTCTTGGTAAACTCATAAATACCACCTGTCTGCTAATAAATCCCAAATGTTTACACATTTCCAGCTCTCAACTTTACTAATACGGTTGAATTAACATCTGACATTTTACCATTTAGCTTTTATATGTCTCATGCACTTTTCATGTCATGCCATTTTCCCTTTAGTAATGTGGGCCAGCTGAAATCTGCAGATAAACGAATTTAGTGAGTTTTTCATTTTGCTTTTTCAAACCTTTCAATTCCAAGATTTGTTTATTAATGTTCTTAATTTGATTAGGTAATGCTTATATTCCCATCATTTTTCCCTTGATTTCCTCTAATTCTTTGAACATTTTTTTGATAGCTGCTTTAAAGTCATTGTCTACTAAGTCTATCATTGGAGATCCTTAAATATTCAAAATAGACAATGTGCTAGCCATAAAACAGGTTTCAGTTAAAACAACTAAAAGAATGACTATTTTTCTCTAATAATTGAAGAAAATCTGGGTAAAATAATAAATAGTGGAAATTTGGCAATTCTAAGTAATCTATGAATAAAAAAATTATGAGTAAATATTTTGATGGCATGAAAATGGAAACATCAGCTATTAAAACTTACAGGATACAACTAAATGCTTGGAGGTAAACTTATAGCTTTAAATGGCTATATTAAAACAAGAAATATTTCAAATCAATAATCAAAGCTGACATATTAAGAACCTAGAAAAGGCAAAGCAAACGAAACCCAAATCAAGCTGAAGGAAGGAAATAAATATAGAGTGAAAATAAATTAAATAAATTAAAAATAAAAAGGAGAAGCAAATCAATGCAACCCAAAGGTGATTCTTGGAAAGATCAATGAAATTGATGAACTTTCAGCTAGACTGACCAGAAAAAACAATAGAGAAAATGCAAATTACTAAAATCAAAAATTTACTGCAGGTCTTAGAATGATAATAAGGGAACATTATGAACAGTAGTAAGCATGGGCAAATTCCTGAAGTCAAAAAGTATGGAAATTGACTAAAGAAGAAATAGTCTAATACACCTCAGACAAGTGAAGAGATTGGATTAGTAGTAAAAATATTTCCCGGAGGGTAAAACCCAGGATAAGATGGTTTTATGGGGAATCCTATCAACTATTTAAAGAACACTTGTCCCCTGCAGTCCTTTTCTGTCCAAAAAATAAAACAGAAGAGAACAGTTCCCAACTCGTTTTATGAGGCCAGCATTATACTGATACTAAAACCAAACAACAACATCGTATTGAAAAGAAGTAATTTTTAAGAAAACATCCAGGCCAATATGTCTTATGAACAAACACACGAAAACCCTATCAAGATATTAGGAAGTGAAATTAACAGATGAAAAGGATAACACTACTGATAAGGACATCAATATAATACAGCACATTAATAAAATCAAGGGAAAGAAAATCCCATGGTCATCCAAATAAGTGCAGGAAAGCATTTGACAAAATTCAAAATGCTTTCATGATACAACTACTCAACACATGAGGAAAAGAAGTGAATTTCCTCAACCAGATAAAGAGCATCTGTGAAAAAGCCACGGCTCTGGCACACAGTTCTGCTCTGAACATGAGTCAGCTGGCAATTGGTTGAACATTATACTTAACAGTGAAAGGCTGAAAGCCCTTCCGCTATCAGAAGACAAAGATGTCCATTCTCACCACTGCTATTTAATGCTGTACTGGAAGTTCTAGCAAGGGTAATTAGGCAAGAAAATAATAAAGTTACCCAAATCGGAAAGGAAAAAATAGTGCTCTCTCCATCTGCAGATGACATGACCTTATATTTAAGATATTCTAAAGTATTCATATCCCCTCCAAAGCTATTAAAACAAAACAAAACAAAAAAACCCAGTGCTGTCATTTCTGACTCATAGCAACCCTATAGGACAGAACAGAGCTGCCCCATAGAGTTTCCAAGGAGTGCCTGGCAGATTCAAACTGCCCACCATTTGGTTAGCAGCCGTAGCACTTAACAACTACATCACCAGGGTTTCCAAACCTATTAGCACTAATAAATGAGTTCAGCCAGGCTAAAAGGTCAATAGACAAAAATCAATTGTATTTCTATACACTGGCAATTAACAAAAGTTCCTGGATGGTACAATGGTTAAGAATTCAAACCTACCCAGACACACTTTGGAAGAAAGTTTTGGTAGTCTACTTCCAAAATGTCACAGCCTTGAAAACTCTGTACAGTTCTACTCCACAACACATGGGGTTGTGAGTTGGAGTCAACTTGGCAGCAACTGGTCTGTTTGCTTGTAGCAATGAACAATCTAACAGTAAAATTAAGGAAATGATGCCATTTAAAATAGCATCATACAGAAGAAAATATTTAGTAATTTAACCAAACCAAAAAAGTGAATCAAGGAAATGAAAGAATTGTAAAATTCAGAGCTGAAAACTACAAAACATTATTAAAAACTGAAACGAGACCTAAATAATTGAAAAGAAATCCTTTGGGCATGGATTGAAAGAGTTAATATCACTCAGCATTCCCAAAATTGCTCTACAGACTGGAGGCGTCCTGATAAAATGCCAACTATTTGCATAAATTGACAGGGTAATACTAAAATTTGTATGGAAATGCAAGAGACACAGAATAGACAAAACAATCTTAAAAGCATAAAGTACCCCATTTCTAAGTTTCAATTTAAAACTTACTTCAAAGCTACAGTAATGAAGCCTACGTGGTCATAGAGAGAGACATTGAGACTAATGGAATTCAGTGGAGAGCCAAGAAATAAAACCTTGCCTACAAGGTCAATTGATTTTTTAAAATTGTTTTATTATTGTAAGTATATATACATATAAAACATTTATAAATTTAACATTTTTTACATGTACAATTCTGCGAAACTGGTTATGTTCATCGTATTGTACAACCATTACCACTGTCTTTTTCCAAATTATTCTACCACCATTAACGAACTCAGTGCAGACTAAACTAAAACTCCTTCTGGCTCCTTTCCTCCCACTCCTGGTAACCACTAATAAAATTTGGTTTCCATACTTTTGCCTATTTGATATTAGTGGGATCGTGCAGTATGGTGACTGACATTTCGCTCAGCATAATTTTGAAGGTTCATCCATGATGTAGCATGAATCAGGACTTCATTGCTCTTCATATTCCGTTATGTGAATATATCACATTTTCTTTATCCATTTTCTGTTGCTGGACACTTGGGTTGTTTCCATATTTTGGCTATCGTGAATAGTTCTGTAGTCAACATTGGTGCATATATGTCTGTTTTCCTCACTGATTTCAAGTCTCTTGAATGTATACTTAAGTGTGAAATTGCTGGAACATATGTTTACCTTTTTTTTTCTTTACTTATTGTACTTAGATGAATAGTATAGAGCAAATTAGTTTCTCATTAAAGAATTAATACACATATTGCTTTGCGACATCAGTTGCCAACCCATGACATGTCAGCACTCTCAACCTTGGATTCCTCATTAACAGCTTTACTGTCCCCCCCTGCCTGCTTATCCTTGCCTCTAGGTTCATGTGCCATTTAGTCTCATTTTGTTTTATGGGCCTGTCTAATCTTTAGCTGAAGAGTGAACCTCAGGAGCGAATTCATTACTGAGCTAGAAGGGTGTCTGGGGGCCATACTCTCAGGGTTTCTCCAATCTCTGTTAGACAAGTAAGGCTGGTCTATTTTTTTGTAAGTTAGAATTTTGCTCTACATTTTTCTTCAAATGTGTATAGGACCCTCTGTTGTGATCCCTGTCAGAGCAGTCAGTGGTGGTGGCTGGGCACCTTCTAGTTGTGCTGACTCAGTTAGGTGGAGCCTGTGATAGTTGTGGTCCATTAGTCCTTCGGAGTTATCTTTTCCTTTGTCTTTGGTTTTCTTCATTCTCCCCTGCTCCAGATGGTATGGGACCAGTGGATTATCTTAGATGGCCAGTCACAAGTTTTCAAGGCCCCAGACGTTGCTTATCAAAGTAGAATGTAGAACAATTTCTTTATAAGGTATGTTAGGCCAATTGAGCTACATGTCCCCCGAGACCATGGTCCCAAGCCCTCAGCCCGGTAATTCAGTTTCTCAGGAGTCTGGATTTGTCTGTGAAGCTTCCATGACCTTGGCTTGGTCAAGTTGTGCTGACTTACCCAGTTCTCTTCAACTTTCTGAGGAAGGAAACACCAAACTGTTTTCCACAGTGGCTGTACCAGTTTACAAAACACCAGTAGTGAATGAGGGTTCCTATTTCTCCACATCCTTACCAACATTTATTATGTCCATTTTTTTAATCTTAGCTATCCTACCAGGGATGAAGTGATATCTCATTGTGATTTTGCTTTGCATTTTCCTAGTGGCTATAGGGTCGCTATGAGTCAGAGTTCACTCAACAGCAGTGGGTGTGGGTATGGTAATGGCTAATGATGATGACCATCTTTTCATGTGCTTGTTAGCCATTTGTATATCCTCTTTGATGAAATGTTTATTCAATGTCTTTGCCTGTTTTTTGCTTGTATTGTCTTTTAAGCTAAGTTGCAAGAGTCTTTATAAATTCTGGATATCAAACCTTTATTGTATTAATGGATTTTTCAAATTTTCCCCCAATCTGGAAGTTGTCTCTACGTTTTGTTAGTAAAGTTAATCGATTTTTTTAGAAGAATACCAACACCATTTACTAGAGAAAGAACAATGTTTTCAACAAAAAGTCAGTGAAAACTATTTCCACATGCAAATGAATGAAGCTGGACCCATAACTCATACCATATAAAAAACCTAACTCAAAATGGAACAAAGACCTGTTGTTACAGAAGAAAAACAGGTGAAATATTTGTGACTTTAGATAATGCAGTAGTTGCCTTGATAAGGCATCAGAAGCACAAGCAAATACAGAAAGTATACCGTGATAAAATCAAAATTAATTTTTGTCTTTCAAAGAACACTATCAAAAAAAGTAAAAAGGTAATCCACAGAATGAGAGGAAATACTTAGAAATACATATATCTGATTAATGGCTTGTGTCCACAATACATACAGAACTCTTACAACTCAGCCACAAAAAGGGATACAGCCCATGAAAAACGGGCCAAGATCCAGAATAAACATATCTACAGAAGTAGACAGGCGGCCAATCAGCATAGGAAAAGCTGTTCAGCATCAATAGTCATTAAGGAAACACAAGTGAAACCCACAATGAGATGCCCCTTCAGACCCACTAGGAAGGCTATAATAACCAAGAAAAACCATTGCTGTTGGGTCGATTCTGACTCAACGACCCTATAGGTCAGAGTAGAGCTGCCCCATAGAGTTTCCAAGGAGTGCCTGGTGGATTTGAACTGCCGACGTTTTTGTTAGCAGCCATAGCACTTAACTACTATGCCACCAGGGTTTCCGAAGGCTATAATGGGGGGAAAAATGGAAGATAACAGGTGTTGGCCAGGATATGGAAAACTTGGAAACTTTGTACATCGTTGGTGGAATTGGAAATTGGTATACCTGTTTCACGGCTTTTTAGAAAATTGGATACATATTTACTATTTGACTCAGGAATTTCACACTTACGTATGTCCCCAAAAGGAGCCCTGGTAGAGAAGTGTTTACACACTGGGCTGCTAACTGAAAGATGGGCGGATGGAATCCAGTAGCATCCTTTGACTGAAAGATGTGACCATTTGCTTCTGTAAAGATTTACAGCCTTGTAAATTCTGTAGGGAAGTTCTACTTTGTTCTACAGGGTGGCTGTGAGTCAGAATTGACTTAATGGCAGTGGGTTTACTTTTTGGGGGGTTTGGTATATTCCCAAAGATTTGAAAACAGGGATTCAAACAAAAACAGCTCTCCAGGACTGCACTGGGAACTCCCAAAGTTACAGGTGTTAATATGGTTCTGGATGGAAAGATGGTGGTACTGGCATGCCACCAAGGCAAAGGTAGATACCCTCCCCTCCTGGACACTGGCTCTGGGAACTGAAGGTGCTGCTTGAGCTGCTCCCTTTCCACTCTCTCAATGTCCTTTCTGGGTGGCAGGCTTCAGAGTTTTGAGGACTGTTCACAGAGCCTCCTCTCCACCACTATCCGTGGACAGGCCTGTTATCGAGTAGAAACCACACATTCTACTCAGCATGACTTGAATTAGCCAATAAAAGAGAGACCAAGATGGGAGACCAGAAAAGGAAATTTTATGTCCTTGAACAGGAAAAGGAGCCACTCAAGAGATATTGCCCCCAAGATTGCTCCCTTGAGGGTGAGGGGAAATGTTACTTTTCAGGGGTAGGGAATCTATATGAGTTACATCAGCAACACGCTTAATCATACTATGCAGACGCAAAGGGGTTTACATGTAACTTCATGTATCACCAGGCCAAGCAAAGCAAACAAGATTCTAATGCAAACCTGCAGAGTGAGCAAAGCTGCCTGAGGCAGTGGCCTGGGGATCTCTGCCTTACTCCCTTCGTTTTCTTTTGGTCATTGGTCATTCAGGACCAGTGTCCACTTTTAAGTATAGCCCAGCTTGGAATTGTTTGGCATGTTCTCAGGGAGGGACAAATACTGGACGGGGGCTTGAACGCTGGCCTTTCAAATTGGCTACTGACCTGCTCTTGACTTACAATTGGACTATTTACTAAACTTTAAAATAAAAAAATTAGAGCGGCCTTTAGCTCTGTTTATATGAATGGTTAGCCTTATTTTCGAAGAGCTTCAGATATAACACATTACATAATACCTTTGAGATATAATACCACATAGGATATACCATGATCGTCAAGGCACTAAATACCTAAATGGAAACCCTAGTGCTGTAATGGTTAACTGCTATAGCTGCTGACCAAAAAGGTGGCAGTTCGAATCCACCAGGTACTCCTTGAAAACCCTGTGGGGCAGTTCTACTCTGTCTTGTAAGGTCGCTAGGAGTCAGAATTGACTCGATGGCTATGGGTTTGGTTTTTTGTTAAGTACCTGAACAGTAAATTAAAAAAAAAAAGATTTCATAGGTAAACGTTGTGAATTCCCCAGTCAAACTTATAGCCAAAGCAGCCAGGAGCTTCTTACCTTCTCCCCCTGTCCATTAGCAAACAAAATGACTGTAGTGGGTGTGTTCAGCTGGGAGCTGCTCAGACCAAATCGAACCTGCCCCCTCCAGCCCACTGTTCTCAAAGCACAGAGTGTGGCTCAGGCCAGTCAAACCCAGTTTACTAGCCTATTGCTGAAGAAAAAATGCCTTTTGTCTTAGTGCATCTGCATGCCAAGATAACCTATGTACTCCATAATGTTTGTATGTACTTCCTTTGAGAGATGGTATAAAAGGTTCTGCCTGCCTTTGGGGGGCTTGATTTGAGGTATACACCTCATTGCTTCTTGTCTACTCGCTACGCTAAACGTTCTTTACTGATGAGAAGCCACACTGAGCAGGACCACCTTTGGGTAACAAAACCATTGCCTTTGATGCTAAATAAAATAATTGAATAAAGTTAAGACTAAGTTACCAATAAAGAAATAATAAAATTATGGCATAATATTGTGCATTTGCTGTCTAGTATTACACAAAAAAACTGAGAGGAAATACACACGTTTTGACCCAAAGAAAATCAGGTGTTTCTCTTAATCTTGACAACCCATTTAGAGTAACTTATAGCATACTAAATGGACCTTTCCTTTATTTAAAAAAAAAAATTTATTTTGTGAATTTTCATGAAATTTCAAAGTTGGCAGGAGTTTATTATAGATCCCTATGAAACAACATTTAAGTTATTTACCCAAAATTCTTAAACATAAAAACTTTATTATGTGTATTTTTTTCCCTAAAGCCGTGTAGCTTGGTTTTTGACTCAGGGATCTTATTCTAATGACAGACCAAAGCTTTCTCTTCAAAACAGGTTACACAAAGAATAAACTAACCCTCAACTCAGAAATCAAAGAAAATTTTGGTACTTTAGCAGTGAGAAACCCAATTGTTTGTTTATATATTATTTAACATTAAAGCTTCTAAAAAAATCATAAGCCATTAAAATTTCAGTCAGACAGATAAAACTTTCAACCCTTATCAAATAAATTTATTTTTAATAAACTTCTTAAATATTATCTTTGTTGCACTTCTTATAATGCATTACTTTAAAATGGTAAAAAGAACATACATTAGCAGATGCAGAGATATATGTGTATATACATATTTTCCTTCTCTTGTGTCATAAGAAACAAAAGTATATAGCTTAAATTATTAAATATCTATTAAATCAATTTAACATCAGCAAGTTACCTAAAAGGCCTTAGAAATTATCGTAAGCCTGTATATCATAAAGCATAACTGTTGGAACAATGTTTGTTTAAATTGTCTAAGTTTTTATTTAACTTTACCACTTCTCATATTTTTCCCAATCTAATTTTAACCCTTAAAGATTTTATCAACTGGCTTTTGAGAATCACAAAAATCTCTATTCAACTGGCTAATTAATTAATATGGACATAACCTTAAGTCTCTGGCTACCATTGGAAATTTTTCCAGGGCATTTCAAATGTGTCTCATTGTGATTTCCATTTTTTTTCCCCCCAGCTTCTTCGAGTTCCCCTACAATAGAGAGAACTTGTTTATAGATCTTTTATGATTGAGATCCACCCAATTTCTGATAGCCTACTCAGACAGTAATTGTTTCTTCTTCTTTTTTGTCTTAAAATGCCTCTACCTAGTTGGAAGTGGTCTTTCAAAAGGTCCCTGGAGCTATATAACTTCAGAGACTGGGGGCTGCGGAGGCCTGATTTTGCCCCACTCTCACAATCTTAGCTCATGGAATACAAGGTTAGGTCATCCCAATTCACTTACGTATGTTTAAGTTGACCTTGGCATTTTGAAAGGCTATCAACCCGGTAAATACTAAAGCTTTTTACCAATTTTGTAAATGAGTACATCAGTTCATCACTAGCCTTTCCTCCCCGGCCTTGTCCTATGCTTCCTTTTTTCCATTCTGGACTGCTGGTTTTACTATAAGGCAAAATTATCCTTTTCCTTAAATGAAACAGTTATAATATCTAGGTTAAGTTACTTAGAAGGGTTTTGCTTTAGACTGACATACAGAACATAAAGTTTTTCAAAGTACTACTAAAAATCTAACTCATAAGACAGACACAAGACACAGTTTTTCTTTGGACTAGGAAATAAGACAGCCTTACAAAAATCAACAATTTTCATCCACACCCACCAATCTGTCATAAGGAAGAAACTCGGACAACACTCTAAACCAGAAGCAAGCCCTCAGGACAAAAGGAGACAGACCACATAAACTCACTGAAAACTGACATACAAAACAAGGATAGGAAATCCTAGTTTTTTGATGTGTATACAGCAATTTTTGGTAAAATCAACTAAATTCAACAACAACGAAAACAGGTTCTAGATAAAGCTTATTAATCTGCTAGAGCCTCAGATGGAGGAATATTAGACCTTTTGACAAAATCTGAGCATCAAGCAAAAGTTCTCCAAAAAGGAAAGACAGGACAACCAAAAATGGAAGCTCATTTTCCCAAAGTGGCCACTGAAATTACAAATTGCTTCTAGTAGCTTTTAGTTTATAATGTTTTTAAATATGAACCCCAAACCAGTGTCTCAGTAGTGGAGGAGAAATCCAGGCGCATTTATCAAAAATGTTATACCCTAAGGTTCAAGCTTTTGGTTTTCTTCCTTTTAAATTTAATTCTGCTATCTAGAGAACTAGCCTCTTATTTTAGACATTAAATATACTAGGTCCTTCAATTAGTATATTAAAGTAGCTACTGAAGATTTTAACATTGTGATTCTTAATTATAATGTTGTGATTGTGAGAAACTATTTCATAAGAGGTCAAGAGCTACTGTTTCTCCCTGAGAACTTCATAAAATAGGGCAGGAGCTACCATTTCTCCCTTAGAACTTCATAATACAGATAAGAAGCTGTTATTTCTCCCTGCAAATTTGGCAACACAGACCACTATCTCCCAGGTTGTCTCTGACTTACAAGAACTCTGACAGGGAATCCCATGGGGTTCAGGCAGTGTTTTGGTTGGACTAATATGTACCTCCATTCTGTGAGAGTATGCTTGTGCGTGGCAGGCAGCCTAGTGCTCTAGCCTGTGCTGTGACCACCTTATTCTGTCATGGGAGTCATTAATGCTCACGATGGTCACCAGCTACAGCCCTAATGGCTTTTACTTGTCAACCCATGCCAGAATTTTGCAGCTTATAATGACCCAGAGCTCTTTGAAAATAGAATTACCTCTTTAGTGTTTCAAGTGCCTGAATCCGGACACTAAACTACAATTCACCAAAACAATCAATGTCACTTTTAACCAAATGATCAAACAAAAATCTAAGAAAGAGTCCGCTTAATCAACTTGTTTTCAAAACAAATATGCCAAACAAAACTTATGAAAACATGAGAAAGAACACAAAGAATAAGCAAAGGCTTGTTTTCTGAGACCACTCACCCCATTGATCTTGAAGAACATGGAGTGTGAAAGCGTGAGTCCAGAAGATAGGACCTCACTTTGCCAGTTTCTGCTCCTCAGTACAGGTCTTCTAGAGGTCGACTGGATTCATGGTTTTAGAACCCCTGCAGTGACTACACCATCAACTGTTGTAGGATGAAAATGAGACAGGCAGCCTCAGAGCCCAACTCTTCTAAGACACACCTGCTTTGGCATATCCTCCTACACCAAGCAAAATAGGGTACGCATTGTTCTGAAATTATTCTTGACAAAAGAACTACATATAGGACCATAGCATATCATCACTCAACCAGTTTTAGCAAGTTTTCTATGCCATCTTAACACTTTGAATGACCTATCAGCTCATTAACTGAAAGATACATATAAGTACCCTGCCTCTGGGGGGAAAATTAACAGGCTAATGAAGGAAAATTGTTTGAGCCCTTATCTAGAGAAAAGGCATAGTAATCCACAAGCTATGAGTGCCTTCCTGAAGGTCAATCATGATTAATTTTCATTCCCTTGTCTGCTCTCCATAAAAGCTCACATCCCCAAGCTGCCTGTAAGCAGTCTTGGAGGCAGTAACCCCAATTACTCCTTTCCGTGCACAACAAAATAAAGGTGCCTATCTTCTCCTAACTTAGCCTCTTGTTCATTGGCTGTAACAAGTCATGCCGAACAGAACCTAGGGTTTCCATCCAGCAACAAAAGCACCACAAAATTTAGTAAAGCAAAGACAAAGGTTTTATTTAGCATGTTTATAGTGTTGTTGTTGTTAGGTGCTGTCTAGTCAGTTCTGACTCGTACGACCCTATGTACCACAGAAAGAAATGCTGCCCAGTCCTGCACCATGCTCACAATCATTGATATGCTTGAGCCCACTGTTGTAGCCGCTGTGTCAATCCACCTTGTTCAGGGTTTTCCTCTTTTCCACTGACCCTGTACTTTACCAAGCATGATGTCCTTCTCCAGGCACTTATCCTTCCTGACAACATGTCCAAAATATGTAAGACACAGTCTCCCTATCCTTCTTTCTAAGGAGCATCCTGCTTGTACTTTTTTCAAGACAGATTTGTTCATCCTTTTGGCAGTCCATGGTATATTATTATATTCTTCTCTAACACCACAATTCAAAGGCGTCAATTCTTCTTCAATCTTCCTTATTCATCGTCCAGCTTTCACATGCATATGATGCATTCGAAAATGCCATGGCATGGGTCAGGCGCACCTTAAGTCTTCAAGGTAGTATCTTTGCTTTTTGACATTTTAAAGAGGTCTTCTGCAGCACGTTTGCCTAGTGCAATGCATCTTTGAATTTCTTGACTGTGGCTTCTATAGGTGTTCATTGTGGATCCAAGCAAAATGAAATCCTTGACAACTTCAGTATTTTTCCCATTTATCTGATGTTGCTTATTGGCCCAGTTGTGAGGTTTTTTGTTTTATGTTGAGATGTAACCCATACTGAAGGCTATGGTCTTTGATCTTCATCAGTAAGCGCTCAAAGTCCTCTTCATTTTCAGCAAAGTTGTGTCATCTGCATATGGTTAATGAATCTTTCTCCAAACCTGATGCCCCATTCTTCTTCTTATAATCCAGTTTCGTGGATTATTTGCTTAGTATACAGATCGAATAGGTATGGTCAAAGGATACAACCCTAACGCACACCGTTCCTGACTTTAAACCACTCAGTATCCCCTTGTTCTGTCTGGACAACTGCCTCTTGATCTACGTAGAGCTTCCTCATGAGCACAATTAAGTGTTCTGGAATTCCCATTCTTTGCAATGTTTTCCATAATTTGTTATGATCCATTTGCATAGTCAATAAAACACAGGTAAACATCTTCCTGGTACTCCCTGCTTTCAGCTGGGATCCATCCGACATCAGCAACGCCATCTCTCATTCCAAGTCTTCTTCTGAACCTGGCATGAATTTCTGGCAGTTCCCTGCTGATATACTGCAGCAGCCACTTTTGAAAGATCTGCAGCAAAATTTTACAAGCTTGTGAAATTAATGATATTGTTCAGTAATTTCTGCATTTGGCTGGATCACCTTTCTTGGAAATAGGCATAAATATGGATCTCTTCAAGTCAGTTGGCCAGGTAGCTGTCTCCCAAATTTTTTGGCGTAGATGAGTAAGCACTTCCATTGCTGCATCCATTTATTGAAACAACTGATATTCCATCAATACCTAAATCCTTGTTTTCTGCCTATGCCTTCAGTGCAGCTTGGACTTCTACCTTCAGTACCATTGGTTCCTGATCATATGCTACCTCTCGAAATGGTTGAACCATTCTTTTTAGCATAATGACTCTGTGTATTACTTCCATCTTCTTTTGATGCTTCCTGTGTCATTTAATACTTTCTGCATAGAATTCTTCACTTTTGGAACTCGAGGCTTGAATTTTTTGTTCAATTCTTTCAGCTTGAGAAATGCTGAGTGTGTTCTTCCCTTTTGGTTTTCTATCTCCACGCCTTTGCACATGTCATTATAATACTTTGTCTTCTCAAGCCGCCCTTTGAAATCTTCTGTTCAGGTCTTTTACTTCATCATTTCTTCCTTTTGCTTTAGCTGCTTGATGTTCAAAAGATTTCATCTGGCAAGGTCCATACGTATTGTCACCATTTATGTAGGTGAAAAAGGTATTTGCAATGAAGTCTTTTTAATGACCTCTTGCTTTCTTCACGTATCTTCACGTATCACGTCCTTGAAGTTATTCCACGACTCTTCTGGTCTTCAGTCGTTAGTATTTAACACATCAAATCTGTTCTTGAGATAGTCTCTAAATTCAGGTGGGATATACTCAAGGTAGTATGTTGGCTCTCATGAACTTGTTCTAATTTTCTTCAGCTTCAACTTGAACTTGCGTATAAGAAATTGATGGTCAGTTTCACAGCTCGCTGCTGGCCTCATTCTGACTGATGATATTGAGCTTTTCCGTTGTGTCTTCCCACAGATGTACTTGATTTCATCTGGCAAGGTCCATACATATTGTGACCATTTATGTAGGTGAAAAAGGTATTTGCAATGAAGTCGTTGGTCTTGCAAAATTCTATCATTTGATCTCTGGCATCATGTCTATCATCAAGGCCATATTTTCCAAATACCAATCCTTTGTTTCCAACTTGTGCATTTCAGTCACCAGTAATTATCAATGCACCCTGACTGCATGTTTGATCAATTTCAGACTGCAGAAGCTGGTAAAAATCTTGAATTTATTCGTCTTTGGCCTTCATGGTTGGTGCATAAATTTGAATAACAATCATGTTAACTAGCCTTCCTTGTAGGTGTATGGATATTATCCTGTCACTGACAGCATTGTATTTTCAGAATAGATCTGGAAATGTTCTTTTTGATGACGAATGCAGTGCCATTCCTCTTCAAGTTGTCATTCCTGGCATAGTTGACCATATGATTGTCTGATTAAAAATGGCCAAAACCAGCTCATTTTGTCTCAGTAATGCCTAGGATATCAATGCTTATGTGTCCCATTTCATTGTTGACCATTTCCAATTTTCCTAGATTCATACTATGTGCATTCCATGTTCCTATTCATGGATGTCTGTAGCTGCTGCTTCTCTTTTTGAGTCATGCCACATTAGCAAATGAAGGTCCCACAAGCTTGACTCCATCAACATCATTAAGGCCAACTCTGCTTCAAGGAGGCAGATTTCCCCAGTTGTTTTCTGAGTGCCTTCCAATTGGGGGGTTGGGGGGGTGCTCATCTTCCAGCACTGTATAAGACAATGTTCTGCTGCTATTCATAAGGTTTTCACCAGCTAATTCTTTTCCGAAGTGGACTGCTAAGTCCTTCTTCCTAGCCTGTTTTAGTCTGGAAGCTCAGCTGAAACCTGTCTGCCATGGGTGTCCCTGTTGGTATTTGGATACTGGTGGCCTATCATCCAGCATCACAGCAACATGCAAGCCGCCACAGTGTGATAAACTGACAGACACATGGGGGTGGCATATATTTAAAGAGGCAAAAGAAGGAAATGGAGAAACATGCTGCCAGAGCCATGTATCTGAGTCCCTCTTCTCAGTTCTTGAAGATGCATCCTATGGGCTGCATTCCAGGATTCCTTGAATGAGTATTCCTTGTTCTCTGGATACAGGCACTTACATACTCACATAACTTAATCTAGTGCACCAACCTAACGGGTACCTAGAGCCTTTAATGCCCTTATCCATCAATTCCTCCCGCTTCTTGGGACTTTTTTTAAGGCCTTACCCAGGAATTACTCCGTTATTTACCTAATAACCTGAGATACCTAATGCCCTCAATGGTTAGTTCCTCCTGCTTCTTGGGACTCTTCCAAGGCTTTACCTATGTACTTATGAAATAACCCAGGTGCATTTTGTGTCTTCCATGGAGGACTCACCATTGGTCTCAGGTAGATCAACTGCCAGAGTTGCTACAAGGTCTCCAGGAGAAATTCTATGGTGGCACCAGATATCAGGGCCAGTCTGTTATCCGATCCACCTCGGGAAATGTTACCAGGTGGAAACTCCAGGTTCTACTCTAATTCACCAAAAAAGGAGAGTCTGAAGTGGGAGAGCAGAAAAGGCACTTTTATTTTCTTGCATGAGGAAAGGAATCAATCAGAGCTGTGGCCACCAAGATTGCTCCACAAGGGAGAGGGGAAAGGTTCCTTTAAAGGGGGTTGCAAGTAAGGAGTTCATACAAGTTATAGTCAGCAACATCTTAGTCATACTACACAGGCACAATGGGGCTCACATACAACTTTATTCAGCACCAGACCAAGCAAAGAAACAGGATTCTAATGTAAAGCTGGGGGTGAGCAGTGGGGAAGGGCAGGGAGAAGCAAAGCAAAGCAAACAAGATTCTAATGCAAAACTGCAGGGCAAGCAAAGAGAACAGGATTCTGGTGCAAAGCCACTGAAGACAGTGGCCTGGGGAACTCTGCCTTAGGACCTGGGCAGTTCCAGCACCCCTAAGAGGGGCTAGTCGCTAAAGTTGCAGCAGACTGGTAACCCAGCACATTTTACCCCTTGTCTTGCTCATCTGCTTCACTCTGGATGTTGGCAGAAGCCCAGACATTTTGTTTGAGGCTACCTCTGCTATGAGCTCTTGAGGTCTCTAGCGCTATGCTGCTCCTCATGTCGAGCCCTGCTGGGTGTTGCAAGGCCCAGGATGTTGGCGACGCGCACCACCCCATGCCAAGCACAAAGGCCTGGACTTGTGACTCAGAGCTGCCTTTTTTCACAGGAGTGGTTCTGAGGGGGCCATAATGTTACCTGATTAGGGTCTGGGCCCTGGAGCAGTCGAGAGATTGAAACATGCTCCAAGTCAGAAAGAGTGAGAAAGTTTATTAAGCTTGCATACATCTCCAGGGACCTGGCAGCAACACAGCCTGTCTCTGTGCAGTCCCAAAGAGCAGTTTTACATTACGGCTTATATAGAATCTTACAAGGGTTACAAGTGTCTTTGTAGTCCCCTGCCAGACATTTTTATTACGCTAAAGATATACATATCAGATACCAGGGCTCTGATTTTCCTGTAGGGACTGTAGGCCACAGGTGGTTGGACATAACAAAGGTTATTTGCATCAGTTTAAAACAAAGAACAAAGTCATTAACATCTGGTCAAAACAAAGTCAGTTAGCAGAGGTATGTGAAGGAGGAGGCAGGCAGAGCAAGGAGAAGAACTTACAGGTTCACCGTGGCATTAGTTATGTCAAGCTTTCAGTTGCGCATTTTGAGAAAGGAGATAACGTGCTGGGAAGTATTGGGGTCACACAGGCATGCAGACTTGCCCCTGACAGAGTGCACCGGCCTGGGAGCGGCCCCAGGTAAAGGCTGAAGGAACCCCAGCTAAGCCAAGTGCCGGTGCCTCACCCATTGTGGCAGGTGGTTTGGGATGAGGGGTGAACTTGGCTTTGTCTGCTGCCCTGAAATAGGCATGTTTTCGGAAGTCTCTCCTGAGGAGTCTCAGCTGTGATTTACCCAGACCCGAGTCCAACATTCGAGAGAGTGCAGTCCCTAGTCTGCCTTTGGTTTACTTAAATTGTTTGAAATTTAATTTTTTTTCAGAAGGAAAAGGAAGCAAAATTCAGCCACTGTTTTGCAGCACAGCTGAAAGTATCATAATTATTTCTCCAGAACCATTTGTCCCTTGTATTGTTTTTCTTCCTTCACACCTTGACAATTCTATTTATGCTTGAAATAGAACTACTCTAAACGAGGGGCAAACAAAAACCAAAAAAAGTAAAGTCAAAGTGGAGTCAAGTTTTGGGTTCCATTGTGTGGCTCTGAAATAGTCCTTCAAAGAAATTTGGTTTGCTGACCTGTGAAATTCAGTCAGACCTGTGTACTTAAATCGCTGTGTAGTAAGGACTGTACAAAGTTTAAGACAGGAAATAGAGGGGCCCCCAAATCTGCAAACAAAGTAACAGAAAGTGGGCCATGACACAGAAACAAAGTCATTCCCCAGAACAACAGGGCAGGTTATGAAAAAATACCTGGCAAACTTCTTTGGAGTTGTCTTTCAGAAGCAGGTCTATAAAACCAGTCCCAGGAACATGTGCAGAACATCCACCTATGACCGCTGTGTGACTTTCCACCAGGGGCTGTGAGGGGCTGAAGCAGCAGCAGCAGCAGCCAGGAAATCTAACTCAGGGAGAGAGAGACTGCGCTAGTGCGACACCCCATAGTTAAGTTCTGCTAAAAATCCCAGAGGCCTCCAGGACAGGAGCCATCTCAGAAAGCTGATGAACGCACACATAGCTAACACATCCCTGCCTACGCTTTTGAATGAACATGAATTTTTTCCCTGCCCAAGAACTTAAAAAACCCCGGGCAAGCCTTTTGTTCTCTGAGACAAGATAAGTGTAGCTTAGGCCCTCATTGTCTCTGCTTGAAAGCCTTTTCAATAAAGCTTTGCTCCCGTGGAAAACTGTTCATACCTTACCTGCTCATTCTTGACCAGTGAGAGGCAAGAACCGTATTTGGTTCCAGCAACAAGTCACCCTGGTTGCACAGTGTTTAAAGTGATCAGCTGTTAACCAAAAGGTTGGAAGCTCAAAACTGAAGGGGAAAATATCTGTAGACATTTACAGTCTTGGAAACCCTATGGGGTCGGTATGAGTCGGAATCAATTGGCAGTGGTTTTGAAAATCCTATGTGGCTGTAAAGAGTTATAAAAATGCAGGCCAGTTTTTAAAGTAACCCTTTCCAGAGTGTTTTATTTTGTAGTGGTTAACTGTCTTGTTATTCAGTATTAAAACTGTGTGTTTAAAGTGTGGAAAGCAAACCAGTATGGTGAATTAACTAGATCCATAGTACAGTAGTGGCTGCCTGGCCTTCTTACTATGAAGTGGTTACTATTTAGGTTACAGTGCTCTATTCAAATGTAATATTACTGTAGTGCTTTGCTTTTTTTCTAGGACATTTATGCCTGTCTTTACTGTGGGTTTTTATTTTACACATTTTATATTTTCTGAAGTAATTTTGTTACTAATATCCAGTTGACATAAAGGGTCCTTGTCTTTCCTAGAGCAAGAATACATGAGGGAGACAGAGTTGATCATAACTTTGGCAGGTTTATTTTACTTGTGACAAGCAAAAGGACTCCTCAGGGGACTAAGCCTCTCCAAAAGACTGACTTCACTGGGGGCAGGGAGGTCACACCTCTGACAGTTTAGGGTAGGATAATTGTGTCATCTTTAGTCATGTGTTTTCTGGGAATAGGTATGGTCTTCTAGAAAGGGGCATAGTTTATTACAATGAAGTGCACAGGCATATTTCTTTCAAGATGGAGTCGCTCTTATTCAGCGTAACGTCCGCCAAGTCACTTTTGCTCAGGCCCAGTTGAAGTCCTTTTGTTAAAATCGTAGTTTGATTCCTTGTGAAGGACATTAGCTCGCTCCTGTCTCTAGTGGAGGGTCATATAGTGGTCATCTCATTCTTCACAGTGCACGCTCTGTACCTGGTTGCTCAAGAGAAACAGTGTTGCAGTTATGTGAGCTAAGCAAGCCCTGATCAATGCTGCTGATAATAGGTTCTTTCCCTGGTTGTGGCGGTGTGTTGTTTGCTTGAGGCTTATGATGTTCCCTCATGAAAATCCCTACCATTCCTGACATTCCACCCTGTTCTCAATTTTACATCTGCTAATCTGATGTAATTAACATTTGAAAAATATTCTTGTTTATTACACTTTTAGGTATTCCGTAATTTCATCAGCAATTAAAAAAAAATGTCTGGAAAACAGGATAATTAAGTATTTCTACTGAAAGTAAGAGGAGCTCTGGTGGTACAGTGGTTAAGCCTAGCTGAAAAGTTGGTGGTTAGACCCCAGCAGCACCTCCGGGGGGAAAAGATGAGGGAGAAAGATGTGGTAGTCTGCTTCGGTACAGATTTACAGCCTTGAAAACTCTAAGAGGTCATTCTACTGTGACCTATCAGGTTGCTATGAGTAAATGGACAGCGTTTCTGGGGGCCATACTCTCGGGGTTTCTCCAATCTCTGTCAGGCCAGCAAGTCTCCTCTTCTTTGAGAGTTAGAATTTTGTTCTACATTTTTCTCCAGCTCTGTCCAGGACCCTGTATTGTGATCCCTGTCAGAGCAGTCAGTAGTGGTAGCCAGGCACCATCTAGCTCTACTGGACTCAGTCAGGTAGAGGCTGCAGTGGTTGTGGTCTGTTAGTCCTTTGGACTAATCTTTCCCTTGTCTTTGGTCTTCTTCATTCTTCTTTACTTCAGACAGGGTGAGACCAGCGGGGTATCTTAGAAGACAGCTCACAAGCTTTTAAGATCCCAGGCAGGACTCACCAAAGTAGAATGTAGAACATTTTCTTTTTAAGCTGTGTTATGCTGGTTGAGCTAGATGTCCCCCAAGACCACAGTCTCAAGCCCTCAGCCCAGTAACTCGGTTCCTCAGGGAGTTTAGATGTGTCTGTGAAGCTTCTATGACTTTGTCTTGGTCAAGTTGTACTGATTTCCCCAGTATTGTGTACTGTCTTACTCTTCATGAAAATTACCACTCTTCTCTTGTCTAGTTAGTGTTTTTCCCTACCCACTCCTGCTGTCCTTTGTAACCATAGAGATGGTTTCTTTGTGTAAACCTTTCCTTAATTTTTATAATAGTGGTTTTTATACAGTATTTGTCCTTTTGTGATTGACTTCTTTTCCTCAGTGTAATGCCCTCCAGATTTGTCCATGTTGTGAGATGTTTTACAGATTCATCATTGTTCTTTATGGCTGAATACTATTCCATTGTGTTTATGGAGCCCTAGTGGTACAGTGGTTAAGAGCTCTGACTACTAACCAAAAGGTCAGCAGTTCAAATCCACCAGCCACTCCTTGGAAACCCTATGAGGTAGTTCTCCTTTCCCATATAGGGTTGCTATGAGTTGCAATCAACCCAACAGCAACAGGTTTGCTTTTTCGTATGTACCATCGTTTGTTTATTCATTCATCTGTTGGTGGGCGCTTTTGTTGTATCCACTTTTGTTGCTGCAATGAAAATAGGTGTGCATAAATCTATTCATGTGATGGCTTTCGTTTACAATATATTCCTAGGAGTGGGATTGCTGTTCATATGGTATTTGTTTTTAGCTTTTTAAGGAATCACAATATCATTTTCCAAAATGGCTGTACCATTTTGCATTCCCACCTGCAGTGTATAAGAATTCTAATTTCCTTGCAGCCTCTTCAGCATCGGCTATCTTCTTTTCTTTCTTTTATTTTGATTCATTTGAGTAATATTAGGGGCAGATGGTATCTAATCCTAGTTTTGATTTGAGTTTCTCTTTGGCTAGTAATCACAAGCATTTCCTCATGTGTCTGTTAGCTGCTTGAATATCCTTTTTGGTGAAGTGTCTGTTCATATTCTTTACCAACTTTTTAATTGCTTATTTGTCTCTTTGTTGTAGAGGTGTTGTATTTTCCATAGATTTTAGAGATTAGAGCTTTGTCAGATGTATCATAGGCAAACATTTTTCCCCAGTCTGTAGGTTCTCTTTTTACTCTTTTGATGAGGTCAAGTAGTGCGAGGGCTCCTCTTCTGTTCTTCTTCAATAATGCTTTACTTGTCTGGGGCCTCTTTCCTTTCCATGTAAAGGTAATGATTAGTTTTGCCATCTCTTTAAAGAATGCTTTATTCCTAAATATTTTGATGCTGTTGGATGGTTTTCTTGATTCCATTTTCCAGTTGTTCATTGTTGGTTTATAAAAACAGAGTTGATTTTTATGTGTTGATCTTGCACCTGAAATTTTGATGATTTTATTATGTCTAGTATCTTTCTTCTAATTTGCATGTTTTTTTTTTTCCTCACCTGATTGTTCTGGTTATAGGTACACTGTTGAATCGTAGTACAGAAAATAGGTACCCTTTTCTTGTTCCAGATCTTAGGGATCATTTTTAGTCTTTCATTACTGAGTATCAGATTGTTGTTGTTAGGTGCTGTCAAGTCACTTCTGACCCATAGTGACTCTGTGTACAACAGAACAAAACACTGCCCAGTCCTGCATCATCCTCACAATCATTGCTATGTCTGAGCCTGCTGTTGCAGCCACTGTGTCAGTCCATCTCATTGAGCATCTTCCTCTTTTTTGCTGACCCTCTGCTTTTCCAAGCAAAGTAACCTGGCCCCTCCAGATAACACGTCCAAAGTATGTTAGATGAAGTCTTGCCATTCTCACTTCTAAGAAGCATTGGGCTATACTTCTTCCAGGATGAATTTGTTCTTCTTCTGGCAGTACTCTTTGTCAACACAAGAATTCAAACTTGTCAATTTTCTTTCAGTCTTCCTTATTCATCGTCCAGCTTTCTTGTGCATATGAGGTTGAAAATACCATGGCTTGGGTCAAGCGCCTCTTAGTCCTCAAAGTGCAGTTTTTGCTTTTTAACACTTGAAAGAGGTCTCTTGCAGCAGATTTGCCCAGTGCAGTACATCATTTGATTTCTTAACTACTGCTTCCATGGGCATTGATTGTGGATCCAAGTAAAATGAAATCCTTGACAACTTTAATCTTTTCTCCATTTATCATGATGGTACTTATTGGTCCAGTTGTGAGGACTTTTGTTTTCTTTATGTTGAGGTGTAATCCATACTGAAGGCTGTGGTCTTTGATCTTCATCAGTAAGTGCTTTAGGTACCCTTTGTTTTCAGCAAGCAAAGTAGTGTCATCTGCGTATTGCAGGTTGTTAATGAGCCTTCCGTCTAATTCTAATGCCACATTCTTCTCTATTATTTGCTCAGGATACGGGTAGAATAAATACGGTGAAAGATACACCCCTCATGCACACATTTCCTGATTTTAAAGCACACAATAGTCCCTTGTTCTGTTTGAACAACTGCCACTTGGTATATGTGTAGATACCTCATGAGCCCAGTTAAGCGTTCTGGAATTCCCATTCTTTTCAATATTATCTGTAACTTGTTATGATCCACATAGTCAGATGCCTTTTCATAGTCAGTAAAACACAGGTAGACATCTTTCTGGTGTTCTCTACCTTTAACCAAGATCTAACAGCAGTGGTATCCCACATTCCATGTCCTCTTCTGATTCCAGTCTGAATTCCTGGCAGTTCCCTGTCAGCATACTGCTACAACCCTTTTTGAATTTTAATTATGTGTGATATTAATGATATTGTTTGATAATTTCTGGATTCCGTTGGATCACATTTCTTTCAAATAGGCACAAATATGGATCTGTTCCAGTCCTTTGGGTGGGTAGCCCTCTTCCAAATTTCTTGGCATAGACAATGAGCACTTCCAGCATTGTATCCATTTATTGAAGCTGGTATTCTCTCAATTCCATCAGTTTTGAGGAAGCTAGCTGTGGGTTTCATAAATTCCCTTTATAGAGATGAAGTATTCTGGGTGTTTTTTAATCATGAATAGGAGTTGCTTTTGTCATTTCCTTTTTTGAATCACTTGAGATGATCATGTGTTTCTCTTCTTTATATTAATGTGGTGTATCACATTGTCTTAGGGTTCTCTAGAGAAGCATAAGAGTGAAATATATGTATGTTGTACACACACACACACACAAGTAAATGGTAAAGCAGTGAACTACTAGGAATAAGGTGAAGGTTCAAACTCAACCAGAGGTGCTTTGAAAGACAGGCCCGATGGTCTATTTCTGAAGTCACAGTTATGAAAAACCTATGAAGCAGTTCTATTCTGCACACATGGAATAGCCATGAATGAGAATAAACTTGATAGCAACTAACAAGAACAACTAACAGCAACAGCATGTGTACCTATGTTATGTACATATACATGCACCTACACATAGAGAGATAGAGAGACATAGAGAACAGAGACAGATAAAGAGAGAAACAAAAAATTTAAGACATTGGCTCATGCAGTTGCATGGAGCTGGACAGGTTGAATAATCCTTCAGGTTTGTATCCCAAAATTCATAGGTCATGAGATGAGAAGATTTAAATATGAAAGAATTCTGGCAAAATGTCTATTTATAGACTGGAGGCAGAACAAACCCTACATAAATTCCTTTTCTTTTTGTCCTAAATACATCCACCCACCTACATTATGGAAGGTGATCCCCTTTACTTAAGGTCAGCTGATTTTAATTACATGTAACTACTTCGTAACAGACTCTAGTGCATGGCCAAACAACTGGGTACCATAACCTTCTCAAGGTGAACCATAGAATTAACCAATGTTTCACCTTTTGTCAACTTCAAACCCATACACATTTCCTTAAGCTATGCATTTTCTTCAAATAAAGACAATAACAAAGCCATGTTTTTATCTAATGGGATATAACTATCCTCTGTACAAAAGAAAACACAAAAACCCCTTTATTAAAGAGGGTGTAAAGTTAATACTTCTTACGTTTTATGACTACCACTCTGCTGTCAGTTTGTTCTACTACGGTGGCTTGCATGTTGCTTTGATGCTGGAAACTATGCCACCAGTATTTCAGATACCAGTGGAGTCACCCATATTAGACAGGGTTCAGTGGAGCTTCTAGACTAAGGCAAGGAAGAAGGACTTGGAGATCTACTTCCAAAAAAAAAAAAAAAAACTGGCTAGTGAAAAACTTACAAATAACAACAGAACATCATCTGATATAGTGCTGAAAGATGAGCCCCTTAGGTTGGAAGACACTCAAAATATGACTGAGGAAGAGCTGACTCCTCAAAGTGCAGGCACCCTTAATGACACGGATGGGATAAAGCTTTTGGGATCTTGATTAGCTGAGTGGTACAACTCAAAATTGAGAAGAAATAGCAGCAAACATCCATTAATAATTAGAATAAGGATTGTATGACATATGAAGCTAGAAAAATTGGAAGCCATCAAAAATGAAATTGAACTCATAAAGAAGATCAGCATCTGAGGCATTAGTGAACAGAATTAGATTGGCCTTTTTGAATCTGACAATTATATGGTGTACTATGCCAGGAATGACAAAATGAAGAGGAACAGCACCACGTTCATCTTCAAAAAAGAATATTTTGAGACTTAACCTGAAGTACAATACTGGCAGCGATGGATTATACCCATACTCCTATATGGAAGACAGCTAATGGGGCTGTTATTAAAATTTACACACCAGCCACACTAATACCAAAGGTAAGAAAATTGAAGATTTTTACCAACTTCTGCAGTCTGAAATTAATTTTAAAAAATGCATTGATAATTACTCATGATTGGAATGCAAAAGTTGAAAACAAAGAAGGGTTGCTAGTTAGAAAATATGGCATTGGTGATAGAAAGGATGCCAGAGAACTCATGATAGAATTTTGCAAAACCAGCAACTTATTACAAGTCCTTTTTTTTTCAACAGCATAAACTGGATCTCACTGGGAGGAATATACAGGAATCAAATCAGCTACTTAGGTGGAACAACACAATGGAGAAGGTCAATATCAGTCAGAGCAAGGCCAGAGGCTGACTGTGGAACAGACCAGGAATTGCTCATATGAAAGTCCAAGTTGAAACTGAAAAAATTAGAGAAAGTCCACAAGGCCAAAGTACAAGCTTGAGTATATATCACTGAATTTAGCGACCACCTAAAGAGTAGATCTGAAGCAATGAGCCCTACTGGCTGAAGACCAGGTGACTTGTGATATTAAATCAATGATGCAATAAATAAAAAAGCAAAAGGTCATTAAGAAGACAGGAAAGAAAGAAAAGACCAAAATGGATGTCAGAACAGACTCTGAAACTTGCTTTTGAACATGTTGTTATTGTTAGGTGCTGTTTGAGTCACATCCAACTCATAACAACCATATGTACAACAGAAAGAAACACCATCTGGTCCTGAGCCATCCTCAAAATCATAATTATACTTGAACCCACTGTTGCAGCCACTGTGATAATCCATCACATTGAGGGTCTTCCTTTTTTGCTGAACCTCTATTTTACTAAGCATGATGTCTTTCTCCAGGGACTGATCCCTCCTAATAACATGTCCAAACTATGTGAGATGTAATCTCACCGTTCTTGCTTCTAAGGAACATTCTGGTTGTATTTCTTCTGAGGCAGGTTTGTTCATTCTTTTGGAATTTCATGGTATACTCAATATTCTTCTCCAATATCGTAATTTAAAGGCATCAATTCTTCAGTCTTCCTTACTCATTGGCCTACCTTCCCATGCACATGAATGATTGAAAACACCATGGCTTGGGTCGGACAACCTTAGTCTTCAAGGTGACATACTTTTAACACTTTAAAGCGGTGTCTTGCAGCAGATTTGCCCAATGCAATACCTCTTTTTTTTTTTTTTTAATTTTTAAAAAGTTTAATTGTGCTTTAAGTGAAAGTTTACAAATAGTCTTTCATACAAAAACATATACACACATTGCTATATACTCCTAGTTGCTCTCTCCCTAATGAGACAGCACACTCCTTCTCTCCACCCTGTATTCCCACCCATTCAGCCAGCTTCTGACCTCCTCTGCGTTTTCATCTTCCCTCCAGACAGGAGCTGCCCACATAGTCTCATGTGTCTACTTGACCCAAGAAGCTCACTCCTCACCAGTATCATTTTCTATTTTTAAGTTCAGTCTTAGAGCCTGTCTGAAGGGTTGGCTTTGGGAATGATTCCAGGCTTGGGCTAACAGGAGGTCTGGGGGCCATGACCTCTGGGGTCATTCTAGTCTCAGTCAGACCATTATGTCTGGTCTACTTACGAGAATTTGAGGTATGCATCCCACTACTCTTTTACTTCATCAGGATTCTGTGTTGTGTTCCCTGTCAGGGCAGTCATCAGTTATAGCCAGACACCATCTAGTTCTTCTGGTCTCAGACTGATGTAGCCTCTGATTTATGTAGCCCTTTCTGTCTCTTGGGCTCATAATTACCTTGTGTCTTTGATGTTCTTCATTCTACTTTGCTCCAGATGGGTTGAGACGAATTGATGAAGCTTAGACAGCTGCTTGCTAGCTTTTAAGCATCTTTTGATTTCTTGACTGCTGCTTCCATAAGCATTGATTGTGGAGCCAAGTAAAATGAAGTCCTTAACAATTTCAGTCTCTTCTCCGTTTATCATTATGTTCCTTACTGGTCCAGATGTGAGGGTTTTTTTTTTTTTTTTTTTAATGTTGAGGTGTAATTCATGCTGAGGGCTGTGGTCCTTGATCTTCATCAGTAAGTGGTTCAAGTCCTCATCTTCAGCAAGCCAAAGTTGTGTCATCTGCATAACACAACTTGTTAATGAGTCATCCTCCAATTCTGATGCTACGTTCCTTTTCAAACAGCCCAGCTGCTCAGATTGTTTGTTCAGCATACAGACTGAATAAGTGTGGTGAAAGGATATAGCCCTGATGCACTCCTTTCCTGACTTTAAACCAACCAGTATCTCCTTGTTCTGTTTGAACAACTGCTTCTTGAACCATGTACAGGTTCCTCATGAGCACAATTATATGTTCTGGAATTCCTGTTCTTTGCATTGTTATCCATAATTTGTTATGGTCCACACAGCCGAATGCCTTTGCATAGTCTAAAACACAGGTAAACATCTTTCTAGTATTCTCTTCTTTCTGCCAGGATCCATGGGACATCAGCAATGATATATGCCTGGTTTCATGTCCTCTTCTGATTTTGGATTGAGTAGACTTCTCTGAATGATCACCAGGAAAATTTTACTAGTGTGTGGTATTAATGATACTGTTCTATAATTTCCACACTTGGTTGATCACCTTTCTTGGAAGTAGACATATATATGGGTCTCTTCTAGTTGGTTCGCCAGGAAGCTGTCTTCCAGATTTCTTGGCATACATGAATGAGCACTTGCAGTGCTGCTTCAGGTTTTTGAAACATCTAAGTTGGCATTCTGCCAAATCCTGGAGCTCTAAAATGTTGAGTAGCTAAAGTGAATGAAAGAAATGATGAAGCGAAAGTGCTGAAAAGATTTCAAAGGGTGGATTGAGAAGAAAAAATAAAGTATTTTAAGGGGAACTGCAAAGACCTGGAGTTAGAAAACCAAAGGGGAAGAACACGCTCAGCATTTCTCTAGCTGAAAGAACTGGAGAAAAATTTAAGACTCGAGTTGCACTGTTGAAAGATTCTATGGTAAAAATATTGAATGACACAGGAACCATTAAAGATGGAAAGAATACACAAAGTCACTGTACTGAAAAGAATTGGTTGACATTCAGCCATTTCAGGACGTAGCATATGATCAGAAACAGATGATATTGAAAGAAGCCCAAGCTGCACTGAAGGCATTTGTGAAAAACAAGTCTCCAGGAATTGATGGAATACCAGTTGAGGTGGTTCCAGAAATGGATCCAATGCTGGAACCACTCACTCCTCTATGCTAAGGAATTTGGAAGACAGCTATGTGACCAATCAACTGGAAGAGATCTTATTTGTGCCCATTCCAAAGAAAGGTGATCCAATAGAATGCAGAAATTATTTTTTAATTGTGCTTTATGTGGATATTTATAATTCAAGTCAGTTTCTCCTACAAAAACTTATACACACATTGTTAATGTGACCCCAGTTACTCTCCCCATAATGTGACAGCACATTCCTTCTCTCCACCCTATATTTCCCATGTCCATTCAACCATCTCCTGTCCCCCTCTGCCTTCTCACTTCACCTCCAGACAAAAGCTGTCCACATAATTTCCTATGTCTGCTTGAGCTAAGAAGTACATACCTCACCAGAAGAGTTGGTATGAGAATGGTTTTATTGTTGGGCTAACACAGAGTCTGGGGGACATGACCTCTGGAGTCCCTGCAGTCTCAGTCAGACCATTAAGTCTGGTCGTTTTATTAGAATTTAAGGTCTGCATTCCAATTTTCTCTTGCTCCATCAGGGACTCTCTGTTGTGTTCCCTGTCAACACAGTCATTGGTGGTAGCCAGGTACCATCTAGTTCTTCCAGTCTCAGGCCGATGAAGGATCTGGTTTATGTGGCCCGTTCTTTTTCTTGGGCTCATGTTTTTCTTGTGTCTTTGGTATTCTTTATTCTCCCTTGCTCCAACTGGGTTGAGACCAACTGATGCATCTTAGATGGCTGCTTGCTACCTTTAAGACCTCAGACACCACTCACCAAAGTGGGATGCAGAACATTTTCTTAATATACTTTGTTATGCCAATTGGCCTAGATGTCCGCTGAAACCATAGTCCCCAGGCCCCTGCCCTTGCTACTCTGTTGCTTGAAGTGTTCAGTTGTATTCAGGAAACTTCTTAACTTTTGGATTAGTCCACTTGTGCACACTTCCCTTGTATTGTCTGTTGTCCTTCCCTTCACCTAAAATAATACTTATCTATTGTCTAATTAGCAAATACCCCTCTCCCCTGCTCCCTTCCCACCCTTGTAACCATCAGAGAAGGTTTTCTTCCGAGTTTAAACCTTTTCTTGAATTCTTATAGTGGTCTCATACAATATTTGTCCTTTTGTGACTGACTAATTTTACCCAGTATTCATTTTACTCAGATTCATCCATGTTATGAGATGTTTCGTGGATTCATCATTCTTTATTGTTGCGTTGTATTCTGTTCTGTGAACATACTGTAATTTGTTTACGCATTCATCCGTTGATGGACACCTTGCTTGTTTCCATCTTTTTGCTGTTCTAAACAGTGCTGCAGTGATCACGCACCTGCATTTTTCTATTCGTGTGAAGGCTCTTATTTCTCTAGGATATAGTCCAAAGAGTTGGATTGCTGGATTGTATGGTAGTTCTGTTTCTGGTTTTCTAAGGAAGCACGAAATCAGTTTCCAAAGTACTTGTACCATTTTACATTCCCAACAGCAGTGTATAAGTATTCCAATCTCTCCGTAACCTCTCCAACACGTATTACTTTTTTTTTTTTTGCATTAATGCCAGCCTCATTGGTATGTGATACTGTCTCATTGTAGTTTTGATTTGTATTGCTCTAATGGCTAATGATAATGAGCATTTCCTCATGTATCTGTTAGTCACCTGAATGTCCTTTGATGAACTGCCTGTTCATATCCTTTGCCCATTTTTAATTGACTTATTTGTCTTTTCCTTGAGGTTTTGCAGTGTGTTGTAGATTTTAGAAATTAGAGGCTGGCTGGATTTGTTGTAGCCCCAAATTTTTTCCTAGTCTGTAGGTTGTCTTTTTACTCCTTTGGTGCAGTCTTTGTATGAGCATAAGTGTTCGATTTTTAGGAGATCCCAGTTATTTAGTTTCTTTTCTGGTGTTTGTGCATTGTTAATAATGTTTTGTATACCATTTATGCCACATATTAGGACTCCTAGCATCATCCCTATTTTTTCTCCATGATCTTTATCATTTTAGATTATATATTTGGGTCTTTGATCCATTTTCAGTTAGTTTTTGTCCATGGTGTGAGGTATGGGTCTTGTTTCAATTTTTTGCCAATGAATCTCCAGTTATGCCAGCACCATTTGTTAAAGAGACTGTCTTCCCCATTTAACAGACTTTGGACCCTTGTCAAATGTCAGCTGCACATAGGTGGATGAATTTATGCCTAGATTCTCAACTCTGTTCCACTGATGTATGTAGGTATCTGTTGTTTTACCAGTGCCAGGCTGTTTTGACTACTGTGGCAGTAGAATAGATTCTAAAATCAGGTAGTGTGAGACCTCCCACTTCGTTCTTTTTCTTTAATGCTTTACTTATCCAGGTCTCTTCCCTTTCAATATGAAGCTGGTGATTTATTTCTCCTTCTCGTTAAAAAATGCCTTTGGAATTCAGATGGGGTTTGCATTGTATCTGTAAATCACTTTTGGTAGAATAGACATTTTCACAATGTTGAGTCTTCTATCCACGAGCAAGGTATGTTTTTCCACTTATGTAGTCCCTTTTGGTTTCTTTGAGTAGTATCTTGTAGTTTTCTTTGTATAGGACTTTTACGTGTCTGGTTAGATTTACTCCTAAGTATTTTATCCTCTAGAGGGCTATTGTAAATTGTATTGATTTGATGATTTCTTTTTTGATGCTCTTTTTGTCGGTATCGAGGAGTCTGCATGATTTTTGTATGTGTATCTTGTGTCCTGATACTTTGCTGCACTTTTCTATTAATTCCAGTAGATTTCTTGTGGATTCTTTAGGGACTCTCTATGTATAAGATCATGTCATCTGCAAATAGAGATCCTTTTGTTTTTCCCTTAACAATTTGGATGCCCTTTATTTCTGTTTCTAGCCTAATTGCTCTGGCTAGGACCTCCAGCACAATGTTGAATAAAAGTGGTAGTAAAGGGCATCCATGTCAGGCTCTCATTCTCAAGGGGAATGCCTTCAGATTCTCTCCATAGAGGGTGATATTGGCTCTTGGCTTTGTATACGTGCCCTTTATTGTGTTGAGAAATTTCCTTTCTGTTCATATTTTGCTTAGAGTGTTTATTATGAATGTGTGTGTTGCTCTGTCTAATGCCTTTTCTGCACCAATTGATAGGATTGTGTGGTTCTTCTCTTTTGTTTCATTTATGTGGTGGATTACATTGATTGTTTTCTGACTTTGAACCATCCCTGCATACCTGGTATGACTCTCACTCAGTCATGGTGAATTATTTTTTTGATATGTTGTTGAATTCTAGCTCCTAGGACTTTATTGAGGATTTTTGTATCTGTGTTGATTAGGGATATTTGTACGTAATTTTCTTTTGGTCTTGTTAACTCTTTCAATTGTTTTTGTATTCTTTATTTCATTTAATTCTGCTAATTTTTATTATATGCTGGAGAGTTTCTTTTTCTGTTCTCTGTTCTAGTTCTCAGGTTAATTCTTTGATTTTGGCACTTCTTTTGAGATATGTGCATTTATTGCTATAAATTGACCTCTGAGCACTGCTTTTGCTGTGTCCCAAAAGTTCTGGTAGGATGTGTTTTCATTTTCTTTTGATTCTATGAATTTCTTTATTTCATCCTTAGTTTCTTCTGTAACCCAATAGTTTTTGAGCAAGGTGTTGTTCAGTTTCCATGTGTTTATTTTTTTCCTTCCTTTTTTTGTGAAGTGATTTCTACTTTTTTGGCCTTCAATGGTCAGAAAAGATGCTTTGTAATATTTCAACATTTTGGATTTTGTTAAGCCTTGCTTTATCCCCTAATATGTGGTCTATTCTGGAGAATGTTCCATGTGTGTTGGAAAAGAAAGCATACTTGGCTGTTTTTAGGTAGAGTATTCTGTATGTATCTACGAGGTCACGTTGGTTGATTCTGGCATTTAGATCTTCCACGTCATTATTGAGCTTCTTTCTGGATGTTCTCACCTTCACTGAAAGTGGTGTGTTGCAGTCTTCTGCTATTATTGTAGAGATGTCTAGGTCTCTTTTCAGTGCTGTTGGAGTTTATTTTACGTATTTTGGAACCATGTCATTGGGTGCATAAATATTTATTATGGCTAGGTCCTCCTGGTGTATTGATCCTTTAATCATTATATAGTGTCTTTCCTTACCCTTTCTGGTATATTTTAAAGACTGTTT
Source organism: Elephas maximus indicus (assembly GCF_024166365.1). Classification (NCBI taxonomy): domain Eukaryota; kingdom Metazoa; phylum Chordata; class Mammalia; order Proboscidea; family Elephantidae; genus Elephas; species Elephas maximus. The sequence goes on from NC_064847.1 coordinate 14,146,662, forward strand.
TGTCAGAAATTAGTATTGCCACTCCTCCTTGATATATTTTTTCCCATCCTTTGAGTGTTTGTTTGTGTCTCTAAGTCTAAGGTGTGTCTCTTGTAGGCAGCATATAGATGGATCACATTTTTTTATTCATTCTGCCACTCTCTGTCTCTTTATTGGTGCATTTAGTCCATTTACATTCAGTGTAATTATGGATAGGTATGAATTTAGTGATATCATCTTGACGTCTTTTTTTGTGTGTTGTTGACTTTCTTTTTTCCACTTAATTTTATGTGCTGAGTAGATTATCTTTATATATTGTCCTTTTCTCTTATTTGTTGTTGCTGCCTTTGTTTCTGCTGAGTCTCTATTTTTTTCTTGTATTTTATTTGATGAGTAGAATGGTTTGTCTCCTTTTTGGCTACCTTATTATTTACCCCTATTTTTCTAAATTTAAACCTAACTTTTATTTCTTTGTATCACCATATCTTCCTCTCCATATGGAATATCTATAATTACATTTCTTAGTCCCTCTTTATTGCTTTAATGTTGTCTTCTTTTATATAATAACATTGCCGTTACCTTGTTTTGAGCTTTTTTTTTTTTTTTTTAATCTTGCTTCGTTTTTTCTAATTTCTCTGTCGGGGCTGACTTCTGATTGCTCTGCCCAGTGTTCTAGTCTTGGGTTGATATCTGATATTATTGATTTTCTAACCAAAGAACTCCCTTTAGTATTTCTTGTAGTTTTGGTTTGGTTTTTATGAATTCCCTAAACTTCTGTTTACCTGGAAATGTCCTGATTTCACCTTCATATTTAAGAGACAGTTTTGATGGATATATGATTCTTTGCTGGCAATCTTTTTCCTTCAATTTTTTAAATATGTCATCCCATTGCCTTCTTGCCTGCATGGTTTCTGCCAAGTAGTCCGAGCTTATTCTTATTGGTTCTCCTTTGTAGGTGAGTTTTCGTTTATCCCTAGCTGCTCTTAAAATTCTCTCTTTATCTTTGGTTTTGGCAAGTTTGGTTATACATATCTTGGTGACTTTCTTTTAACATCTGCCTTATGTGGAGTTTGATGAGCATCTTGAATCAATATCTTCTTATCTTTCACGATATCAGGGAAGTTTTCTGCCAACAAATCTTCAACAATTCTCTCTGTATTTTCTGTTATGCCTCCCTGTTCTGGTACTCCAATCACTCATAGGTTATTTCTCTTGAGAGAGTCCCGCATGATTCTTAAGGTTTCTTCAGTTTTTAAAATTCCTTTATCTGATTTTTCTTCAAGTATATTAGTGCCAAGTCATTTATCTTAGGTTCAGAAATTCTGGCTTCTACTTGCTCAGTTCTGCTCCTCTGACTTTCTATTGAGTTGTCTACTTCTGTAATTTTCTTGTTAATCTTCTGAATTTCTGATTGCTGTCTATGGATTTTTCGAGCTTATTAAATTTTTCATTATGTTCCCGAATAATCTTTCTAATTTCTTCAGTTGCTTTATCTGTGTGTTCCTTGGCTTGTTCTGCGTATTGCCTCATTTCCTTCCTGATGTCTTGAAGGGCTCTGTATATTAATCTTTTGTATTCTACCCCTGGTAATTCCAGGAATGCACTTTCATCTAGAAGACCCCTGGATTCTTTGTTTTGAGAGCTTGTTGAGCTAATCGTGGTCTGTTTCTTTATGTGACTCGATATTGACTGTTGTCTCCAAGCCATCTATAAGTTATTGTATTAGTTTATGCTTGCTTACTGTGTTGTAGCTTTTTGCTTTGTTGTGTTTTGATATGCCCAGATGGGTTGCTTGAGTGAGCTAGCTTGATTATTTTCATCTTTGGAGCTCTGACATCCTGTCCCCAGATGCTAGAGGTGTTATCAGGTATAACAGTCTAGGAGTCCATTCAGTTTTCTTGTATGAATTCAGCTCAGGTGTCTAGGTAGCTGATCATCAAGTGTGTGGTAAGGCTCTGTCCTATAGTCTTAGAGGGGCCGGGGTGATTGGTGTATGTACCAGTATCTAATTGCAGCAGGGGGTCACACTCTGTACAAGGCAGGGGCTGAGAACCAACCCATGAATGTCTCTGAGGAAAGCATATCCCTGTTCCCTAGAGCATGCAGGTGGGTAGGTTCTGCAGATGGACCATGGGCACCCAATGTTTTTGGTTGTAAGTACTGAGAGGTACCAGTTATCCTTGGACTCCTGTTGCAGGTGGCTGGGTGACCTGAGTAGAGCTACCAGTCCTGAGGCCCCTGATGTGGGTAGGTGAGGACCCTGTTTAATAGGCAAAGTGATGTCAAACATCAAACACCCACCTCTTGCCCACACAGGTAAAACGGTGGAGCCTGCCAGCAAGGGCCTATTCTCCTGAAATAGGCTCACACAGGTGCATGCAGAGGGGAAAGGTGCTCAGAATCAACAAACTGTTTATGCCTGGACAAGAGCTGCTTCTGACCTGAGCTCCCCTGGTTAGTGGAGCTGGCAAGTTATCTTATCCCCGAATTGCAAATTTTTTCCTTCTCCAAGGCTGGGAGGATGGCTCTAGGAGCTCAACAGGGCCTATCTCAGGCCCAAGGAATTCAGCTGCTGAAGGTGGCTTGGGGTTGAGGGAGCACAGTAAAATATACACAAGTATTTAGCTTTTGCTGAGAGCACCTTCTTCTCTGGTTCTGGAGCTGCGAGTAGGCTGCTTCTCCTGAGGAAACCGTGGCTGAACACTAGTACCAACCCACCACCACCACTTTGGGAATGGTGCCTGAGGGCTCCCCACGATTCAGGTCTGGTAACTCCTCTCCACTTCTGAACCATTTCTTCCTCCCCCTGCCCCTCCATTCATTTTCTAAGCTTGCCTTTGATGCTCAGGGCTCCTACCTTGTCATAAATATACTCATTTCACTTGTTTTCTCGGGTCTTTGTTGTAAAGAGGGCTCGCCAGAACCGTCTGTCTATCCCACCATCTTTGCTCCACCTGTATATTAATCTGTTTTATTCTACCTCCAGTAATTCCAGGAATATTTCTTCATCTGGAAGATTTTTTGATTCTTTATTTTGGGAGCTTGCTGAAGCCATCATGTCCTGCCTCTTAATGTGATTTGATATTGACTGTTGTCTCAGAACCATCATTAAGTTATTGTATTTATTTATTTTATGTTTGCTTACTGTGTCGTAGCTTCTTGTATTGTTTTGATATGCCCAAATACGTTGCTTGAGTGAGCTAGTTTGATTATCGGTGTCTATCTTCTTGTCACCAGGTAGTTAGAGCTGTTACTAGGTATGTGAGCCCAGGATTCCATTTAATTTTCTTGTGTGGATTCAGCTCAGGTATCCATATAGTCAGTCACCAAGTGTGCAGTACAGGCACTTGTCTACAGTACTAGATTACCAAGGGTGATTGGTATAGGAACAGGTATCTGGGTGTAGTAGGGGGTCAGGCAGGTACTTATCGTTTGCCGATTGTAGGCTGCTTCTCACTTGTTCTGGAAAGTTGGACAATGAATAAGGAAGACAGAAGAATTGGTGCCTTTAAATTGTGTTGGTAAGGAATGCTGAATATACCACGCATATGACATAACCGAAAATACCATGACTTGGGTCAGGCTTACGTTAGTCTTCAAAGTGACAGCATTACTTTTCAACACTTTAAAGAGTGTTAGGCCTCTTGAAAATGTTCAAAAGCAAAGATATCAGTTTGAAGACTAAGATGTGCCTGACCCAAGGCATGGTATTTTTAATTTCCTTGAATGCATGTGGAAAGGTGGGCAGTGAATCAGGAAGACTGAAGAAGAATTTATGCCTTTTAATATGGTATTTGGTGAAGAGTATTTCATATACCACGGACTGCCAGGAGAATGAACAAATCTGTCTCAGCATTAGTACAGTCAGAATGCTCCTTAGGAGCAAAGTTGGTGATACTTCATCTCATATACTTTGGATATGTTATCAGGAGGGACGAGTCCCTGGAAAGAAAATTCATATATCCTAGATTGTTCACTAAGGATGTGGTTACACAATCTTTTGCTTAAGAGATTAAGGTTGTAACTGATGGATCTAACCAAGGATCACAGCAGCAAACTCATCAGATTAAATTGAAGAGATTAGAGACAGGACAAAAGGGAGAGAAAAAATTGTCTGCCTCCTGGAATTCTGCAGGCAAGACACAGGCAGAAGGAGTTACATTCATTGACCTCCTAGTAAAGAAAAGGACCATCCATGGATCACCTTGGAGATCAGAGCTCTTGGAAGATTGGTGAAACAATAGCCTCTTAGGTTTCCAAGAATTGGATCTTTGCTAAGTCAGTTCTGAAGTGTTGAGCTGCCATTAAGTTATGAGAGGCAGATAGGGCTGCTGCCCAAAGTTGAGAGATTGGGGTTGCCATGCCTAAGGGGCAGAAAAGGCCTGCCAGGACTGAAGGACTGGGGCCACTACTCAGGTGGACTAGGAGAATGGGGCCACCCAAAGCTGAGGTAGCAGAGTTACCATCCCAGAGGTAATGGTAGGCAAAGCTGAAGCCCAAGGCTGAGAGACCTCCACATAGAATCTAGAGAGTGTGGCCAATACCTGGAATCTGTAGGGCAGGCCCGTTTCCCAAGTGGTTTCAGAAAGCAGAGGATTATTGTTGAGTCGTGAGAGCTCATTTAATATACTCTTCTAAGTTATGGACTTGTTTGGTGCCCATTATTCCTTCTTTTCCTTCAGTTTTCCCATTTGTAATGAAAATGTCTACCTTATGCCTGTTTTACCATTATACTTTGGAAACAGATATCTTGTATTCTTGATTTCACAGGTTCATAAATGAAGAGAAATCACAGGATGAAATATGCCTAAATTCTCACCCATACTTGATTTACATGATTCAGAAGAAGAGGTTTTGTACTTGCAGTTGATTTAAGACTTTTGGGGTGATGTGATTGGTTGAGTGTGTTCTGCATGTGTCAGGGACACGAATTTTTGGATGGTGAAATGTTATGGATTGAGTTGAGTCCCCCAAAAATACATGTTTTAAATCCTAACTTCTATATCTGTTATTGGAGTCCCATTTGGAAATAGGTTGTTTTTGTTATGTTAATGAGGCAGGATTAGTATAGGGTGTAATCTTGAGCCAATATCTTTTGGGATATACAAGAGATTAAATGCAAACTAGCAAGCAGAGATGGGGAAGACGCATGCCAAACCTCACGAAGATTGCCCAGGAGTAGAAGCTCAGAGATAAGGACCTTCCTCCAGAGTCAACAGAGAGAGAAAGCCTCCCTGAATTCAAACTAGCACCCTGAATTCGAACTTCTTGCCTCCTAAACTATGAGAAAATGAATTTCTGTTTGTTAAAGACATCCACCTGAGGCATTTCTGTTAAAGTAGCACTTGATAACTAAGACGTCTAGCCATATACCTCTTCCCTAGATCTCCTTGTTGTCAGTTTTTTAGTTATGTACCTGTTAAGTCCCTAACCATACAGACAATGTATTGGCCACTGGCAATTAACCCACATACAGTTTCACATGTGAACATTTTTCCTTCCAAGAAAAATAAACAGTCAGGTGCACTTTCAAAGTTCTGTTCACTGGAAAGATTTTCATTCACCACTTTCCGTAAAACAGAACGAGACCGAAGGGGCACACCAACCCAGGGGCAGGGCTAGAAGGCAGGAGGGGACAGGAAAGCTGGTAATAGGAAACCCAAGGTCGAGCAGGGAGAGTGTCGATATGTCATGGTGTTGGTAACCAGTGTCACAAAACAATATGTGTACAAATTATTTAATGAGAAGCTAGTTTGTTATGTAAACCATCATTTAAAATACAATTAAAAACAAAATGTTCTGCATCCTACTTTGGTGAGTAGCCTCTCGGGTCTTAAAATCTTGTGAATTGCCACCTATGGTCCTTTTGCTGGTTCCACCTCATCTGGAGCAAGGAAGAATGAAGAAAACCAAAGACACAAGGGAAAAATTAGTCTAGAGTACTAATGGACCACAACTACCACAGCTTGCATCAACTGAGTTCTGCACAACTAGATGGTGCCCAGCTACCACTACTGACTACTACTCTGACAGGGATCACAAAAGAGGGTCAGACAGAGCTGGAAAAAAAATGTAGAACAAAACTCAAACTCCCCAAAAAAGACTGAAGTCACTGTTGAGGTTCAGCCTTCAGCCAAAGATTAGACAGGTCTATAAGTCAAATAATAACACATGCAGTTCACTCAAGTATGGGAGACTAACTGGGCACAACAGCCCAGGGCCAAAGATGAGAAGGCAGCAGGGGACAGGAAGCCTGGACCAATGGAAATAGGGAAGCCGAGGTCCAAAAGACAACAGTGTTGGCCCATCACCAGGTTGACAACCAGTGTCACAAAACAATATGTATATTGTTTAATGAGAATTGTTTAACTTTCACCTAAAGCACACAAAAATAGGATCTGTAATGTGAAAAATTTATGGGCACAAAATATATTTTAGAATAAATTTGACTAGAGAGGTGAAATACTTTATACTGCAAATGGTAAATCATTGCTGAAATAAATTAACAAAGACTTAAATAAGTGGACAAGATATTTATAGATTGGAAGACAATATTGTTAACATATCAATACCACTGAAAGAGTGTTGTTTCAATGCAATTCCTAAGAAAATTGCAATAGGCCTTTTTTTTTAACTCCAGAAATGGAAAAGCCAAACCGGAATGTAGAACATAACTTTATGAACTATATTATACCAGTTGAGTGAGATGTCCCGTGAAAGTATGGTCCTAATCCTCCAAATCCAGAAATCCAATGATGTGAGGTGTTTCGTTATGTCTAAGAACTGAGCCTTCTGTGTGCCTTACTATACATCTGAATACATGTGCATACAGCCACATGGATGCATATACTTACCTATACATACATCCATACATACGTGTCTGTATACATGTATGCATGAACACATATATATCCACATACTTATTTGTGGCTTTTGCTTTTCTTTCAAAATAATAAATGCCATAGAAGTTACCAACAAATTCTTTCTTGTATGCTTTTTAATGACATCATTTACCTTCATCCAGTTGTTGTATAGTTCATCCTCATTTGGTGTTACCTTCATATGGCAATTTCATACTATTTTTTGAGCAATGAGACACGGATCTTACAGAGATGGCATCATGTCTCCTTTCCATAGCAGTACATGAGGATTCCATTTTCCCATATACTTGCTAACAGTTGGTATTTTCTCTCTATTTAAATGTTTATAGCCATCATTTAGAGTGTGACGTGGTACCTCACTGTTGTTTTGAATTTCATATTCCTGTTGATTAATGATGCTGAACATCATATGTTTTTCTAAGAAACAGCTAGTCAAATTCTTGCCCATTTTTTGGTTGGGTTGTTTGTCTTTGAGCTGTATGTGCTTTTTATACATTTTGGGTAATAGGCTCTAACTCATTATGTAATTTGCAAATATTTTATTCCACCCTGAAAGGTTTTTTGTTTTTTTATTGTATTAATTATGTCTGAGTAATGAAAACTTACCCAGAAGTTTCAGTCTTGGTAACATCTAGTTTATCTATTTTAAAATTTTTTATCGTGCTTTTGTTACTATGCTTAAGTATCCCAAATCTATAATCAATAAGACAGCCTCAATGTTTTCTTCTAACAGTTCTATAGGTTGTTTATTCAGTTGCAGTTAACTATTATCTCTATAGTGAGGTGGTGTCCAATTTCATTCTTCCTTCTGCATGTGGAGATCCAGTTTTCCCAGCACCATTTTTTGAACAGACTACTTTCTTCATCGAATTGGGCTTGGCATGATTTTAGAATATCAGCTGGCCATAAATGTTTATTTCTGAACTCTTATATCAGTTCTGTTGGCCTATATGTCCATCCTTATATTACCACTACATTGATTTGTATTGTAGCATTATATTATGTTTTGAGAGTGGAAAGTGAGTCCCCCTACTTTGTTCTTTTTCCAAGATTGTTCTGGCTACTCAGGGTCTTTTGCAATTGCATAAAAATTTAATAATTGGCTTCCCATTTCTGCAAAAAAAAAAAAAAGTCAGAATTTTGATAGGTATTGTTTTGAATCTATAAAATCTTTTGAGTATTACTGATGTCCTAACAAAATTAGATAGTTCTTTCCATTAACACTTAGATCTGTCTCCTTTAATTAGTAGCAGTTTATGTATGTATGTATGTTTGTACGTATTTACACCTTACTGTTATGGTTAGAAATTCTATTACAGTGCTGAATCACAGTGGCGAAAGTACAGATCATCGTCTTTTCCTGATTTAGGAGAAAAACTTTCCTTCTTTCATCACTGAGTATACAAATTTTTCATGTGGAGAAATTTTCTTCCTGTTTCAAAATTGCATTTTTTTATCATGTAAATGTTAGATTTTGTCAAATGAACTTTATGCCTTGATTGTGATTAAATACTTTCCATTCAATAAAGAAACAAATACCTACTATGATCAAGTCGTTTCAGACTCTAAAGGACCCTATAGGACAGAGTAGAACTTCCCCATAGCGTTTCCAAGGAGGAGCTGGTGGATTCCAACGACCCAGCTTGTGATTAAAAGCTGTAGCTCTTAACCACTGTACCACCAGAGCTAATGCTATTTATTAATAGTGTATTCCTTTGACTGATTTTTGTTTATGTTGAACCACCTTGCATTTGTAGAATAAATACCACTTAGTCATGTCATAGAATTTTTTGACTATGCTGTTGGATTTTGTTTGCTAGTATTTTGTCGAGAAACCCAGGTGGCATAGTGGTTGAGAGCTACTGCTGCTAACCAAAAAGTTAGCAGTTTAAATCTAACAGGTGCTCCTTGGATAAACTACGGGTAAGTTCTACCTTGTCCTACAGGGTCGCTGTGAGTCGGAATCGACTGGATGGCAGTGGGTTTGGTTTCGGTTCAGTATTTTGTTGAGGATTTTTACATCTATATTCATAAGGGATCTTGGTCTTTAGTTTTACTGTTGTTTTTGTCCGATTTTGGCATCAGAGTGATTCTGACCTCATAAAATGAGACAGGAAGTGTTATTTTCAATAGTGTGAGAGAGTTGGTGTTAATACTTTCTAAAATGGTTGGTAGAACTCACTAATAAAGTGATGTTTTTGTTTTTTTATAACACGGTCATTCTCTTCACTTATTCTGAGTTTGTTAACATTTTCTATGTCTTTGTGAGTCTATTCAGGTAATTTGTGTGATTTTAGTAATTCATCCACATCATCTGTCTTATGTAATTTATTAGTGTACAACTGTTCACCAACTTTACAACTGTTTGCTTAAAATCTCTTTCTTCCCTGTGTAATAACTAGTAATATGCTCTTTTAATTTTGATTTTTGTTATTTGCATACTTTTTTTTTTTCTTTTCAACCTAGCTAAATTTCTCTCAATTTTATGATCTTTTTAAAAACCACTTTTGGCTTTGCTGATTTTCTGTCTTGTTTTTTATTTTACATTTATTTATTCTGTCAGACTTATCTTCTTCATTTTAATTATCTCTGGCTTTAGTTTTCTCTTTCTGTAGTTCTTCAAGGTTTAAAGTTGGCTTGAGATATTTCTTCTTCTTCAATATTGGCATATAAATAACAGTTCTAAATTTGCTCTGATCACTTCCTTTACTGCATCCCATGAGTTTTGTATGGTCTGTTTTTATTTCCATTGTCTGTATTTTCTAGTTTCCTTTATGATTTTTTTATTTTATTATTCATTGTTTGTAGTGTTTTTAAAAATTTTTTGTTGTGCTTTAAGTGAAAGTTTACAAATCAAGTCCGCCTCTCATACAAAAATTTGTATACACCTTGCTATGTACTCCTAGTTGCTCTGCTCCTAATGAGGCACCCTACTTCCCTCCACAGTCTATTTTCATGTCTATTCAGCCAGCTTCTGGTCCCCTCTGCCCTCTCATCTCCCCTTCAGACAGGAGCTGTCAACATGGTTTCATGTGTCTGCTTGATCCAAGAAGCTCACTCCTCACCAATATCATTTCCTATCCCACAATCCAGTCCAATCCCTGTCTGAAGAGTTGGCTTTGGGAATGGTTCCTGTCTTGGGCTAATAGAAGGCCTGGGGATCATGACCTCTGGGGTCATTCTAGTCTCAGCCTTTAGATTAATTCTGGTCTTTTTACGAGAATTTAAGGTCTGCATCTCACGGCTGTCCTGCTCCCTCAGGGGTTCTCTGTTGTGTTCCCTGTCAGGGCTGTCATCAGTTGTAGCCTGGCACCATCTAGTTCTTCTGATCTCAGGCTGATGTAGTCTCTGGTTTATATGGCTCTTTCTGTCTCTTGGGCTCATAATTACCTTGTGTCTTTGGTGTTCTTCACTCTCCTTTGCTCCAGGTGGGTTGAGACCAATTGATGCATCTTAGATGGCCACTTGCTAGCATTTAAGACCCCTGATGCCACTCTCCCAAGTGAGATGCAGAATGCTTTCTTAATAGATTTTATTATGCCAATTGACTTAGATGTCCCCTGAAACCATGGTCTCCCAACCCCTGCCCCTGCTACGCTGGCCTTCAAAGTGTTCAGTTTATTCAGGGAACTTCTTAGCTTTTGGTTTAGTCCAGTTGAGCTGACCTCTCCTGTATTGTGTGTTGTCTTTGCCTTCACCTAAAATAGTTCTTATCTACTATCTAATTAGTAAAAACCCTTCTCCCTCCCTCCCCACTCTTGTAACCATCAAAGAATATTTTCTTCTCTATTTAAACTACTTCTCCAGTTCTTATCATAGTGGTCTCATACAATATTTGTCCTTTTGCAACTGACTAATTTCACTCAGCATAAGGACTTCCAGATTCCTACATGTTATGAAATGTTTCACGGATTTATTATTGTTCTTTATCGATGTTTAGTATTCCACTGTGTGAATATACCATAATTTATTTATCCATTCATCCATTGATGGCCACCTTGGTTGCTTCCATCTTTTTGCTACTGTAAACAGTGCTGCAGTGAACATGGGTGTGTATATATCTGTTCGTGTAAAGGCTCCTATTTCTCTAGGATATATTCCAAGGAGTGGGATTGCTGGATCGTATGGTGCTTTTATTTCTAGTTTTCTAAGTAAGAACCAAATCAATTTCCAAAGTGGTTGTACCATTTTACTTTCCCACCAGCAATGTATAGGTGTTCCAGTCTCTCCACAACCTCTCCAACGTTTATTATTTTGTGTTTTTTGGATTAACGCCAGCCTCGTTGGAGTGAGATAGAATCTCACTGTAGTTTTGATTTGCATTTCTCTAATGACTAGTGATCATGAGCATTTATTTCCTCATGTGTCTCTTAGCTACCTGAATGTCTTCTTTAGCGAAGTGCCTGTTCATATCCTTTGCCCATTTTTTAATTGGGTTATTTGTCTTTTTTGTAGCTGAGTTTCTGCAGTATCATGTAGATTTTAGAAATCTAGGTGCTGATGGGAAATGTCATACCTAAAAACTTTTTCCCAGTCTGTAGTTAATCTTTTTACTCTTTTGGCGAAGTCTTTGGATGAGCATAGGTGTTTGATTTTTAGGAGTTCCCAGTTATCTAGTTTCTCTTCCACATTGTTAGTAATGTTTTATATACTGTTTATGCCATGTATTAGGGCAGCTAGCATTGTCCTTATTTTTTCTTCTATGATCTTTACCATTTTAGATAAACTTTAGGGTAGTTTTTGTGCATGGTGTGTGGTATGGGTCTTCTTCCCTTTTTTTTTTTTTTTCAGATGGATATCCAGTTATCCCAGCACCATTTGTTAAAGAGACTGACTTTTCCCATTTAACTGACTTTGGGCCTTTGTCAAATATCAGCTGCTCATATGTGGCTGGATTTATATCTGGATTCTGTTCCATTGGCCTATGTATCTGTTGTACCAGTACCAGGCTGCTTTGACTACTGTAGCATTATAATAGTTTCTAAAATCAGGTAGAGTGAGGCCTCCCACCTTTTTCTTCTTTTTCAGTAATGTTTTACTTATCCAGGGCCTCTTTCCTTTCCATATGAAGTTGGTGATTTGTTTCTCCATCACACGAGAAAATGTGACTGGGATTTTGATTGGAATTGCACTGTATCTATAGATTGCTTTTGTATAGTGTATTTTTTAATTTACACATATTTGTGATTTTTTTCTTGCTCTTTTTTTACATAGATTTCTAATTTTATTCCACACAGTCGAATGTCTTTGCATAGTCAATAAAGCACAGGTAAACATCTTTCTGGTATTTTTCTGCTTTCAACCAAGATCCATCAGACATCAGCTAAGATACCCCTGGTTCTACAGCCTGTTCTAAATCCAGCTTGAATTTCTGGTATTTCCCTGTTGATATATTGCTGCATTCACTTTTGAATAATCTTTTGCAAAATTTTATTTGCTTGTGAAATTAATGATACTGTTCAATAATTTGTGCATCCAGTTGGATCACCTTTCCTTGGACTAGGCATAAATATGGATTGCTTCCATTCAGTTGGCCAGTTGGTTGTCTTCCAGATTTCTTGACAGAGACAAATGAGCGCTTCCAGTGCTGCATCCATTTGTAGAAACATCTCAGTTGGTATTCCATCATTTCCGAAAGCCTTGTTTTTCACCAGTGCCTTCAGTGCAGCTTGCCCTTCTTCGTTTGGTACCATCAGTTCGTGATCATATGCTGCCTCTTGAAATGGTTGAATGTCAACCAATTCTTTTTGGTATAGTGACTCTGTGTATTTCTTCCATCTTCTTTTGATGCTTCCTGGATCATTTAGTATTTTCCCAGTAGACCTTTTCAATATTGCAACTCAAAGCTTAAGAAATGCCAAGCGTGTTCTTCCCTTTTAGTTTCTATCTCCAGGTTTTTCCACATGTCACTGTAATACCTTACTTTGTGTTCTTGATCTACTCTTTAAAATCCTCTGTTCAGCTCTTATACTTCATCATTTCTTCCTTTTGCTTTAGCAACTCATCGTTCAAGAGCAAGTTTCAGAGTCCCTTCTGACATCCGTTTTGGTCTTTTCTTTCTTTCCTGTCTTTTTAACAACCTCTTGCTTTCTTCATGTATGATGTTCTTGATGCCATTTCACAACTTGCATAGCTTTCAGTCGTTAGCGTTCAACACATCAAACCTGTTCTTGAGATGGTCTCTCAATTCAGGTGGAATATACTCAAGATTGTACTTTGGCTCTCGTGGACTTGTTCTAATTTTCTTCAGCTTCAACTTGAAATTGCATGTAAGCAACTGATGGTCTGTTCCATAGTCAGCCTCTAGCCTTGTCCTGACTGGTGATGTTGAGCTTTTCCATCGTCTCTTCCCACAGATATAGTAGGTTTGATTTCTCTGTATTCTATCTGGTGACATCCACATGTATAGTCACCACTTATGTTGTTGAAAGAAGCTATTTGCAATGAGGAAGCCATTGGTTATGCAAAATTCTATCATGTGATCTCCAGCATCATTTCTATCACCAAGGCCATAATTCCCAACTACAGGTCATTCTTTGTTTCCAACTTTTGCATTCCAGTCTCCAGTAATTATCAAAGCATCCTGATTACATGTTCCATTAATATCAAGACTGTAGAAGTTGGCAAAATTCTTCAATTTCTTCATCTTTGGCCTTAGTGGTTGGTGTGTAAATTTGAATAATAGTCTACTAAACAGTCTCCCTTGTAGGCATATGGATATTATCCTATCACTGATAGTGTTGTACTGGAGGATATATCTTGAAATATTATTTTTGGCAGTGAACACAATACCATTCCTCTTCAAGTTCTCATTCCCAGTGTAGTTGACCATATGATTGTCTGATTCAGAATGGCCAATACCAGACCATTTCAGCTCACTAATGCCTCAGATAGCAATGTTTATGTGTTCCATTTTATTTTTGATAATTTCCGATTTTCCTAGATTCATGCTTCATACATTCCAGGTTCTGACTATTAATGGATATTTGCAGCTCTTTCTTTCTCATTTTTAGTTGTACTACTTTAGCAAATGAAGGTCCTGAAAGCTTGACTCCATTCATATTATTAAGGTCAGCTCTACTTTGAGGAGGCAGCTCTTTCCCAGTGGTATTTTGAGTGCCTTCTAACCTGAGGGGCTCATCTTCCTGCCCTATATCAGACAGTGTTCTGCTATTCGTAAGGTTTTCACTGGCTAATTATTTTTAGAAGTAGACTGCTGGGTTCTTCTTTCTGGTCTGTCTCAGTCTGGGAACTGAGCTGAAACCTGTCCTCCATGGGTGACCCTGCTGGTATTTGAGTACTGGTGGTATAGCTTCCAGAATCACAGCAGCACACAAGCCCCCACAGTATGACAAACTGACAAATTCTGAATAACATTGCAAAGAAGGGGAATCCCAGAACACTTATTGTGCTCATTCAGAATCTGTACAGAGATCAAGAGGGAGCCATTTGAACAGAAAAAGGGGAGAATTTGTGGTTTAAAGTCAGGAAAGGTGTGTGTCCTTGTGCCTTACTTATTTAGTCTGTACACTGAGCAAATAATCTGATAAGCTGGACTATATGAAGAGGAACAGGGCATCAGAATTGGAGAAAGACATTAACAACCTGCATAATGCAGATACACAACCTTGCTTGCTGAAGATGAAGAGAACACGAAGCACTTACTGATGAAGATCAAAGACCACAGCCTTCAGTATGAATTATACCTCAATGTAAAATAAAAATCCTCACACTGGATCAATCAGCAACATCATGATAAATGGAGAAAAGATTGAAGTTGTCAAAGGTTTCATTTCTACAATCAACACATGTGGAGGGAGCAGTCAGGAAATCAAAAGATCCATTGCAAGTGGGGTATTGCAAATCTGCTGCAAACGACCTCATTAAAGTGTTAAAAAGTGAAGAAAGAGATGGACTTTATGCTTGGCAAAGTAAAGGGTTAGAGAAAAAGTGGCAAACCCTTAAAGACCGATTGACACTTGGCTACAAAAATGGGCTCATAACAATGTTCATGAGGAGGATGTCGGACTGAGCAGTGTTTCATTTTATTGTACACAGGGTCTCTTTGAGTCAGAACTGACTCAATGGCACCTAACAACCACAACAATTTTATTCCATTGTTGTTCGAGAAGATATTTTGTATGATTTCAATATTTTAAAGTTGAGACATTTTTTGTGACCTATCATATGGTCTGTCCTGAAGAACGATCGATCTATCAACATTGGAGAAGAATAAGTATATGCTGTTTTTGGGTGGAGTGTTTCCTGTATGTATTCAAGCTCTACTTGGTTTATACCAAAAGAAAGTCAAACCCATTGACATTGAGTCGATTCTGACTCATAGTGGCCCTATAGGAAAGTGAAGAACTGTCCCACTGAGTTTTCAAGGAGTACCCGGTGGATTTGAACTGCCAGCCTTTTAGTTAGCAGCCGTAGCACTTAACCATTGTACCACCAGGGTTTCCAACAGGTTTATAGTGTTGTTCAAATTCTGTATATACTTACTGATCTTTTGTCTATTTGTTTTCATTATTGAAAGTGGGATGTTGAAGTCTTCAGCTATTATTTTAGAAGTATCTCTTTCTCCCTTCAATTCCATTCATTTTTCCTGCGTATATTTTAAGGTTTTCACACTTGGTACATATGTGTTTATAATTGTTACATCTCTCTGGTAATTATCCTTTTATCATAATATAGTTATGTTTCTCTGATAATAGCTTTTAACTTCAGGTGTTTTTATCTGATAGCTACCAAAGCTCTCTTTTGGTTACTGTTTGCCTGGAATATTTTTTCCACTCTTTCATTTTCAACTTACTTGTCTTTAGATAAAAAGTAAGTCTTTTGCAGACAGCAAATTGTTGAATCTGTTTTCTGTTCTAAAACTCATTCTACCAATCTTTGCATTTTTATTTGAATGTTTGATAGATTTAAAATAATTACTGAATAAAATGGACTTCTGTCACTTTGCTTTTGTTTTCACTATATCATAGCTTTTTGTCTTTCATTTAATCAGTAATGCCATCATTTGTTTTAAGTTGATTTTCACAATTAGCCATTTTGATTCCCTTTTTGTTTCCATTTCTGTGTATATTTTAGTTTGTTTTTTTTGTGTGTGTGGTTACCAAGAAGATTTCACATAACATCCTAAATTTATAACATCAGCAATCAAAAAAACCAAACCTGTTGCCACTGAGTCAATTTTGATTCATAACCACCCTGTAGGATGGAGTAGAGCTGCCGCATAAGATTTCCAAAGAGTGACTGGTAGATTTGACTGCTGACCTCTTCTTGTTTAGGTGCAGAGCTCTTAACTACTATGCTACCAGGGCTCTAATTTATAACAAGACTGTTTATATCAACAGCTTCAGTAGTGCTAAAAAATTCTATTCTTACACAGCTCTCTGCACCATCCTTATGTTGATGTTGTGACAAATTTTTGTATATTATTTGTCTAATGAGAAACATTTATATTCATCCCTTTGCATTTGTTTTTTAAATGTATATAGGATATAACAAGTAGAATTGTAAACTTAAAAAATACAGTAAAACTGACCATTATGTTGTCCCTGTAATTATCTTTACTGCAGACCATTTTTCTCTGTATTACTTCTAGGTACTATGTAGTGTTCTGATTTTTCTTTAATCTGTCCTGAGGGGTTTTCTTTCAATATTTCTTGTAAGGCATGTTCTCTTGGCAGTGAGTTTATCTGGGAATGTAATAACCTCCTTTTCTGAAGGACAGTTTGCTGGATATAGAATATTTTTGTTGACAGTTTTTTTTTTAATCTAGCACTTAAAATGTATCACCCATTGCCTTCTGGCCCCTATAATTTCTGAGAAAAATTGACTGTTAAACTTTTTGAGTGAGCATCACTTGTATGTGATGAATTGCTTCTGTTTCTGTTTTCAAGGTTCTCTGTCTTTCAACAGTTTGACGTCAATGTGTTTTTGTGTGGACTTCTCTGGGGTTATCCTACTTGGAGTTCTTTGAGTTCATTGACTTGTCGAATGTCCTTTTTTAAATTTATGAAGTTTTTCACTGTTATTTCTTCAAATGTTCTTTCTACCTTTTACCCTCTCTTCTCCTCTGAGACTCGTATAGCATGTATATTTGTATGTTTGAATGTGTCCCACACATCCCTTAGGCTCTGTATAATTTTTTTCCTTTTGTACCTTAGATTCAAAAATTTCTAAGTTTGTATTCAAGATTGCCAATTATTTCTGCCTGTTGAAATCTGCTCTTTAACCCCTCTAGTAAAACTTTCATTTCAGTTATTGTACTTTTCTGGGCCAGTATTTGTCTCTGGTTCCTTTTTTAAATTTCTCTTCATTGATATTTTCATTTTGTTTATACTTTTTTTACTGATTTCCCTTGGTCTTTATCCATGTTTTTCTTAAGCTCATTGAACAAATTTAATATGGGTTTTAAAAAGTATTTATCTAGGAAGTCCGTTTTATGCCCTTTCTCAGGCATGATTTTTGTCACTTTATTTTGGTACTTTACTTAGACCACCATTTCCCGCTTCCATTTCTGGCTTGTAGAGGTTTTGTTTTTGTTTTGTATAGTGTTGTTTTGTTTTTTGAGACCTGGGCATTTGAATATTATGATGTAGTAACTCAGGAAATCCGCTTCTCCCATTTCCTCATGATTTGTTTTTTTTTCCCCCTCTAGTTATGGAAGACTGTCATAGTTTATTTATTGATTTTGCCTAACTATTTTTGCAATGACTGCTTTCTCATTCATTTGTGGTGACTGAAATCTCTATTGTTAGCTAGTGTTTTGTCAGAGATCTCCTTGAATGCTACAGAAAAGAAGGAAACCTCTCCCAGTCTTCATTAATCACCTTTGTGCCTGGTTACGCCTTCAAAACTGAGCATAGGAATCATTCCAAGGTTAATGTATAAGGCTTTCTCTGTATTTTGCCTGGTTATGCATGTGGCTGTAAATTTGTCCACATACACAGATGCTTCCGAAGGCCATAATCTCCTGAAGAATTTTTCTTTCCGGCTTCTCCTTTCAGGTTTTAGGCCTCTATTGTATATGTCAAATGCACTCTTTAACCCCAAGTGAATAAAGATGGTTATAGTTTTTGACCAATGCCTGCCACTTTTCCGACCTATATGAGCTCTGAGATAGGCCAAAGAGAGTTGTGCTGCTTGTATGAGCCCTTTAGGTAGTCAGGTCCCACACACACACAATAATTTGCAGAGAAAGTCTACTGCACTACCCCTGTAGCCAGAAATCAAATTTCCTTCTGAAAGTGCAGGTTGAAGCTTTAAGATTGATGCTGAGTTAAGGAGAAATTGTTACATGACTTAGAAAATCAAAGACTTCTTACCGGTGTTTCAATGCTTACTTAGTTGCTATAAACCATTGACTGGCTCCAGCATCATGACAAAATTGGTCCTGCCAGTTTTTGTTTTGCTTTTCTGTGAGGGCAGGATGTGGAGTTGCCTAACTGCCATATCTTGCTGATGTCGTTCCACCAGTATTTACTTTTGTAAGCCTTTGAATTTTAAATTAAAATGTATTTCAGAATATTTAAGATTTTATTCCTTAATTTCCTAACTACCATTGTTTTAAATAAGAAGGTAGACATTTTTCTTTTTATATATCTCCTATAAGTAATGCTTTTTCTCTTTTTCCTTTTAAGATATTTTTGCTTATGATTTGTTTTCAACAATCTGACTCTTATCTGCCTGCACATGGAGCTTCTTAGATGGGTTAATTTATGGATTTCATAAAATTTAGAAAAATTTCAGCTTTTCATTAAAAATATTTTTGCTTCATTATCTCTTCTTTTCTCTGAAATCCCAGTTACACATGTAATAGATATACTGATATATCTGAGATTACTAATTAATGCATAATTTTTCAATTTTTTTCCCCTTCCTCCAAACTTAAACATTCAACATGGTCCAACCTGAATTTATCAACTTGCCCTCCCAAATCTTTCTTCTTTTTCATATTTCTCAATTCAACAAATATCATCCACATGGTTGTCTATGAAGAAACCTGAAAGTTATTTTTAACTTTTTGCCTTGTTAGAACTCATACCCAAAAATTGTTAAAAACAATTACTCCTACATTCCAAGTGGCAACTAAACCCATTTATCTTCTTTGATTTCTTTACTGCCACCACCCTTACTGAGATTATCTCTGTCTGTTATGGATTGAATTGTGTCTCCTAAAAATACGTGTTGTAAACCCTAACCACTATACCTGTGCTTACAATCCCATTTGATAATGGTTGTCTTTGTTATGTTAATTAGGCAGTACTAGTGC
Organism: Elephas maximus indicus; assembly: GCF_024166365.1. Classification (NCBI taxonomy): domain Eukaryota; kingdom Metazoa; phylum Chordata; class Mammalia; order Proboscidea; family Elephantidae; genus Elephas; species Elephas maximus. The sequence goes on from NC_064847.1 coordinate 14,165,808, forward strand.
AGGGTGTGTCTTAAATCAATCTGTTGAGATGTAAGAGTAGATTACACATGCAAGCACCAGGAGAAACATAGATGTCATGCCACATGAGATCTCCAAGAACCAAGAAACAGAAGTTGAAAAAAGACAAGGACCTAACCCCAAAGCCAACAGAGAAAACCTTCCCCTAGAGCTGGTGCACTGAATTCAGGCTTCTAGCCTACTAAATGGTGAAAAAATTAATTTGTTAAAGGCATCCACTTGTGGTATTTGTGTCATAGCAGCACTAGTTAACTAAAACAGAATATAGTACTAGAGAGTGGGGTGCTGCTCTAACATATACCTAACATTTGGAAGTGGTTTTAGAATTAGGTAATAGGAGCAGGCTGGAAGAATTTTAAGGTGCCTAATGGTAAAAGTTTAGATTATACCCAAAAAAGACTGTTGGTAAAATTATGGATGTCAAAGACAATTGTGTTTGGGCTCAAAATGAAGTGAGGAGAGCTGTATTAAAGAATACATATGGCACCATCAACCAAACTTTGTAATACATGTAAATGTTAAATATGCTTCACGTAAGCTTTTAAAAAAGAAATGAACATGTGATTGGACAGTGGAAGAAAGGCAGTGCTTTTTATTCAATGTCCAAGAACTGGTCTAAATTACCTTCAAACTTTTGTTGAAAGATAGAATTTCTAAGTGATGAGCTTAGGTATTTGGCATATATCTTAGCCTGCGTTCTCTAGAGAAGTTAAACCAGTGAAGTTTATATATGTATAAATATTTACAGAGAGATTTATTTCAGAGAAATGAATCATGTGATAATGGAGGCTGGCAAATTCCAAATCCATGGGCCAGGCATCAGGCTGGAGGCTTGTCTTGACTCTTGGTTGCAAAGGCTGGTGAGCCCACAATCGTCAGGTCAGATGGTAGGCTTTTGGGTCACAAGGCTGAGGAACCTGGCAAATCCCAGAACTGGCGAGTCAGGTGATAGGCTCAAGTTCCAAGAACAAGAGGTCAGATGATGACAAGCTGGATGCAGAATCCAGAGCAAGGGCAAGGCTTGGCTAGGCATCCATATATATATTGTATATAGGGAACACCCTCAAGTAAACTCCCCTTACTTCAGATACTTCAGTAAGGTGGTGACTTGAGTAAGGGTGTGATTTTAGTCAAGCCCCTTAGTAAGCGCATGACTCAAGGTACACCCCACACTAACTTTGTCTCATTAACAAATAGAGGTTCAGGATTTACAACATATAAATGGAAGATAATTATACAATGCCACAAAATGGAGGAGAGTTACACAATACTGGGAATCTTGGCCTAACCAAGTTGACATATAACATTACCCATCACAACTGAAGAGATTTCTAAGAAAAGTCTTAAAAGGGCAGCATGATTTCTTCCTGAGGCTTATAGTAATCTGAGAAGAAAGAGACAGGCTTAAAAATTAACTGTGCAAAATAAAATAGAACTCAAAGATTTGGAAAATTGGTGTACTAACTAAAGACAGGTGTCCTAGAATTTTCAAGAAGAATGTGGCTTATGCAATGTTTTGTTAAAGAGATTAACCTCATGACTGATGGTTCTAACCAACTGCCACAGCAGAAAACCTATCAGCTTAGATTGAAGGGTACAGAGACAAGATTAAACGAAGGAAAACTGTCTGGCAAAAAAAAAAAAAAAAAAAAACAGGCTAAAGAAGCTACATCTGTTGTCCTCCAAGAAAAGAAAAGGACCAGCCCCGGAGCAGCTCAGAGATCATGGGAAGCAGAGATCCTTGGCTTCAATGGGTGGAGTCACAATCTCCTAGCTCTCAAAAGGTGAAGCCATGGTCTCCTAGGTTTCAAAGAGTCACATCTCCACCAACTTGATTCCAGAGTGGGGCTGCCATTCAAGTGTGCCAAGAGGATGGTGCTGCTGCCCCAAGCTGAAGGGGTAGGACTATCATGCTCATGGGGCAGGAGAATGGAGCATGCTGGGGCTAAGGGAATGGGGCTACCCCTTAGATGGACTAGGACAATAGGGTTACCTCAAACCAAAGGAGAAGAATTGCTATCCCAGTTGTCCTGGAAAGTGAAACTGAAGCGCAGGGCCAAGGGGCTTCCACCCAGAATGCAGACAGCCTGGTCAATGCCCAGAGTCTAGAGGGCCAGGACATAGTCCAGATGATCTTAGAAAACAGAGGATTATTTTCAAGAGTTGAAACCTAATACAATGTGTTCTGCTGGGTTTTGGATTTCCTTGGTGTCTGTTATCCCTTCTTTACCTCCAACTTCCCCCATTTTTAATGGAAATATCTACCTTGTGCCTGTTCCACTGTTATACTTTGGAAGCAGATAAATTGTATTCTAGATTTCATAGGTTCACAGATGAAGAGGAATTTTGCCCCAGGATGGAATACACCTCAAGCCTCACCCATTTGGATTTGGAAGATTCAGAAGATGAGATTTTGAACTTGGAATTTATTTAATACTAGTGGAATGATATGATGGGGTGAATGTGTTTTGCATGTGGGAAGAACATAAATTTTAGGGGGTCAGAGAGTGGAATGTTATCAATTGATTTGTGTCCCCCCAAAATATATGTAGTAAACCATAACCCCTCTACCTGTGGTTATAATCCTATTTGATAATGGGGTTTTTGTTATTTTAATGAGGCAGAATTCGTGTAAGATGTGTCTTAGATCAATGTCTTTGAGATGTAAAAAATCAGATTAAGTGAGCAAGCACAAATGGTGGAAGAGAGATGCCATGCCACATGTGATCTGCAAGGAACCAAGAAACAGAAGCTGAAAAGAGACAAAGAGCTTTCACAGAATCAAAAAAGAAAGCATTCTCCTAGAGCCAGTGCCCTGAATGCAGACTTACAGCCCTCTAAACTTTGAGAAAATAAATTTGTTTGTTAAAGCCACCACTTGTGGTATTTCTGTGCTAGCCCTGTATAACGAAGACTCTTACACATGCATTGTTGCAGATGTCTTTAGTCTAATCCCTCTACTTCCAGTTTTGACTTTTCTAGTTCATTCTCATAAAGTCAACTACACTGATCCTATAATATTCAGTTTAAAGTGACTCAAGGTTCTCTATTCCACTTCAAATGAATACCAGTTTCTTTAGCATAATATACTTCTCTGGACTCTGCTCAGAGGTATAGCCTCTTCTCTAACTCCTCAATTTTTCATTTTCTACATTTCAACCATTCTAACCTACTGGCTGGTCCCCAAATACTCTCCTCTTTTATATAAATATTGCTGTGTTTTCTGGAACCTCATTTCCACAACTCATTACTTGAATGACTTAACTAATTCGTCAATACTGTTTTAATATTATTGCCTGTGGGTTTCTCTCCTGATTCCCAAAAGTCTGAGTCTGAGGATCTCCTTGCTCGTTTCTGCACTATTTTGCTACTATATCATGGTATTATCATTCTGGATATTAATTATGTGTTAACTGGCTACTCTGTTATCTACCCTGTTTTTACTGTTAGGTTTTAAAATCCTTGAGAATGGAAACTTTCTAATCAATTATTTTGTTTCCATTTTCCAGTATATACTAGGTGTTTAATAAAATATTTTCAATTTAATGAAAGAGATGAGTTAGCAATTTCAAATACTAGAGAGAGTATTTTAAGTAATATAAGATTAAACACATTTAAAATTGTTTTCTTCTACAATTAGGAGGATATTAATCTTTTCAGCAAGAACAGCTACATAAGTGTAGTATTCATGATATAGCACTTTTTAGGGCAGTTTTGAGATGTACGTTAACAAAAAAATATGATTTTGAAAGAATTTGGTCAAGAATGTTTAAGAAACACTTTAAAATATGGTGTTCTAATTAATGCTTAATTTGAGGGGACTGAAAATGTACTTTTTTACATTAAAAATGATTACAGTTTCTAACATTTGTAATCTATTTTGTAAGTTTGTGTAGTTATTCTTTAGCAGGTGATCAGGATTAGTAGTAATTTGTGTTAGGCACTTCTCCTCCAGGCACTATCATTATGACTGGTGGAAGTACATAAAGTAAGTAGTTGGTCATTCCTCAAAAACAGTTTGATTGAGAAAACTGTTACCTGATTAATAGTCTTGATAAATTTCAGTGACAGGAGTGAACAAATCTAGCACACCACATTGGAAGCATTGCTTACAGGCTTCAGGAGCTTCCCTATTCTATTCTGTAATTGTTTTGTTTTTTAGTCTTCCTGATACAGAATGTTACAAAGACTTTCATAAAACATATTAGTAGTAGTATATAGCTTTTAAACTGTTATATTCTAAGTACTCTTAGATATTATTTTTTAAAAATTTACAGACACTGGAATAGACTCAACAGCATTGGGTTTCGGTTTGGTACATATTAGCAATTAAATCCTTTACCAGAATGCTCAGAACACGGTGCATGAGTGATAAAAATATAATCTTAAAAGCTGTATCTTATATAAAGGAAAGAATCAAAATATTTTAACGAGTTCTTTGTTCTGTTTTAAAAAGAATAAAATGAAACACAAACAAAATGCTCTTATACTGTTTAATCTGTAATTAAGATAATATTGTCAATGGACTTTGCAAAGAAACTACTGCTTGAGCCAGGATTTGAGTGGAAATGTATTTTTCAAATGGAGAAGTATCATCCATAAATGGTTTCTTAGTGCTATAATTAGGTCCAAGTGAGAAAAAGTACTAAATGCACTTTAAAATCAATTCTAATGGACTTCATTTAGATATCACAGATCAACATAACTCTTAAATACATGCACTAAGTAAGTACAGCTGTGTAACACAATGGCAGATATTTACAGTCTTTAATTTCTTTAACATTGATGATGACAGTTCTTTACTTTTTTAAAAATCTGCTTTTCTTTCATTTAACAAATAAGAACTGAGTTTTTATTATGATACAGGCACTACTCTAGCTAAAGAGGAAATAATGGGAAAGAAAACAAAGTATTTGTACTAAGGAACTTAAATTATTGGTAATAAACATAAAAACAAGTGAATATGTAAAATAGATCAGTGAATAATATCATCGGTTAGTAAATAATGCTTTAAATAAAAATAAGAGTTTAGAGAAGAGAAATAACATTGTTATCCATTCATCTATTGATGCACAGACAGTTGGGCTACTTCCACCTTTTTGTTCTTGTGAGTGGTGCTGTGATGAACACTGGTATACATGTGTCTGTTTGTGATGCTACTTTAAGGTTTCTTGAGTTTATACCTAGGCATGGAATTGCTGGATCATTTGTTTGACTTTTTGAGGAAGTACCAAACTGTTTTCCACAGTGGCTGTACCATTTTGCACTTCTACCAGCAATGGATAATGGTTTCAGTTTCTCCACAACCCTGCAACATTTGTTATTTCTGGTTGTTCTTCATTTTGTTTTTGTCTTAGCTATCCTAGTGGGAGTGAAGTGATATCTCATTGTGGGTTTCATTTACATCTCTCTAATTGCTAATGATATTGAATACTTTTTATCTACCAGTTAGCCGTTTTAAGTATCCTCTTTGGTGAAATGTCTGTTCAAGTCCTTCGTCCACTTTTTGATTTGGTTGTTTGTCTTTTTGTTATTAAGTAGTTGAAATCTATTATATATTTTCTGGATGTTAGACCCTTGTGAGATATATGGTTTCCAAATATGTTTTCCCAATCTGTAGTTTTTTGATAAAGTCCTTTGGTGAATAAGAGTATTTAATTTTTATGAGCTCTTATGTATCTATTTTGTCTTATGCTGCTAGAGTTTTTGTTATGGTATCTGACAATCCATCATTAAAAAGTAGGCCCCATTTGGCATTTCCCTAAGTTTCTTCCTTAGAATTTTGGATTTAGGTTTGATGGCTTCAGTTTCACATTAAGGTCCTTGATCCATTTTGAATTGGTTTTTTGTGTGTGGAGTGAGACATGGATCCTGACTCACTCTTCTGCAAGTGGAAATCCAATTTTCCCACTACTATTTATAAAAGAAAGTCTTGCCTCCCATCAAATGAACTTAGCACAATTGACATAATCGAGTTTCATTTTTCTATCTATCTATTGTAACAGCACTAAACTGTTTTGATTACGATAGCTATATAATGTGTTTTGAAATAAGGAAATGTAAGCCCTTTGTTTTTCTTCAAAATCGCTTTGGCTCATTGAGGCCTCTTGCCTTTCTATGTAAAATTGAAGATTGGTTTTCATTTCTGTAAAGAAGGCTGTTGGAACTTTGATTGGGATTACCTTGAATTTATAGATTGCTTTCAGTTGTGTTGACATTTTAACTATATTGAGTTTCCCTATCCATAAACATGGGGTGTCTTTCAATTTATTTAAATCTTCTTCAACAGTATTTTATAGTTTTCGTTGTATAAGTCTGTCATGTCCCTGGTTAAGTTTACTCCTAGATGTTTTATTGTAAGCGAAATTGTAAGTAATATTGTAAGTGAAATTGCTTTCTTAATTTACTTTTCAGATTTCTCATTGCTGGTGTATAGAAATGCAACTGATTTTTGTGCGTTGACCTTTTACCCACTCACTTTTTCCAATTTCTTTATGAATTCTAGAAGTCTTCCTGTGAATTCTATGTGTAGAATCACGTCTTCAAATAGAGAGGATTTTACTTCTTCCTTTTTCTTCTTCTTGCCTTATTGCTTTAGCTAGAACTTCTAATACAATATTGAGTAAGAGCAATGAGAATGGACATCCTTGTCTTATTCTTGATCTTAATGACAAAGCTCTCAATCTTTCTCCATTGAGGGTAATGTTGGCTGTTGTTTTTTCATAAATGCCCTTTATTATATTGAGGGGATTTCCTTTTATTCTATCTTGCTGAAAGTTTTAATCAAGAAAGGGTGCTTTTGACATAGAGGCAGGACCAAGATGGTGGAATAGCCGGATGCTTCTGGCGATCCCTCTTACAACAAAGACCTGAAAAAACAAGTGAAATGACCATATTTATGACAAGCTAGAAGCCCTGAGCATCAAAGGCAAAGTTAGAAAAATGGACTGAGGGAGAAATGGTTTAGAAGCAGAGAGGAGTTGTTGGACCTGAATCTACAGGATCCCTCAGGCACCATTCCCGGGAGCAGCTGTAGCAGGCTGGTAGTGAAAACCCCAGTCAACACTCCTTTCCCCCACCTTTCTTTGTCTTGCTAACCACAACCTTGTTTTAAACAACATTTTTCAGGAAGTCACAGCAGATGGTGGCACCAACCACTGAATTAGCCCAAGCTGCATGTTGAAGCGTGCACAGATTGAAGAGATCACGTCCTTCAACTGACTCCCGAACCTGATTGTCACCGGAAAGAATGGTATTTCCCAGCCCATGATTTCACCTGATTCCATTTTACAAGCGAGAAGTCCCACTACACATACATCTGATGGAAGATGCTTTAATATCCAGACCTCCAAATATGGGCATGGGAGGGCTAAGGGCAGAGAGTTCCGGGTATCAAACCCAAACCCCAATGCCATTAGAAACAAAAAGCTCCCCAGCCATCTTAGATGGTAAGTACGTGGCCTTATGGTTGTAGACCCCGCCTCACTCCATGAATGCTCAGACAATAAACTTGCCACTTTCCCTTGCAATTAGTGTCCATCTATTTCAATTGGCTAGCGTGCACAGATTGAAGAGATCACGTCCTTCAACTGACTCCCGAACCTGATTGTCACCGGAAAGAATGGTATTTCCCAGCCCATGATTTCACCTGATTCCATTTTACAAGCGAGAAGTCCCACTACACATACATCTGATGGAAGATGCTTTAATATCCAGACCTCCAAATATGGGCATGGGAGGGCTAAGGGCAGAGAGTTCCGGGTATCAAACCCAAACCCCAATGCCATTAGAAACAAAAAGCTCCCCAGCCATCTTAGATGGTAAGTACGTGGCCTTATGGTTGTAGACCCCGCCTCACTCCATGAATGCTCAGACAATAAACTTGCCACTTTCCCTTGCAATTAGTGTCCATCTATTTCAATTGGCTAGTAAGACAGAACAAGAACCTGAGTGGTATTCGGTTACAAATTATGGTGACTCTGCCAGAATGGCCAACTGCGAAACCCAGGCGGTGAGTATCTGGACTGCCCATACCCCTTAAGGCGTGGCCCCAATCTCATTTGATCAGTAAGGAGTCTCGTGTGGCCACTGTGATTCCTGCTCAGGACGAAGTCTACTGGGTCCCCATCTCAGCTCAGGAGCAGAAACTGGACGGGAGAGGCCTCTAACTTCAGGTAAGCATACTGGACCAGGTTGTTCCACTGGTCTTAGGAATTCAGCAGGAAGAGGGTGGCCAAGTGCTGACCTAAGACCAGACTCCATAACAACGAGGGTAATAGGGGTTGTGACCTATGGGACCCACTCTTGCCTAATTAAGGGCCCCTTGCCCCACTGGTGATCTAGGGGGGTTCAAGTCCCTCTGCAGTTTTTTCAGAACACTCTTCTTCCCTTTCTCATCCTAGTATCCACTCTGCTGTCTTTTTGCTCTCCATCTTTTATTTCCTCTCCACATGGAAAAGGGTGTTTTTTACCCCTGGGGAGACTGTAATCCGAAGAATTACCAACCCTGGCTGTGGGCTATAGATGTAGGTCTCGGTTTGGCAATAATCCAAAAAGACAAGCTTGAGAGTTCCTCCATAGCCTTAAGGTTTTTTTTTTTTTTTTCCTTAAAAAATAAAAAATCCAACCTCATTTGGGTTAGGGGCTGTGGTGTCTGACCCCTAATTAAATACAAGAGACAGAAACCTAGTAGTGGTAAATATCTAAGTGGGGGATAAAATTCAATACCTTGTGACTCCCCCTTAGGATGTGTCTTAAAGCACTGGGATTTTTTCAAATCTGAGGGAATGAAGAAAAAGAAATTAATTTTCTTCTGTAATGTAGCTTGGCCCCAGTGCCAACTAGGGAACCAACAAGAATGGCCAGTTGGTGGTTCTGTAGCTTACAGCACCATTTTAGAGCTAGATTTATTTTGTAAAAGAGAAGAAAAGTGGGATGAAATTCCCTGTGTATGGACCTTAATGGCCCTTTATAGTAACCAGGGTCTACAGAAACAGTGTAAAGTAATAGTTCAAAAGGGGGAAAGACAAAAGCCTAAAGAAAAGCAGGGGCCCCCCGTACATACACAATCAGAGGAGGATCCTATTCTTGGCCTCTCAGCCCCTCCCCCATATCAACCCATCTATCCGCAGACTCCCTAAATGGCCCCTGCTGACCCAAGACCAGGGGCTAGAGTGGCAGGGGGTGGGGCTCAGACCACAAGAGGAAGTGGGCCAAGGGAAACAAGCCCAGCAGTAGGGATGGCCTCCCCCTTCCACACCTGTAGTAGGCTATCTTTTAGCCAGGAGCCACTTGTATCCTCGAACAATAGAGGCCAATTCCCATTAAGGCAAGGAGCACTGCAGACGGTCAACCACAGGAGTATACTCTCATCCATGTACATTTTACCACCTCAGACTTGTTTAATTGGAAAAACAATTACCCACCTATAGGGAGGACCCCCTAAAGATGCATGATATGTTCTCCGTTTTCAACACCCACCAGCCCATCTGGGCAGATTGCCAAGCTCTAATGGAGGTCCTCCTTACAGCAGAAGAAAACAGAAAGACACTAGAAAAAGCTAGGCAACAGGCAGAGCGAGAACATACTGAGAACCTACAGCACCCAGTTAAACAAGAGGCATCCTTAGCCGTACCAGGGCAGGACCCCAACTGGGATCCCAAACAGGAACTAGGATAGAACAGGCTGAGGCCCTGCTGACACAGTCTACTAACAGGTCTAAAGGAGGGGCCTAAAAAACAAAACAAAAAAAAACCTTTCTAAAATATATGAAGTAATACAAAAACCTAAAGAAAATCCTTCTGAGTTTCTTGAAAGAATCTTTTAGGCCTTCCAACAACATGCACACCTGAATCCAGAAGCACAAGAGAATCAGTGGATGATTAATGTGATCTTCATCAGACTGAGCACTCCAGACATCAAGAAAAAGCTCCAGAATATGGAAGGGGGGCCGGGTATGCCAATATCTCAGTTGATAGCTATTGCTTTTTGTGTTTTTAACAACAGGGATCAGGACACTGACCAAAAACAAGATCAAGAAATGAGACGACGGGCCACCCTCTGGGCAGCATTTCTGACCCAACTGGCTCCTACAGGCCAGACCCATGTTTTCTGAAGCCGAGAGAGAGGCAAGAACCCTCTCAGAGAAGCCCAGGTAGCTGAGAGGCCGCCCAGCTTTGGGCCCAAACCAGTGCACATATTGCAAACAGGAGGGCTGCTGGCAATGAGAATGCCCCTGGAGAAGAAGGTATGAAGGAAATGTGAAGGGGGAATGCCAAGTGGTGAGTCAAGACCCAAGTTGACAGTAATGGGGCCCAGAGAATACAACTGACCCCCTTAAGCGTTCAGTTAAAATTTCCCCCAAAGAACCCTGCAAGTTGGGGGGGGGAAGTTGAGTTCTTACTGGATACCTGCACCACCCACTCAGTCTTGAACCAAGCCCCTGCCCCTCTATCTATTAAAACAACTCAAGCTGTAGGAGACATAGGGCAACCAGAAAAATGGAATTTCTTGAAACCCATCACCTGTAAAGCAAGGCCCACCAATTGGTGCATAGCTTCCTGTATATTCCAGAATGCTCTATCCCCCTGCTCGGGCAAGAAATCCTAACCAAATTAATAACCCAGGTCACGTTCGCCTCACCAGCAGTTGAGGTAAGTGTACCCCCAGAACAAGCATGGGTCTTACAGGCATTCCTCACTGATACCCAACAACCCCATGGTGAGAACTCCTTCCTAGAAAAACACTGGGAAGGGTTGGTAGACCCCCATGTGTGGGCTGAAGGACTCATGGGACGGGCAGTCTATGCCCAACCTGTTAGAATCCAACTCAAAGAAGGGGCTCCCAACCCCTGCTTGCAACAGTATTCCATCAGAAAAGAAGCGAAAGACAGACTCCAGGAGGTGGTAGTCGAGTTGCTGAAGTATGGATTCATCTGGCCTTGACTATCTCCCTACAACACCCCGATCCTCCCAGTGAAGAAACCAACTGTAGAGTATTGGTTTGTACAAGATCTGAGAGCCATCAGCCAAATCGTAAGTGACATATGCCCTGTGGTCATCAACCCATATATCCTATTACCTGCACTCCCAGGAGACAGCAAATGGTTCACTGCTTTAGACATAAAAGATGCCTTCTACTGCATCCCCCTTGAAAGAGTTTCTCAAGAAATCTTTGCTTTTCAGTGCGAAAACAAAAGTGGGCAAAGATCTCAGTATTGTTGGACAGTGCTGCCCCAAGCATTCGAAAATATCCCCACTATTTTTGGGGAATTCGTAGGGAGAGACCTCCAAAAGTTACAATTAGACGAGGGGCTCCTTCTTCAATATGTTGACGACCTGCTGATCGCCAGCACCAATAAAGAGGCCTCCGACAAAAATGCTATTAAAACCCTGAATCACCTGACGGCCTTAGGATATAAAGTCTCAAAAGAAAAGGCCCAGGTTACTCATCAAGCGGTCCAATACCTAGGCTTTTCCCTTACAGAGGGACAAAGAAGTCTCCTCCCAGCCCATAAAGAGGCTATTTGCCAAACTCAACTCCCCTCAACAAAGTGGCTACTCTGAGGATTTTGGGGGATGGCAGGGTCCTGCCGAATTTGGATACCTAACTTTCGGCTCATTGCAAAACCCCTATACAAGGCCACAAAGGGAGCAGATACTGACCCTTTTATATGGACACCCCAGTGCCAACAGGCATTTCAATAACTAAAAGCCGACCTTATGAGGGCTGCCACCCACGGCCTCACCAAATCTAACCAAGCCTTTTGAGCTCTGTGTACATGAGAGACAAGGAGTTGCTACTGGGGTCCTCACACAAATCCTGGGGCCCTTGAAGAGACAGTAGGGTATTTTTCAAAACAGACTCTGTAGCCCAGGGCTGGGCCACCTGCCTTAAGGCAGTGACAGCCACTTGTGATCTAACCCTGGAAGCTGAAATAATGACTATGCAACAGCTCATGGTAGTATACACCCCTCATGCAGTTTTGACCCTGCTAGAACAAAAGGGCAGACTCTGGATAACTACCAGTCAGATGGGAAGGTACCAGGCTATTTTACTAGACAACCTCTTGATGACCCTGAAGGTATGCGCCACCTTGAACCCTGCCAGCCTCCTCCCCACACCATCACAGGATCCCAACAACAACAGGATTGTGTCGAGATAATAGAAGAGGTCTTCTCAAGTCCGTCAGACCTGCAAGTCCAGCCACTAGGGGCTCCAGACCTAGAGCTGTTCACTGGTGGCAGCAGTTTTGCAAAGGAGGGTATGCCACACACTGGATATGCATTTGTCACCATCAAACCCACTCCAGAGGTGATCAAAGCCGAACCCCTAGCCACTGGGACGTTGGCACAAAAAGGCAGAAATAATAGCCTTAACCAGGCCCTCCGCCTAGCCACAGGTAAGAGGGTAACAGTTTGGACTGACTCACTTTATGCCTTCTCTGTGGTACATACCCACAGTGCCATGTGGCTAGAGAGGGGAATGTTAACAGCTAACAATAAAGAAATTGAACATGGACAACAAATACGAGAACTCTTGGAGGCTGTACTCCTACCCACTGAAGTAGCAGTTGTGTATGGCCTTGGACACCAGAAGGGGACATCTCCAGAGGCCCAGGGTAACAACTTTGCTGAACAAGCTGCCAAATGAGCAACATGACAGGTAAGCTCGCCCTGAACTCAGTCTGCCCAGGAGTGCCCCCTTCTCCATGGACCCCCTAAGGGATTTTCTGCCAGTTTATACCCTCAAAGACAAAAAAAAGGAAGGAAGAGTGGGGGTTCACTGAAAAAGAAGGACACTAGTATAAAAACCCTAAGGGCAAGGTATGTATACCTGAGGGACTATTGTGGATGACCCTCAAAACCCTCCATGAAGGTACCCATTGGGGAGCAGAGGCTACTCAAAACTGGGCTAGACCCATAATGGCAGGACCTCGAATGACCCGTGTCATCTGAGAAATAGTTGGCAGATGTGAAATTTGTTGCCATAACACCTGTGACATACATAGCTACCCCCTATTCAAGGAACATAATATAGAGGACAATACCCATAAGAAGACTGGCAGATGGGCTTTACAGTCATGCCCTCTGCCCCTGGAGGCCTGAGATACCTACTAGTCTTGGTAGATACCTTTACCAATTGGGTTGAAACTTGCCTGTGCAAGACAGAAAAAGCTGCAGAAGTGACAAAGGCCTTGTTAGAACAATTCAGCATGTGGTTTGGGCTCCCAGCCTCCATCCAGTCAGACAACAGGCTGACCTTGGTGGCTGAAATAATGCACTCCATCTCCTCTGTGTTGGGAGTAAAGTGGAAATTACATGCTGCCTGGAGGCCCCAATACTCAGGAAAAGTAGAGAAGATGAACCACATCTTAAAAAAGACTACTACCAAACTGTGTCAAGAAACCTACCTACCTTGGGTAAATGCTCTGGCACTGGCTCTCTTGAGGGTAAGCATTGCTCCTAGAAGCAGGCTTAAATTAAGCCCTTTTGAAATGTTATATTGGAGGCCCTTCCTAATGCAGGTGGGCTAAGACCCTCACTTAGAACAAAAGGCCTCGATCTGAGCTTACCTACAAGCCTTGCAGACAGCTCAGTCATCAATGGCTCAATACTCTGAAAAAGCTCTGTCCTTTCCTTCTGATACCCCTCTCCATTCTTTCTAGCTGGGTAACTGGGTTCTCTTTAAACACTGGGTGACAGATCGTGGCCTACAGGAAGCATGGGGGGAACCCCATCTTGTTTTATTAACCACTCACTCCTCTGTAAAACTAGAGGGAGTGAGGCCTTGGGTCCATTACACCCAGATAAAGAAGGCTCCACCTGTTGCCGAGGCCAGAACTTCTAGAGACACAGAAACAGTTCACTGTGACCCTCCCTGGAAAGCAGAACAGACAGCAGACCTCAGATAGCTGTTCAAGAAAAATAATCCTTAAGAGATAAGTGAAAATGGGTTTTTGCCTGAGATGTTGTATTTCAAACACCTCTGTTAACCTTCCATATAAGCTGTTTAATAGCTTTTTAAAAAAAATTTTATTTTGCTTTAAGTGAAAGTTTACAAACCAAGTCAGTCTCTCATACATAAACTAATATACACCTTGTTATGTACTCCTAGTTGCTCTTCCTCTAATGAGACAGCACACTACTTCTCTCCATCCTGTATTTCCATGTCCATTCAGCCAGTTCCTGACCCCCTCTGCCCTCTCATCTCTTCTCTAGACAGGAGCTGCCCACATAGTCTCACATGTCTACTTGATCCATGAAGCTCACTCTTCAACAGGTATCATTTTCTATCCCATGGTCCAATCCAATCCCTGTCTGAAGAGTTGGCTTTGGGAATGGTTCAGTCTTGGGCTAACAGAAGGTCTGGGGACCATGATATCTGGGGTCCTTCTAGTCTCAGTAAGACCATTAAGTCTGGCCTTTTTACGAGAATTTGAGGTGCGCATCCCACTGCTCTCTTGTTTCCTCAGGGGTTCTCTGTTGTGTTCCCTGTCAGGGTAGTAATAGTTATTTTTAATCACCTCTGCTACTCTTAATGGTATGATGCTAAGCCTAACCCTCACTTTTGTCTTGGGCTGGACTGGGAGACCTGTCGCTGCCTCCCCTAATACCTGACTCAAACCCTAATCTTCCAAGGGGTAAAAATACTGTCATTCAAATTTCTTACGCTGCCGCCACTGGGTGCTATCTCAAAAATTCTTGGATGTGTTATCAACATTCCCAGAGTGAGGGGTGTGGCCTACCTACCGCTGTCCCTGAAAACAATTTCTCAAATGTACCCCAAGTAATCCAAGGATAGAGAGCCTCCATATATACCCTCACCCCAATTTTCATCGTGACCCTCCTTAATATACCACAGAAATACCCTTGTTTTAGTGTGACTGACTTTATAACTAAACCCAGGGGAACCAGTCTATTTGGGAGAACACTAAAAACCTAATTTGGAATCACACACTCTCCCAGCTTACTGATCCCTTCACCTTTACTGATAAAACCTGGGAATGGGCTTCAGACTGGAACTCTGTATCATGTTCCCCAAATACAACTCATGCTTGTCTTAATGACAGTAGAAATGTTTGTGGAAATGACTCTAAACCAATGCCTTGTAAATACTTAATACAAGGGCTGTGTCCTTGGGTGTTAGTACCTCGATATCCTAGCAACTGGCCCCAGCTGTCTCATGCTTGCGCTAATAAGACCCTCCAGAAACTCTGGGAGCCTCGTGTCAGTTAAGAACTACTTGGAGACCCCCAGGCCTCTGACCAGGGCGTGTAGGTACTGATCCCTGGTATACCAAACAAACGTCACCCTAAATACTCATCAGACATGTCCCCTACCTGGATATATCCTCATTTGTGGGTAATCCTCACTTCCCCAATTGTATATCCCTATACAAGATGACCTCCAAGTTGTAGCCACCCATTACCTAAACCCCTTCCTCACAAATGGGCAGTGTGCATTAGTCCACATACAACACCCGTAACTATCTTTAACAGCAGCAGAGAGGGAGGGGTTTTAGATAACACTATCTTTTGGGCAATAAATCCATTCAACCTGACAGTACCCTGGGCAGGCATTTTAAATCATGAGCTCATGCTGGCCAAGCTCACTTACACCCTAGAGCGCGTTGCTAATGAAACAGGAACTTCCATCAAGGTTCAACAACAATCCCTAGATTCCCCCATTAATGTGGTCATTGACAGCACTATGGTGCCAGATTTCCTTCTCACTAAGGAAGGAAGAGTGTATGCCATGGCTAATACCTCATGTTGTACGTATATTAATAACTCAGCCAAAGTAGAGGTCGATATTCAGCACATTCTTGAACAAACATCTTGGTTTAAAAGGCTACAAACCACCCTCATATCTGCCAACAATCTGCCTGACATTACCAGTGGCTTAAAAGGAGGGTGGTTCGCACAATCGTGTAGCTGGTTATGGCCCCTAGTTGCCCCAAACTGCATGATCCTCGCTCTTCTTCTATTTGGCCCTCCCATTTTTAATTGTCTTGTAAAGTTTGTTTCTTACAGACTTGAAAAGCTACATTTCCCAATGGTAGCAGTCTAAGGATTCCAGCCGGTCCCCTAAGAAGCAGCAGTACAGAGGTTCCATGAAGGCCCCTAACTTAACCCCTTTTCAGCGTGTACAATATACAGAAGATGAGACCTCCACCCCAATCCACCCTTTTTAAAGATTGAGAGGAACCTGTTAGAGGAAGGATTGAAAACCCCATTCAATACCCCTTCCCCCCTTTTCTTTGTCTTGCTAATGAAAAGCTTGTTTTCAGGAAGTCGCAGGAGGTAGTGGCTCCATTCATGGAGTTAACCCAAGCTACACATTGAAGCATGCACAGATTGAAGAGATCACATCCCTCAACCGACTCCTGGACCCGATTATCACCAGAAAGAATGATATTTCCCAGTCCATGACTTCACCTGATTCCATTTTAGAGCAAGGGGTCCCACTACATGCATATCTGATGGAAAATGATTTAATATCCAGACCTCCAAATACAGGCATGGAAGGGCTAAGGGGAGAGAGCTCTGGGTACCAAACCCAACCCTCAATGCCATTAGAAACAAAAAGCTCCCCACACCCCTTAGATGGTGAGCACATGGCCTTATGGTTACAATACTCCACGTCAGTTGTTGTATGCACAGACAATAAACTTACCACTTTCTGTTTCCCTTGCAGTTACTGTCCATCTTATTTCAATTGGCTAATGAGACAGGATAAGAGTCCGAGTGGCATTCTGTTACAGTAGTAGAGTTCAGCTGCAGTTTCCTCAGGGAGAAGCAGCCAGCCTACTCACACCTCTGGAACCAGAGAAGAACAACACTCTTAGCAACAGGTGAGTATTGTATATCTTACCTTGTCCCCCACCCCTAAGCTAACCTCAGAGGCTGTTGATTTCCCTGGGCCTGAGATTGGCCTTATGGGCACCTGGAGCCATTCTCCTGGGCTTGGAGAAGGAATGAATTAGCAGCTGGTGGAAAAGATAATTTGCCAGCTCCACTAACCTGGGGAGCTCTGGACAGAAGTGGCTACTGTCCAGGCATAAATGGTCCATGTACTTTGAATACCTTCCCCCCTGCAGGGAACTGTGTGGGCCTTTTTCATGAGAATAGGCCCTTGTTGGCAGACTGCAACTGTTTCAGGTGTGCAGCAGACAGCTGGGTATTTGATGACTGATATCACTAGCCTATTTAGGGTCCTCACCTACCCACATCAGGGGCCTAAGGACTGGCGGCTCCAGTCAGGTCACCCAGCCACTCATGACAGGGGTCCAAGGATAACTGGTACCTCCCAGCCCTTAAAACCAAAAGAATTGGGTGCCCATTGTCCATCTGCAGAACCCACACACTTGTACACTTTAGAGAAGAGGGACATGGTTTCCTCAGAGTCACTTGGGGGATGATTCTCACCCCCATGCCTTGTTCAGAACGTGATCCCCTGCTGCAATAAGATACTGATACCTAAACCAATCACTTGTGCCCCCCAAGCCTGTAGGACAGAGCCTGTATCACACACTTGATAACCAGCTACCTGGACACCTGAGCTGAATCCATACAAGAAAAGTGAATGGACTCCTAGAATAATATGCCTGATAACACCTCTAGCCATCTGGTGACAGGATGTCAGAGCTTCAAAGCTGAAAATAAGCTAGCCCACTCAAGCAACCCATTTGGGCGTATCTAAACAAAAGAAAGCAAGCAAGGATACGGTAAATAAACGTAAAATAAACTAATACAATAACTTACAGATGGCTAGGAGAAAACAGTCAATATCAAAGCACATAAAGAAACAGACCATGATAGCTTCAACAAGCTCTCAAAACAAAGAATGAAGGGATCTTCTAGATGAAAGTGACTTCCTGGAATTACCAGATGCAGAATACAAAATATACAGAACTGTTTCAGACATTGGAAGAAGACCAGGCAATATGCAGAACAAGCCAAGGGATGCAAGAATCCATAGAGAGATGGCAATCAGAAATTCGGAAGATTAACTATAAAATTACAGACTTAGACAACTCAATAGAAAGTCAGAGGAGCAGAATTGAGCAAGTGGAAGGCAGAGCTGGTGAGTTTGAAGATAAAGCACTTGGCACCAATATATTTGAAGAAAAATCAGATAAAAGAATTTTTTAAAAAATGAAGAAACCTCCATAATCATGTAGGACTTTATCAAGAGAAATAACCTACGTATGATTGGAGTACTAGAACAGGGAGGGATAACAGAAAATACAGACGGAATTGTTGAAAATTTGTTGGCAGAAAACTTCCCTGGTATCATGAAAGATGATAAGATATCTATCCAAGGTGCTAATCGAACTCCACATGAGGTAGATTTTAGAAGAAAGTCACCAAGACATATTATAATCAAGCTTGCCAAAACTAAAGAGAGAATTTTAAGAGCAACTAGGGATAAATGGGAAACTCTGGTGGCGTAGTGGTTAAGTGCTATGGCTGAAGAGTTGGCAGTTCTAATCCGCCAGGTGCTCCTTGGAAACTCTATGGGGCAGTTCTACTCTGTCCTGTAGGGTTGCTATGAGTCGGAAGCGACTAGATGGCACTGGGTTTGGTTTGGTTTTTAGGGATAAATGAAAAGTCACTTACCAAGGAGTCTCGATAACAAGCTTGGACTACTTGGCAGAAACCATGTAGGCAAGAAGAAAATGGGATGACTTAAAGCATTGAAGGAAAAAAATTGCCAGCCAAGAATCATATATCCAGTAAAACTGTCTCTCAAATATGAAGGTAAAATTAGACATTTCCAGATAAACAGAAGTTTAGAGAATTAGTAAAAACCAAAGCAAAACTACAAGAAATACTAAAGGGAGTTCTCTGGTTAAAAAATCAATAATATCAGGTATCGACCCAAGACTAGAGTACTGGACAGAGGTATCAGATATCAACCCAGACAGGGAAATCATAAAAATAAATCAAGATGTAAAAAACACTCAAAACAGCGAAGCGGTGATGTCATTATGTAAAAGAAGACGACATTTAAATAAGAAAGAGGGACTAAGAAATGTCAGATCTTTCAAATGGAGAGGAAGACAAGATGATATAAAGATATAAAAGTTGGGTTTAAACATAGAAAAATTGGGTTAAATATTAAAGTAGCCACAAATGAGACTGACTATCCTACTCATCAAAATAAAACATAAGAAAAAAATGGAGACTCAGCAGAAACAAAATCAACAACAACAAATAAGAGGAAAAGATATGTAGCACAAGAAATTAAGTGGGAAAAAGAAACTGTCAACAACACACAAAAAGACATCAAAATGACAGCACTAAACTCATACCTGTCCATAATTATGCTGGATGTAAATGGACTAAATGCACTGATAAAGAGACAAAGAGTGGCAGAATGGATTAAAAAAAAAAAAAAGTGATTCACCTGTATGCTGCCTAGAAGAGACACACCTTAGACTTAGAGACATAAACTGAAACTCAAAGGATGCATAAAAAATATATAAAGCAAACAATAATCAAAAAGGGCAAGAGTGGCAATGTTAACTTCTTACAAAAGAGACTTTAAAGTTAAATCCACCGCAATGGATAAGGAAGGACACTATATAACGATTAAAGGAAAATATACCAGGAGGATATAACCATATTAAATGTTCATGCATCCAATGACAGGGCTGCAAAATACATAAAAATAACTCTAACGGCATTGAAAAATGAGATAAACAGCTCTACGATTATAGTAGGAGACTTCAAAACACAACTTTCAGTGAAGGACAAGACACCCAAAAAGAAGCTCAATAAAGACACGGAAGATCTAAATGCCACGATCAAGCAAATTGAACTTACAGACATATACAGAACACTCCACCCAACGGCAGCCAAGTATACTTTCTTTTCTAGTGCACATAGAATATTCTCTAGAATAGGCCACATATTAGGTCATAAAGCAAGCCTTAGCAGAATTCAAAACATCAAAATATTACAAAGCATCATCTCTGACCATAAGGCCGTAAAAGTAGAAATCAATAACAGGAAATGTAGGGAAAAGAAATCAAACCCTTGGAAACTAAAGAGTATCTTGCTCAAAAACAACTGGGTTATAGAAGACATTAAAGATGAAATAAAGAAATTCACAGAATCCCATGAGAATGAAAACACTTCCTATCAGAGCATTTGGGACACAGCAAAAGCAGCACTCAGACATCAATTTATATCAATAAATGCACACATACAAAAAGAAGAAACGGCCAAAATCAAAGAACTATCCCTACAACTTGAATAGAAAAAGAGCAACAAAAGAAACACTCAGGCACCAGAAGGAAGCATATAATAAAAATTAGAGCAGAATTAAATGAAATAAAAAACAGAAAAAACAATTGAAATAATAAGACCAAGAGCTAGTTCTTTGAAAAAATTAACAAAATTGGTAAACCATTGGCCAAACTGACAAGAGAAAAACAGGAGAGGAAGCAAACAACCTGAAAAAGAAATGAGATGGGTGATATTACAACAGACCAAACAAATTAAAAGGATCATATCAGATTACTATGAAAAATTGTACTCTAACAAAATTGAAAGCCTCGAAGAAGTGGATGACTCCCTAGCAACACATTGCCTACCTAGACTAACACAAACAGAGGTAAAACAACTAAATAGACCCATAAAAGAAGAGATTGAAAAGGTAATCAAAAAGCTCCCAACAAAAAAAACAGCCCTGGCTCAGACAGCTTCACTGCAGAGTTCTACCAAACTTTCAGAGAAGAGTTAACACCACTACTACTAAAGGAATTTCAGAGCATTCTATGAAGCTAGCATATCCCTGATACTAAAACCAGGTAAAGACACTAAAAAACACAAAAAACAATTACAGACTTATATCCCTCATGAACTTAGATGCAAACATCATCAACAAAAGTCTAGCCAATAGAATTCAACAGCATATCAAAAAAAATTTCACCATGACCAACTGGGATTCATACCAGGTATGCAGGGATGATTCAACATTAGAAAAACGATTAATGTAATCCATCATGTAAATAAAACAAGAATCGTGATTTTATCAATTGATGCAGAAAACGCATTTGACAAAATGCAACACCTATTCATGATAAAAACTCTCAGCAAAGTAGGAATAGAAGGAAGATTCATCAACATAATAAAGGGCATTTACACAAAAGTGAACAGCCAACATCATCCTAAATGGAGACAGTCTGAAAGCATTCCCCATGAGATCAGGAACCAGACAAGGATGCCCTTTATTACCACTCTTATTCAACATTGTGCTGGAGGTCCTAGCCAGAGCAATTAGGCCAGGTAAAGAAATAAAGTGCATCCAGATTTGTAAGGAAGAAGTAAAGGCATTTTACTTTTTGCAAATGACATGATCTTATACCCAGAAAACCCTAAGGAATCCTCAAGAAAACTGCTGGAACTGATAGAAGAGTTCAGCAGAGTATCAGGATACAAGATGAACATTAAAAAATGAGTTGGATTCCACTACAGCAACAAAAAGAACATTGAAGAGGAAATCACCAAATCAATACCACTTACAGTAGCCTGCAAGAAGATAAAGTGCTTAAGAATAAATCTTACCAGAGACATAAAAGACATAAAAAGAAAACTACGAGATACTACTGCAAGAAACCAAAAGAGACCTACATAAGTGGAAAAACATACCTTGCTCATGGATAGGAAGACTTAGCATTGTAAGAGTCTACTCTACCAAAAGCCATATAATGCAATTCTGATTCAAATTCCAATGGCATTTTTTAATGCAATGGAGAAACAAATTATGAACTTTCCATATATGGAAGGGAAAGAGGCCCCAGATAAGTAAAGCATTACTGAAAAAGAAGAACAAAGTGGGAGGCCTCACACTACCTGATTTTAGAACCTATTGTACCACCACAGTAGTCAAAACAGCCTGGTACTGGTATAACATCAGATACACAGACCAATGGAATAGAATTGAGAATCTAGACATAAATCCATCCACAAATGAGCAGCTGATATTTGACAAAGACCGAATGTGAGTTAAATGGGGAAAAGACAGTCTTTTTAACAAATGATGCTGGCGTAAGTGGATCTCCATCTGCAATAAAATGAAACAAGATCATACCTCACATCATGCACAAAAACTAACTCAAAATGGATCAAAGATGTAAATATAAAATCTAAAACGATAAAGATCATGTAAGAAAATACGGACAATGCTAGGAGCCCTAATACATGGCATAAATAGTACACAAAACATTACTAACAGTGCACAAACACCAGAAGAGAAACTAGATAACTGGGAGCTCCTAAAAATCAAACACCTATTCTCACTCATCCAAAGACTTTAACAAAAGACAAAAAAGATTACCTACAGACTGGGAAAAAGTTTTTAAGTATGACATTTCCCCTCAGAGCCTGATCTCTAAAATTTACATGATATTGCAAAACATCAGCTACAAAAAGACAAATAACCCAATTAAAAAATGGCTAAAGATATGAACAGTCACTTCACTAAAGAAGACATGTAGGTGGCGAACAGATACATGAGAATCATTAGCCATCAGAGAAATGCAAATCAAAACTACGATGAGATTCCATCTTACTCCAACAAGGCTGGCATTAATCCAAAAAACACAAAATAATAAATGTCGGAGAAGCTGTGGAGAGACTGGAATGCTTACACACTGCTGGTGGGAATGTAAAATGATACAACCACTTTGGAAATCGATTTGGCGCTTCCTTAAAAAGGTAGAAATAGAGCTACGATACAATCCAGCAATCCCACTCCTTGGAATACATCCTAGAGTAATAAGAGCCTTTACAGGAACAGATATATGCACACCCATGTACACTGCAGCACTGTTTACAATAGCAAAAAGTTGGAAGCAACCAAGGCGGCCATCAATGGCTGAACGGACAAATTATGGTATATTCATGCAATGGAATACTACGCATTGATGAAGAACAATGATGAATCCATGAGACATTTCACAACATGGAGGAACCTGGAAGGCTTTATGCTGAGTGAAATCAGTCAGCTGCAAAGGGACATATATTGTATAAAAACCAAAAAACCAAACCCACTGCCATAGGATTGATTCCCACTCATAGCAACCCTATAGGACTAAGTAGAACTGCCCCGTAGAGTTAGCAAGGAGCACCTAGTGGATTCAAACTGCTGAGCTTTTGGTTTGCAGCCATGGCACTTAACCACTATGACACCAGGGTTTCCAAATATTGTACACAAATATTGTATAAAACCAGTATTATAAGAACTTGAGAAATAGTTTAAACAGGGAAGAAAATATTCATTGATGGTTACAAGAAGTGGGGGGGGGGAGGGAAGGAAGGAGGGAGGGAGGGAGAGAGGTTTTTACTAATCAGATAGTAGATAAGAACTATTTTAGGTGAAGGGAAAGACAACACACAATACAGGAGAGGTCAGCACAACTGGAGTAAATCAAATGGAAAGAAGTCTCCTGAATAAACTGAATGCTTTGAAGGCCAGTGTAGCAGGGGCAGGGTTTTGGGGACCATGGTTTCAGGGGACATCTAAGTCAATTGGCATAATAAAATCTATTAAGATAACATTCTGCATCCCACTTTGGAGGGTGCCATCTGGAGTCTTAAATGCTAGCAAGCAGCTATCTAAGATGCATCAACTAGTCTCAACCCACATGGAGCAATGGAGAATGAAGAATACCAAAGACACAAGGTAATTATGAGCCCAAAAGACAGAAAGGGCCACATAAACCTGAGACCAGAAGAATTAGATGGTGCCTGGCTACTGCCCTGACAGGGAACACAGCAGAGAACTCCTGAGGGAGAAGAGCAGTGGGATGCAGACTCAAATTCTCACAAAAAGACCAGAGTTAATGGTCTGATTGAGACTAGAATGACCCCGGTGGTTATGTCTCCAGACATTCTGTTATCCCAAGACAGGAACCATTCCCAAAGCCAACTCTTTAGACAGGGTTTGGACTGGACAATGGGATAGAAAATGATATGGCTGAAGAGTGAGCTGCTTGGATCAAGTAGACACACGAGCCTATGTTGGCATCTCCCGTTTGGAGGCGAGATGGAAGGGTAGAGGGAGTCAGAAGCTGGTTAATGGATACAAAAAGAGGGAGTCGAGGGAAGGAGTGTGGTGTCTCATTAGGGGAAGAGCTATTAGCAGTATATGGCAAGGTGTGTATAAATTTTTTTATGAGGGACTGACTTGATTTGTAAACCCTCACTTAAAGTACAGTTTTAAAAAAGGTGTTGTTTAATGCATCAACTGAAATGCACTTCTGTTCTTTTGTTCTGTTGATGTGATGTATCACTTTGATACATTTTCTAATGTTGAACCATCTTTGTATACCTGCTATAAATTTCACCTGGTAGTGGGTATATTTCTCTTAACATGCCGTTGAATTCTGTCAACTGGCATTTTGTTGGGAATTTTGACAGCTATATTCATAAGAGATATTGGCCTATAGTTTTCTTGTGTTGTCTTCATCTGCCTTTGATATCAAAGTGATGGTGGCTTCATAGAGTGAGTTGAGGAGTATCCCTCTACCCTCTATCTTTTGAAAGACTTTGAACAAGATGGATGTCAGTTCTTTTCTATATGTTTGGACGAATTCCCCAACGAAGTCATCTGATCCAGAACTTTTTTTGTCGGGAATTTTTTGGATTACTGGTTGAATCTTTTCACTTGTTATGGTCTGTTAAGATTTTCTGTTTTTCTTGAGCCAGTTTAGGTATGTTGTGTACTTCTAAGAAGTTGTTCACTTCATCTAAGTTATTAAGTTGGTTGGGAAGATATATTTTCCCAGTCTATAAGTGCATAATATTTTGTTTAAAAATATTTTTATTTCTGTCAATTCAGTTGTGATTTCTTCACTTTCATGTCTTATTCCATTAATTTCATCTTTTTTCTTTTTTCAGTCTCATTAAAGGCTTGTCTATTTCATTAATCTTTTTGAAGAACCAACTTCTGGTTTTATTGACATTATTGTTATTTCTGTTTTCCATTTCATTTATTTCTGCATTGATGATTGTGATTTTCTTTCCTTTTTTTCTTTTTTTGGTGGCTTTATGCTGCTATTCTTCTTTTTCTAATCCTTCAAGCTGTAGAGTTAGGTTATTGATTTGAAATCTTTCTTCTTTTTTCATAGAGGTGTTCATTGCCCTTAATTTCTTTCCTCTCGTGACTGCCTTCACTGTATCCCATACATTTTGGTGTGCTGTGTTTTTATTTTCATTTGACTCTAAGTATTTTCTGATTTCTGTTTTTATTTTTTCATTGGTCCATTGGCAGTTTAACCGTGTTAATTTCCACATATTTTTTTATTTTCCAGTTTTCTTTTTGTAGTTAATTTCTAGATTCACTTCATTGGGGTTAGAGAAAATTCTTTATATTATCTCAATATTTTTAAATGTATTGAGACTTTCTTTATGGCTTAACATATGGTCTATCCTGGAAAATGATCCCTGTTCAGTAGAGTAGAATATATATTGTACTATTGTTGAGTGGAGAGCTCTATATATGTTGATTAATTCTGTTCGGTTTATTCAGCTCCTCTTTTTGCTTGTTCATTTTTTTTCTAGTTCTTCTGTCCATAATTGAAAGGGATGTATGAAGTCTCCAGATATTATTTTAGTGCTATTTCTCCCTTTAATTTTATCAGCGTTTGCTTTGTATATGTAGGTGCTTTAATGGTCTGCTCATATATACTTAATAATTGTCATTCTTCTTGATGAATTGACTGTTTTTCATCATATCATTTATCTACTATATATATAATTATATCCATCTTTATCGCTCCTAAAAAATTTTTTTACGTATTCTATTTTTTGGGAAAATATACTCAGCAGTTTATACACCCATGCAAAAATTTCTGTTGTTCAGTGACATCGGCTACATTATTCATGTTTTGTTACCATTCTCAACAACTCTTCTCATATTTGTTACTGGGTGGAAACCCTAGGTTCTTTTTTGGCCTGACTCATACTGGCCAAAAATGAGAGACGGAAGCGGGTTAACAAGAAAGGCACTTTTGTTTCATTGTACAAGGGAAAGGAGTCAGTTGGACCTGCTGCTGCCATGACTGCTTCCCAATGGTGAGGAGACAAGTTACTTTTAAGGGCATTACAAGTAGGAAGTTCATAATAGTTACCTCAACAATGTTATTAATTATACTGTGCAGGCACAATGGGGTTTACATATAACCTGCAAGCAAAAACATGATTCAGATGCAAAGCAGGGGGGTAGGAAACCCAGTAAAGGAAGCAGGATTTTTAATGGAGCCCTGTCAGGGAGCAAACCAAGCAGAGAAAACAGCATTTTTAATGCAATATTGTGGGAGCTCTGTCTCACATTGTATACCACAGTTAACTTAGACTTACTGCCACGTAGACCATTCATCTATACCTTAGAGTTACTGTTTTCAATTTGAACTGATACAGATAATGTTTTAAAAGAGTACAATGCTGCAGGTAAACATTGTTTACTAATTCAGCTAAACTGTTGTTTACTTTGAAGATGATGTCAGGGGATAGTTTTGGTTTGAGGTTCAAAAATTTCCTGAGGGCAACAGATTTAGGTGTCCCTCCAGCATCGGTGGATCCAGTGTGTCTGAATTCTATAAGAAATCTTCAGTTCTACATGTCCTTCTCTTTTGATTAGAACTCGTTTGCTGGGTCCTTAATTAAAATGATTTCTAACAAATTTTGACTTAAGGTGTATTTCATCTGATATAAGATTGTCACCCCAGTTATCTTTTGATATTTGGTATGAGAGTAGTTTTTCCACTCTTTCATTTTTAACCTGTTTCTTTGGGTTTAAAGTGTTACCCTTCTAAACAGCATATAACTGGATAATGTTTGTTTATTCATTCTGTCGCTCTGCCTTTTGATTGGAGCGGATAGTCCATTTACAGTCACTGTAATGACTGATAAGGAAGGACTTACTACTACCACTTTGTTATTTGCTTTTTGTGTACATTAAGCCTTATCTGTCTATTTCCTCTAGTACATGCAGGTTTCGTTGCAGAACACCACAGTAAAGTAAATGTTGTTCGTTGTCGTTAGGTGCCGTCAAGTCAGCTCCAACTCATAGCAGCCCTGTGCACAACAGAAGGAAACACTGCCCAATCCTGCGCCATCCTTACAATCGTTGTTATGCTTGAGCCCACTGTTGCAGCCACTGTGTCAATCCACCTCCTTAAGGGTCTTCCTCTTTTCCACTGACCCTGTACCTTGCCAAGCATGATGTCCTTCTTCAGAGACTGATCCCTCCTGACAACATGTCCAAAGTATGCAAGGCGCAATCTCGCCATCCTTGCTTCTAAGCAGCATTCTGGTTGTACTTCTTCTAAGACAGATTTATTCATTCTTATGGCAGTCCATGGTATATTCAATATTGTTCACCAACACCACAATTCAAAGGCATCAATTCTTCTTTGGTCTTCCTTATTCATTGTCCAGCTTTCACATGCATATGATGCGATTGAAAATGCCATGGCTTGGGTCAGGCACTCCTTAGTCTTCAAGTTGACATCGTTGGTCTTGAACACTTTAAAGAGGTCCTTTGCAGCAGATTTACCCAGCAATGCATCTTCTGATTTCTTGACTGCTGCTTCCATGGCTGTTGACTGTGGATCCAAGTAAAATGAAATCCTTCACAACTTCAATCTTTTCTCCATTTATCATGATATTGCTCATTGGCCCAGTTGTGAGGATTTTTGTTTTCTTTATGTTGAGGTGGAATCCATACTGAAGGCTGTGGTCTTTGATCTTCATCAGTAAGTGCTTCAAGTCCTCTTCACTTTCAGCAAGCAAGTTTGTGTCATATGCATAATGCAGGTTGTTAATGAGTCTTCATCCAATCCTGATGCCCTGTTCTTCTTCATATAGTCCAGCTTCTTGGATTACTTGTTCAGCATACAGATTGAATAGGTATGGTGAAAGAATACAACGCTGACGCACACCTTTCTTGACTTTAAACCAATCAGTACTCCCTTGTTCTGTGCAAACAACTGCCTCTTGACCTAT
This sequence comes from Elephas maximus indicus, assembly GCF_024166365.1. Taxonomy (NCBI): domain Eukaryota; kingdom Metazoa; phylum Chordata; class Mammalia; order Proboscidea; family Elephantidae; genus Elephas; species Elephas maximus. The sequence continues at coordinate 14,193,847 of NC_064847.1, forward strand.
GTAAAGGTTCCTCATGAGCACAATAAAGAGTTCTGGAATTCCCATTCTTTGCAATGTTATCCACAATTTGTTATGATCCACACAGTCAAATGCCTTTGAATAGTCAATAAAACACAGGTAAACATCCTTCTGGTATTCTCTGCTTTCAGCCAGGATCCATCTGACATCAGCAATCATATCCCTGGTTCCACATCCTCTTCTGAAACTGGCCTGAATTTCTGGCAGTTCCCTGTCGATATACTGCTGCAGCCGTTTTTGAATGATCTTCAGCAAAATTTTGCTTGCATGTGATATTAATGATATTGTTCTATAATTTCCACATTCGGTTGGATCGCCTTTCGTGGGAATAGGCATAAATATCGGCCTCTTCCAGTCAGTTGGCCAGGAAGCTGTCTTCCATATTTCTTGGCACAGACGAATGAGCATCTCCAGCACTGCATATGTTTGTTGAAACATCTCAATTGATATTCCATCAATTCCTGGAGCCTTGTTTTTCACCAATGCCTTCAGAGGAGCTTGGACTTCTTCCTTCAGTACCATCAGTTCCTGATCATATGCTACTTCTTGAAATGGTTGAACATCGACTAATTCTTTTTGGTATAATGACTCTGTGTATTCCTTCCATCTTCTTTTGGTGCTTCCTGCATCATTTAATATTTTCCCCATGGAATCCTTCACTATTGCAACTCGAGGCTTGAATTTTTTCTTCAGTTCTTTCAGCTTGGGAAACACTGGGCGTGTTCTTCCCTTTTGGTTTTCCATCTCCAGCTCTTTGCACATGTCATAATAATACTTTGTCTTCTCAAGCCGCCCTTTGAAATCTTCTGTTCAGTTCTTTTACTTCATCAATTCTTCCTTTTGCTTTAGCTGCTCAACATTCGAGAGCAAGTTTCAGAGTCTCCACCAACACCTTTCTTGGTCTTTGCTTTCTTTCCTGTCTTTTCAATGACCTCTTGCTCTCTTTATGGATGATGTCCTTGATGTCATTCCACAACTTGTCCGGTCTTCGGTCACCAGTGTTCAATTCGTCAAATCTATTTTTCAGATGGTCTCTAAATTCCCATGGGATATACTCAAGGTCATATTTTGGCTTTCATGGACTTGCTCTGATTTTCTTCAGTTTCAGCATGAACTTGCATATGAGCAATTGGTGGTCTGATCCACAGTCGGCCCCTGGCCTTGTTCTGACTGATGATATTGAGCTTTTCCATCGTCTCTTTCCACAGATGTAGTCTATTTGATTTCTGTGTGCTCCATCTGGCTAGATCCATGGGTATAGTCACCGTTTATGTTGGTGAAAGAAGGTATTTGCAAAGAAGAAGTCGTTGGTCTCGCAAAATTCTATCATTCGATCTCCAGCATAGTTTCTATCACCAAGGCCATATTTTCCAACTACTGATCCTTCTTTGTTTCCAACTTCTGCATTAAAATCACCAGTAATTATCAATGCATCTTGATTGCATGTTCCATCAATTTCAGACTGCAGCAGCTGATAAAAATCTTCTATTTCTTCATCTTTGGCCCTAGTGGTTGGTGCATACATTTGAATAATAGTCATATTAATTGGTCTTCCTTGTAGGGATACGAATATTATCCTATCACTGACAGCACTGACAGGATAGATCTTGAAATGTTCTTTTTGACAATGAATGCAACACCATTCCTCTTCAAGTTGTCATTCACAGCACAGTAGAGTATATGCTTGCCAATTCAAAATGGCCAGTACCAGTCCATTTCAGCTCACTAATGCCTAGGATATCAGTGTTTACGTGTTCCATTTCATTTTTGATGATTTGTAATTTTCCTAGATTCATACTTCGTACATTCCAGGTTCTGATTATTAACGGATGTTTGCAGCCATTTCTTCTCATTTTGAGTTGTGCCACATCAGCAAATGAAAGTCCCAAAAGCTTTACTCCATCCATGTCATTAAGGCCACCTCTACTTTGAGGAGGCAGCTCTTCCCCAGTCATCTTTTGAGTGCCTTCCAACCTGGAGGGCTCATCTTCCAGCACTATATCAGACAATGTTCCGCTGCTATTCCTAAGGTTTTCACTGGGTAATACTTTTCAGAAGTAGACAGCCAGGTCCTTCTTCCTAGTCTGTCTTAGTCTGGAAGCTCAGCTGAAACCTGTCCTCCATGGGTGACCCTGCTGGTATCTGAATACTGGTGGCATAGCTTCCAGCATCACAGCAATACGCAAGCCGCCACACTACGACAAACTGACAGATATGTGGGGGGAGTAAACATTGCAATAAAATGAGTCACATGACTTTTTTGATTTCCCAGTGATATAAAAGTTATGCTTACACTATTCTGTAGCCTATTAAGTGTGCAATACCATTATGTCTAAAAATAATGTACTTACCTTAATTAAAAAATATTGCTAAAATTGCTAACCATATTCAGAGCCTTTAGTGAGTCATTATCTTTTTGATGGTGAACAGTATCAGTGTTGATGGCTGCTGACTGATGGTATGGTGGTGGTTGCTGAAGGATGGTATGGCTGTGGTAATTTCTTAAAATAAGGTGAAGTTTGTCATGTCAAATGATTTTTCCTTTCTTGAAAGATTTCTCTGTACCATGTCATACTATTTAATAGTATTTTACCTACAGTAGAACTTCTTTGAGAATTGGAGTCAGTCTTCTCACACCCTGTCACTGTTTTATCAATTGAGCTTATGTAGTATTCTAAATCCTTTATTGTCATTTGAACAATGTTCACAGAACATCTTCACCAGGAGCAGATGCCGTCTCAAGAAACTGCTTTCTTTGCTCACCCATTAAAGTTTTATAAAACAACACCTTGTCTGTTCAGGTTCTACCATGAGATTGCAGAAATTCAGTCACATCTTCAGGCCCCACTTCTAATTCTAGTTTTCATGTTATTTTCCCCACATTTGCAGTTACTTCCTCCACTGAAAATCCTGAACCTCTCAGTCACCCATGAAGTTTGAAATCTACTTCTTCCAAACTCTTGTTAATGTTGATATTTTGACCTCCTCCAATGAATTATGACTGTTCTTAAATGGCATCAAGAATGGCAAATTGACTCAGCGCGTGCAGGCTTGGTTTATATGTGATTGCCTGCTTCTCTTTCAATGTTTTCAGGATTCTGTCTTTACTTTTTTGGAGCCTGATTATGATGTGCCTTGGTATAGATCTCTTTGGTTATATCCTATTTGGAGTTCTCTGAGCCTCATGGATTTATAGGTCCATATCTGTCATCAACTTAGGGAAATGTTCTGCCACTTTTTCTTCAAATACTCATTCTGTCCCTTTCTCTCTTGTCTCACCTGGGATTCTCATAATGCGTATGTTGGCCATCTTTTTGGTGTCACAGAATTCCATTAAACTGTGCTCAGTGTTCTAGAGCCCCTTGTTGCTCTTCAGCCTCCATAATTTCAAACATCTTATCCTCTATTTCACTGATTCTTTCTTATGCCTATACAAATCTGTTATTAAATTCTTCTATTGTGTTTCTTATTTCAGTTATTGTCTCTTTCAGTCCGGTATTCCTGTTTGGTTTCTTTTTAGAATCTCTCTCAAGTAATTAAATTTTATGTATCTTTTAAAATTTCTTTTAAGAGTATGCACAGCAAAACAAACACCACGTCAACAATTTCTGCTTATATATTTCAATGACATTGATTGTATGCAACCATTCTAACCCTTCTTGACTGAGTTGACCCTCCCCTATTAACATAAATTCACTGTCTATGATTCTTATCTGATCTTTCATTTTTGTTGTCAGTTTGATCCTATGTAGTTCTTAAAATAACATTTATTCCTATGTATTTTACTCTCTAAGATGCTGTTATAAATGGAATTTTTTCCCTAAATTTTCTTTCAAATTTCTCATTGCTAGTGTATAGAAATCAACCAATTTTTGTTGTTGTTATTGTTGACCTTGTATCCTGCAGCTTTGCTGAATCCCTGTTTTTGCTGTAGTTTGTTTGCAGTCTCTTTAGGATTTTCTGTATATTGATCAAATAATCCATCAATAGCAATACATTTACTTCTTTTCCATTCTGGATATCTTTTATTTATTTTTCTTGTCTTATTGCTCTGGTAGGACTTCTTATACAGTATTGAATAGAAGTAATAAGAGTGACCACCCTTGTCTTGTTTCTGATTTCAAGCAGAAAGCTCTGAGTCTTTCTCCATTAAGTATGACTCTGGCTGTTGGCTTTTCATATACACTATGAATCATATTGAGCGTCTTCCCTTTTATTCCAATCCTCTTAAGGGTTTTCATCAAGAAAGGGTGTTAGGTTTTATCAAATGCTTTTCTGCATCTGTGGAGAGGATTATGTGGCTTTCCTTTCTTCTATTAATATGGTGTATTATATTGATTTTCTAATGATGAACCTGTGTTCTTACAATTAATCCCGTTTGGTCATTGTGTATGACTCTTATGCTGCTGAATTCTGTTTGCTAGTGTTTTGTTGAGGATTTTTGCACCTATATTCATAACAGAAATTGACCAGTGAAACCATCTGGCGCAGGAATTTTTTTGTAGTTGTCGGGATGTTTTTGATCATCAATTTGATCTTTTCACTTTTTACAGTTCTGTTGAGACTTTGTATTTCCTCTTGAGTAAGTTTGTGTCAGTAGTGTGCTGCTAAAAACTTGTCCATTTCATCTAGGTTATCCAGCTTGTCGTATACAGTTTTTCATAACATTCTGCCATAATTCTCTTCGTTTCTAATTTTCTTTGTTTCTACTGGGCCAATTGTAATGTCACCATTTTAGTTTCTTATTTTGGTTATTTGCATCTTTTGCTTGTGAGTTTAGTCAAAGATTTGTCAATTTTATTGACCTTTTCAAAGAACCACCTATTATTCTGCTGTTTTAAACTTTATTTTTTTCTGCTCTGATCTTTGTTATTTCCTTTCTTCTGGCAGCTTTAGGCTTGGTCTGCACATCTCTTTCTAGTTCCTGGAGTGTCAAGTTAGACTGTTGATTTGAGATCTTCTTTTTTCATACAGGCATGCGGTGTTGTAAATTAACCTCTGAGTACTGCCTTCACTGCACCCCATAAGTTTTGGAATATTGTGCTTTCATTTGATTCTAGGATATTTATGATTTCTCTTTTGATTTTTTCCTTGATTTATTCATTGGTAATTTAATAGTGCCTTGTTTAGTTTACATTTGTTTGTGTATTTTCCAGATTTTTCATGTTACTGATTTCTAGCTTCATTCTGTTGTGGTCAGAGAAAATACTTCGTATGATTTCAGTCTTTGTAAATTTAACAAGACTTGCCTTATGATCTAACACGTGTTCTATCCTGGAGAATGAGTCATGTGCACTGGAATAGATTGTATATTGTGCTGTTGTTGGGTAACATGTCCTATATATGTCTGCTAGTTAAGTCTAGTTGGTTTATAGACCCATTCAAGTGCTCTGTTTCCTTGTTAATCTTTCTAGATGTTTAGTCTTATACTGAAAGTGGTGTATTGTAGTTTCCAAATATTTTCGCTGGGCTATCTAGTTCTCCTTTTAATTCTATCAGTGTTTGTTTTGTATATTTCAGTGCTCCAATGGTGGTTATACATATATATATGATTGTTAAATCTTGATTAATTGACCCTTTTATCACTATGTAATATCTACTTTTATCTCTTCTAACAGCTTTTGTCTTAAAGTCAACTTTTTTCTTGTATTAAAATTACCACCCTGCTCTCTTTTGGTTATTATTTGCAAGGAATACCTTTTTCCACCCTTTTACTTTCAACTTTTTTTCTGTCCTTGGGTCTACAATGTGTCTTTTGTAAACAAGCATATAGTTGCATCATTTTTAAAAAAGCATTCTTCCATTCTCTGCCTTTTGATTGGAGTTTTTAATCAATTTGCATTCACTGTTAATACCAATAAGAAGTGACTTACTTCTGCCATTTTGTTATTTTTGTGTGTGTGTCTTAAGCCTTCTTTGTCTTTGTCCTTTGCTACTGCTTCCATTTGTATTTTGCTGGTTTATTGTAGTCAGTCATTTTGGTTTCCTTCACCTTTTCTTTTGTGTATGTTTTTAAAATACTTTCGTAATGATTACCATAAATATTACATTTAACAGCGTGTACTTAAAACATCCTACAGTAATTTGGTACCAATTTAACTTCAGTAACCTATAAAAAACTTACCTATACCCTTCCTCCCCCTTTTTGTCATTGTTATCACTAGTTACATCTTTATATTTCATGTGCCCTCTGTTGTAATTTATCTTCTCTTTTTATATATTTGTTATTTTAAAAATATGAAGGACAAAATAGGATTTTCAAGCATTTACTACACCTTCTACTTGTCCACGCAATTCACTTTATTAGGGATCTTTCTTTTTATGTATAGCTTTGAATTACTTTTTAGTGTCTTTTCCTTTCAATTTACAGAACGCCCATTAGTATTTTTTGGTGTTGCCAGTCTGGTATATATGAACTTTCTCAGCTTCTGTTTGTCTGAAAGTGTTTTAATTTCACCCACACTCTTGAAGGACAAGTTTTACTTGGTATCATTGGTTAATAGTTTTTTTTATTTTTCTTTCAGCACTTTAAATATACCATTCCATTGCCTTCTGGCCTCCAATGTTTCTAAGGAGAAATAAGTACTTCATCTTATCAGGAATTCTTCCTATTTGACTGATTCTCTCTTATTGCTTTAAGGATTCTCTCCCTGTCTTTGCTCTTTGAGAACCTACTATGATGTGGGTTAGTGTAGATCTCTTTGAATTTATTTTGCTTGGAGTTCTTTGAGATTCTTGGATTTGTAGACTCATGTCCTTCATCACATTGCAGAAGTTTGTTATTTCTTTATACATCCTTTGGGTCTCTTTCTTTCTTACCTCCTTCTGGATTCCCATGTATATTATGTGTCATGTTTATTTAAATGGGCCATTGTTCCTCTTTTCTTTGTGTATCTTTTGATTTTTTTTTTTTTTTTTTTGGTAGGGGCATTGGAATTTTTGAGGGTGTTAACTTTCTCGGTTCTCCCCAGTATTTGGTATTTCTGCCTGCACTACTTTCTGCAAAAAGCTGTCATGACAGCAGAGTCTGAGACTTTGCTTTCTGTTTCCTCATCCTCACCATGATACTTACCTCTCCTTTTCTAGTTTAATTAGGATTTGAAAGTTCCAGATCTTAGCTTTCAACATTCATTGTCTCCCAAACATGCCAGAGAACACACTGTGGTCAGTCTGTCCACTAGTGGGCATCACCACTCAGGTAACATGTTGTGCACTAATCAACTGGTACACTATTGCAATAAGTCCCCACTCTCTGGTTATTACTACTTTCCCTTCTGTTTCTGCAACCATGTTTTCAGTTGGAAAATGCACACCCAACACATTCCTTCAGGGCTAGGTGTTACAGTTCTCCATTTTTGCTCAAGAATTCTTGCCCAGCTTTGTGGGAGCTGCTTATATCTGAGCTGGCATTCAGGGGAAGCACAGGCACTTTCCTCCAGTGCAGGAGGAGGTGGGCTGTCACTCCCCAGAAGAGCCTCCATGAGATCTCTGTTGATTTTAGAACCCCAGTGGTGGTTAGGGAAGCAGCCTCCTCTTAGGTGACCCAATTTCTTGTTCCATTGTAGGAACCTTCTATAGGGGTTTGTATCAATCCAGCAGCTTAGAGCTACCAGTTGGGGGAGGGGTTGTCACACTCAAAACAGACTCCCTGGGAGAGCAGAGCAGACAGACCTGAACTGACTCCCTAGGATGTGCCTGTTGGTATCAGAGGTCTGAGATACGGGGTAGGAGAAAGGCAAGTGTGTTGACTGTAGGAGCATACTCCACTGCAGAAGCTTTCTGTAGCAATTTTCAATAGACTTGCAGCCAACAGTGTCCAGGTAAGGGATGTGCTGGTTGATTTTAGTGCAGAAGCTTGGGGTCCTGTCTCTTTGTACAGGCAGACGGTGTGGTCATTAGCGAATCTGGCACTTTTGCTGGGTACATTTCTCCAGTTCACAGCAGCGGGTGACCTGCATGGCTGGGGGGACGTATAAGGATAGTGGGAAAACAATTTTCTTATGATATGCAATTCATTGTTTTCTCACTTATTTTGCCTGTCTGCCATTCTTTGCTTTCTTTTGCTCCCCAGTTCAGAGTCCCTAAAAGCCTAGCACTGTTTGCTTGTTGTATTTGTGGGGGAGGGTCAGAATGATAGTCTGTTTATACCACCATCTTCTTAGAATCACCTGTATCACTTTTTTAATCCTCATTTTGTTCGTGCACAGTTTTCCTAATTTATTTTAGATCTTTGTGTTTTCCTATAGTTCTTTGAGGATGTTTAATGTTGTGTTACACTCTTCTGTTCATTATTTGGGCTTCCATAGAGCCTATTCTACTCCCTTCATCTGGTTCATTTGGATAGGTCATTGCTCCTGTTTATCTTTCTTTGTTTTGTGATCTTTTGTTGAGACATAAGAATTTTCAAGGGTGTTAACTTTCTCAGTTCTCCAGAACTACTTCATGTAAGAAATTCATGTGAGCGAAGCCATCTGATCTTGCTTACCACTTCTCCCTCCCTTTGATAGCTCCTTCTCCCTCTCTGTTTTCATTAGGATTTGAAAGCTCCAGATCTTGGTTTTGAACTTCAGAATACACCGAAACTTCTAACAATGAATTATATATATCTATGTAAAATAAATGATAAATTTGTTTTCAGCTAGAATTTCATACAGTATTTCACATTCTGCTATCTTTTTCTTATAAATCATGTTGGAACTGGGCCACACAAACATTAAAATCAATTAATATACATAATGGAATTGAAGTTGAAATAAATGAACAGAAATTTTAGTGGTTCTTACTCTAACTTATGCTACAATTTTAAAAAATCATAATGAGCTGAGAGTTAAACATAAAATGAACATGCTCGAACATATTTTGGTTCACTTTCTAGCTCAAAAACTTTCCAGCAAGACAAATTGCTTCGTTTTGCTATGCTTCAGGTTCTTGCCCTTAAAACAGTGGTTTATTAAATTATACAGATGTTTTCAGAATTGAGTGAATACACACACAGTATTTTTCAGCTTTTGACTTTAAATTTGTTTTTTTATCTTCATTCTCTTATTGATTTTCCATTTAAAAAGTAGTAACACAGAAATTCTTTTGTAACTATGCACGATAATTATGAGTAATCTATTATATATCACTAGCACTTGTCTTCTCTTATATCTTCTCTTGTGTCTATTCTGTATTGTATACAGTCACATTTGCTTTTCCTTCTGATTAGAAAGTGACATGAAAAAGAGAAATCTTTTCTATCATAAAGTTTCAGAAGTTTTATACAAAGTGTGATGGTTAAGGTTGTATGTCACCTTGGCTGGGCCATGATTCTCAGTGGTTTGGCAGTTATGATGTAGCTTGGAAGCTTTGTAATGATGTAACTTGACAGTTATGTAATGAGGTGATCGACTCCATGAAGAAATCTGCTCTGAGTGGCCAATCAGTTGAAACAGACTTTCCTCATAGAGAGATTTGTTTCAAGGAAATGGTATATATATATATATATATGTATATGTATATATATATGTATATATATATGTATATATATGTGTATATATATGTATATATGTGTATATATATATGTATATATATATATGTATATATATATGTATACACACACATACATATACAAATATATATTTCACTGGTTTTAGTTCTCGAGAGAACCCAGCCTGACACACTGGTACTGAGAGTGGTTCTGGAGAAACAAAATTGTAAGGATGAGTTTTCTAAATTGGTTCTTAAGTCTGGTTAGTCTCAAAGATGTTGATGATTTCCACTTCCAGTAGTAAACAGGGCATTGCTAATCCATGACGTATGGTGACAACAGAAATGTGCAAAATATTGCCAACAATACATCAAGTATTGGTGAGAGACAAGGCTCTGGGTGATCCCATTGTTTCTACACTTTTGTCATAATGAGAAGTGTGAGGAAGCCAGTTCTCTGGCCCTGCATTCACTAGAAAAAGTGGTGAAAAAAAGAGATGGGCTCAGGGCTTCATAGTCACAGCTCAAGCACCATATAAATATCCTCAAATTTGCCACTGTGCCCTGAAAGAAAGCTTTATTTCTTGTAGTAACAGAACTGATATTACTAAAACCGAACTCAGAGTCTTATCATAAGAGTAGCTGAATTTCAATGGGAACTGAATTTCCAAACTGAAATGGTATCTGAAGTTTAAATGAGGGCATTGACTGCGAAGAAATGGGATCCTGAAACTTGGAACGGTAGCGTATGGGCAGATAATCAGGAAGCTGGGGACAGTGAGCTCCTAAATTCCATTGAATCACTCCTGCCCACAGAACCAGCCCTCTCACTCTCATCTGAAGAGATTACTCTATCTTTGTGTTCTAAGTTACCCTTCCCAGTAGAACCATTAACTCCCCCAGTCCATCTGATAAAAGTAGCCCAGTCATGTCTGAAGAGACTTTGTCTGAGCTATCCCTGGGGGAGGCATCTGTGTCATTGCTGGGAAATCACCTGAGGCAGATACCTTAGAAGACATTGCTAAATGTTCTCACAACACATCCTCACCACCCATTTTTGTTTATAGATCTGTAACTAGACTTAGGTCCCAACAGGCCTCAAAAGTTTAAATAACAAAGTGTGACACAGTAGGAGATATACTAAAGAACTGCTTGCCTTTTCTAATATGTAGAAACTGAAGCTTAGGGAATATGTGTGGGAGTGGCTATTAAGGGTGTGGGATATTGATGAAAATAACATAAAGTTGGATCAGTCCGAGTTTATTGATATGGACCCACTAAGCACAAATTCAGCAGCATTCAGTGTTTCAGCTTGAGAGTTTAAGAAAGGATCTAATAGTTACTTGGTTGGTTTGGTGAAGCATGGATATGTGGTGGCCTACCCTAAATCAAGTTAAAGTACCAAAACTGCCTAGGTATACTATAGAAAAAAAAAAAATTTGTGAAAGGAGCCCTAGCATCCATGAACACTACTGTGTTCATGTGATTGCTATTTTAGGTAAGTCAGATTTGACAGTGGGAACTGCCCTAACTGGATTAAAATACCTCACTACAATGAGGAGGGGATGTCAATGATTACAAAAAAATTTTGAACTTCAATGGCTCAGTAGTAATTTGGAAGTGAAAAACAGAAGCGTAAGAGAAAGGATAATTATTTTCATCTTTCCCTATAACGATAGAATATTAGGGTACCCTGGTGGTGTAGTGGTTAAGAGCAATGGCTGCTAACCAAAAGGCCAGCAGTTTGAATCCACCAGGTGCTCCCTGGAAATCCTATGGGGCAGTTCTACTCTGTCCTTTAGGTTCACTGTGAGTCAGAATTGACTTGACAGCAATGGGTTTTTTGTTTTTTGTTTATAGAATGTTATCCAGTTACAAAAACAAAACAAGAAATCCTGGATTAAAATATTTATGAGCCACAAGAAATTTGGTTACAGGAAGTGGGGAAGAAAAATGCATTTCTAGCATTTTCAATATTAGAAAATACTTGCTCTTTTAAAAAAAATTGAACATACAGGTGCAAAAGCAATAGCTTTTCGATTCATGTCTCCTTATTCCATCTCTATGAGAAAGTTTTTTTTTTTTCATTGTTTGTGTATAAAAAAAGATTCCCACAGCTTTTGGCTATATATCCCTATTAGGCAGACTTATTCATTCTGCACCTGCTGTCAATCACAAGAAATTTTCTGTTGGCTACATTTCAAATCTGTCAGAGCCAGTAGTGTGTACACCAGGTGCGGCATTAACGTAAAAACTGTTAAAATGATTGATTCAGTCAAACTTAATATTGGATCTGTTTATAACTGTGCGTCAGATTTGTTTCCCTTCTAGTTTCTCACTTTGTCCTCAACTTGCTGCTGACTATTCAAAAAGTGACTAGTTTGTGTATCCTTCTGATTTTTATAATATTATAGTAATTCCCTATAGGATCCAGTGTTTTTAGTGTTCCTATTCAATAAACATCCACTGGGAATGTTTAATTTGCTTTTTACAGTAAATGCACACCCCAGCCAAGTACATGTCATTTGAGCTTCTTCTCAATAATAAAAAATACACTGCCTCAATACAGGATATTTCATAGCTATTTTTCCAAATTATAAATTAATGCTTCCAAAAGAAGATAACAATACTGAAATAATAATAAACATAAAGACATTTATTTTTTAATAAAATGCAAAGTTCAGAGTAGGTAATTCCAGGCGTATTAAGCGGATCCAGTAAAAAGAAGTGTAAAATTTCTATCAGAGGGTATATCTAAGAAAAAAAGGAAAAGAATCAGTCATAGGGAGGGAAAGCCTCTGATCACAGCTCAAATCTTGAAATAGATGGTGGGATTAGCAACTCGATGCTCCCATTCCACGTCATGAATTTTCCCCAAATAAACATAAACTGGTAGAACCAACTTTTTCAGAATTCTGGAAACCAGTCAAAAAGTTACAGCAACTATGTGAACATTGAATCAACAAAAAGACAATGTTAAAAAGTTAAGAAAGTTTTGGGTTTCTATATGCTGCACCTCCACTCTCTGGCTTACTGCCATTTTAAAGCTGCAGTGGCACATAATCTAATAGAAGGAGTCTACCCTGTAGTTTGAGATGTAGCAGAACAGACTTTATTGGAAAATTGTAGTGATTGTTTTCATCTGTCTAAGGACTGCCTGAAAAACTGAAGCATGTTTTTCATCTCTGTTGGCCCTGTAATAAATACCTGAAGCCACCTGGAGCTAAGGTGTGTGATTAAGGCATACCAAAAAAAAAAAAAAAAAGCATAAATATGCTAGGAGAAGCCAGATAAAAAATATCTTTGGAAATTAAAGCATTTAAATCATCATGTAGCCTACTGAGAAATTCATACTCTGGGCCAGGGCAAGATGCATGCCTAGAACCTACCTAAGATGATTTTATGCTTTCACCTGAGGCTAATCCCTAGATTCTCATCAAGACTGTCTAAACATTGGAGGAGTGAACCAACACAGAGCCAGTCTGAAAAGGCTGAGAGGGCCCTCCCCTTTTCCCAAAGTTAAAGAAAATTCTTGTCAAAACACTAGCTGACCACAAGCTAAGGAACAGAAACCTCAGTGTTTACACAAAACCAGGAAGATGACATTCTTTGTAAAAATCATTAGGGGATGTCAATAAACAAGTGAACAACTACATCCTTCAACAGTACACACACACACACACACACACACACACACACAGCAAAAACTCCAGGAAAGAACAAGCATCTGCTTTCCAGAAGCTAATACATTATAACATTCAAATGCCCAGCTCTCAACAAAATATAAGACATTCAAGGAAACCAAAAAGGATGACCCATTGAAAGAACAAAGTAAAGCAACAAAATTTGTCCTGTGGAAGCCAACGCAAGGAATGGAAAACAGTGGTGTTGAATTTGCTTGAAGAGCTAGAGGAAAACACAAAGCAGTAAAGGAAATCAGGAAAATGATATATGAACAAAACAAAAATATTAGTAAAGAGATAGGAATTATAAAAAGGAACCAAACAGAAACCTGGAGCTGAAGAGTACAATAGTTGAAAAATTCAGCAAACTTAAACAGAGCAATTGAAATGACCAAGTCTGAGTGAAAAATAAAAAGAATGAAGAAAAATGAACAGAGCGTAAGTGAGACAGAACTTCCACAGTGCTGTATTCTTTATGTGGCTTCCTTCCTGACAGTGCTGTACTGCAAAATCATTTTCTTTGCTGGGCTCCCCCATCCCGCCTCCCCCAGCTTTGCATTTGAATCCTGCTTTTGCTTGGAGGTTATATGTAAATCCCATTGCGAGTGTATGGAATGATTAAAATGTTGCTCATGTAACTTGTATGAACTCCCTACTTGCAAACCACATTAAAAGTAACCTGCCTGCCCACCCCAGGGAAGCAGTCTTGGTATCAGCATTTCTGACTGACTCCATTTTCTTTGTACAATGAAATAAAAGTGCGTTTCTTGTTCTCCCACCTTCCTATCTCATTTATTGGCCAATATGAGTCATGCTGAGTGAAAGCCTATGGTTTCCACCCAGTAACTTTTTTGGTGAGCCAGCCCAGAGCCATCTGCTTGGTTCCTGAGGTGGATCAGAAAAAAGAACACACCCAACGTCAGGCACCACCAGGAGATTTCTCCCAGAGACCTTGGAGCAACTCTGAAAGCCAATCCTCCCCTCCCCCCGCGCCTGGGACCCAAACAATGGCTGTATGAGAGACATGAAATGCACCTGGGTTGTTTGGTAAGTGCCTAGGTAAGGCCTTAGAAGAGTCTCAAGAAGAAGGAGAAATTCACCATTGAAGGCATTGAGAATCTAAGGTTATTTGAGAAGTAACGGTAATTCATAGGTAAGGCCTTAGAAGAGTCCCAAGAAGCGAGAGAAACTGCTGAGGTACCTGTTAAGTTGGTGCACAGGATTGGGTTGTATGAGTGTGTGTGTGTTTCTAGAGAATGGAGAATGTTCAAGCGATCCTGAAATTCCGCCTGTCAAGATGCATCCTTAGGAACTAGGAACAGAGGCTCAGACAGACACGGCTCTGGCAGCATGCTGTCCCTTTCCTACTTTTGCCTCTTTAAATGTATGCTAAATAAGACCTTTCTTTTTGCTGCACTAAATTTTGTGGTATTTTCATCCTAGAAGAGTTAGTTGCTATGGGGATTCTAAAACCATTAATCCAGTCGAACTTGGGAAGATTTGGACTGCAGAGCAGAAGCTGACAAAAAGAAAGGTCCTATCTTCTGCACCCAAGAAGTTGTTCTCCACGTCCCTTTGACACTGACAGGGTGAATGCTCTCGGAAACCAGTCTTTTCTTATTCTTTTTCTTGTGTTTTCTTAAGTTTTATTCAGCATATTGGTTTGAAAAACCAGGTGTTTGATTAAGGAGAATCTTTCTTAGATTTTTGCTTGATCGTTTGTTTAAGAATGATATCTAGAAACTCTTGGTGATCTGCAGTTTTGGTCTGGATTCCGGCCTGTGAAACGTCAAAGAGGCAATTCTTTTTTCAAAGAGCTCTGAGCCACTATAAGCTGCAAAAATTTGGGCACAGGTTGACCAAGCAAAGCCATCAGGATGGTCACAAGCGCTCATCACAAATATTAAAAACTCCCATGACAGGATAAGGTGGGTAGCGACACAGGCTACAGCACTAGGCTGCCTGCCATCTACAAGTACATGCTTGCATAACAAAGGTATGCATTGGTCTAAGCAAAACCCTGTCCAAACCCTTTAGCGTTCCTTGTTAGGTTTCTTTTTGTGGCTCAGACAAAACCTGGAGAATCATGCTGCTTTGCCAAATTCACAGAAAGAAGTGGTAGCTTGATACTTGTTTTATGACAGAGTTTCTCAATAAATAATCACAATAATATTCCTCCATCTGATGCTCTGGCAAGTTAATGTTTTATCTGAAATCTGCTTTTTCCATGGAATTGAGTCAATCTTATAAAAATTGCTACATACACATTAAGAAACTGGAATCCCCATATCCTTATTTTGTGTGGTACTGTTTGGTGAGTTTATGTGGTCTTTCTGTCTCCTTTTGTCCTGAGAGCTTTCTTCTGGTCTACAGCAGTGTCTCTATGTTTCCGTTTTATATCAGGTTGGAGGCTATGGCTCAGAATTGCTTTTTTTTGTACGGCTGTGTTAGAACCTCAGCGCTTTCCTCATCCTAGAAAAATTGTGTTTTGTGTCTTATGACTTAGATTTTCAGTAGCTATATTGAGAAACTTCAGTCATAAAAACAAGGCATTTCTAAATAAGTTAGCCATTATATGAAATGTGATTTATTTAAAGAAAAAGGACAATTTTGTCTTAAAATAAAACTAACAGTTCCGGAGTATAAAGAAGGAGAAAAAAAGTTGCTAAAGGGCTTTGGTATTTACAGGGTAGGTAAAAGGATGTGATAAAGAGAAAGCAAAATTACTTTCCAAGAGAATAATAAAAGGGAAAGAAATTAGTTATCTTTTGCCTTTGAAAATGCCAAATCAATTTTAACATATGTAAATGAATTCAGATGACCCCACGCCTCCATCCCAAGTCACACTAGCCAAGAATTGATGTATTCATTTAAAAAATTGCTGAAGAGGTTTGCTATTTATGGGGTAGATGGCCTTTCAAAATGCCCGCATCAATTTAAACATATGTAACTAAATCAGAATGGCCTAATTTTGTCTTCTACCATGAGTCAAAAATAGAGTAGGGCAACATCAGGGTTCCCCAGCCCCAAATCATATAGCTCCAGGGAAGCTTTAGAAAGACTGTTTCCAAATAGATGGAGACCCCGTTTTTTTTCTGCTGCTGCTGCTTCTTTTTAAGTAATTTTTATTGTGCTCTAAATGAAAGCTTACAAATCAAGTCAGTCTCTCACACAAAAACTTACATACACCTTGCTATCTACTCCCAATTACTCTCCCCCTAATGATACAGCCTGCTCCCTCCCTCCACTCTCTCTTTGGTATCCATTTCGCCAGCTTCTAACCCCCCCACCGTCTCATCTCGCCTCCAGGAAAGAGATACCAACATAGTCTCAAGTGTCCACCTGATCCGAAAAGCTCACTCCTCACCAGCATTCCTCTCCAACCCATTGTCCAGTCCAATCCATGTCTGAAGAGCTGGCTTTGGGAATGGTTCCTGTCCTGGGCCAACAGAAGGTCTGGGAGCCATGACCACCGGGGTCGTTCTACTCTCAGTCAGACCATTGTCTGGTCTTATGAGAATTTGGGGTCTGCCACTGCTGTCTGCTCCCTCAGGGGTTCTCTGTTGTGTTTCCTGTCAGGGGAGTCATGGGTTGTAGCCTGGCACCATCTAGTTCTTCTGGTCTCAGAATGATGTAGTCTCCGGTTCATGTGGCCCTTTCTGTCTCTTGGCCTCGTAATTACATTGTGTCCTTGGTGTTCTTCATTCTCCTTTGATCCAGGTAGGTTGAGACTCATTGACGCATCTTAGATGGCCACTTGTTAGCGTTTAAGGTCCCAGACACCGCTCTTCAAAGTGGGAAGCAGAGTGTTTTCTTAATAGATTTTATTATGCCAGTTGACTTAGATGTCCCTGAAACCACAGTTCCCAAACCCCTGCACCTGCTACATTGGCCTTCGAAGCATTCAGTTTATTCAGGAATCTTCTTTGCTTTTGGTTTAGTCCAGTTGTGCTGACCTCCCCTGTATTGTGTGTTGTCTTTCCCTTCACCTAAAGTAGTTCTTATCTATTATCTAATTAGTGAATACCCCCTCCTATTCTCCCTTCCTCCCCCCTCTTGTAACCACCAGCTATTTCTCAAGTTCTTATAACAGTGGTCTTATACAATATTTGTCCTTTTGCAACTGACTAATTTCACTCAGCATAATGCCTTTCAGGTTCCTCCATGTTATGAAATGTTTCAGAGTCCTTACTGTTCTTCATCGATGTGTAGTATTCCCTCATGTGAATATACCATAATTTATTTATCCATTCATCTGTTGATGGGCACCTTGATTGCTTCCATCTTTGTGCTATTGTAAACAGTCCTGCAATAAACATGGGTGTGCATATATCTGTTCTTGTAAAGACTCTTATTTCTCTAGGATATATTCTGAGGAGTGGGATTGCTGGGTCTTATGGTAGTTCTATTTCTAGCTTTTTAAGGAAGGACCAAATCAATTTCCAAAGTGGTTGTACCATTTTACATTCCCACCAGCAGTGTATAAGTGTTCCAATCTCTCCACAGCCTCTCCAACATTTATTATTTTGTGTTTTTTGGATTAATGCCAGCCTTATTGGAGTGAGATGAAATCTCATTGTAGTTTTGATCTGCATTTCTCTAATGGTTAATGATCATGAGCATTTCCTCATGTATCTGTTTGCCACCTAAATGTCTTATTTAGTGAAGCGACTGTTCTTTTTTTTTTTTTTTTTGCCATTTTTAATTGGGCTATTTGTCTTTTTGTAGTTGAGTTTTTGCAGTATCATGTAGATCAAGCACTGATTGGAAATGTCATAGCTAAAAACTTTTTCCCAGTCTGTAGGTAGTCTTTTTACTCTTTTGGTGAAGTCTTTGGATGAGCATAGGTGATTGATTTTTAGGAGCTGCCAGTTATCTACTTTTTCTTCTGCATTCTTAGTAATATTTTGTATACTGTTTATGCCATGTATTAGGGCTCCTAACATTGTCCCTATTTTTTCTTCCATGATCCTTATTGTTTAAGTTTTATATTTAGGTCTTTGATCCATTTTGAGTTCGTTTTTGTGCGTGGAGTGACGTATGGGTCTTGTCTCATTGTTTTGCAGATGGATATCCAGTTATGCCAGCCCCATTTGTTAAAAAGACTGTCTTTTCCCCATTTAACTGTTTTGGGGCCTTTGTCAAATATCAACTGCTCATATGTGGATGGATTTACGTCTGGATTCTCAATTCTGTTCCATTGGTCCATGTATCTGTTGTTTTAGTACCAGTACCAGGCTGTTTTGACTACTGTGGCAGTATAATAGGTTCTAAAACCAGGTAAAGTAACACCTCCCACTTTGTTCTTCTTTTTCAGTAATGCCTTATTTATCTGGGGACTCTTTCCCTTCCATATGAAGTTGGTGATTTGTTTCTCTATGTCATTAAAGAATGTCCTTGGGATTTAGATTGGAATTGGATTAAATGTATAGATCGCTTTTGGTAGAAGAGACATTTTTATAATGTTAAGCCTTCCTATTCATGAGCAAGGTATGTTTTTCCACTTATGTAAGTCCCTTTTGGTTTCTTGTAGAAGTGTATTATAGCTTTCTTTGTATAAGTTTTTTACATTTCGGGTAAGATTTATTCCTAAGTATTTTATGTTCTTAGGGGCTAATGTAAATGGCATTGATTTGGTGATTTCCTCTTCAATGTTCTTTTTGTTGGTGTAGAAGACTCCAACTGATTTTGTATGTTTGTCTTGTATCCCGATACTCTGCTGAACTCTTCTATTAGTTCCAGTAGTTTTCTGGAGGATTCCGTAGGGTTTTCTGTGTATAAGATCATGTCATCTGCAAATAGAGATGATTTTACTTCTTCCTTGCCAATCTGGATGCCCTTTATTTCTTTATCTGGCCTAATTGCTCTGGCTAGGACCTGATGGAGACCCTTTTAAGAAAAAAAATGATAAGAAAAATTGCTGCTTTACTATTGTTATGAGAAATTGGGTGGATCCCAATCGTGAAAGATCTGTTAACAAATTCTCTCTATTGTAGGGGAACTTTAAGAAGCCAAAAACAAACAAACAAAAATCACAATAAGACACACATGAAACTGCCTGGAAAACTGTTCCCATCCCTAGCCAGACACTTATGGTTATACCCATATCAATAAATTGGTCAGTGAAGCAAAGAGTTTGTGATTTCCAAATCGGTTGATGAAATCTTTAAGGGTTAAATTAGCTTGGGAAATACAAGAAATAGTAAAAGTTGAATGAAAATTTAGAATGTTTAAACACTTGCCTTCAACAACAGTTATGTGTTATGGTATACAGCATTAAAATAATTTCTAAGACCTTTTGGGTATCTTACTGATGTTAAATTGAGTTAATAGGTATTTGTCATAATTTAAGCTTAAATACCCTTGCTTTTTATGCCACAAAAAAATAGGATATATGCATGTGTATATCTGGGTCTGCTAATGAGTGTATCCATTTTTCCATTTAAAGGGATGCACTTTAAAAGGTATGCAACAAAGACAATGTTTAAGAGGTTTACTAAAAAGATATTTATTTGATATGGTCAAAAGTTTTATCAGTCTGACTAAAGGTTAATTTATGAGATTTTTAGGAGCTTTAATGTTAAATAAAAAACAAAGAATTCAGTTTCTTGCTGTTAAAATAACAAAATTTTCTTTGATTTCCAGGTTGAAGAGCTAATTTATTCTTTGTGTAGTCCACCTCAAAGGCAGAGGTTCAGCCACTCATTAGAATAAGATTCCTGAGCTGAAAACTAAGCTGTGTGGCTTTAAAAAAAAAAAAAGACAAGATTTTTACTTTAAATTTTTTGGTTAAATTACTTAAGTATTATTTCACTGTTACCTGTAATAAACTCTGGACAACTCCAAAACTTCATGAAAAAGCCACAAGAATTTTTTTATAAAGGAAAAGCGCTAAAAAGTTTTATTCAACAAATTACATGGAATGTGTTGTCAAAATCAAGAAAATGCCTGATTCTCTTTGGATTAAGATTTATATGTTAGTATTTCCTCTTGTGTTTTTGCCTAATTTCAGGTAGCAGATGAATAATATTATCTCATAATTTTATCATTATTTCTTAGTTACTAACTTGGTCACAACTTTATCAATGCCAGTGGTTTGATTTGGAATTCACATCATACCTATGAAGTTTTCTTTTATTATTATTTAGGTATTTAAAGATTTAATAATCTTGATATATTCCTTATACATCTTGACTTCTTATATCCTAGTATTAAGTCTCAAGATGATTATGTATTATGTCTGAAGCTCTTTAAAAATACAGTTAATGGTTACAGAGATATTTTTATCTAAAATTTTTTAACTGATTTTATTTGGACTTTATGTTATGCTTGTAATTAAATTCTATCAGGTCTGTCACTATAAGCATATTATTTTTATAAGTTAATCATGGCCATATTAAGTTTTGTCATCTGCAGGTAAGTTTTTACTTTGCTGACTTGCTGAAAACGTTTGACCAAAATATCTCAACAAAAACATGGACTGTACTGGATTTGCAAAACGGACTGTGACTAGACTGAATAAAATTTTCAGAATCATGTACAGAGGCTAACTGTAGCTGATCCAGAATCACATGGGACAGAAATTAACTACCTAAGACTAAGTAAACAAAAGGAATCTATGGGTTTTATGTGGTAATATCGCTGATGTTTTAAGGTCCTCTTTCTTAGATATAAGAAACTATTTTCTTTTCTCCTAAGTTATTTAACTAATGGGTTTAGACACTGTAACTCTTGTATTAGAAGTTCTCTCATAAAAAACAGTTTTCTGACACTACTGCTTCTGAGAAAGTGAGAAAGTGTTAATAGGTAGACCAAAGAAGAACAGCTTGCACTTGAGAACACTTAGTATGTTTTAAACATATTAGCTGAAGACCTACAACAGGAGAGGTCCATCCTATATCATCTTGTTAATCGTGTATTCTCTAATGAAAATCTGGTTGTCACATGTGAATTTTTCTATACCTTCTGTTTCCTCAAGATAGACTTTGTGTGTGGCGGATCTAACTATACTGGTTTTAAATGTCCCCTTTCCAACTGACAGTGAGTTTATACAAGCAATCTCTTGTTTAGATGCCTGATGAATGCATTGGCAATGCACTTTGAGACTTTTAAGACTACCTTTATATATTAACAGTAATGATTCTAGTAAATATCATAATGTAGTGTTAAATTGTTACACAGTATAAAACAAGAGTCAAAAAGAAACCCATTGGTCCAGCACTCAGGGTATGGCTGGTAGTTTTAATTCCTAGTTATGGTATAGTTGAATTGGAAAAATCTTTAAGAAATTTATCAATCATTATGGGACAAATAACAGATGAAGTTGCTAATGAGATAAAAACACAACAGTAATCTCTGACCTCATTAGCCAAGATGATATGAGATAACAACATAGCCTTAAGATTTTTAATTAGCCCAAGGAAGTGTAGACTGTGCTGTAGTGAATACTTCTTGTTGCCTTTGGATAAATAACACAGAAAAAGTAGAACAGGATATACATAGAAATTAGACAGCAAGCTACTGTAACACAGATTTATCTGGTTAGTTACCACCAAGAGTAAGTACATGTGCTAGATAACTAATGCAAGGGGATAGTATATAGTCTGTGTCCTGATAGTAGTAGGCATAATAAGATTTATCTTCAATTGTGTTACACACCTAAAAGGGTAAAAGGAGGCCTCAGGCAAAAATGTTGATGTACATCGAGTCTGCTCACTTCAGCAATGCCACGGACATTGCTCTCGAGATGCTGGTAAAGAACCAGATGGTATTTGGTGGAAACCCAGCACCGTGAGTTTAAAGAGCCTGCCAGGGCCTCCATTTAAGGGCCCAACTAAGTTCAGGTATTAGTATCTCCAATCTCTGATTAAAAGAAAAAAAATAATTTGAGATAAATGGAAGTCATTATTGCCAGTCCTTAAGCATAAAGAGTGTGACCCAGCTGGAGCTGGACTCACATAGACTCATAAAGACACGTCAACTGGACCCTGAGGTATAAAGACAGTCTGAGAAAAGAAAAAGAGAGAATCCTTTAGAGAGACATTCACATAAATAGGGCAGAAAAGTCACTCTTTCTTTTAATATTTAGTAAACAGTCAGTTGTAAACCAACTAGAGGTCAGTAGCCACAGTGAAGGCCTTGACCCTCCCCCGAAAACATGCCAAAAAATTCCAAGCTGGGTTATAGTTCAAAACGGACACTGGTCTTGAATGACCAATGTCCAAAAAGAAATGAGAGGAGACAGGATCCCCACAGTTCCATATTCTTTAACTGGCTTCCTCTCCTCTAGTGTTGTATTGCAAAATTGTTTCCTTCACTGGGCATAGCTTTGCATTCGAATCCTGCTTTTGGTTGGAGGTTTCATGTAAACCTCATGGCACCTGCATAGTACGATTAAGAATGTTGCTGACAAAACTTGTATGAACTGCCTACTCGTAAACCCCTTTAAAAGTAACTTGCCTGCCTCCTGCTGGTGAGTAGTCTTGGCAGCAGCAGCTCGGACTGACTCCATTTCCCTTGTACAATGAAATAAGGGTGGCTTTCATGTTGTCCCACCTCTGCCTCTTGTTTACTGGCCAATACAAGTCATGCCAAGTAAGAACCTGGGTTTCCAACTGGTAACATAAGGGATTTGTAAGCACCATCAAGTGGAATAACATATGCATTTTGGAAATCCAAAAGGAAAGAGAAAGGAGGAGAAGACTTTTAGGAGAAATAATCTGCCAAAAGCTTCCCAAATTTAATGAAGAATATGAATCTACAAATCTAAAAAGCCCAATGAACTTCAAGCAGGATTATTTGAAAAGATCTACTCCAAGACACATTGTAATCACACTCTTAAAAACCAGAGATAGTCTCGAAAGCAGCAAGAGAGAAAGGAATTGTCAAATACAAAAAACGCTCAAAAAAATTAACAGTGCAATAGAAACTATGGAGGACAGAGGCAGTGGGATAACATATTTAAAGAGATGAACAGAAAAAAACTGTCAGCCAATAATTATCTATCTGGTAAACTTTCAAAACACCAAAATTAAGACATTTCCAGATATAGAATACCTGAGGGAGTTTGTTACCATGAATACATAGTAGACTTTTCTTACAAAATGTGCTTACATGTTGAAACGAAAGGATTCTAAATAGTAATTTCGAAAAGTATAAAAATAAATAATTTCAAAGAGTATAAAAATAAATAAAGATCTCTTGTAAAGGTGATTTCATGAGCCACCCTAAAGGTCAGTTTTATTGTAGTTTCTTTTTGTAACTCAATTTGTTATGACCTACATAATTAAAAAAATAAAGGCATAAAAATTATTAAAATTTATGGTAGCATGCATGGTATAAAGGTGCAATTTGTGACAACAATATAGAGACAGTGATACAGAGTTATATATTAAGGTGAAGTTAGGATCAATTTAAAGTACACTGTTATTAATTTTGGATGTTAAATGTAATCCCATAGTAACCATAAAACAAATAAACATATACAGAAAAAGAAAGGAAAAGGTAATAAAATTTATTAAAAAATAAAAATAAAAGTCAAAGAAGGCAGTATTGAAAAAAAAGAACACCAAAAAACAACTAGCTAAGACATAGAAGGAAGTTCTTCCTTTTCAGAAATTATTTTAAATATAAATGGATTGAAATCTCCAGTTAAAGGCAGAAGCTGGAAAATGGGTAACACGATAACGTGATGAAATTATACACTGCCTACAAGAGACCCACTTTATATTCAAGAACATCAATGGGTGGGAAGTGAAACTATGGACAGCACATTCCAGGATAACAATAACCAAAAGACAGCTGAGGTGGCTATCTTAATATCAAACAAATACACTTTAGTCAAAAGCTATTACCAAAATTATGAGTAGTCCCTAACTTACAACATATTCAAGTTATAAAGATCCACACTTACAACTGTCCTTTAAAAAAATTTTTTTTTATGTATCAGTGTTGTGGCATGTAATTTACTGATGTTATCATTCTCACATGTTCACTTGCAGATGTTCAGTTTTATGACTTACTGTTCAAAACACTGCCCTATAGATTTAGTTTCCTAAACTAAATCAGGGCTTTCAGTTGCTTGAAAACATGGACTCAAACACCAATTATCTTGCAAAAGTCAATAGGTGAATTTGAAGGGGGGAAAAAAAGACAACTCTTACTAAATTTCTGACTAGAAATGCCATCCCCATTCTGAAGGATAATCCAGATGATCCAGAATCTTCCACAGTGGAGTTATTACTGCACCTGACAGAATATCAAGGTAATCCAACTTTTCTTCATTGTTGGCATAAAGTTTTATAATTCTTGTATTTTTTATGTATTATTGTATGTACTAAAATATCCTGACACCAAAGTTTATATGAAATATTTCCAAGCCCCAAAGACAAAGATTGATACCGACAATAAAAGGAAATAATATAAAGATACCAACAATAAAAGGAAATAATCATGAAAACTACAAAAAAAAAAAAGAAGTGTTTGACTTACATCAGAACCATCATAAATGGACTTGTTGGAATGGAACCTCATCATCAGCCGAGGACTATCTGTATGTAATGATAAAAGAATTGGTTCTCAAGAAAGGATAATAATTTATAAATACATATGCATCTAAGCCCAGTATTCCGAAATAAATAAAGCAAATGGTTAGAATTGAAAGGAGAAATAGATAATCAACTGGTTGGCAACAAGTTTGGGTTGTTTTTTATACTAATAGCTGGTGATTTCAATATAACACTTTCAGTAATTGATAGAATTACTAGACAGAACATCAACAAGGAGACAGAGGACTTGAACATTAAACCGACTAAATGTCCCACCCGATTCAGCAGAATACACATTCCGCTCCAGTAGAAACATATCATTCTCCAGGATAGATGATATGACATGTCACAAAACAATTCCAATAAATTAAAAAAAAATAAAAATAAAAATCTTGCCAAGTATTTTATCCAAAACAATGCAATGAAACTAGGTATCAAAAACATAAGGAAAATAAAAAATTACAAATATGTGGAAATAACACAACTCTGAAATAATAGGCCAAAGGAGAAATCACAAGGTAAATTAGAAAATATTAGCAACAAATGAAAATGAAAACAACACACTAGATAGTAGACAAGAATTATCTTAGGTGAAGGGAAGGACAACACACAATACAGGGGAGGTCAGCACAACTGGACTAAACCAAAATCTAAGAAGTTTCCTGAAGACAACCAAACACTTCAAGGGAGAGAGTAGCAGATGCAGGGGTCTGCGGACTGTGGTTTGGGGGACATCTAGGTCAACTGGCATAACAAAGTGTACAAAGAAACTGTTCTGCATCCCTCTTTGGTGAGTGGCATCTAGGGCCTTCAGCACTAGCAAGTGGCCCTCTAAGATGCACTAATTGGTCTCAAACTACCTGGATCAAAGAAGAATGAAAAACACCAAGGAAACAAGGAAAATATTAGCCCAAGAGACAAAAAGGGCAATATAAACCAGAGACTCCCTCAGAACTAAATAGTGGCTGGTTACCACCAATGGCTGCCCTGACTGGGAACACAACAGACAGTCCCTGATGGAGCATGAGAAAAGTGTGGTGCAGAACTCAAATTCATATAAAAAGACCAGAGTTAATGGCCTGAGACTGGAGGAACCCCATAAGACATGCCTCCTGGATTCTCTGTTAATCCAGAACTAAAATCATTCCTGAAGCCAACTCTTCAGACAAAGATTAGGTTTGACTGTAAAACATAAAATGATATTCATGAAGAGCGTACTTCTTAGTTCAACTAAATACATGAGACTCAATGGGCAGCTTCTGTCCAGAGGTGAGATGAGAAGGCAGAAAGGGACAGGAGTTGGTTGAGTGGACAAGGAAATCTGGGGTGGAAAGGAGGAATGTGGTAACATATTACAGGGATAGCAACTACGGTCACATAACAATGGGTGTATAAATCTTTGTATGAGAAACTAACTTGAGCTGTAAACTTTCACTTAAGGCACAAAAAACATAAAAAAAGAAAAGAAAAACACAACATATCACAACCTATGGGATGCAGCGAAGGCAGTATTAAGTGGGAAATTTATAGCTGTAGATGCCTACATTAAAACAAAATAAACCAAACTCAAACAACAACCTAAATTTACACCTTAATGAGCCTAAAAAAGAGAGCAAATGAAGCCCACAGCTTCCAGAAGAAAGGACATAATACAGATTAGAGTGGAGATGAATGATATAGAGAATAGAATTAAAAAACAAACAAACAAACAAACAAACACAATTTGGTTCTTCAAAGAGATCATTAAAACTGGAAAATTTTAGCTAGACCAACAAAGGAAAAATAGAGAAGATGCAAATAACTAAAATCAGAAACATTAATCCATTTCTAGCAATCTTAAATAAAAAGGATTATAAGAAATTATGAGCAATTGCATACCAACAAGTTACAAAGTGTAGATGATATGAATATATTCCAACAAACACTCAAACTACCAAAATTGACACCAGTACTTTTCAAACTCTCCCCCAAAAAATGGAAAAGGAGGAGACACTTTCTAATTCAGTTTTTTAGGCCATGATTATCTCAATGCTAAAACTATATAAGGATACCTAAGAAACCTACAGACCAACATCCTTTATGAAAACAGATGCAAAGATCCTCAACAGAGGATGGCGGAGTACTCAGAAGTTCTGGTGATCCCTCTTACAACAAAGCTCTGAAAAAACAAGTGCAACAATTATGTGTATGTCAAGCTAGGAGCCCTGAACATCAAAGACAAAGTTACAAAATGGACAGAGTGGCAGGGAGAGGGAGAGACAGTTCAGAAGCAGAGAGGATTTTCCAGACCTGAATCAAAAGGAACCCTCCAACACCCTGCAGTGAATGTGGAGGGGCTGGAGGTAACGTTCTGCACTCAATTTCTTCAGGGAGAGAGAGCGAACCACACAGCCTACTCACACCTCCGGACCCAGAGAAGAATGGCACTCTCAGCAAAAGCTAAGTACTTGCATATATTTTACAGTGCCCCAGACCCCAAGCTGGCTTCAGTGGCTGTTGATTTCCCTGGGCCTGAGATAAGCCCTAGTGAGCGTCCTGAGCCATTCTCCTGGCCTTGGAGAAGGAATAAATTCACAACTGGGAGAAAAGATAATCTGCCTGCTCCACTAAGCTGGGGAGCTCAGGACAGAAACAGCTCCTGTCCAGGCACAAATGGTCTGTAGATGTTGTATATGTTTCTGCCCTGCATGGACCTGCATGGGCCTATTTCATGAGAATAGGTCCTTATCGGCAGAGTGCAACTGCTTCAGCTGTGCAGTGGAGAAGTGGGTGTTTGATGTTTGACACCATTTTCCCTATTAAACAGGGACCTCACCCACCCACATCAGGGGCCTAAGGACTGGTGGCTCCACCCATGTCACCTAGCCACCCACAACAGGGCGCCAGGAATAACTGGTACCTCCCAGTACTTATAACCAAAACCTCTGGGTGCCCAGGGTCTGTCTGCAGAACCCATCCACCTGTGTGCTCTGGACAACAGGGATGCACTTTCCTTACAGACACTCAGGGGATGGTTGTCAGCACCCTCCCTTGTTGAGGGCATGACCTCCTGCTGCAACCAGATACCTGTACCTACACCAGTCACCCTTGCCCCTCTAAAACTGTAGGACAGAGCATGTAACACACTGATGACCAACTACCTGGATACCTGAGCTGAATCCATACAAGAAAAATGAATGAACCCTTAGGCTCATACAACTGATAACAGCTCTAACCATCTGGTGACAGGACGTTAGAGCTTCGAAGGTGAAAATAAGCTAGCTTGCTCAAGCAGCCTATTTAGGCATATCAAAACAAAACAAAGCAAGAAGCTAGGATACAGTAAGCAAACACAAACTAATACAGTAACTTACAGATGGCTCCGAGTCAACAATCAGTATCAAATCACATGAAGCAGCAGACCATGATCACTTCAACAAACTCTCAAAAAAAGAATCAAGAGATCTTCTGGATGAAGATGCATTCCTGGAATTACCATGTGAAGAATACAGAAGATTAATATACAGAACCCTTCAAGGCATCAGGAAGGAGATCAGGCAATACACAGAACAAGCCAGGAAGCACACAGATAAAGTAGCTGAAGAAATTAAAAAGGTTATTCAAGAACATAATGAATAATTTAATAAGCTGCAAGAATCCATAGAGAGACAGAAATTAGAAATTCAGGTTAACAATAAAAATATAGGCTTAGACAACTCAGTAGAAAGTCAGAGGAGCAGAATTGAACAAGTGGAAGGCAGAATTGGTTAGCTTGAATATAAAGCACTTGGGACCAATATATTTGAAGAAAAATCAGATAAAAGAATTAAAAAATCTAAAGAAATCTTAAGATTCATATCTGACTCTATCAAGAGAAATAACCTACGAGTCATTGGAGTACCAGAACATGGACAGAAAACAGAATTGTTGAAGATTCATTGGCAGAAAACTTCCCAGATATCGTGAAAGATGAGAAGATATCTATCCAGGAGCTCATTGAACTCAATGTAATGTAGATCTCAAAAAAAAGTCAGCAAAACATAATTATAATCAAACTTTCCAAAACCAAACATAAACAGAGAATTTTAAGAGTGCCAAGGGATTAACGAAAAGTCACCTACAAAGGAGAGTCAATAAGAATGAGCTCAGACTACTCTGCAGAAACCACACAGGCAAGAAGGCAACGGGATGACTTATATAAAGCATCGGCATAGGAGGAAAAAAACTGCCATGAAGGAATCACATATCCAGCAAAATTGTCTCTCAAATATGAACGTGAAATTAGGACGCTTCCAGATAAACAGAAGTTTAGGGAATTCGTAAAAACCAAACCAAAACTACAAGAAACACTACAGGGAGTTATCTGGTTAGAAAATCAGTACTATCAGATAGCAACCCAAGACAAGAACATGGGACAGAGCAACCAGATGTCAACCCAGACAGGGAAATTACAAAAATAAGATTAAAAAAATGCTCAAAACAGGTAAACAGTGATGTCATTGTGTAAAAAAAGACATTATACCAATAAGGAGGGACAAAAAAATGTAGTCATAGATCTTTCAAATGGAGAGGAAGATGAGGCAGTATAAAGAAATAAAAGTTAGATTTAAACTTAGAAGAGTAGGGGTAAATATTAAGGTGACCACAAAGGAGACTAACAATCCTACTCACCAAAATAAAATACAAGAAAAAAATAAAGACTCAGCAAAAACAAAATCAAAAACAATGAATATGAGGAAAAGACAATATATAAACTACTCAGCACAAAAAATTCAGTGGGAAAAAGAAACTGTCAACAACACACAAAAACAGGCATCAGAAATAACAGCACTAAACTCATACCTATCCATACCTATCCATAATTACTCTGAATGTAAAGGGACTAAATGCATCAATAAAGAGAAAGAGAGTGGCAGATGGATTTAAAAAATATGATCTGTTCATTTGCTGTCTATGAAAGGCACATATTAGACTTAGAGACACAAACAAACTAAAACTCAAAGTATGGAAAGAAAATATATATCAAGCAAACAACAATCAAAAAAGAGCAGGAGTGGCAATATTAATTTCTCACAAAATAGACTTTGAGGTAAAATCTACCACAAAGGGTAAGGAAGGACAATATATAATGACTAAAGGAACGATAAACCAGCAGGATATAACCATATTAAATATTTATGCACCCAATGACAGGGCTGCAAGATACATAAAAAATACTCTAACAGCATTGATAAGTGAGATAGACAGCTCTACAATAATAGGAGACTTCAACACACCACTTTCAGTGAAGGAAAGAACATCCAGATAGAAGCTCAATAAGGACATGGAATATCTAAATGCCACAATCAACCAGCCTGTCCTCATAGACATATACAGAACACTCCACCCAACAGTAGACAATTATATTTTCTTTTCTAGTGCACATGGAATATTCTCTAGAATAGACCACATATTAGGTCATAAAGCAAGCCTTAGCAGAAACCAAAACATTGTAACATTACAAAGCATCTTCTCTGACCATAAGGCCATAAAAGTGAAAATCAATAACAGAAAAAGCAGGGAAAAGAAATCAAACACTTGGAAACTGAACAATACCCTGCTGAAAAAAGACTGGATTATAGAAGACATTAAGGAGGCAATAAAGATATTAACAGAAGCCAATGGAAATGAAAACAGTTCCTATCAGAATCTTTGGGACACAGAGAAAGCAGTGCTCGGAAGTCATTTATATCAATAAATGCACACATACAAAAAGAAGAAAGAACCAAAATCAAACAATTATCCCTACAACTTGAACAAATAGAAAGGAGCAACAAAAGAAACCCTCAGGTTCCAGAAGAAAGCAAATAATGAATATTAGAGCAGAATTAAATGAAATAGAAAACAGAAAAACAACTGAAAGAATTAGCCAGACCAGAAGTTGGCTCTTTGAAAAAATTAACAAAATTGGTAAACCGCTGGCCAAACTGACAAAAGATAAACAGGAGAGGAAGCAAATAACCTGAATAAGAAATGAGATGGGCTATATTACAACAGACCCAACTGAAATTAAAAGAATCATATCAAATTACTATGGACAATTGTACTCTAACAAATTTGAAAACCTAGATGAAATGGATGAATTCCCAGAAACACACTAGCTACCTAAACTAACACAAACAGAGGTAGAACAACTCAATAGACCCATAACAAAAAATTCCCAACAAAAAAAGCCCTGGCCCCGATGGCTTCACTGCTGAGTTCTACCAAACTTTCAGAGAAGAGTTAACACCACTACTACTAAAGGTATTTCAGAGCATAGAAAAGGACCAAATACTCCCAAACTCATTCGATGAAGCCAGCATATCCCTGATGCCAAAACCAGGTAAAGACACCATAAAAAAATGAAATTACAGACCTATATCCCTCAAGAGCTTAGACGCAAACATCCTCAACAAAATTCTAGCCAACAGAATTCAACAACATATAAAAAAAATCATCATTACCAAGTAGGGTTCATACCAGGTATCCAGGGATGGTTCAACATTAGAAAAAAAACATAACCCATCATATAAATAAAAGACAAGAAACACATGATCTTATCAATTGATGCAGAAAAGGCATTTGACAAAGTTCAATACCCATTCATGATAAAATCAGCAAAATAGGAACAGAGCAAAAATTCCTCAGCATAATGAAGGTGATTTATACAAAGCCAACAGCCAACATCACCCTAAATGGAGAGAGTCTGAAAGCATTTCCCTTGAGATCAGGAACCAGACAAGGATGCCCTTTATCACCAGTCTTAGTCAACATTGTGCTGGAGGTCCTAGCCAGAGCGATTAGGCTAGTTAAAGAAATAAAGTGCATCCAAATTGGTATGGAAGAAGTAAAAATATTTCTATTTTCAGATTACATGACCTTATACACAGAAAACCCTAAAGAATCGTCCAGAAAACTACTGAAATTAATAGAAGAGTTTAGCAGAGTATCAGGATACAAGACAAACATGAAAAAATGAGTTGGATTCCTCTAGACCAACAAAAAGAACATTGAAGAGAAAATCATCAAATCAATACCATTTACAGTAGCCCCCAAGAAGATAAAGTACTTAAGAATAAATCTTACCTGAGACATAAAAGACCTATACAAAGAAAACTACAGGACACTACTGCAAGAAATCAAAAAAGACCTACATTAGTGGAAAAACTTACCTTGCTCATGGATAGGACAACTTAAAGTTGTAAAAATGTCTATTCCACCAAAAGCAATCTATAGATAGAACGCAATTCCAATCCAAATTCCAATGACATTTTTTAATGAGATGGAGAAACAAATCACCACCTTCATATGGAAGCGAAAGATGCCACAGATAACTAAACCCAGTGCCCTCAAGTCGATTAAAAAAGATCAAAGTGGGAGGCCTCACACTACCTGATTTTAGCACCTATTATACCACCACAGTAGTTAAAACAGCCTGGTATCAGTACAACAACAGATACATAGACAAATGGAACAGAATTCAGAATTCAGACATAAATACGTCCACATATAAAGCAGCTGATATTTGGCAGGCCCCCAAAGTCAGTCAAATGGGAGAAAAGACAGTCTCTTTAACAAATGGTACTGACATAACCAAATATCCATCTGCAAAAAAATGGAACAAGGCCCATACCTCACACCATGCACAAAAAATGAACTCAAAGTGGATCAAAGACGTAAATATAAAATCTAAAACAATAAAGATCATGGAAGGAAAAAATAGGGAGAATGCTAACCCCCCCCCCCCAAAAAAACCCACTGCCATCAAGTCCATTCTGACTCATAGTGACCCTATAGAACAGAGTAGAACTGCCCCATAGAGTTTCCAAGGAGCACCCGGCAGATCTGAAGTGCCGACCTCTCGGTTAGCAGCTGTAGCACTTATCCACTACACCACCAGAGTTTCCAGGCTAGGAGCCCTAATACATGGCATAACAGTATACAAAACATTATTAACAGTGCACAAACACCAGAAGAGAAAGTAGATAACTGGAAGCTCCTAAAAATGAAACATCTATGTTCATCCAAAGACGTTACCAAAAGAATAAAAAGATTACCTACAGATTGGAAAAAAGTTTTTAGTTTTGACATTTCCCATCAGTGGCTGATCTCTAAAATCTACATGTTACTGCAAAAACTCAACTACAAAAAGAACAATAACCCAATTAAAAAATGGGCAAAAGATATGTATAGGCACTTCACTGAAGATGACATTCAGTTAGCTAACAGATACGTGAGGAAATGCTCTCGATCATTAGCCATTAGAGAAATCCAAATAAAAATTAAAATGAGATTTCATTTCACTCCAACAAGGCTGGCATGAATCCAAAAAATACAAAATAATAAATGTTGGAGAGGTTGTGGAGAGATTGGAACACTTATACACTGCTGGTGGGAATGTAAAATGGTACAACCACTTTGGAAATCGATTTGGCACTTCCTTAAAAAGCTAGAAATAGAACTACCATACAATCCAGCACTCCTTGGAATATATCCTAGAGAAATACGAGCCTTTACACGAACAGATATATGCACACCCATGTTCACTGCAGCACTGTTTACAATAGCAAAAACATGGAAGCAACCAAGGTGCCCATCAATGGGTGAATGGATAAATAAATTATGGTATATTCACACAAGGGAATACTACGCATTGATAAAGAACAATGATGAATCCGTGAAACATTTCATAACATGGAGGAATCCGGAAGGCACTATGCTGAGTCAAATTAGTCAGTTGCAAAAGGACAAATATTGTATGAGACCACTATTATAAGAAGTCGAGAAATAGTTTAAACAGAGAAGAAAATATTCTTGGATAGTTTCAAGAGTGGGGAGGGATGGAGGGAAGAAGAGGGGTATTCACCAATTAGTAGACAAGATTTATTTTAGGTGAAGGGAAAGACAACACACAATACAGGAAAGGTCAGCACAACTGGACTAAATCAAAAGCTAAGAAGTTTTCTGAATAAACTGAATGCCAGGGGCAGGGGTTGGGGACCATGTTTTCAGAGATATCTTAGTCAACTGGCATAATAAAATCTATTAAGAAAACATCCTGCATCCCACTTTGGAGATTGGTGTGTGGGGTCTTAAACGCTAGCAAGTGGCCATCTAAGATGCATCAATTGGTCTCAACCCACCTGGCGCAGAGGAGAATGAAGAACACCAAAGACACAAGGTAATTATGAGCCCAAGAAACAGGAAGGGCCACATAAACCAGAGACTACATAAGCCTGAGATCAGAAGAACTAGATGGTGCCAGGCTACAACCAATGACTGCCCTGACAGGAAACACAACAGAGAACCTCTGAGGCAGCAGGAGAGCAGTGGGATGCAGACCCCAAATTCTCATAAAAAGTCCAGACTCAATGCTGTGACTAAGACTAGAAAGACCACAGAGGTCATGGTCCCCAGACCTTCTCTTAGCCCAAGACAGGAACCATTCCCAAAGCCAACTCTTCAGACGGATTGGACTGGACTATGGGATAGAAAATGATTCTGGTGAAGAGTGAGCTTCTTGGGTCAAGTAGACGCATAAGACTACGTGGGCAGCTCCTGTCTGAAGGGGAGATGAGAAGGCAGACGGGGTCAGAAGCTGGGCGAATGGACACGAAAAGAGAGAGTGGAGGGAAGGAGCGTGCTGTCTCATTAGAGGGAGAGCAACTAGGAGTACATAGCCTAGGTGTGTACAAATTTTTGTATGAGACAGTGTCTTGATTTGTAAACTTTCCTTGAAGCACAATAAAAATTAAAAAAAAAAAAGGCATCCAAATTGAAAAGAACATAAAACTATTCACAGATAACATGATTCTATGTATAAAAACTCAACAAAGTCGCAGAATGAAAGATCAGCACACAAGAATCAGTTGTGTTTTAATGTACCAGCAATCAACAATATGACAAGAAAATTATGGAAATAATTCTACTTACAAAAGTACCTTAAAAAATATAATATTTAAGTGTAAATTTATCCAAGTTGGTAAGAGTACACATTAAAGTATAAAAGAAGGGTGAAATTAAAGGAGACCTAAATGAATGATAACCTGTGTTCACAGATTGAAGGACTTAATACTAAGTAGATATCAATACTTAAGATGTCTATACTACTGTAGAAAGTGACCTACCAATTCAACACATCCCTATCAAAATTCATACAGTCTTTGAAGTAAAAATGGAAAAGTCAGTTATTAAATTCACATGCAGCCATAGACCAAAAGAACTGGGTCATGCATGGGTACCGTTAGTGAACATTTTAATAAAAGATTCTATAGGAGAATCCTAACCAAAAGGGGGAAAATGTAGAACAGAATTCACTCTCCTCAAATCTAGACTTTATGGAGGAGCCATGGAGGCTGAAGGAACTCCCGAAATCACTGTCCTGAGATAATCTTTAAACCTTAAACCAAAAATATCCTTTAAGTCTTCCTAAAATTGAACAATAGTTTAGCTGAACTAGTAAAAAATGTCTACCTTGAGCATTATGCTCTTTTAAGAACTAGTTATATGGAGTCAAATTGACAACAGCAAGTTGAAATATTAGAAAACTCAGGGGGGAGTGAGTTTATGTTAATGGGGGAGGAGTAACTCAGAGAACACTAGTATGAATGGTTTCACAACTGTTGAATTGGTGTATATTTTGCTGTGTACATTCTCCACAAAATAAATTTTTAAAAATTCACATGGAATTGCAAAGAGCAGGAGTGCCAGATTTATTCACTGGGGAAAAAACAAGCTCTTCAACGTGTGGTGTAGGGATTATTGAATTTTCACATGCTGAAGAATGAAGTTACACCCCTCACTCACACCAAATACAAAATTGACTCAAAAATGAGTCAACAACTTAAGTTTAAGAGCTAAAAGCATAAAATTCCTGAGAAAAAAACACAGAAGTAAAGCTTTGTGACCTAGCTTTGGCATAGGAGTTTTAGATACAATACCAAAAGCATGAGCAAAAAATATATATATATAATCAGAACATCATCAAAAGAATTTTTTTTTTTAATTTGTGCATCAGAAGGCGTTATCAAGAAAGTGAAAGACTTAGAGAATTGGAGAAAACATTTGGAAATTATATATCAGATAAGGGATTAATATCTAGAGAATATAAGAACTCTTAAACCTCAACAACAAAAAGGACAACCAAAATAAAAATGGGCAAAGGACTTGAACAGACATTTCCTTAAAGAAGGTACACAAATTCCAGTAAGTACATGAAAAGGTGTTCAACCTCATTAGTCTTTAGAGTAATGCATATGAAAATTACAATGACTTCACTTCACAATCAGTAAGATAGCCAGTATTTTTTTTTTTTTTAAATGGGGGGAAAAAAAACGAGGATGTGTAGAAACTGGAACTCTTGTGTATTGCCGGTGGACATGTAATATGGTGTATTCACTGTGGAAAACAGTTTGATGGTTCCTCAAAAATTTGAAAATAGAATAACCTATGATGCAACATTTTCACTCCAAGTTACATACTCCCAAAACTAAAACCAGGAGTTCAACAGGTGCCTGCACACTCATGTTCATTACAGCATAATTCGCATTACAAAAAGGTGGAAACAATCTAAACGTCCATGAGGAGATGAACGGCGTTGTTAAAATGTGCTGTACGCATGGTTGTTGTGAGTTGCTGTTGAGTTAGCTCAAACTCATAGCTCTCGAATATAGTTGAACAAAATTTGCCCTGTCTTGTACCCTCTTCGTGATTGTTGGTATGTTTGAGACTATTATACCCATTGTACCACTCCATTTCATTGAAGTTCTCCCTCATTTTCATTGACCTCTATTTTACCAACCATTTCTAGTCACAGGGGCTTTCTGATGAGGTTTCCAGAGAAACTGTGCCGAAGTTTCACCATCCTCACTTCTAAGGGACATTTTGGTACATTTCTTCTAAGACATTTCTGTATTTTCTAAGTCCATGGTATAGTCAATATTCTTCAGCAACAACACAATTGGAATGCATCAGTTCTTCTTTCATCTTTTTTACTGTCTAGCTTTTGCATGCATATGAGGCAATGTAAAAAAAAAAACCATTGCTTGGATCAGAAGCACCTTAGTTATGAAAGTGGAATTTTTGGTTTCGAAAACTTTAAAGAAGTACTTTGCAGCATATTTGCCTGATACAGTACTTCACTTCTTGACTACTGCTTCCACGACCATTGATTGTTGATCCAAGTAGAATGAAACCACTGACAACTTCAACAGTTTCTTTCTTTATCCTGATGTTGTACATTCGCCCAGTTGTGAGGGGTTTTCTTTGTATTCAAATATAATCCATACTGAAGGCTATAGTATATGACCTTCATCAGTAAGTGCTTAGAGTTACCTTCATTTAGAGCCAGCAAGGTTGTATCACCTGTATATCTCAGGTTATTAATGAATCTTCCTCCAACCTTAATGCTACATTCCTCTTCATATAGTCTAGTTCCTCAGATTATTTGTTCAGCACACAATTCGAATAAAGTGAAAAGATACAACCCTGTTGCACACCTTTTCAGATTCTGAACCTCACAGTACCTCGTTATATTGAAATGGCTGCCTCTTGATTTATGTACAGGTTTCACATGAACACAACTAAGTGTTCTGGATTCTTATCCTTCCTAAGGTTATCCATAATTTGTTATAATCCACACAAATACTTTTGATAAAATGCTGGTAAACTTACTTCTGGTATTTGTTTAACTTACTTCTGTTATTCTCTTCTCTCAGCTAAGATCCATCTGACATCAGTCTCATTCCATCCAACATCAGTCCCATTTCATGTCCCTTTCTGAATTCATCTTGAATTATTGGCAGTTCCTGGTTGAGGTATAGCTGGCCATTTTTTAACTGTCTTCGGCAAACTTTTGGTAGTATGTGATAGTAATGGTATTAATAATTTCTGCATTCCATTTGATTGCCTTCCTTTGGAATGGGTACAAATACCAACCTCTTTCAGTTGGTCAGCCAGGTAGCTGTTTCCCAAATTTCTGGACATAGATGAGTAAGTGCTTGCTGCATCGATCCATTTGTTGAATCATCTAAACCGATATTGTGTCAATATTTTTGGAGACTTATATTTTGCCAATGCCTTCAGTACAGTTTGAACTGCTTCCTACATATAACACCTTCTAATATGGTCGACCAATTCTTTTTGATACAATGACTCTCTGTATTCTCCTTTTTTTTTTTTTTTTGGTGCTTCCTGCATCATTCCATTTTTTGCCATAGAATCCTCCAGTAATGCAACTTTAGCTCTGATATACTTTGAAAATTAACCAATGAAAACTTTATGGATGGCAATAGTAAACACTGTCCCATAGAGTGTTGGAAGATGACCCCCTAAAAAGCACTCAAAATACCGCTGAGGAAATGATGTCTCCTTGAAATATAGTTGGCCTTAATGATACCGGTGGGTAAAGTTGTTGAGGCTTTCAGTTGTTGTTATGGCACAACTCAAAATGAGAAATAACAGCCACAAACATCTGTTAATCAGAATGTGGAAGGGTCAAAGTATGAATCAATGAAAATTGGAAGTCATCAAAAATGAAATGTTCTTTTAACCTGAGCAACGCCAACTGTGTCTGCCTCTTTTGGTTTTCTAACTTCATATCTTTGCACATTTCATCATAACACTCCATCTTGTCTTCTCAAGCTTCCCATTAAACAAATTGCTCAATGTTAAAAAGATCATTTGAATATGTGCTCCAGATACATCAATATCCAATCTATGGCTGGAATGAGAAAGAAACAAAGAAGGTGGATCACCAGTTGGAAAATTCAACTATGGTGATGGAAATAATGCCAGAGATGGCATAATAGAGTTCTGGAAGACCAAGGACACATTTGATCAATTTCAGACTAAAGCAGGTCATAAATATGTTCAATTTCTTCATCTTTGGTGATTGGTATATAAATCTCAATAACAGTCATATTAACTAGTTAATATGTACATCCTTATAGATGGATATTAACCTATCACTGATCATGCTGAACTGGAAAATAGATCTTGAATTTTAAATTTGTTGTTCCAGGCATAGTAGACTATATGGTTGTTAGATTTAAAATGGCCAATACCAGTGCACGTCAGCTCATTAAGGCCAAGGATAGTGCTATGGATAGACTGTGTTCCCCCAAGATATGCGCCAGCCTGGCTAGGCCATAGTTCTCAGTATTGTGTGACTGTCCACCATTTTCTCATCTGATGTGATTTTCCTATGTGTTATAAATCCTACCTGTAAATGGAGCCCTGGTTGTGCAGTGGTTAAGAGCTACATTGAACTACAGCTGCTAACTAAAAGGTTGTCAGTTCAAATCCACCAGCCACTCCTTAGAAATTGCATGGGGCAGTTCTACTCTGTCCCATAGGGTCACTGTGAGTCAGAATTGACTTTACAGCAACAGATTTTATGATTTTAGGGCCAGGATTAGAGGCAGTTACGCTAATGAGGCAGGACTCAATCTACAACATAAGGTTATGTCCTTAAGTCAATCTCTTTTCAGATATAAAAGAGGGAAGCGAGCAGAGAGAGAGGGGGATCTCATACCACCAAGAAAGCAGTGCTGGGAGTGTGGCGTGTCCTTTGGAGTCAGGGTTCCTGTGCAGAGAAACTCCTAGACCAGGGGAAGACTGATGAAAAGGATCTCCCCCAAAGCCATCAGAGAGACATAGCCCTTCCCTAGAGATGGTGCCCTGAATTTGGAATTCTAGCCTCCTAAACTGTGAGAGAATAAATTTCTGTTTGTTAAAGCCATTCACTTGTAATATTTCTATGAAAGCAGTACTAGATAACTAAGACAGATATCAACCTTCAACTCTTACATTTTATTTCTGACAACTTCCAATGGACAACTACACATATGGACCTTACCAGACAGAGTACATGGACATCAAGTTAACTAAATCTGTGGAAAGAGATGCTGAAGAATCTCAGTATCATCAAAGACAATGCCAGGGTCCAGCTGTGAAACAGACCATCCATTTCTCATTGGTAAATTTAAGTTGATAAGAAAGAAAATAAAAGCAAGTTATATACATGCAATAGAATATTATTTAGGCACAAAAAGCATGAAGTTCTAATTTACACTATGATATGGGTAAACCTTAAAAACATCATGCTTAGTAAGTGTCATACACAAAAGGACAAATATTGTATGACTACACTGGTATAAAATATTTTGAATAAACAAATTCATAGACACAGAACATAGAGGTTACCAAGCACTGTCGGAGGTTAAGACGGGAATTGCTATTTAACGAATACAAAGTTTGTGCTTGTGAATATGTGAAAGTTTTGTGAACAAACAGCAGAGAGAGTTGCACACCATTGTGAGTGTGATTAGCGCCCCTGGATTTTATACCTGAAAATGACTAAAATGGCAGTGATTTTATTATGTATATTTTACCCTAATAAACGAGAATTTTTAAAAAGGAGAAACTTAACAAAAGATAACACTCCATTCAAAAAATTGGCAAAGAATTTGAACAGACATGAAAAGATCTTCAGAGTTATTAGCCATTAGTGAGAGAGAAATCAAAACCACAATGAGATACCATCTCACCCCCAATGTTTTCTGAACTTGGCCAAACATGACTGTGGTAGCACACTTGTCTGTTTTCCCACCTTTGTTCTGTAATATTTTCTGGACTCAGGCACTATACATTGTTGCAGCCACTGTATCAGTCCACCTCATTGGGCATTTTCTTCTGTTTTGCTGACCCTCTACTTTAACAGGCATGATGTCCTTCTCCAGAGACTGATCCCTCCTGACAACATGTCCAAAGTACGTGAGACACAGTCTCACTATCCTTGCTTCCAAGGAGCATTCTGGTTGTACTTCTTCCAAGACAGATTTGTTCATTCTTTTGGCAGTCCATGGTATAGTGAATATTCTTCACCAATATCGTCAATTCTTCTTCTGTCTTCCTTATTCGTTGCCCAGCTTTTGGATTATTTGCTCAGCATACAGACTGAATAGGTATGGGGAAAGGATACTACTCTGACACACACTTTTCCTGACTTTAAACCATGCAACATCCCCTTGTTCTGCTCCTCAGGGTAACATCTTTGGTTTTTAACACTCTAAAGAGATCTCTTGCAGCCAATTCGCCCAGTGCAATGCATCTTTTGATTTCTTGACTGCTGCTTCCATGGAAGTTGATTGTGGATCCAAGTAAAATGAAATCCTTGACAACTGTAATTTTTTCTCCATTTATCATGATGTTGCTTAATGCTCCAGTTGTGAGGATTTCTCTCCTGCATGGTTTAGTATTTTCCCCGTAGAATTCTTAAATATTGCAGCTTGAGGCTTGAATTTTTTCTTCAGTTCTTTTAGCTTCAGAAATGCTGAGTGTGGTCTTCCCTTTTGGTTTTCTATCTCCAGGTTTTTGCACATGTCATCATAATACTTTGTCTTCTCAAGCCACCCTTTGAAATCTTCTGTTCAGCTCTTCTACTTCATCTTTTTTTCGTTTCGCTTTAACTACTGGACGTTCAAGAGCAAGTTGCAGAGTCTCTTCTGACATCCACTTAGGTCTTTTCTTTCTCTGCTGTCTTTTTAATGATCTTTTGCTTTCTTGACGTGTGATGTAAACTGGTAAACTAGAAAAACTAAACATCTTCACCCTCAGCCCCACAGTGTTCAAGGGTCAGCAAAATCTACAAACAATAGTTGTGGCCAAAGTCTGGCGCACCAAATGTTTCTGCAAATAAAGTTTTATTGGGACAAAGTCATATCTATCATTTATGTATTGTCTATGGCTGCTTTCACATTACAACCACAGAGCTGAGTAGTTTTAACAGAGACAATATGGCTTGCAAGGCTAAAATATTTATTATCTGGCCCTTTAGAAAAATGATTTGTCAACTCTTGCCTTTAATAAACTTACCTCTCCTGACACTGGCTACAGTGGAGGAGAAAAAAAATTCTCCTAAAATTTCTGATTACCACTGGCCTTTACCAAATTTGAGATCTGGAAAAAATAAAAAGCCCAAGCTGATGATTTAGTTTAGGTAGGCTTAGTGTAGTAATTCCATCGGTATGTGAAAGACACAAATGAAAATCTTCTCAAAGGAACTCACCAGGCATCAAATATTTTAGCTAGACAGATCTCATATGTACATAAGCTGAAAAAGCAAGAGAAAAACAAACATAAGAGATAATGAGCAAGAGTTAACAAAACACTCAACAGGATTAAACCTGTATATAAAATACTGGAATTACGAAATATATAATATATAAGGAGCCTGCGTAATATGCTGTTGTTTTTGTGAGGTGCCATGTCATAGCAACCCTTACATACAACAGGAAAAAGCACTGCCTGGTCCTGCACCATTCTCGCAATCGTTACTCTTGAGTGCATTGTTGCAGATCCTGGGTCAGTCCATCTTGTTGAGGGTCTTTCTCTTTTTCACTGACCCTCTACCGAGCATGATCCTTCTCCAGGGACTTGACCCTCCTGAGGACATGTCCAAAGTATGTGAGATGAAGCTTCCCCATCTTTGCTTCTATGAAGCATTCTGACTGTACTTTCAATACAGATTTGTTGTTCCATATTCATTGCCACATCCATAATTTCAAAGTCATCAATCCTTCTTTGGTTGTCCAGCTTATTTATTGTCCAGCTTTCATATGCACGTGAGGCAGTTAGAAACACCATGGTTTGGGTCAGATGCACCTTAGTCCTTAAAGTGACATCTTTGCTTTTTAACAGTTTAAAGAGGGCTTTTGCAGCAGATTTGCCCAGTGCACTTCGTCATTTGATTTCTTAACTGGGCGTTGATTGTGGATGCAAGTAAAAGGAAATCCTTGACGATTTCAGTCTGTTGTCTATCTACCATGCTGTCACTTATTGGTGAGTTGTGAGGATTTTTGTTTTCTTTATGTTGACATGTAACACATACTGAAGGCTGTGTTGTTTGAACTTCATTAGTAAGTGCTTCAACCCTTTTCACATTCTGTAAGCAAACTGGTGTCACCTGCATATCAAAGATTGTTTATGAGCCTTCCTCCAATCCTGATGCCCTGTTCTTCTTCATATAGTCCACCTTCTCAGGTTGTTTGCTCAGTATACGTATTGAATATATATGGTGAAGGATACAACCATGATGCACACTCTTCCCAATCCCAAACTTCTGTTCAAACGACTGCCTCTTGGTCTATGTATGGGTTCTGCCTGAGCATAACTAAGGATCCTGGAATTTCCATTCATTGCAATGTTACCCATAGTATGTTATCAGCCACATAGCTGAATGTCTTTGTGTAGTCAATAAAACACAGTAAACATATTCCTGGTATTCTCTGCTTTTAGCCAAGATCCATCTGACATCAGCAATGATACTCCTTGTTCCACATTCCATTCTGAATTCTGGCAGTTTCCTATCAATGTACTACTGCAGCTGCTTTTAAATGATCTTAAGCAAAATTTTACCTGAGTGTGATATTTATGTCATAGTTTGATAATTTCTGCATTCTGTTAATCACCTTTCTTTGGAATGGTTACAAATACGGGTCTCCTTCAGCTGGTTGGTCAGGTAGCTGTCTTCCAAATTTCTTGGCACAGATGTGTGAGCACTTCCAGAGTTGCATCTGTTTGCTGAAAACATGTCAGTTGGTATTCCATCAATTCTTGGAGCTTTGTTTTTTGCCAAGGCCTTCAGTGCAGTTTGGACTCTTTCCTTCAGTGCCACTGGTTCCTGAACATGCTACCTCCCGAAATGGCTGAACTTCCAAAAAATTCTTTTTGGTACAGTGACTCTGTGTATGTCTTCTGCTTGAATTTCTTCTTCAGTTCTTTCAGCTTGAGAAATGCCCAGCATGTTCTTCCCTTTTGGTTTTCTAACTCTAGGTCTTTGCCCATTTCATTATAACACTTTACTTTGTCCTTTCAAGTCGCCCTTTGAAATCTTCTGTTTAGCTCTTGTACTTCACTATTTCTTCCTTTTGCTTTAGCTATTGTATGTTCAAGAACAAGTTTCACAGTCTCTTCTGACATCCATCTTGGTCCTTTCTTTCCTGTCTTTTTAATGACTTCTTGCTTTCTTTATGTATGATGTACTTGATGTCATCCCACAACTCTTCTGGTCTTTGCTCATCAGTGTCTAGTGAGTAAAATCTATTTTAGAAATGGTCTCTAAACTCAGGTGCGACATCCTTAAGATCATACTTTGGGGCTCATGGACTTATTCTAATTTTCTTCATCTTCAACTTGATCTTGCATATATGCAATTGATGGTGTGTTCTGCAATCAGCCATTGGCCTTGTTCTGATAATATTGAGTTTTCCATTGTCTCTTTCCACGGATGTAGTCAATTTGATTGCTGTATATTCCATCTGGTGAGATCCACATGTATAGGCACTGTTCATGCTGTTGAAAAAAGGTATCTGTAATGAAGAAGTCATTAGTCTTGCAAAATTCTGTCATGCAATCTCTGGTGCTTCTCTCACCAAAGCCGTATTTTCCAAATACTGATCATCATTCTTTTTTCCCAACTTTCACATCCCAATCACCAGTAATTATCAATGCATCTTGATT
The DNA here is from genome assembly GCF_024166365.1 of Elephas maximus indicus. Classification (NCBI taxonomy): domain Eukaryota; kingdom Metazoa; phylum Chordata; class Mammalia; order Proboscidea; family Elephantidae; genus Elephas; species Elephas maximus. The sequence goes on from NC_064847.1 coordinate 14,238,083, forward strand.
GCACTGTTTGATAATTTTGTACTGCAGAAGTTGGTAAAAATCTTCAGTTTCTTCATCTTTGGTCTTGGTAGTTAATGCATAAATTTGAATACTAGTATTCAACTCTTAACTGTATTAATTGCTCTTCCTGGTAAAGCATATTGGTATTACCCTATCACCAACAGCACTGTACTTCAGGATAGACCTTGAAATATTCTTTTTGACGATAAATGCAACACCATTCCCATTGAATTTGTCATTCCCAGCATAGTAGATCATATAACTGTCTGATTAAAAATAGGCAATCCAGTCCACTTCAGCTCACTAATGTCCAGAATATTGATGTTTATGCATTCCATTTTCATTTTTGAAGATTTCCAATTTTTCCAGATTTATACCTCATACATTCCACATTCCTATTATTAATGGATGTCTGCAGCTGTTTATTCTCATTTTGAGTCACGCCACGTCAGCAAATGGAGGCCCCAAAAGCTTTACTCCAACCACATCAGTAACACTGACTTTACTTTGAGGAGGCAGGTCATCCCCAGTTGTATTTTGAATGCCTTCCAACATGAGGGTCTCACTTTCTGACGCTATATTAGCCACTTTCTCCTGCTATTCTTGATGTTTTCAGTGGCCAATTTTTACAGAAGTGGACTGGCAGATCCTTCTTCCTAGTCTGTCTTAGTCTGGAAGCTCAGCTGAAACCTGTTCACCATGGGTGATGCTGCTAGTGTTCAAAATACCAATGGCGTAGCTTCCAACATCACACAAGCCACCACAGTAGGAAAAACTGATAAATGCGTTGGGTTAATATGTACAAATTATAAACCAAAGAATTGAAAGTGTACCTCTAGAACAAGCCTTTTAAACCTGTTGCTGCCAATTCTGATAAAAAGTAAGCAAGAATTAAAATAAGAAAATCAACAAACTGTTGAAAGAACTATTGTTGTTTCTGTTTTGTATATACCGATTGACTCCAACTCATAATGGGCCTATAGGAAAGAGGGTCATATGACAGGTTTTAGACACAGTTGAAGTGGAAGTTAATGAATTGGGAAATAGATTTGGAAAAATTGCACAGAATGTGGCACAGATACAGAGATAAACATAAGACATGGAGTATAGAGTGAGAAAGTAAAAGACATCAAATCAGAATTACAAAAGAAGAAGCAAGAATAGAAAATATTTAAAGGTAGAATGGCTGCAAATTTGTCACATTTTGATGAAGATGACAGATCTTTAAAAAAAAACCCAAGTATGATAGTTACTTACTCAGCGAAAAGCTCCAGAAAGACCTCTGGTGGTACAGTGGTTAAGCATGTGGTTGCTAACTAAAATATTGGAGGTTTGAACCCATTCTGTGGCTCTGCGGAATAAAGTCCATAAAGATTACAGCCTAGGAAATCCTATGGGGGCACTCTACTCTGTCACATGGGATCACTATGAGTCAGAATCAATGGCACACAACAACAAAAAACAGTAGTTCCTTACCCACTCCTTGTATGCCCTGCAAGGTAATGCTTAGTTTGGATCACTGCAAAATGCTTTCTCAGGTGCCTTTGGAAGCTAGAATCTGCTGAAGTTCTACAAATAGGAGGCAATGGTAGGCAACCGTAAGCAGGAGGAGGGTAGAAGAAAGTGGCTGTAGTTCTTCCTTTTTAGTTTTCTTTCTTTTTTCAACCTTCTAGGGTTATCTCCTTGAAGTGGAGGCTCCTTCTCCCAGCCATGGGGATCTCTAGTAGGAGCATCTTCTTCAAGCATCTAGGGTAAATAGCCCAACTATTCCTGAGACACTGGCTGCTCTTCTTACCTATTAGATTTCCCTTCTGTTCCTCAAGGCCTAAGGAGCTGTCTTAGGTTGGGTTCTCTAAAGAAGCCAAACCAGTATCAAGAAATATATATCAAAATTGTTATACAAAGAAAATGGCTCACGTGGTTGTAGAGGCTAGAGCGTCCCAAGCCCATGGGTTAGGCTGGAGGCTTCTCCGGATTCACATAGCCACAGGGGCTCATGAACCCAAGATCAGAAGGTCAGGCAGCAGGGCTCTTGCTCATATACTGGAAAGATGGAGAAATCTCAAGTTCAGTAGGCAAAACTTGAGGTAAGCTGCTAGCTCAGATCCCAAGAACCAGAGGTCCGATGAACAGGAGCCAGTTATGGGATCCAGGGAGAGGAAATGCCCATGAGCTTTGACAGAGAGTCCACCTATGTCAGATGCAGGCCACAAACCCAAGGAAACACTCTTTCAGCTGATTGGCTACTCACAACAGATTTTATCATGGAAATGATGGTATTATATCAAATTCCATCATGGAAATGACCACGTCATCATACAACTGCCAAACTACATCATAAGTATCAAACCACTGAGACCCATAGCCTAGCCAAGTTGACACAAAACCTTAATAACCACAGGGGCAATTTCTGGAAATTTTTCATCTCTGGGATACCTTGCCTTCTTCTTTTTTCCTTTTTCAGCCACCTAGTATCTGTGAATCGAATTTCTTTATAAGGTTCCCTCTGTTGGATTTCTTTTTCCTACCTGAAACCGAACTCATACCAACAAATCTTAAATGCGATAAATAAAATAAGGTTCACACATACATACACATAAGTCAAACTACCAAAAAGTAGAAAGAACCTAGAGAGAAGACATGGTTGCTTACAAGAAATGACAGGCTGGCAATAGACTTCTCAATAGTTAACAATTAAAGTCAGAAAACAGAAGGAACCCTCAACATAAAATTATACCCATTACAACAACTTTCAAAAATTGTAGAGAAAGTATTTTCAGACAAATCCAAAAATTTACCAGAAATTGACAGTCTCCAAAGAAATTACCACAAAAATCGTGACCAAAGGATAAACAGAGTTATATCTAAGAATATACTGACTGTAGTAAACAATAAAAATATTTGTAATTAGAACAATAGAGAATCAATATAATGGTATTGCTACAACATTATGATTGTAAAAACTATTACGCTATATTAAAAACACTTATTAATAATTTGCATTATTTTGCTACATTATGTTGTGGCAATAAACAACCCTAAAATAAACTTTAAAATCTATTTTTTTGTTACTTAATTCAACTTAGGCCATTAATATTACTACTAAAAAAAAATCCTATTGAGAAGTTCTTCACATTTTGTGAAATACCATCCTTCACCTCACACTCTCAAACACAGAAAAAAACTCCAAAATCATGCTCAGCAACATTTTGACAAATGATCTTTAATCTAGAAATATTAAAGAATGTAAAGTATAGGAAAAGTAGAAGTATTAGCGTAGAACGAGGTATCAAGAAAACATCCTATCCTCACTTATCAAACTCCAAAATAATATTTACAAGATTTTAAGAATATCCTTTATAGTTATAAATCTGAATGCTAAAAGTTAAACAAAAGCTTATTTTCATTATCACCTTAGTAGTAGAAGAATTTTTGAGGTTTGCCGAAGCTATGTATCCTAGCTGCTCTGTTCCTTCTAGAAAATAGCTGTTAGGTTCCTTCTGGAAAAAATTTTTTCTTGAATTATATTCTGCTGTGTATAAATCCACAGCATTATTAAATGAACTAAACAAAACTTAGTGTCCCTGGGTGGTACAAATGATTTGCAAATGGCTGCTAACCTAAATGTCGGTAGTTCAAACACATCCAGCAGAGCTGCTTCAGTAAAGAATACAGTCATGAAAATTCTACAGAGCAGTTCTACTCTGTAGCACATGGCCTCGCCAACAATTTGGAATCAAACTGACGGCAATGCATTTTGGTCTTCTTTTTCTTTTGGTTTGTTTTTTAAGTTAAACCAAACCAAACCAAACCCACTGCTGTCAAGTCCATTCTGATTCACAGTGACCCTACAGGACAGAGTAGAACTGCCTCCATAGAGTTGCCAACAAGCAGCTGGTATATTCAAACTGCGAACCTTTTGGCTAGCAGCTATAGCTCATAACTACTATGTTAACAGACAGAATGATTTGACTAGTTTTGGCTAATGAAGTGTGAGTGGAAATAACATGTGCACGCCTAGACCCATGGGATTTAACTGCCAGTAACAGACATTCTAATGGTATAACATTCAGCAGTTTAATATGTGGAGCAGAGGCTTCTCCCACTCACACTTCCTGCCAACCTATGCTGGATAGAAACAAAAAACAAACCTTTGTTGCTGTAAGCCCCTGGGGTTTTAAAGTTTGTTTTCAAAGCACAGCTTTGCTTCCCCTGATATAATTTATTGTCAAAGAGTATAAAAATGTGAGAGGAGAACTTCAGCTAATATTATCTAGACATAAATATTTCTGAATGTATATCAAATTTTTAAAATTTAAATGCTATTATTTTTAATAACAAAATTACTATAATTTATTTTTTATATTTCATGTTTTTTCATTGTATGACTATGTTTTGACCAAATATTTATGTTTAAGATTCAGCTATTTAGCACTTAGCCAATGTGTACATTCAATGCAGCTTTAAAAATCACATTCTAAATAAAAATAATATAAATAAGATCTTTGCAATGTGTCCCTTTATTGAACTGAAGTTATTCGATGATATCCTGAAAGATTTGCGAATTAAGTCAAACTTTCTTCTAATATTTTGGTATTCAGGTATTCTCTCTCTGGTCTCTGCTGCTGTCACCAGCCGACTTCCTGGGTGGCCATATTCCAGAAATTAGGAGAACTAAACCAACTGTTTTGACTGCTGTTTCTCTGATGAGACCACCAACATTCAGATGGATTACAAAATTCATTTTGACCTATTTCAGTTCATATCCTACATATTTTGTGTTATTAGCCACATGGTAACTGGTTTTTGTCCTAGCAAGCAGTTTAGACATGACTTTACTTTTAATCGCAGAAAAAAATGCATTCTCTCAGGGCATAAAACTGTTAAAAATTGCAGTTAGACTTTAAAGTCAAACATAAGTAAATTCAAAGAAGCACATAGGAAACTGTGATTAGAAACAATTCATAAAACTATATATACATGTATTTGAGTGTTCAGGTTTCTTGAATATGGAGAAACTGGTTGCTAAATTATCAAATATTTAGGAAAAGCATGAAGGTGACTTAGAAAATAATGCTGGAATTATCACCCCCCGTCCTTGAGCACAGAAAATGTGACCCAGCTGGAGCTGGGCTCAAAAGGACTCACAAGCACACATAAACTGGGCCCTGAGATATAAAGATAATAGCTAGGACAACCATGGAAAATATCTTTAGGGAAACTTTCACATAAGCCAATCAAACGAAACACAAAACACTTTACATTCTTATTTTCTTCTATTAGCATTTAGTGAATAGAAATTGTTGGACCAATGAAGACTCTCCCAACTATTGTTACTGAAACCTATACCAATGACTACTAAGAAAGACTAGTCAAAGCTGAGGGTCACTGCTTCTGGCCAATCTGTGAAAGGGCGAAGCTTTCAGTGGTCTTGCTCGTTTTGTAATATTAATATATACTGATGACTCTGTAACATTCCTTGGACACTATGGCTGTGGTGGCATGCTTGTCTGTTTTCCCATTATTGCCTGTTCTGTAATATTTCCTTGGATTTGGAAAGACATGGCTTTAGCAGTATGTTTATTTGTTTTCCCACTTTTGTCTGTTCTGCAATACTCTCTGGACTTGGGCAGACATGGCTCTACCAGCATGATTGTCCAATTCCCACTTTTGCCTTTTTGGATATATCCCAAATAAAACTTCCTTTTTGCTTTACTAAACTTTGTGTTTTTTTTTTTTTTTACCCTACAACAAAGGTAAGGCAAATTGGGAACAATCTCTTTAAAACAGGTTACTGGTGTTACGCATTCCACTTTGAAAGGAGTTACTGGGTCTATTTAGTTGGAATACTTCTTTAAGATAGCGTTACGTCCTCAATAGTTGGTGTTTTTCTAGAATTTAAGGATTTTAAAGATTTGAATATTAAGAGAATGCAGAAAAGCATGTGGTATTTTTTCCTTCCCTAGGTTAGTGGTTCTCACAATGAAATTACCTAGAGAGCTTCAAATAATACTGATTCTTAGGTTCTGCCCCAGGGATTCCGATATAACTGGTATTACAGGGTGAGGCCTGGACATGGACACTTTAAAAAGTTCCCCCAGACCATGGTCTCAGGGAACATCTAGCTTAACTGGCATAATGTAGTTTATAAAGAAAATGTTCTACTTCTACTTTGGTTAGTATCGCCCGGGGTTTTAAAAGCCTGTCGGCAGCCACCTAGGATACTCCACTGGTCTCACCCGTTCCAGAGCAAAGGAAAATGAAGAAATCTGATGTTGTAATGGAAAAATTAGTCCAAAGGACTAATGGACCACATCTACCATGGCTTTCACCAGACTGAGTCCAGTCCAACTAGATGGTGCCAGGCTACCACCACTGATAGCTCCAACAGGGATTACAATGGAGGGTCCCGGATGGGGCTCTAGAAAAATTTAGAACAAAATTCTAACTCACACAAAAAAGACCAGACTTACTGGCCTGACAGAGATGTGTGAAACCCTGAGAGGCCCCCAGACACCCTTTTAGCTCAGTAATGAAATCACACTCCTGAGGTTCACCCTGCAGCCAAAGATTAGACAGGCCCATAAAACAGTATGAGACTAAACGGGCATACCAGCTTAGGGACAAGGACTAGAAGGTAGGAGGGAACAGGAAAGCTGGTAACAGGGAAACCAAGGTTGAGAAGGGAGAGTGTTGACAAGTCATGAGGTTGTTAACCAATGTCATAAAACAATATGTCTGTTTAATGAAAAACTAGTTCTGTAAACCTTTATCTAAAGTACAATAAAAAAAATCTGCCCAAAATGGACAGAAAAAAAAAAGTTCCCCCAAGTGATTTTGTTTGCAAGCAAGATTGAGAACCACTACTCCAGTCCAATCTATGAATAAGTATATATTAATGTAGCAATATATGCAAATGCTGAGCACTTCACCTCTTTCAACAGCACAAACTTCAAACTACTTAAAGCAAAATGCTGAGGAAAAAACACTAGGTAAACGCGGAGGACAAATCTCAAAGATATATGTTACACTAAATATGGCAGACACAAAAAACTACCGCAGAATTCAATTTATATAAACTTTAGGAACACGCAAATCTGTGCTGAAAGAAATAAAAAAAGTGGCAGTGGGGAGTGATGACAGCACAAAAACACCAAAGAACTTTTTGCAGATTGAAATGTTTTCTACCTTCACTGCGTATTACAGTGGCGTATACATTTGTTAAAACTCAACGAACTATACCGTTAACTGTACGTTTCTCTCCTCATATAAAGCATATCACACTAAAAACAAACCAGTACACTATGAAAAGACTTAACAAATCAATCTTGTAAGAACTACAACCAGGATATTCCTTAGAAGAGAGAGTGGTGAGAGTTAAGCTTGCTTACTTGGACATGTCATCAGGAAAGACCAGTCCCTACAAAGATGATCACGTTCGGTAAAATAAAGGGACAGCACAATGGGAAACCTCCCATGAGATGGACTTATACAAGAAACTGAAACACACCAACAATCATGAGGATGGTGCTGGAACTGGCAACATTTTTTTCTGTTATACATAAGGGTTCCGTGAATCGAACCACACTCCACCACCCAGAGCACGTGTTATTACCTCAGAAGTCCAAGCCCTCACTAGATTTAGAAGAACAGCAAATCCCAGACCAGCACCGATGAAAACAGAAAGAAGACAGGAGTAGGGCAAAAAGTACTGAAGTCGTGACAAAGCTAACTGCTGCACAGGTGAAAAAGAAAACAGACTAAAAGCCTTATAAATAGCAAACAAGAGCCAAAGGGGGGAAAAAAAACGCGTCTCCACAGCATTTCCTGTGCACAGACGTCAGTCGGCGTGCACCACCAGGAAGGTCCGGAGTGAAACCGCACCGTAGCGGAAAAGGTTGCACTTGGTTTCTGCGCAGACGCTGGAGTTGTAGCGGATCACGGGAGGCAAACGCCGGAACTCGCCGCGATGATTCCGATGTCTCTTGTGCTGGTGGTGGTGGGCGGGTGGACTGCGGTCTACCTGATGGACTTGGTGTTGAAGGTGAGGGCCTCGGGTTTGAGACCATACCTGCTGGGTCTAGGCCCAGAGATGGAAGGCCATGCGTCGCTCGATGCCCCCTTTTCCCTTTGCCCTGCCTCACGCCGCTGGAGTCCACGTATTGCCTGCGGCTCAGCACACAGGCCAGGTGGAGTAAATGTCTACAGTGGAGGGTTTAGCAGTTCGGGCTGCTGCCTTCTCAGCACTCGTACTTCAGGCGGTGCATGCTCTGCGTTCCGTGAGGCTGGGGCCGGCCTGAATGGCCTCAGCCCTGCCAGACTGGCTGCAGTTTACCGTGGGGAAAATAAATCTTCCATTTTTTTTTTTTTTTTCCTTTCATTGCCTTTAAGGTCAAGACCCTTTATTGGGATGAATCTAAATCAGCTTGTGATTTTGAGCAGTAGCTTCAAACTTCAATGTGCGTAAGATTATGGAGATTTCCATTAAAACACAGTTTCTGATTCAGAAGGTCGGTGGCAGAGCGTTAAGATGCTGCGTTTTTAACAGGCTCCGAGGTGCTCATGCTGATTCGGGATCACATTAAGCACCAACGAAGTAAATAACATTTTTTTTGTAACCAGCGTTATGGAGATGTATTTGACATAAAATACCAATTGAACAGTTGTTTGAAGTGTACTTTATTAATATAATAAACATTTTCATCAGGCCTCCAACTTTCTGCACCTTGGTAATCCCTTCTCCTTCCTTTCTTCACTCTTCCATCCCCAGGGAGCATTTGCTATGCTTTCTATCACTCTAGTTTGCATTTTCCACTATTTTATATAAACGGAACCCATAGCCATAAAATGTACTTTTTTTGCTCAGTTCTTTAACTAGCGTAATTACTTCGGATTCAGTAGCTCATCCTTTTTCTTGCTGACTAGCATTCCATTGTATGGATGTGTCATTGCTTATTCATTCATCTGTTGAGGGACATGGGGGTGTTTCCAGTTGTTGGTTATTACAAATAAAGTGCTTATTAACTTCTTGCACAAGTGTTTCAATAGACATGCATGTCTTTTTCTTTTGGCTAAATACCTAGGAATGAAATCACTGGCTATGGTAGGTGTATGCTCCACTTTTTAAGAAGCTGGAAACCTTTTTCCAAGGTGGTGCGCCATTTTACAATCCTACCAGCACTGTATGAAAAATCAAGCTTCCTCACATCTTTGCCAATACTTGGAATGGTAATTTCACTTCTAGCTATTCTAAAAACTGGATAGTTGTATCTTAGTATGTTTTGACTTTTAATTTCCCTGTTGCGAATGATGTTGAGCATTCGATTGGGCACATTTTCTGTATACCTTCTTTGGTGAAGTGTCTGTTCAAATCTTCTGCTCATTTTTTTTGTTTTAAGTTGTTCAGTTTTAAGATGCTTACGTACTTTGCAAGGACTTTGATTTTTTTCTTTTCTTAACAGGTTTTTTTTAATGTTGAGAACTTACGCAACAAAACATACATCAATTCAACATTTTCTGCATGTACCACTTAGTGACATTTATTACATTCTTTGAGTTACGCAGCCATTCTCATCCTTTTCTGAGTTTCCTCGTCCATTAACATAATCTCACCGTCCCCTGAAGTTTTCATTCAATCTTTTCAGTTGCTGTTGTCAGTTTGATCCTATGTAAATAGTTTTTTAAAAACCATAGTGCTGAAGGCAGACATTTTTTACTAATTAAGGTAAAGCATTGGCTTGAAGAAGACTTAAGGGAATATTTTTGGTTTAAAGTTTCAAGATTATCTCAGGGCAATAGTTACAGGGATTCATCTACCTTCTGTGCCTCTAGAAAGTCTGGAGTCCATGTGAATTTGAAATTCGGTTCTGCATTTTCCCCGTTTTGATTAGGATTCTTTCATAGAATCTGTGATCAAAATGTTCAGTGATGGTAGGCAGCCATCATCCAGTTCTGGTCACATGGCAAAGGAGGGAGTTGTTCATGGAGGCAAATAGCCACACATTTCAAATCCTGTTCCTATTCCTGACTTTCTCCATTGCTTCGGGTGCATAGAGACCAATTGCTATGCTTTGAATGGCCACTTGCAAGCTTTTAAGACTCTAGACACTACACAATGAATAGGAAGTAAAGTAGAAGCAATAAGCATATTAGGCCAGTTAATTGGGATGTCCCATGAAACCATGACCCTAAACAGCCGAACCAATGGACCAAATCCCATGGTTTTAATTGTACATAAGCAGCCTCAGCTGCTAGCATGTTTTAAAATTTTTTTGTTGCTGTAAACATACGTATCAAACAAATTCTGCAAGTTCTGTTTTTATAGGTGTACAACTTACTGACAGCAATTAAAATAATTGACTGTGCAACCCTAACGTTAATCAATGTGATATTTCCATCACTTTTAACACCCTATTCCCCCTTCTTTCCTTCCCCTGGTAACACTTTGTTCTCTATACATTTGCCTTTTCTTGCCTTTTTATGTAAGTGAGGTTACATAATATTTGTCCTTTTTGTGATTGACGTATTTCACTCAGAGTAATGTCTTCCAGCTCCAGCCATATTGTAGCATGTATCAAGGCTTCTTTTCTCCTACTGCATGAGCATTTTGTTTATCCATTCATCTGTTCATGGACATTTAGGTTGTTTCTGCCTTTTGGCTATCATGAATCATTCAACAGTGAACACTGGTGTACAAGTCCCTGCCTTCAATTCCTTTTTTTGTATATACCTAAGAGTGGATTTGCTGGGGGTCATATGGTAGTTCTCTTTTTAGTTTTTTTGAGGAACCCCCACAATGTTTTCCACGGCATTTCTATCATTTTGCACTCCCACCAGCAATGGTTGGGGTTCCAATTTCCCTGCATCCTTGCCAACATTTTTTCTTTTTTTTAAATCTTAACCATCTTAGGTGGGAGTGATGTATTTTTTCATTGTGTTTTTAATTTGCATATCTCTGGTAGCTAATGATATTAAGCATCTTTTCATGTGTATGGTGGGCATAAGAATATCTTCTTTGGTGAAATGTCTGTTCACATTCATTGCCCATTTTATATAAGATTGGGCCATTTGTCTTTTTGTTGTTAAGTTGTTGAAGTTTTGCATATATTTTGGTTATTAGAGTCTTGGCAAATATATGGGAAGAATATCTAGGGTTGGTAGTTTTTCTTTTTATTTTTTTTTGTAAAGTTTTTTTTTTTTTTAATTCAAAGGAAGGTGAAACATTTTATTTGATGCAAAGCCCTTCCGTCGTTCAAAACATCATTCTTTATTTGTTGTTGTTAAGGTGAGACTTTACAGAGCAAATTAGTTTCTCATTCAACGATTTACACACAAATAGTTTCATGACATTGGTTGCAAGCCCCACAAAATGTCAGTGTACTTCTCTTGCATACGTGAATTCCATCCATTTTTCCTTTCCCTTCCTGCCTTCTTGTCATAGCTTTTGGACAGGAATCTGTAAAATGAGCTTCAGGAATTGTTTCATTTTTGATCTAGCAGGTGTCTGAGGGTCATAGTGTTGAGAGTTCCTCCAGTCTGTTAGACCAGTAAGTCTGGCCTCTTTTCACAAATTTGAATTCTTTTCTACATTTCTCTCCTGTTCTTTCTGGGCTTTCTGTAGTGATCCCTGTCGTAGCGGGCGATGGTGGTATCCATGTGCCATCTAGTTCTTCCGGCCTCAGACTGGTAGAGTCTCTGATTCATGTGGTCCTGTAATGAATGCTTCGGGCTAGTAATTTCCTTTGTCTGTTTTCGTTCATTCTCTTTTGCTGCTAATAGATGTAATTTAGGTGGCTGCTCCCCAGCTTTTAAGACCCCAGACTCTAGTCACTAAAGTGAGATCCAGAGTGTTTTCTATACAAACTGTGTTATGCCAGTTGACCTAGGTATCCCTGGAGACGATGGTTCCTAGCCCCCAGCTCCAGCTACTTGGTCCCTCAAAGAATTTGAGTGTGTCTAGGAAACGTCTTTGCTTTTGCTTTGGTCCGTTTGTGCTGACTTCCCTATATTGTGTGTTGCCCTTGCCCTCACTGAAATTGACACTTGTCTACTATCTTATTAGTGATGCCCCCCTCAGCCTCGTAACCATCAAAGTATGTTTTTTTCTGTGTGTAAACCTTTTCTTGAGTTCTTACAATAGTGGTATCGTATAATATTTGTCCTTTTGTAGCTGACTTGTATTACTCTTTTTTTCTGATTTTTCCTCAAAGTGGCATCCCTGGATTTGTCTTTAGTTTTGCTGATTCTGTCTTCCATTATTTCCAGTTGCTCTCAAAACTTCCTATTGAATTGTTCATTTCTGAAATTTTGTTGTTTATCTTCTGGATGTCTAGTTGCTGTTTTTATATGATTTCTAATTGTTTATTTATCTTGATCTTTTGTCCTTGCATTATTTTCCTATTGCTTTATCTGTGCTTTCCTTGATTTTGGCTATGCTTTCATTGAATTTGTCTGTTTTGTTCTTGATCTCTTTTCTTATCCCAAGGAGAGTCATAAGTATTACTCTTTTGAATTCCATATCAGGTAGGTCTCTTTCCTTTTCTTCTGCCAGGAGGTCATCTGATTCTTTATTTTGATCATTTGCTGGAACCATCTTATGATGCTTTTTATGTGTTTTGATATTGTGTTCTGTCTCCAAAACACTAAGATATTATTTTTTTATTTATTGATTGTGTGTTCATTTGTTTCATCCTGCTTTTTTGTTTTCTTTTGATATGTCAGGGTATGTGGGCCAGGCATGTTTTGTTGCCTGCTTGACTGTGGGCACAATAGTTCTCACAACCTTGTCTGTGTGGGCAGGTCTGTGTGGGCAGGGCAGCAAAAGGCAGTGTGAGCCTTCTTCACTGTACAACTTGTTTGGTGAGGCGGCTGAGGGTGGACTGGGTGGGTGCTGTCTGTCTCCTGATGTTGGTCCAGCAGTGGGAGAGCTTTCCCAGCCCCTTGCAAGATAGGTGGGGGTGTTGAATGGGGAGTGATACAGTCTCATTTCCCACCACGCAGCAGCTGGTCAAGTGCAGGAGAAGGTAGTGCAGGCCCAGCGTGGCTGCTGACCTGAGCACTAGGGGTGCTGTAGCTGTGGCAGCGCTTTGTGGGCCAGTGGGACAGGTGGGATGGCTTATGGTGTGACCACTTTCTCTCTCTTTGGGAGCTCTGTGAAGTTGCCTTCCCATACTCCCTGTCTGGGGTCATTACTGGCTGTGTTTGAAGATGGCAAAACTGCGCCGTGTTAGCTGTAGGTCTAGGGAGACCTCTTTTCTGTCCATTTCTTCTTTCTTGATTCTTGGTCTAGTACCTTATCTCTTCATTTGATGCTTAGGGTTCCAAAATTGATGTTTGTATCAGTTTTACTTAGTTTTTTGGTCTTTTCTGCAGAGGGATGGCATGGTGTTTCTGTCTATATCACTATTTTGGCTTCATCTCTTTTATTTTTGATGAACAAAAGCTTTTAAATTTTATGAGGTCTCATTTATTTTGTCTTTTGCTGTTTGTGTTTTTTTTCTTATATTAGATAATCTATTGTTAAAAACTGGGCCTGATAGTGTTGCCCCTGCGTTTTTTTTTCCTAAGAATTTTATTTAGTTTGCACAGTTAGGTCTGTAATCCATTTTGAATTTGTTTTTATGTATAGTGAGGGGCATGAATCCTGTTTCATTTTTTTTGCATGTGGAAATCCAATTTTCCCAGCATCGTTTCGTAAAGGGACTCTTCTTTCCCCATGGAATGGACTTAGCACCATTGCGAGAAATTAGTTGACCATTGATTGATCTGTAATTTTATTTCTAGATTCTAAGTTCTATTCCATTAGTCTGTGTGTCTGTTGTTACCAAGCTAGTTTGATTACTATGACTGTATCATATGTTTTAAAATAAGGAAGTGTAAGTCCTCCTACTTTGTTCTTCTCTTTCAACATTGTTTTAGCTATTCAGCACCTCTTGCAATTCCATATAACGCTGAAGATTGGTTTTTCTATTTCTGTAAAGCAGGCTGTTGGAATTTTGATCGGGATTGTGTTAAATCTGTATAGATCACTTTGGGTAGTAGCAAGTCTTAACTATATGTATATATTCCAAGCCCAGCCATTTTTGGACTTAAAAACTCACTTTTTTTGGAGCACAATCAGCTTGTAGTTGAGGATTAATTTTTTTACCCCAACAGTTTCAACATGTACAATTTAGTGAAGTTGATTACATTCTTCAAGTTGTACAACGACTCTCATCCTTCTTTTCTGAGTTTTCTTCTCCTTTAACATAAACTTACTACTCCCTAAGGTTCCTGCCTAACCTTTCAAGTTTGTTGTCAATTTGATCCCATGTAGATAGTTCTTGAAAAGGCGTGATGCTCAAGGCAGACATTTTTTACTAAATTAAGCTACATTGTTGGTTTTAAGAAGACTTCAGGGAATATTTTTGGTTTTAAGGTTTCAGGATTACCACAGGACAATAGTTTTTCAGGGATTCATTCACCTTCCATGGCTCCAGAAAGTCCAGTCAGGATTTGATATTCAGTTCAGATATTTTCCCCATTTTGATTAGGATTCTTCTGTACAATCTTTGATCAAAATGTTCAGTGATGGTAGGGAGACACCATCCACTCTCCTGATCTCATGGCAAAGGAGGCAGTTGTTCATGGAGGTAAATAGCCACGTATCCCATGTCTTCCTTCTATCCCTGACTTATTTTTCTGGTGCTCCAGGAGAGTAGAGAACAGTTGTTGTGTCTTGGATGGCCACTTGGACACATTTAAGACCCCAGGCACTACACAGTGAACTAGGAGATAGAAAAGAAGCAGTAAACACAGTATTAGGTCAATTAATTGGGATATCCTATGAAGCCATGAGCCATGACCTAAACTTCCAAACCAAAGGTCCAAAATCTCATGAAGTTTTTGAACAAAATCAGCCTCAGCAGGTACTCTTTTTTTTTTTTTTTTAAGTCATCATAAATATCTCTATCACACAGTTTTTGCTAATTCAGCTTTTTCTAGGCGTACAGTTTATTGACAGCAATTACAGTAAATGTCTGTGAAACCCTAACGTTTATCAGTGTGGTATTTCCATTCCCGTTAACCCCATTTCCCCCTCTGTCCTACCTCTTGTAACCACTAAGAAACTTTGGTCTCCATACATTTGCCTTTTCTTGTCTATTTATGTGAGTTAATACAGTATTTATTCTTTTGTAATTGGCTTATTTCATTCCACCTGATGTCTTCAAACTCTATACATACTGTAGCATGTATCAAGACTTCATTTCTCCTACTGGTTGTGTAGTATTCCATGCTATGTTTGTACCACATTTTGTTTATCCATTCGTCTGTTGATGGGCATTTAGGTTGTTTCTACCTTTTGGCCATTGTGAACAGTGCTGCAAGGAAAATTGGTGTACAGGTCTCTTTTTGAGTGTCTGCTTTCAAATGTTTTGGATATATATCCAGTAGTGGAATCGCTGGACCATGTGGTAGTTGTGTTTTTAGTTTTTTAAGGAACTGCCACAGTATTTTCCACAACGTCTGTAATATTTTGCAGTCCCGCAGGCGATAGATAGGGATTCCAGTTTCCCTACGTCCTCACCATCATTATTTTTTGGTTTTTTAAATCTCAGCTATCCTAGTGGAAGTGAAATGGTGTCTTGTGGTTTTGATTTGCATCTTTCTGATGGCTAACTGTGCTGAGCATGCTTTTTATGTCTTTGATGGTTATTTGAATGTCCTCTTTGGTGAAATGCCCCTTTTATGATTGGTTATTTGTCTTTTTATTGTCTGAATTTATACATGTATTTTGATTATTAGATTCTTGTCATATGTGTGGTTTCTGAAGATATTCTCCCAGTTGATAGCTTGTCTTTTTATTTTTTATTTTTTTGCAGAGTCTCTTAAGGAACAAAAGCTTAAAATTTTTATGAGATCCCATTTATTGATTTTGTCTTTTGCTGTTTGTGCTTTTGTTATTAGACAATCCATTGTTGAAAGCTATACCTGACAGTGTTACCCCTACTTGTTCTTCTAAGAATTCTATGGTTTTGATTTACAGTAAACTAAATTGGTTTTTGTATGAGGGCTATGTTTATCCATAGAATGAATTAAGGACTATTCCTTACTTCTATATATTTTGGAGAAGTTTCAACAGTATTGGTGTCAATTCTGTTGAAAACGTTTGGTAAAATTTCCCAGTGAAGCTATCTGACCCAGGCCTTTGTTTGTTTGGAGGTTTTTGATTGCTGATTGAATCTTTTCACTTGTTGCTCCTCTTTGAGACTTTCTACTTTGTCTTGAGTCAGGTTGTATAGGTTGTGGGCTTCTAAGAAGTTTTCCATTTCATCTAGGTTATCAACTTTGTTGCCATACAATCATTCATAACATCTCATTACACTTCTGCTATCTCTGCTGGGTCAGTTGCAATGTACCCTCTTTTTTTTATTTTAGTAGTTTGAGTCTTTTCTTTTTCAGTCTAGCTAAAGGTTTGTCAATTTTATCGATCTTTTCAAAGAACCAACTTCTGGCTTCCTTCATTCTACTTTTCTGTTTTCAATTTTATTTATGCTCTGATCCTTGTTCTTTCCTTTCTTCTGGTAGGTTTAGGCTTGATTTGGTCTTCTCTTTCTAGTTCCTGGAATTGTTGAATTAGGCTGTTAATTTGAGTTCTTTTTTCATGTAGGAATTTATTGCTGTTAAGTTTCTCTCTGAGTATCGCCTTTTCTGCATCCTCTAAGTTTAGGTATGTTATGCTTTTGTTTCATTTGACTCTAAGAAATTTGTGATTTCTTTTTTAATTTCTTCCTTGACCCATTGGTAGTTTAGTAGTATGTTGTTCATTTTGATATATTTGTGTATATTCCAGTTTTTCTTTTTTTTTTTTCCAGTTTCACTCTGTTTTGGTCAGAGAAAATACTTTGTATGATTTCAGTCTTTTGAAATATATCATGGCTTCCTTTATGATGTAACATGTGGTCTATCCTGGAGAATGATCCATGTGCACTGGAATAGAATGTACATTGTGCTGTTTTGGGGTAAAGTGTTCTGTGTATGTCTGTTAAGTATAGTTGGCTTATAGCTTCATTCACATCCTTGGTTTTCTTTTGATCATCTTTCTAGATGTTCTGTCCAATATTGGAAGTGGTTCTTGAAGTCTCCAATTATTCTTGTACTATCTGTTTTTTCCTTTCAGTTTTATCAGTGATGTTGGGCAGTGCAACAGTTAAGAGCTACAGCTGCTAACAAAAAGCTTGGTGATTTGAATCCACCACTTGTCCTTGGAAACCCTATGGGACGGTTTTACTCTGTCCTATAGCACTGCTACAAGTAGGAATTGACTTGCAAGCAACGGGTTTTTGCTTTTGTTGTTGAGTGCGTATGTATTTGTGATCATTAAATCCTCTAGATGAATTGTCCCTTTTATCAGTACATAATGTCCTTTTTGTCTCTTCTAACATATTTTGCCTAAGTCTAATTTGCCTGATACTAAGGCAAAGAGAGCTATCCCAACTTTCTTTTGGTTGTTATTTACATGAACTGTTGTATTCCATCCTTTCACTTTCAACTTATTTCTGTCCTGGGGTCTAAAGTGTTTCTTTTGTGAACGGCATATAGTTGGATCATGTACTTTTATTAATTTTACCACTCTCTGCCATTTGATTGGCACATGTAGTCCATTTGCATTCACCATAGTTGTTGTTGTTAGGAGCCGTCAAGCCAGTTCTGACTCATATCGACCCTATGCAAAACAGAACAAAACGTCACCTGGTCCTGTGCCATCCTCACAATTGTTATTATGCTTGAACCCATTTTTGCAGCCCCTGTGTCAGTCCATCTCATGAGGGTCTTCCTCTTTTTTACTGATCCTCTAGCAAGCATTACCTCATCAATTCTTCCTTTTGCGTTAGCTGCTCAACGCTCAAGAGCAAGTTTCAGAGTCTCCTCTGACATCCATCTTAGTCTTTTCTTTCCTTCCTGTCTTTTCAGTGAGCTCTTGCTTTCTTCGTGTCTGATGTCATTCCACAACTCGTCTGGACTTCGGTCACTAGTGTTCAGTGCGTCAAATATATTCTTCAGATGTAGAACCTGGAGCAAGTTACCCAAAAGATCTAGGATAATTGATGAAACTAAGATAATCGGTGAAAATAGCTGCAGTAAACAACTAATATTTAACACCAAACAATTTTCAACTAGACAGTGCTATGTAGGACTTTCGTAGCTCAAGATAAGAAGTCAAATGCCTGGCTTCAAACTTCATAGAACAGGCTGACTCTCTTGTTAGGGCCAAATGAAGCTGGTCACTTTAAGCTGAAGGCAATGCTCATTTACTGTTCTGAAAATCTTGCAGCCCTTAAGCATTATGCTAAATCTACTCTGCCTGTGTTCCATAAATGAAAAAACAAAGCCTGGATGACAGCACATCTATTTACAACATGATTTACTGAATATTTTATGCCCATTGTTGAGATCTGCCACTCAGAAAAAAAGGCTCCTGTGAAAGTATTACTGCTCATGACAATGGAAAAATAAGTAAACCATAAAAATGTACTTCCTAACCCAAGAGCTCTGATGGAGATGTACAAGGTTAGTGTTTTCATGCCTGCTGATGCAACATCCATTCTGCAGCCCATGGATCAAGGAGAAATTTCAGCTTTCAAATATGATTACTTAAAAAATACAATTCATAATGCCTGCCATAGTGATTCCTTTTCAAAGGAATGTGCAAAGTAAATTGAATACCTCTGGAAAGGATTCACCATTCCAGATACCACTGAGAGTAGTCTTGATTCATGGGGGTCAAAATTTCAATGTTCACAGGAGTTAAAAGAAGTCGATTCCAACCCTCATGAATGATTTTCAGGGGTTCAAGACTTCAGTGGAGGAAGTAACTGCAGAAGTGGTGGAAATAGCAAAGTGGAGCCTGAAGATATGACTGAATTACTGTAATCTCATGATAAAACTTCAACGGACAAGAAGTTGCTTCTTATGGATGAGCAAAGAAAGTGGTTTTTTGAGGTTTAATCTCCTGGTAAAGATGCTGTGTTCATTGTTGATGTGACAACAAAGAGTTTAGAATATTACATAAACTTAATTGATAAAACAGTGGCAGGGTTTGAAAGGATTGACTCCAATTTTGAAAAGTTCTACTGTTGGTAAAATGGCATCAAACAGCATTACATGCTGCAGAGTAATCTTTTGTGAAAGAAAGAATCCGTCTGTGCAGCAGACTTCATTCCCACAGCCACAGACTTCATTCCCACAGCCACCCCAATCTTTAGCAACCAACACCTTGATCAGGCATTAATCATCAACATGGAGGCAAGACCGTCTGCTTGCTGAAGGTTCAGATGATGATTAGCATTTTTTTTTAGCAATGAAGTATTTTTTAATTAATATATTACATTGTTTTTAAAGATATCATGGTATTTCACACTTAATAGACTACAGAATAGTGTAAACATAACTTTTATATGAACTGGGAAACAAAAAAAAATTTGGGGGAGGCCAAAACATTCATGTGACTCACTTTATTACGATATTCACTTTATTGCAAACTGTGGAACTGAAGCCATAATGTCTCTGAGGTATGCCTGTACCTCATTTTTAAAAAATTTTTCTTTATTGCCTTTTATTATCAGTATCTTTATAAACCTAGTCTTTATTTGTCTTTGAGGGTTGAAAATATTACATATACACTTAAAATATATATATTCATACATAAAAAATACATAAATCATAAAAATTTTCTTTGATAGTGAAAAAGAGTTAGATGATGTTGGCATATTGTCAATTTTGGTCATAATTCCACTTGGGGAAAGTTCTGGTCATCTGAATTATCCCTGGGAATGAGGATGGCATTTCTTCTCAGAAAATTAGTGAGAGTTGACTGTGAGGTCCTTTTCATTTTTGCTTCATGTATTTCCTGGTAACATCTCACTGCCTCCTGAATCTGCCTCTTTAGCAAAGCATTCAGTATTTGGGTCCATGCTTTTAAGCAACTGAAGCTACTAAATCTACATGGCAGTGTTTTTACCAGTAAATCATAAAATTGCATGTCTGCACATGGTAATGCAAATTATGTGTTGTAACACTGTATATAGTATATACTGTGACAAGATGTTTTAAAAAAAAAAAGACTTTGAAGTGCAGTTCACGTAAGCTGCATTTAAGTGTTATTGGTCGCAAGTCAGGGGCTATCTGCCTTCAGAATTTTTGCAGGTCTTTTCATTAGAAATTTGTCTGTCATGTTTTGTCTGATATGGGCTGTGGAGACATTGGTATCAATAATGGTATACTCATAGAATGAGTAAGGAACTATCCCCACTTGAATGCTTGCAACATTGGATATTAGTTCTTTCTTAAATATCGGGCAGAACTTACAAATGAAGTTCTCTGGGGTAAGTTTTTTTGTTTTTTTGCGTGGAGGAGGGATTTTTTTTTTTAATTTTGTGGAATTGGGCCATTTTGTCTAAGTTATTGAATATATTGGCATGAAGTGGTTCATGTTAGTTTGTTATCCTTTTCATAGTCTGCAAAAATGTCACTGTCTTTTCTGATACTGGTAGTTTCTGTCTTCTCTTTTTCTTTTACTAATCATCCTTACTAAAGATGTATCAATTTTATTGATGTTTTCAAAGAATGAGGTTTTGGTTTTTCATTGTTCTCTGTTGTTTTTCTTCTTTTTATTTCAGTGATTTTTACATTGATCTTTATTATTTCCTTTTCTGTTTACTTTAGGATTAATTTGCTCCTTTTTTGTCTGCTTTCTTAAGGTGATCCAAAGACACAGACTTGAGATCTTCTCTGAGTATTTAATGCTGCATATTCCCCCAATACTGCTTTAACAATATCCCAGAAATGCTAATACATTTGGCTTTCTTTATCATTCAGTTAAAAATATTTTCTAATTCCCTTTTTTAAAATTTGTTTTTTATAGAACTCTAGATGAAGGTTTATAGAACAAACAAATTTCTCATCAAACACTTAGTACACATGTTGTTATATGACACTGGTTAACAACCCCACAACTTGTCAACGCGTTCGGTTCTCAACCCTGGATTCCCTATTACCAGCTTTCCTGTTCCCTCCTACCTTCCAGTCCCCGCCCCAGGGCTGCTGCACCCCTTTACTATTGTTTTGTTCCATGGACCTGTTCAATCTTTGGCTGAAGGGTGAACCTTAGGAATGGTCTCATTTCTTAGCTGAAAGGTATCTGGGGGCCATATTCTCAGTGTTTCTCCAGTCTCTGTCAGGCAAACAAGCGTGATCTTTCTTTTTCGCTTAGAATTTTATTCTGCATTTTCTCCAGCTCTGTCCGGTACCGTCTATTGTGATCCCTGTCAGAACAGTCAGTGGTGGTAGCCTGGCATCACCTAGTTTAACTAGACTCAGTCTAGTAGAGGCAGTGGTAGATGTGGTCCATTAGT
This sequence comes from Elephas maximus indicus, assembly GCF_024166365.1. Taxonomy (NCBI): domain Eukaryota; kingdom Metazoa; phylum Chordata; class Mammalia; order Proboscidea; family Elephantidae; genus Elephas; species Elephas maximus. The sequence goes on from NC_064847.1 coordinate 14,259,475, forward strand.
CCTTTGGACTAATCTTTCCCTTGTATCTTCAGTTTTCTTCATTCTTCCTGCTCCTGAAGGAGTGAGACCAGTGGAGTATCCTAGATGGCTGCTCACAGGCTTTAAAGATCCCAAATTCTACTCACCAAAGTAGGATGTAGAACATTTTCTTCATAAACTCTTTTATGCTATTTGAGCTAGATGTTCCCTGAGACCGTGGTCCCCACAGCCCTCAGCCCAACAATTCAGTCCCTCAGGGAGTTTGGATGTGTCTGTGAAGCTACCATGGCTCTGTCTTGAACAGGCTGTGCTGGCTTCCCCAGTATTGTGTACTGGCTTACCCTTCACCAAAGTTACCGCTTATGTATTGTCTATTAAGTGTTTTTCCATCCCCACCCCTCCCCTCCTTCGTAACCATCAAAGATTGTTTTTGTATGTAAACCTTTTCATGAATTTTTACAGTAGTGGTCTCATACAGTAGTTGTCCTTTTGTGCTTGACTTATTTCACTTGGAAACCCTGGTGGTGTAGTGGTTAAGTGCTATGGCTGCTAACCAAAGGGTCGGCAGTTCAGATCTACCAGGCTCTCCTTGGAAGCTCTATGGGGCAATTCTACTCTCTCCTGTAGGGTTGCCACGAGTCAGAATCAACTTGACAGCACTGGGTTTGATTTTTGTTTTTTTTGGCTTATTTCACTCAGCATAATGTCCTCCAGATGCATCCATGGTACGTGATGCTTCACAGATTCATTGTTGTTGTTTAGTGTTGCATAATATTCCATAGTGTGTATTTACCACGGTTCGTTTATCCCTTCATCTGTTGATGGGCATCTAGGTTGTTTCGATCTTTTTGCTACTGTGAACAATGCTGCAGTGAACATGAATGTACATATATCTGTTTCATATGATGGCTTTTACTTCTCTAGGATTTACTGCTCAGAGTGGGATTGCTGGATCATGTGGTATTTCTATTTCTAGCTTTCTAAGGAAGCCTCATATCTTTTTCCAAAATGGTTGTATCATTCTGCATTCCCACCAGCAGTGCATAAGAGTTCCTGTCTCCCTGCAGCCTCTCCAACATTTATTATTTTCTGTTTTATTGATTCGTGCCAGTAACGCCGGGGTGAGATGGTATTATGTTGTGGTTTTGATTTGGATTTCTCTGATGGCTAGAGATTGTGAACATTTCCTCATGTGTCTTTCGGCTGCTTGAATGTCATCGTTGGTGAAGTGTCTATTCATTTCCTTTGCCCATTTTTTAATTGGATTATTTGTCTTTTTGTTGTAGCAGTGCTGGATTTTCTTGCAGATTTTAGAGATTAGATCTTCGTCTGATTTGTAATAGCCAAAAATTTTTTCCCAGTCGTTAAGTTCTGTTTTTACTCTTTTGGTGGAGTCTTTTGATGAGCATGTGTTTAATTTTTAGAAGATCCCAGTTATTTAGCATATCTCCTGGAGCTTGTGTGTTGTTGGTTGCCGTTTATATCTTGTTAATGCAGTGCATTAGGCCTCTCGCTCTGGTCCTATTTTTCCTTCTATGAACTTCATGGTTTTTTGCCTTATATTTAGGTCTTTGATCCATTTTGAGTTACTTTTTGTATATGGTGTGAGGTATGGGTCCTGTTTCTTTTTTTTGCAAATGGGCGTCCAGTTTTGCCAGCACCGTTTGTTAAAAAGAATGCCTTTTCCCCATTGGATGGGTTTTGGGCACTTGTTGAAGATCAGGTGACCATAAGTAGATGGATTTACATCTGGATTCTCAATTCTGTTCTGTAGATCAATGTATCTGTCATTGTACCAGTACCAGGCTGTTCGGACTACGGTAGCTGTATAGTAAATTCTGAGGTCAGGTAATGCGAGTTCTGCTACTTTATGCTTCTTCTTCAGTAGTGCTTTACTTATCTGGGACCTCTTCCCTTTCCATATAAAGTTAATGATAAGTTTTTCCATGACTTTAAAGAATGTTGTTAGTATCTGGATTGGTATGGCATTGTATTTGTAAATGGCTTTGGGTAGAATTGTCATTTTCACAATGTTGAGTCTACCGGTCCCTGAGCACAGTATGTTTTTCCATTTATGTAGCTCCCTTTTGGCCTCTTGCAGTAGTGTTTTGAAGTTTTCTTTGTATAGGTCTTTTACATCCCTGGTTAGGTTTATTCCCAAGTATTTTATTATTTTAGGGGCTGCTATAAATGGTATTGTTTCCTGATTTCCGTTTCATCATTCTCTTTATTGGTATATAGAAGTCCAACTGATTTTGTGTTTTTATCTTGTATCGTGCTGCTCTGCTGAATCTTTCCAGTAGTTTTCTTGGGGAGTCTTTTGGATTTTCTTAGTATCATTCCATCCACAAATAGGAACAGTTTAACTTCTTTGTTACCAATTTGGGTGCTCTTTTTTTCTGTTGCTTGCCTTATTGCTCTAGCTAAGACTTTCAATGCAGTGTTAAATAGGAGTGGTGATAAAGGACATTCTTGTCTTGTTCCTGTTCTCAAGGGGAATATTTTCAGCCTCTCTCTATTAAGAACAATGTTGGTCATTGGTTTTGCATAGATGCCCTTTGTTATGTTGAGAAATTTCCCTTTTCCACCTATTTTGTTGAGCGCTTTTATCAGGAATGGGTCTTGGGCTTCATTGAATGCCTTTTCTGCATCGATTGAGATGATCACGTGATTCTTTTCTTTCCTTTTATTTGTGTGGTAGATTACGTAGATTGATTTTCTAGTGTTGAACCCTACTTGCATACCTGGTATGAATTCTACTTGGTCATGGTGTATTATTTTTTTGATATGCTGCTGAATTCTGTTGGCTAGAATTTTGTTGAGAATGTTTGCATCTATGCTCACGAGACAGATTGGTCTGTAATTTCCTATTTTTGTATTTCCTTTGCTGGGCTTTGGTATCAGGGTTATGTTGGCTTCATAGAATGAATTCAGAAGTATTGCTTCCTCTTCTATGTTCTGAGATAATTTAAGGAGTACTGGAGTAAGTTCTTGGTAAAATTCTCCAGTGAAGCCGTCTTGGCCAGGGCTTTTTTTGGTTGGGAGTTTTTTTTTTTTTTTTGCCTTTTGAATCTCTTCCCTTGTTATGGGTCTGTTCAGATTTTTAGCATGATTTTGTGTTAGTTTGGATAGGTAGTGTGTCTCTAGAAATTTGTCCATTTCCTTTAGGATTTCAAATTTGTTGGAATAAAGTTCTACAAATACCCTGTTATGATCCTTTTTATTTCAGTTGGGTCTGTTGTAACGTCCCCCATTTCATTTCTTATTTCAGCTATTTGCATCCTCTCCTGCTTTTCTTTTGTCAGCTTAGCCAGTGGTTTGTCGATTTTGTTGATCCTTTCAAAGAACCAGCTTTTTGCTTTGTTGATTCTTTCTATTGTTTTTCTGTTCTCTATTTCATTTGTTTCTGCTCTAATCTTTATTACTTTCTTTCTTCTGGTGGCTGTGGGTTTCTTTTGCTGTTTCTGTTTCTTAAAGTTGTGTAACTAGTGTTTTGAATTGGTCCCTTCTTTTTTGATGTATGCATCTAATTGACTTCTGAGAATTGCCTTTGCTGTGTGTTCCAAAGGTTTTGGTATGATGTGTTTTTATTCTTGTTTGATTCTAGGAACTTTTTGATTCCATCTTTGAGTTCTTCTTTTACCCAGTGGTTTTTAAGCAGGGTCCTATTCAGTTTCCATGTAACTGAATTTTTCTTCCTTAATCTTCCTCTTGTTAATTTCTACTTTGATGGCATTGTGGTCAGAGAAGATACTTTGTATTATCTCCCGTTTCGATTTCTTCATTGATCCATTCACACCCTAATTCCCTGGAAACCTGTGACTGTGTTATCTTATATGGCTCAAAGGCATTGCAGATACGATTAATTTCAGGTCTTGAGGTAAGAGATTACCCTGGTGGCCCCAGTCTAATCCTAAACCAGCTGCCATGGAGTCAACTCTGGCTTGTGGCGACCTCATGTGTGTCAGGGTAGAACTGAGTTCCATAGAGTTTTTCATGGTTGATTTCACAGAAGTCAACCTTCCTTCTGCACCACCTCTGGTGGACTTGTCCCCCAGTCTTCTGCTTAGCAGCTGAGTGCATTATTGGACCACTTGGGGAATCTTAGTGTAATCATATTATTGCTAGTTGTTTTGAGTCATGGTGACTTTTTGTAAAATAGAGCAAAAGATTGCCCAGTCCTGCATCATCTTTGTGGTTGCTCATCTTCCAGCACTATATTGAAAATATCCTGTTGTGATCTAGAAGGTTTTCATTGGTTAATTTTCTGAAGCAGATTAGTGGGGTTTTTTTCCTAGTCTGTTTTAGTATGGATGCTTTCTGAAACCTGTTCACCATGGATGACCCTACCAGTATTTGAAATACTAATGGCATAGATTCCAGTATCACAGCAACACATAAGCCACCGCAGTGGAGTCTTATCGTAGGAGTCCTTAAAAGAGCTGTGGTCAAAGAGAGATGTGAGGACAGAAGAAGGGTCAAAGGTGCAACATTGCTGGCTTTGAAGATAGAAAGGGGTCCCTTAGCTGAGGAATGTGGCTGGTTTCTAGAAGCTGGTAAAGGCAGGAAAATGGGTTCAACTCAAGAGCCTTCCAGATGGAATGCAACCCTGTGGATAACTTGCTTTTTTTTTTTAGTTCCATGAGACCCATGTCGAACTTTTGACCTTTAGAATTGTAAGATGAAATTTGTTGTTTCAAGCCACAAATCTTTAAAAATTTCATATGCCAGGAATAGAAAATTAGTACAATGGGTTATTTAGAATGTTAGTTTCTAAATATCTGGAATTTTTCAAAGGTGTTTTATGTTATTTATTTCTAATTTACTTCCAGTGTGGTCTGGAAACATTTCTTACAACTTGAGTATTTAAAATTTATTCAGACTTGTTTTATTGTCCAAAATATGGTCTGTTGTGGAAAACATTCAATGAATACGTGAGAAAGTTTATTCTGTGGTTAGTGATATGTTCTATAAAAGTCATCCAGATCAAGTTTGTTGATAAAACCAAAAAACCAAACCCGTTGCTGTCGAGTCTATTCCAAATTATAGCCATGGATGCAGAGGCCATTCTCCCTGGTCACTGAGTTAGGTGTTATGTACATGCTCTGCTGCTTACCAGTTGATTGGGGCCCAGGTGCCCAGGTTCCCAGGTTCTTGGTCACCAAGGGTGTGGTGTGGGGACTCTCACCTATAGTTCTGGGCAGGCAGGGCTGTTTGGGGGTGTTCAGAGCCAGTAGTGCAGCCAGTCTTTAGGTGTCCAGTGCCATTGGCTGGAGGAATTGGGGGCCCCACTAGTTCTTAGGCCCCTGTTGTGGGTGGCTAGATGAAATAAGTCATACCGTTGGCCCTCAGGCTCTCAGTGTGAATGGATGAGGCCCCTTCTTAGGGTGTGGGGCGGTGCCAGTGTCACAGATCTGCAGCTTTAGTGAAAGTGGGCTGCCACAGCTGAAAGTGAGCTATAGGCCCGTTTTGTCCTAATGAGAGTGTGCCATGTGGGGTTGGCTCACAAAGCACTGGTGTAGGTGATCCACAGTGTTGAAGGGTACAGCAAATATATGAGCCCCCTACATCAGTGGCTGGGTAAAGTAACAGTTGCAACCCGGCTGTCAGTTCTCAGCTTAGTGGGCATGCAGTGTTGAACACTGCTGGACTGGTATCAGGGAGGGGGATGGACAAGGAGAAGGGAGTGTTCCTTGGCCATGGAGCCCTGGTGCTGAAGGGTGATGGAACCCTAATCATTAAAGGCAAAGGTGAAGAATTAGACTGAGTGACAAGCAGAAGTTGAGACAAATCAAAAACTGTAGTATTAGGAAATCACAGATCATGATAAATGGAGAAAAGATTAATTTCATTTTACTTGGAGCCACAGTCAATGCCCACAGAAGCAGCAATCAAGAAATCAAACAAGATATTGCATTCGGCAAAGCTACTGCAAAAGACCTCCTTAAAGTGTTAAAAAGCAGTTGTGAGGATTTTGTTTTCCTTATGTTGAGGTGTAATCCATACTAAAGGCTGTAGTGTTTGATATATTCAAACATATATACTCATATATACATACCTGTATACTTATATATGTACATACATACCATCCTTTTTTCTTTTAGAATTCCTTCAATAGCCATTTGTTACAGAGGATGTGTCATTCTTCTTTTCCAAGTTCTAGAAAACAAGTGTAACTGAACGAGGGTTCTTGCCCTCTCTTATTAGCTGATCAGAATAAGATGGACACCACACCACCAGCTGCAAGGGAGACAAAGTGGAAATTTATCATTTGCACAAACAAGGAACAACATAGGGCTTAGCAACTGAAAGACCACGTGCTCACTGTCTGAGGGGGTTGGGGAGTTTTTTATTTCCAGTGGTGTCTGGGGGTTGGATTTGGTGCACAGAACTCTCCACCCTTAGCCCTCTCATGTCCACATTTGAAGGTCCGGATGTTGAATAATGTTGGTGATGTCCAGGTCCAAGTACAGATTAACGACACAGCTCTGTAGGTCCTGCGCATGCTTCAAAATCTTGGTTCACGCATGCATGGGATTTTGGCACAATGTGTTCAGGCCAAACTGCAGTTAGAAGCTGTGGCTTGGCTAGCTGTGAGGGTGGGAGGGAACCACGGCAGAGAAGGGGGAGGTCTCAGCGGAGGCTTCACAAGCAGCTTGGGAAACTTCACTTGTAGACAGAATAGAGAATGTTATGGATAAACAATTGGATAAGTTACACTGAAGCTTACAGTGTTTTTCATGACTCTAAGAGGGCTGCAGTATCCTTGCAGTGACAGATACATTTTTCAGAGTAATAGATGGGCATCAGTACTAAAAAATAGTTACTTATTACAGTGAAACCTGAGAGATCTGGTACTTGATGGGACTGGCTTGTTTTTCTGGGTCTCATAAGTTTTCCACTTTGGACAGGATGCAGTCTTACCATTTTTCTACCACTTCCTATTAGTGAAAAATATTTGAGTTTTCCTTCTTTGACTGGTTTCCATCTTAGACAGGTTCCAGCTTTCACAAGTTTTAACATATAGTTCTAGTAAGGAGCCCTGGTGGTGCAGTTGTTAAAGCACTCTCCTAACGGAAAGATTGGTGAATTGAACTTGCCACCCATTTTGCAGGAGAAAGAGGTGGCTGTCTGCTTCCTTAAAGATTACACTACTGGAAACCCTATGGGGCTGTTCTCTTCTGTCTCCTAGGTCGATATGAGTTGGGTTCAACTCCACAATGTGGGTTGGTTTGTTTTTATAATCCTAGTATAAAGGGCCAGAATTGGTGTGTATAAAAGAGCCTTAGGTGATCTAAAGACCTATATTGGTTAGGAACTTAAATTTCTATAAAGAAATCTGCTCATAACCAGCTATCATCCTCAAATCTCAGATAATTTAGGAGATTTTGAATATGGCCAGTCCTCCATGTCCATGGGTTCTGCATCAGTGGATTCAACCAACCAGGAATTGAAAATATTCAAGGGAAAAGAAAGTTTCATAAAGCAAAATTTGAATTTGCCACCCTCCAAGCACTGCACTGAAAGATGTATACACATACCCTGCTGTATGTAGCCTCCCATCATTTCACAGATCCTCAATTTCTCTCCAGCACTCTTTATTTGACCGTTGTTTGCCTCCTGTCTTGTCATTATCTTCTAAACAATACAGGTTAACAACTATTTACATTGTATTAGGTATTGGAAGTAATCTAGAGACAATTTAAAGTGTACGGGAGGATGTGCACAGGTTATATGCAAATACTATCCCATTTTATATAAGGGACTTGAACATTTGTAGAATTTTAGCTTCCACATAGGTCCTGGAACCAATACCCCGCAGATACCAAGAGATGACCCTAATTTGTATAGTCAAAATCAGCCTAATTTCTTAGGGTAGTTCTCAATAAGAAAATACACTACTGATTCTTAGTTACCTTTTTTTTTTTGGTACGTAAGTGATAAGGTATTCTTTCTAATACATTGTTTTAGATTCTTTTTAAACATAACACAAGAATCCCTTCTCTTCTGTGGTAACAAGTCTTCCTAGAATAAGCATTGTTAACCACCTCATTGGACACCCTTCCTTTAAAATCTTCCTTCCAAATTCCTTACAACGGAACATAAGCTTTAAAATTATAAACATTTCAGGAGCCAGTATCATGATTACCTGCACAAAATGCCTCTGTTTGCTTTCCTTAAACATTAAAATTGTTCTTCAGAATTGAATGATACAAAACATTTGTTTCTCTCTTAGTCGTCTGTCAATTTTAAGCATTCCTATGAAGACTGGCTGGAAAACAACGGGTTGAACATCTCCCCTTTTCACATAAGATGGCAAACTGCTGTTTTCAATCGTGTGTTTTACAGTTGGGGAAGGCGGAAAGCGAGGATGCTTTACCAGTGGTATTCTTTATTTTCTCTTTTTAAGTTATTCATTGTGATTATGAGAAGTAGTTTAAGTTAGCTATGTCAATCATTTTTCAGCCTACTGAGTTTTAAAATGTTGACAAGTACAGACACGGTGATTTTCTGTTAACTCATGGCATTGTATCAATTTCCTTTTGTGTACATTAACAATAGGTTTATGTGTTTATGGTTAGGGGGTTTATAATGATCTTTGAAACACTCTAGAAATAAGCAGGTTTTGTGGCTGAGAGCATTTCGTATGGACAACAGTGAGGACTTTGTCTAAATTCCTATTTGTTAAAAAATTAGCTTCAAATATAGTAGACAATAATGTACACAATAAAATCATCAAAAAGTTGGAAGAAAATGCTACCACAAATCATAGCAAAGGAAATAGTAATAAGGAGATAATAATGACAAAAAGCAGAAGGTGAATAGCAAGCAGATATACCGTAAAGAAAATTGACAAATCCAAAAGTTAGTATTTTGAAAATATTGATAAAATTGGTAAACCCCCTAGCGTGACCGATAAAAGGGGAAAAAAAGCATAAGCAACCAAAAATCAGTATTAGAAAAAGTTACTACAGATTCTATAGACAATAAAAAATAATTAAGACTTAAACAACATTAGCCTGTAAATTTGAAAAGTAAGATGAAATGCACAAATTCTTTGGTAAACACAACTTAGCCAACTCACAGGAAATGTAACAGATTATTTCAAACTGAGAAGGATAATTTCTAGTTATTAAAACAATAAAAGAAAGAAGCAATAACTTGATTTTATCACATAAATAAGCTCATTTGTCACAAAACAAACCTAAAAAAACATTAAATATAGAATAAGTAAAACTTACTGAATAAGTAGAAAGTACAGTTAAGTATAGAATAAGTATAAATGATGGCTATACTGTTGAAAGAGCCTTTGTAAATATTTGAGAACGAGATTAAAGACCAACACATAAATGAGCAAAGACAAGAAACAGAAACTTTTTTTTTTTTTTAATTGGGAACAGTTTTCCGTCTCTTCGATTGTTATAACATTGCAAATTGTTAGAACTATTTCAATTGATTACTACCCATGCTTCAGTCAGAAAGCTGAAGTTTGAGTGGGTAAAAAGACACTTACTGACATTTTTGCCATTTTCAAACTGTGAAATGTGGCTTATGAATATTAGTAAATGAGTTGTGAATATTTATATTTATGTGATTTTCCATTTGACAGGTTCAATTTTGGAATGGTGTTTGGAGTGATTGCCATGTTTAGTTCTTTTTTCCTCCTTGGAAAAACTCTAATGCAGACTTTGGCACAAATGATGGCCAACTCTCCCTCTATTTATTCTTCTTCATCCTCCTCCTCATCTTCTTTGTCCTCTTCCTCTTCTTCCTCTTCTTCCTCCTCTTCCTCTTCTTCATCCTCTTCCTCCTCCTCTTCAGTTCACAGCGAGCAGATGCTACAAGTTGTGGTAAGTGCCTTCCTTTTTTGTTTCTGTTAAGTATAAAGGTAAAATGTTACCCTATGTAATACAACAACTACCCATAATATAAGTATGAAAATAAAGTAAAAGTCTCACAATATTTCAAATTATATACTTTCACAGAAACATTAGTAGGAAAAGAGAAAAAAGTAATCAAAATTGTTGAAATGTTTATTTGTAGTAGAACGAATAAACTATTATCCAGACTGCCCACAATTAGCAGATTACCAATTTAATTCTCGTTTTCTTTTTATGAAGTTAAAAAGTTGAAGCCACAGAAGAATAAACCTACTGATTTAAAATCTTAATGTATAAATCAGCTTGCCTGTGTTACTATGCAAAGTTCTTGCCCTTCTTCTCCATGGGTTTCATAATCTTATTAGTTATCTATTGCTATATAGTAGCCCTGGTGGTGCCATGTTTAAGAGATTGGCTGCTAACCAAAAGGTCTGCAGTTCAAATCCACCAGCCGCTCCTTGGTAATCTTGTGGGGCGGTTTTACCCTGTCCTGTGGTGTCACTGAGTCGGAATCGATTTGATGACAATGAGTTAGTTACTTTATTGTTATATAACAAATTACTTCAAAACTAGGCAGTGTAAAAAATAGGCATTTATTTTCTCACAGTTTCTATGGGTCAGGTGTCAGGGTCCAGCTAAGCTGGATACTCTGCTTCAAGTTCTTTCGTATGCTGCAATCACATCTGCTAACCAAAATGTCAGCAGTTCGAACCTACCAGCCATCTGGTTGGAAAAAGATGTGGTAGTCTGCATGCATTAAGATTACAACCTTGGGAACCCCATGGGGCAGTTCTGCTTAGTCCTATAGTGTTGCTGTGAGTCAGAATCCATTCAGGGGCAATGAGTCTGGGTTTGTGTAATCAAGTTGGTGGCTCAGGTTCTGCGCTCTTACCAAATATCTAATACAGGATTTGCTTCCAAGCACACTTAATGTTAGCAGACTTCAGTTCCTCAAGTGTTGTTGGAATGAGAGCCTTAGCTCCTTGGTGGTGGTTGGCTGGAGGCTGGCCTTTAGTTTCTTATTATATAAGCTTCTCCCCAGAGGAGCTTGAGTTAAAAGAGCATGTATGCCATCAAGACTATAGAATACTAGAAAATTGGAAGTCACAGTTTTTATAACCTAACCATGGAAGTGGTATGACATTACTTTTGGCATATTCTGTTTGGTAGAAGAAAGATACTAGGTCCATTCAAGGGGAGGGGATTACATAAGGGTGTGATTATGAGGAGGCTGCAATCATTGACGGCCAGCTTTGAGAGAAGCGTACCACAGAGTCTAATCAATAATTCTCTTTTATTTAAAGCTATAACATGTTTCTGAATGGATATTCTGATTCTTTTATATGAAAAATAATGTGCCAGATTGTAAGCTTTTAGAATAATTTTCACTTTAAAGCATATGTATATACCTTTATCATTTTATGTCTCCAGAGTTTTGAAGGTGGTATAACATTGGTTAATTTTTTTTAATATTTTGATTTTGGTGAAAGTTACACAGTAAATTGGGTTCTCATTTAATAATTCCTATATATATTGTTCAGTGACATTGGGTACATTCTTCACAATATATCAGCGTTCTTGTTATTTCCATTTTGGTTGTTAGAATTTAGTATAATGAGCATATAAAAAATGCCCATATTCTTTGAAGGGTCCATGTCTGGGACTCTGAATTATGGCAACACTTCCAAATGTAGAAATAAAAGAAGTTTCTATCAAGGTCTTTATTTATTCCAAAAATACTTATTATTTTGACAAATTGGGAATAACTAAAATACCTCATAATTTAGAAATACATAAATTATGGGATTCTATAGATTATTACGACTACATTAAAAATTTATGATGTAAGGCAACTTGTGCATTTTTGTATGTCCTTCACACGATTGTATGCTCCAAATGGCTTGCTTTCTGCATTAAATTTCAATTTTAATAAAATATTTATGTACCTCTTGATAACGTTTTTTGACCAATGTAAATGAACAAACATGGGTGGAAGAAGTGGAAAGAGTCATACTACCACACCAACGAGACTAGCTTTAATTACCAATTCTTATATAACATGAGAATACTAAAATGAAACTTCTTTGGTTGAGAGGGAGACAGTTTTTGCTACAGAACTTAAGTGCTTGGAACCTTGCAGGAAAAATTCAAAGGAAGGAGTAGGTATTTTAAAAAGAACTCTCATATATGGCATCCAGCCTTTGAGGGCCAGTCAGTTGCTGTTTCCTTCACTGTCACTCTGTATCCCCTAGGACTTTGCTGAGCTCCCTAATTTTTTTTTAATGTTGAAGACTTCAGGAAGCTGAAGCTTCACATTTTTAATCTGGCATTTATTATTCTTCACAGACTATTGTGCTGTTTACAAAAAAACTACCTATTTCAAAAAAAGAATGATGGTTTTGTTTTTTGTTATGGTGGAAGTACAGAAGTGAACGACTGATATTTGTATTACTTTTAGTTTATGGAAAATTCAGCTTGGAATTTAAGCTTTAATACAGAGTGAACGTCTTGGTTTCTTGGTACCCAAATGTTTATTATTGTGCCGGTAAACAGGTTCCTGGTATAAATTTACCAGTCAACCAGCTGACCTATTTCTTTGCTGCAGTCCTGATTAGTGGTGTTGTACATGAGATTGGACATGGAATGGCAGCTATTAGGTAAAGATTTTTTTTAATTTTTTCTGCTACATGTAATAACATTTTTCCTTTAGGAAGTTTTGTATCTGAAATCTGTTACATTTGATATACTACATTTGATATTTCAGTATTTTTGTTTGTTTAGATATAGCCTAATTCATATACACCATCATTACTTTGAGATAGCTTATGTTTTATAGAAAGGATTAAATATATTGATAAGTATCCCAAAGTAATCATGTGCTTGTCTATAATCTGAGACTTTATGAAACTTAATGATTCTATAGCTATCATTGTGTTGAATGATAGCCACTGCACTTAGAGCCCACCCATCTGCTTTCTTTGGCTTATCAATTGAAAGAGTTTCCTGTTTCTCTTTATGTCCCCTGCTGGCTACAGCAAGAAAACTGAATGCAGTGGATTGGTTAACAAATATCATAGCCTAGTTACTCAAGTGGAAGATAGAAAGAGTAGATACAGAAGTTGATTCTAGCGTCACACCCTGTTCTTGGTCTATCCAAATCTATGATTTTAATTATACCAGAGCATTTGAAAACCCACTCAACTTTTGAAATAGTGGTAGACCTTCAATGATAATTACTGCCATAACAAAGAAGTATATTGGGAGATGTATTTTAAGCTTTGACTGTGTGGACCAGATGAAAGGTTAAGAACCACTGTTTTACAGAGTATTTAATCACTTTTATTACTTTCCTGTTGCTTATGATAGAACATGTACTGTTACACAGGTGCACAATAGTGGCTTAAGTGTGCATCTGTTTTTTTTTTTCTCTTCTTCCATGTATTTAAATTTGTGGCTTTTAGGGTTTTACAGATGGAGACATCATTATTAACAGTTTAACCACTCACACTCTGTTTTTTTAAATAATTTGAATAGTTTAAAATCCTAGGTTCCTAAAAGTAGTTGATTTTACCTAGCTCATTCAGAGCCAAGTGATTATATGACGTATTTAGGTGCTTTTTTTTTAAAGCAGCAGTTTGAGCTGATGAGAATATTGAATGTTAATGACCATTTTTATAGAACAAATTGGTAGAAAAAATTATTGAGGGAAATGTATTTAGTAATTGTTTTAAGAACAGTCATCCATTTTTCACTTTAAATGTATTTAACATTGATCTCTGGGTGGCACAAATGGTTAAGCACTTGGATACTAGCAGATAGGTTGGCTGTTTGAACGTACACAGAGGTACCTCAGAAGACAGTCCTGGTGATCTGCTTCTGAAAGGTCACAACTTTGAAAACCCTATGGATCAGTTCTATTCTGCACTCACAGGGTCACTGTAAGTCAAAATTGACTTCACAGCAACTAACAACAACATTTTAACATTAAACTGAATCCACTTAGGTAAAATTCCGCCATTATTTATAATTTTCAAGGTACATTTAAGTGTAGTTGGATAATTTACTCAGATTACATACATTAGCATGCTTTACTCTGAAAATAATTAATAGTAAATGATCAAAAGTTTTTCTCATTTAGTTTCTCCTACGAATATTTACCATCTCTGTATATATGTGATTGGGGTCCCTGGGTGGCTCATATGGTTAAGCATTTGGCTACTAACCAAAAGGTTGGCAGTTTGAATCTACCTAGAGACATCTCAGAAGAAAGGCCTAGCAATCCTGTTTTGAAAATAGGGTAGCACAATTCTACTCCATATATGGGGTTTTCATGAGTCCAAATCGATGCTGTGGCTCCTGTCTTTTACATATGTGGTTAATTTCAAGCTATGGGTCCATATGAGATTCATTATTTAAAAAAATTAGATTTCACAGATACCCAAATCTGTAATAAACCACTATTATAAAAAATTATGCATATGGATAAGTATGTTCTTGCACTGGTTTTGGTTTGGGCTCAGCTGGTTTATCCAGAGAAACTTCTTTGTTTTTTTAAACAAGAACTCTACTTCCAAAAATTGGTCAGTGAAAATTGCATAGATAGCAGTAATACAGTGTTCAAAATAGTGAGCAAATCTGTGAGTTTTCAGATTTTTTAGCATTATTTATTTGACAATGCAATGAAATTGTAAATTACTTTTTTCTTATGTGATTTCTTAGGGAACAAGTTCGATTCAATGGCTTTGGAATTTTTCTCTTCATTATTTATCCTGGAGCATTTGTTGATCTATTTACTACTCATTTACAACTTATATCACCAGTCCAGCAACTAAGGATATTTTGTGCAGGTAATAGACGTTAAAATTTTTCTTATAAATGGTCATTTGTATGTTGATGGTAGTTTTGTGGAAGGTATGCCCACCACCAATAAAAACATCTTGCCTTTCAGTTGGTAAATTCATTTTATAATGTTATTTCTGTTTAAAATTGACAAAATGAAAACATTTATTCAGCTCACTGAAGACATAGTGAACATGACGAGTATCAGCCAAGTTGAAATTCAGTGAAATATGTATCAAATCAAGGGAAAACATCACGTTCAAAGCACAGGATGAATTAAAATGAATCAGGTATGAAAATATGTATATAAGGATGTGCAGTGATTCTTTCTGTATTTCTGACTTGATCAGAGAAACAGAATTATTAGCAATACACATACACACACCCCCCACGTATACACACATATATACATGTAACACAGAGATATTTTTAGAAGGGGGATTTATCATATCAGTTACCCCTTTCCAAGACATCTAATACAAAAATTTTTTCTTATGCTTTATTACTAAAAATTGTGAAGAGAAGGATAGATCATTCTGGCTCCAGTCTTAACTTTTTAAAACTTCTTTTTAAATACTGAAAACCCTGTTTTTATTTATGTTAGCCAGTGTTTTGAGGGTGCTTATACATGCAAACATGGCTATAGAAATGATGCATTGATTATAAAAAGCTGAAGCTTTTCCACAGTTATGGTTTGTGTTCTGTCAGGTGTAACTTCTGTGTATGATTGGAGAAATAATTATGTGGTTTTTATTTTATGGATTGAGTCATCTAGTTACCTAAAAAATCACTTCCATGACGTAGCTGCATTGTCTCTTTTGTTTTATTTCTAGACTATATTGAGCCTAGGTGGGCTTGATTGAGATGAACTTTACCCATTTCTGATAACTGACCACTTAAGAACTTCAAGTCTCTGCCTATCAAGTTGCCTTCATCACAGCCATTGATTTTTTTTTTTTTTTTTTTTGACTCATTATCTCATTCTTAAACTCTGGATAATCCATAGTGATATTTTTCCCCTGTTCTGCCAGTCTCAAAATAAAGCTCATATCCTGAACTTTTAGGGGAATTTCATCTAAGTCCTTGCTATTATTTGGCTATTCTATTGAAATTATAAATAAAAAGAAAAAGTATGCCAGTACAACTATTTAAGATTATTCTCAGAGTTCTAGTGATTGCAACAAGAACGAAAGAAAACAAAATGAGCTATGGATGTTGAAAGATGTAAATAATCAGTATTGGGAGATAATGGTAAACCCAGCGGAAGAACTTGAAGATTAAGGAATTATATATGGGGAGAGAGCCATCAGCAAAATGATGGACTAAGAAGCTCAATGCTTTTGACCCCTCACAGAAACATCAAAAGAAAAATAGAAACTATTGGAACAAATGTTGTCACAGCTGTGGAAAATAGCCAAAAGTTCATGGCAAACAAGCAAGTGATGTCTTTAAACAGTCAACTTCAAAACAGAACTAAAATATTGTGACTTCTTTTATAGGCTCAATACCACTCGTTCCTGAGTTTGGCAGCTGGTTTGAAGCAGCAGCCCACCTTTCTAGCCTGGGAACCTCTTCCCCAGTTCCAGAGGGAGCAGAGTAGACCTTATGTACAAATTACTATGTTTGTTCTGCCTGTCAGGTGGCTACCTAAAACGCTGAAGTAAACCACTTATCTCTTTTTCATCCATCTGGGACTTACATTGATTGAAAAAGCAGCAAGCATTGCCTGAATGCAAGGCCTGTAGTCATCTGGGCAAAAGAGTGCAATTGAGATACCATAAAATGCTTTAGGCCAAGGAGGAAAAGCCCAGGAATTTCTCTGAGAAATTGGAACATTCAAAATTACCTATGTATAGACAGAAATTTGAAAAGCACATGAATGCTCCGGGCAAAAGATATGCTCAAAGAAACTGATAAATCCCTTGGGCATACATTTTGGCTTAGTTCAGGCCTGGGTAAGTATTAAAGAAGTATAGCAGCTCAGAGCTAATCTGCTAATTTCAAGAAAATTTTTTTAATATTAGTTTTACTTCTTTTTTTTTTATTTTTGTTGTTTAAGGAAACCTCTGTTAAATACAACAAGCTAAAGGAAGAAAGACTTCAGTGACCACATGAATCAAGGCATCCAGGCTTGGCAAAAATTATTTGGAAAAGTCGTTAAGTCAATGGCCTGGCATGTTCTTCTACAGAAAAAAAAAAAAAAAAAACTTTGAGGAAAGGGGAGAATATGATTTCTAGAGTTACTACATTACAGTGATATCACAGTTTTAATAACGATAACAAAGAATCACAAGGCATACAGAGAAACAGAAAAGGATGCCCATGTAAAGTAACAAAATAAAGTAATAAACAGAAATTATCCTTCAGAGAGCCCAAACATTGGACTTACTAGATAAACACCCTAAAACAAGTATATTAAATATCCTCAAAGAGCTAAAAGACCAACACACAAAGAATAAAGGAAATTTTAAGAAAAGAACACAATGAGAATATCAATAAAGTGATAGAAATTATAAAGAGAAGCCCAACAAATGCTGGAAATAGAAGCTAAAATAGTTGAAATGAAAATTTACTGAAGGAATTCAGTAACCGAGCTGACAGAAGAAAGAATGAGGGAACTTGAAGATATGAACAATTGAGCCATGTAAAGAGAAACGAATGGCCTGGGGACCTGCAAGACATCATCAAGTGAATCAAATAAACACTGTTTGATTCCCAGAAGTAGTTGAGGGAGAAAGGAGGCCAAAAGAATATTTGAAGAAATAATGGATTTAAACTTCGCAAATGTGATGAAAGACATAAATCTATACATCCAAGAAGCTCAATGAACTCCATGTAGGATAAACTCAAAGACTTCCACACCCAGACACATAATAGTAAAATTTTCAAAAAACCCAAGACAAAAAATCTTGAAAGCAGCAAGAGAAAAGTAACTCATCATGTATAAGGGATCTGCAGTAAGAGTAACAGTTTCTCTTCAGAAACCAGGGAAGCTAGAAAGCAATGGTATGATATTTTTAAAATGCTGAAGGTGGGGGGGACTGTTACACAAAACTGAGGGCAAAATTAAGGCATTTCCAGATAAATAAAAGCTGAGGGAATTTGTTACCGCAGTACTGGCCATAAAATGCTGAAGCACTCCTTCAGATTGAGAAGCAGGAACACTAGACAGTAACTCAAAGGCGTATGAAGAAATAAGGATCTCTGTTTAATTTCGTGTACAAATACAAAGATTGGTGTAATTTTTGTATCTAACTCTACCTGTTATGTCCTCCATGATTTAAAAGACAAATACATTAAAAAATATATAGTTATTTTATTGGGTACATGCTATATAAAGATGTAATTTGTGATACTAAGAAAGAGGGAGGCAGAGGACTATTGGAATAGAGTTTTTATCTATTATTGACACTAAATGGTGTCAATTTAAACTAGGTTGTTATGAATTTAGGTTGTTAAATATAATCCCCATTTAACAACCACAAAGAAAAGAAATCACAAAGAAAATATCTTAAAAATACACTCAAAAGAAAAGAAAATGAAAATAGTTTAATATAAAATATCAACAAAACACAAATAAAGGTAGTATTGGAGGAAATGAGAGACCAAAGGTATAAAACACAGAAAAGAAACAGCAGAATGGAAGAAGTAAGTCCTTCTTTATTGGTATTTAAATGTTAATTGACTAAATGGCTCAACCAAAATGCAGAGATCAGCAGAATGGATAAGACACGTGAACTAAATATATGCTGTCTACAAGAGATCCACTTTAGATCCAAAGACACAAATAAGTTGAAAGTAAAAGGACAGAAAGCATAGGGCATGCACGTTGTAAACAAAAGGAACTCAGAATGTCTGTATTACTATTGGACAAAGTAAATTTTAAGTCAACTGTTCAACTGTTACAGAGACGAAGACATTGTATAGTGGTAAAAGGGTTAATTCATCAAGAAGAGATCTATATAAAATGTAAAAGATGATACATATATATAATATATCAATAAAAGTATTTGCAGTTTACATCAATAATAGTTGGCAACTTATATACATTACTTTCAATAATAGGTAGAACATCTAGACAAGAGATCATTAAAGTCATATAGGAATTGAACAACACTGTAAAACTAGTAGACCCAACAGATATGCGTAGCAAGCTCCACCCAGCAACACCAAAATATGTATTCTCCACCTCACATTGATTATTCTCCTTGATAGATAACATTAAGCTACGAAACAAGTCTCAATAAATTTAAAAAGATAGAAATCAAAGAAGCCATCTTTCCAAAATGGAACCACAAATCAGTATGAAAATGAAACTTGAAATTTTACAAATATGTGGAAATAAAAAAACTCACAGTTAAACAACAGTGAAAAAGAACTCTGAAAGGAAGATAGAAAACAGAAACAAATGAACATGAAGACAGCATACCAAAACTGATGGAATACAGCAAAGGCAGGGAAATTTATAGATGAAAAAGCCTACATTAAAAAAGAAAGAAAAATCTCATATCAATAACTTTACACCTTGAAAAACTAGAAATTCAAGAGGAAACTAAACCCAAAGCTGGCAGACCTGTATAGAAATTTCTTTGCAGAAGTTCATAGGAATGGCCTGAAATGATACTTAAAATTATTAGTCATTAGGATGTGCAAATTGAAACCACAGTAAGATACCACTTTCCACCCACTAAGAGGTAATTATTAAAAAAAAAAAAAAAAAAAATCTAACAATGGAGGGGATTTGGAAATCGGTTAAAAAAAAAAAAAGGAAAGCTGGAAAAATACGTAAATATGTAGAAGTTAAACAGCATGCCATTAAGCAACGAATGTGTCAAGGGAAAAAAATCAGGAGAGAAATAGGAAAATACTTAGAATCAAATGAAACTAAAGCATAACATAGCAAAAATTATGGGACACATTGAAGGCATTTCTCCCAGATAAATTTATATAGTAAATGCCTACATTAAAAAGGAGAAAGATCTAAACTCAATATTGTAACTCCACAACTTGAGAAACCAGAAGAGAAGAGCAAACCAAGCCCAAAACTACCAGCAGGAAGTAACAAAGACCAAAGCAGACATAAACAAAATAGCAGAAAAACAACAGAATCCATGAAATCAGAAGTTAGTCATGTGAAAAGATCAATAAAATTGAAAACCTTCTAGGGACATTGCCAGATAAAGGGAGAAGAGGCAAATATGTAAAATCAGAAGTGAAAGGGGGTACGTTAAAACTAACCCTACGGAATAAAAACGATCCAAAGAGAATATTATGAACAATTTCACAACAACAGATTAGGTAATTCAGATGAAATGGACAAATTCCCGAAACACGTAAACACCCTGCACTGAATGAGGAAGATAAAGAAGATCTCAGTAAACCCAGTAACAAGTGAAGATATTGGAGCAGTAATCAAAACCTCCCAAAAAAGAAAAGATGACATCATCAGAGAATTCTGCCAAACATTTATACATGAAGTTACCACAGTCCTTCTTAAACTTTTTTCAAAAATAGAGGAGGAAAAAACATTTCCTAACTCATTTTGTAATCAAAAGCTAAATTAAGATGCCATAAGAAAAGAATACTACAGGCCAGTATCCTTTATGAATATAGATACAAATATCAAGAAAATACTTGCAAACTGAATGCAAAACCATATTAAAAGGATTTAATACCATAATCAAGTGGAATTTATCCCAGAATGCAAGGGTAGTTCAACTTTTGAAAACCAATCAATATAATAACACCACATTAATAGAATAAAGGAAAAGAACCCTGTGATCACCTTAATTGAAGCCATTTGATAAAATCCAGCACCATTTCATGATAAAAACACCCTATAAGCTAGGAATAGAAACCAAATGCTGCAATCTGATAAAGGGTATTTATGAAGAACCTACAGCCAACATTATACTCAATGAGAGCTTTTTTTCTTAAGAAGACAATGATGCCTGCTATCCCCATGCTATTTATCATTGTACCGGAAGTCCTTGCCAGAACAGTTAGGCAAGAGAAACATATAAAAGATACTCAGATCAGGAAGGAAGAAGTATCAGGAAGGAAGAAGTAAAACTATCATTTTCACTGATGCCATCATCCTATATATAGAAAACTCCAGATACCTAAGAAAGCTACTAACCAAAAACCTGTTGCCATCAAGTTGATTGTGACTCATAGCAAACCTTTTGGACAGAGTAGAACTACTCTATATGGTTTCCAAGGAGCAGCTGATGGATTTGTGCTGCCAGTGTTTTGGTTAGCAGCTAAGCTCTTAACCACTGTGCCACCAGGGCTAAGAAAGCTACTAGAACTAGTAAATTCATCAAAGTGATGGGATACATAGGTCAGTATACAAAAATCGGTCAGGTTTCAATACATCGTCAGTGAGCATTCTGAACAGAAAATTAAAGAAAAAATTCCATTTACAGTAGCATCTAAAAAATAAAATAACTAGGAATAAATTTAACCAAAGAAGTGAATGATTTATACACTGTAAACTATAAATCATGCCCTAAAGAAATTAGCCAAAACCAAACCAAACCCTTTGCTGTCGAGTAGATTCAGACTCATAGGTACCTGTAGGGTAGAGTAGAACCGGCCATGGAGTTTCCAGGGAGCATCTGGTGGATTTGAACTGCGGACCTCTTTGTTAGCAGCTGAAGCGCTTAACCACTGCCCCACCAGCATTTCCAAAGAGATTGAAGAGGACCTAAATAAATGGAAGGACATTTGTGTTCATGGATTGAAAGACATGTTGTCGTTGTTAGGTGCCATTGCGTTACTTACAACTCATAGTGACCCTGTGTACAACAGAAAGAAACACTGCCTGGTCCTGCACCATCCTCACAGTGATTGCTGTGTTTGAGTCCATTGTTTCAGCCACGATGTCGATCCATTTGGTTGAGGGCATTCCTCTTCCGCTGACACTCTACCAGGGTCCTTCTCCAGGGACTAGTCCTGCCTGATGATAATATGTCCAAAGTACATGAGATGAAGTCCTGCCATCCTTACTTCTAAGGAGGTTTCTAGCTGTACTCCTTCCAAGACAGATTTATTCTTTCATCTGGCATTCAGTATTCTTTGCCAACACTGCAATTCAAAGGCACGAGTTATTCTTCAGTTTTCCTCATTTATTGTTTGGCTTTTGCGTGCATCTGAGACAATTGAAAATATCATGGCTTGGGTCAATCCTCAACATAATATTGTTAAACTATCAACACTACCCGTCTTGGTTACGTAGTGCTGCTGTAAGAGAAATATCACAAGTAGATGATATTAACAAAGAGAAATATATTCTCTCACAGTCTCGCAGGCTACAAGTCCAAATCCAGGGCATTGCCTCCAGGGGAAGGCTTTCCCTCTCTGTTGGCTCTGGAGGAAGGTCCTTGTGAGTAGTCTTCCCTTGGATTGGGAGCATCTCAGCACAGGAACCTCAGGTCCAAAGGATGCACTCTGCCCCTGGCACTGTTTTCTTGATGGTATGAAGTCTCTACTTGCTTCTATCTTTTATATCTCAAAAGAGATTGGCTTAAGACACTATCTAATCCTGGACATCTTATCAATATATCTGCCACTAATCCATCTCATTAAATCATAGTGATAGGATTTATGACACACAGGAAAATCACACCAGATGACAAAATGGTAGACAACCTTACAATACTGGGAATCATAACGTATCCAAGTTGACAGATTTTTTGAGGGACACAATTCAATCCATGATATTCCACCCTTTGGCCCCACAAAATTCATGTACTTGCCACATCTAAAACATATTCACCCCCATCATATCATAGTAAAAGCCTTAATTCAACTCCAAAATCCAAAAATTCCTCTTTCTCTGTGAAATCTAGAATACAAATTATCGATTCCAAAGTACAGTGGTGCACCAGGCACAAAGCAGGTATTTCCATTACAAGTGGGAGAAATTGGAGGGAAAGAAGGCACAACAGGCACCAAGCAAGTCAGCAGTACACATTAGCCCTCAAGTCTTTGGAAATAATCCTCTGTTCTCTGAGAGAATTTACACAATGGCCTTGCCCTCCAGACTGTAGGTATTGGCCACACTCGCTGGAATCTGAGTGGAGGCCCCTTGGCCCTCAGCTTCAGCTCCACCTTCCAGGCCTGTTGGGATGGCAGCACTGCTCCTCGACTTTAGACGCACATTTTTCTAGTCTATCTGAGTCAAAACTCCACCCTTAGAAACACCAGAGGCCGTGGCTCCATCCTTTGAAACCCCAGAGGTCATGGCTGTACCTTTGAGACTGAGGCAGCTCGGCTTCCTGTGTTCCCTGTCTCTTCAGCTTCTGCTTCCTGGTTGCTAGGCCTCTCAGTCCTTGGGCCTCATACCCGCAAAACTCTGCAGCTCCACCAGTAAGTGCCTGGAGGCACACCACCCCACCAGTAAACTTGGACAGGAAGGCACTCAGTTCTCTTGCTCCATGGGTCAGCAAGCCTAGCTCCACCAATCAGAGCCCAGAGGCACCCTACTTCAGGAAGCCTCCTGCGCAAAGGCACTGTCATGGATTGAATTGTGGCCCCCCAAAAATATGTGTCAACTTAGGCCACGATTCCCAGTATTCAGTGGATGTCCTCCATTATGCGATTGTAATTTTATGTTAAGAGGATCCATGTGGAATTGTAACCCCCTTACCAGGTCACATCTATGATCCAATGTAAAGGGAGTTTCCCTGGGATGTGGCCTGTACCACCCTTTATCTCTTGAGAGATAAAGGGAAAGGTAAGGAAGCAGAGAGTTGGGGTACCTCATACCACCAAAAAGACAGTGCTGGGAGCAGAGCACACCCTTTGGACCTGGGGTTTCTACACAGAGAAGCTCCTCCTCTGGGAGAAGATTGATGAGAAGGCTGACAGAGAAAGAAAGCCTCCCCCTGGAGTTGACACCCTGAGTTTGGACTTTTATAGTACTTTACTGTGAGAAAATACACTTCTCATTGTTCGAGCCATTCACTTAGGGTATTTCTGTTATAGCAGCACTAGATGACTAAGATAGGCACTCAGTTCTCTCGCTCTAGTGCTTATCACACTGATCTCCTGGTTCTGCTATTGCTGGTCCTCTCTTGCACCTGGTCCTCTGCTGATATTTCTCACCATCTGTGCCTTCTCCAGTGTTAACGGTTCTCCTCACTTATTTCTGAGCTTTCTATCCATTCACAGTTTCAAAATCACTTCCACATTTTACATGTCTGTTAGAAGAGCACCACACTCCTGGTACCAAATTCTGTCTTGGCCATCTAGTGCTACTATAGAAGAAATACCACAAGTGGATGGCTTTAACAAAGAGAAATTTATTCTTTCACAATCTAGTAGGCTACAAGGCCAAATATAGGATGTCACCTTCAGGGGAAGGTTTTCTCTCTCCGTCAGCTCTGGAGGAGGGTCCTTGTCATCAATCTTCCTTTGGTCTGGGAGCACCTCAGTGTAGGAACCTCAGGTCCAAAGGACTCACTCTGCTTCTGGCACTGCTTTCTTGATGGTATGAGGTCCCCCTGTCTCTCGCTTCTGTCTTTTATATCTCAAAAGAGATTGGCTTAAGACACTGTCTAATCTTAACACATCTCATCAGTATAACTGCCACTAATCCATATCATTACATCATTCTAATAGGATTTACAATACATAGGAAAATCACATTAGATGATGATAGACAGTCATGCAATCCTGGGAATCATAACCTAGCCAAGTTGACAGATATTTTTGAGGGACACAATTCAATTCATGACAATACCCAAAGCTAAATTTAGATTAAATTCCCATAAATAATGTAACAGCCTTTTTTTTTTTTTTTTTTCCAGAAATGAAAAGGTCAGCCCTCAAATATATATGGAACGGCAAGGGGCTGTGAATAGCCAAAGCAATCTTGAAAAAGAAGACCAAGTAGGCACATACTACCTGATCTCAAAACACATTGTCAACCTACAGTAATCAAGACAGTCTGGTACTGGTATAATGACAGATGTACTGACCAGTGGAACTGAGAGTGTAGAAATAAACCCACACGTATATGATCATTTGATTTTCAATGTGGGTGCTACATCCATTCAACGGGGAAACAATAGTCTCTTTAATAAATGGTGCCAGGAAACTGGATTTCCACATGTAAAAAAATAGAGGAGACCCATATTTCACAGCATAACCAAAAATGGATCGAGGACCTAATTGTAAGAACTAAAATCATAAAACTCCCAGAGGAAAACTTAAGGATAATTCTTTGGGACTTGGTATTTAGGAATGAATTCTGGAATTTCACACCAAAATACAAGATAGATAAGTGGGACTTTATCAAAATTATACACTTTTGTTCATCAAAGGATTTTTATCAACAAAATGAAGAAACAACCCTCAGATAGGAAAAATATTTTGTGGAAGTATGTATCTGATAACTCATTGTCATTGAGTCAGTTCCAATTCACAGAAACTCTGTTGGACAAAGTAGAGCTGCTTCGTAATCTTTACAGAAGCAGACTGCCAGATCTTTCTCCCACAAAGCAGTTGGTGGACTCAAACTGCAAACCTTTCAGTTAGCAGCCAAGCACTTAATCACTGTGCCACCACTGATAAGGGCTTAGTATTCAGAATGTATAGTGAACTCTTACAATCAGCCCAATTTAAAATGGGCAAAGGACCTTGAATAGACATTTCACCAAAGAAGTACACATGCCAACAAGTACTTGAAAAGATGGTTAGTGTCATTTGTCATTAAGGAAATGCAATTCAAAATCACAATGAGATGTCATTTTACCCTATTGAGATGGCCAGGGAGCCCTGGTTAAGAGTGGCAGTTGAAATCTACTACCTGCTGCTTGGAAACGCAATCGGGCAGTTCTGCAGTGTTATATTGGGTCCTTATGAGTGGGAATCAACTCAACAGCAACGGGTTTGGTTTGATTATTTTGGTTAAGATGGCTATGATAAAAAAAAAAAGGAAAACATATTAGCAAGGAGGTGGATAAATTGGAACTCTAATCTGTTGCTGGTGGGGTTGTAAAATGGTACAGCCTCTGTGGAAAACATTTTGGTAGTTCCTCAAAAAGTTAATCATCAACTTCACGTGGAAAGAGAAGAGGCCCTGGATAAGTAAAGCATTACTAAAGAAGAGAAAACAAAGTGGGAGGCCTCACACTACCTGATTTTAGGAACTATTATACCGCTATGGTAGTCAAAGCAGCCTGGTACTGGTAGAAAAACAACTACATAGAAAAATGGAACAGAATTGAGAATCCATATGTAAATTCATCCACCTATGAGGAGCTGATATTTCACAAAGGCCCAAAGTCAGTTAAATGGGGAAGAGGCACTCTCTTTAACAAATGGTGCGGGCATAACTGGATGTTTATCTGCAAAAAAAATGAAACAAGACCCATACCTCACACCATGCACAAAAACTAACTCAAAATGGATTGGAGATCTACATATAAAATCTAAAATGATAAAGATCATGGAAGAAAAAATAGGGACAATGCTAGAGTCCTAATATGTGGCATAAACAGAATACAAAATATAACCAACAATGCACAAACACAGAAGAGAAACTAGATAACTGGGAGCTCCTAAAAATCAAACACTTAAGCTCATCCAAAGACTTCACCAAAAGAGTAAAAAGACAACCTACAAAGTGGGGAAAATATTTTGGCTACAACATATCCAATTAGGGTCTAATCTCTAAAATCTACAAGATACTGCAAAACTGCAGCAACAAAAAGACAAATAACCCAATTAAAAAATGGGCAAAGAGTATGAATAGACATGTCACCAAAGAAGACATTCAGGTAGCTGAAAGAAGGAAATGCTCACAGTCATTAGCCGTTAGACAAATGCAGATTAAAACTACAGTGAGATATCTTACCCTTTCAAGGCTAGCATTAATTCAAAAAACAAATAAATGTTGGAGAGGTTGTGGAGAGACTGGAACACTTATAAACTGCTGGTGGTAATGTAAAATGGTACAACCACTTTGAAAATCTATTTGGTGCTTCCTTAAAAAGCTAGAAATAGAAGTGCCATACGATCCAGCAATCCCACTCCATGGACTATATCCTAGAGAAATAAGAGCCTTTACATGAATAGATATATGTGTACCCATGTTCATTGCAGCACACTTTACAATAGCAAAAAGATGGAAACAACCTATGTGCCTGTCAACAAACAAATGGATAAATTATGTTCTATTCACACGAAAGAATACTACGCACAATAAAGAACAATGATGAATCCACAAAACATCTTGCAAACATGGATAAATCTAGAAGGCATCATGCTAAGTGCAATTAATCTCAAAATGATAAATACTGTATAAAACCACTATTATGTACTCAAGAAAAGGTTTAAACACAGAAGAAAACATTCTTTGTTGGTTACAAGAGTGGGCAGGGAAGGACAGGGGAATTCACTAATAGTAGACAAGAATTATCTTAGGTGAAGGGAAGGACAACACACAATACATGGGAAGTCAGCACAACTGGACTAAACCAAAAGCTAAGTTTCCTGAATACAACTAAATTCGTATAGAATAGCAGGTGTGTGTGTGGGGGGGGGGGGTGTTTAGGGACTATGGTTTCAGGGGACATCTAGATCAGTTGGCATAACAAAGTGTATTAAATATTAAAATGTTCTGCATCCTGCTTTGGTGCATGGCATCAGGGGTCTTGAAAGCTAGCAAGCGGCCATCTAAGATGCAACAGTTTGTCCCAACTCACCTAGAGCAAAGGAGAATGAAGAACAACAAAGACACAAGGAAAATATTAGCCCAGGAGACAAAAGGGCCATATAAACCAGAGACTCCATTAGCCTGAGACCAGAAGAACTGGATGGTGCCCAGCTACCACCAGTGACCACCCTGACAGGGAACGCAACAAGAAGTCCCTGACAGAGCAGGAGAAAAGTCTGGTGCAGAGCTCAAATTCTAGTAAAAAGATCAGACTTACTGGTCTGACTGAGACCAAAGAAACCCAGAAGACGTGGTCCCCGGACTCTCTGTTAACCCAGAACTTAAGCCATTTCTGAAGCCAACTGTTCCAAAAATTAGACTTGACTATAAAACATAAAATAATACTTATGTAGAGTGTTCTTCTTAGTTCAGGTAGATACAGGAGACTAAATGGGCAGCTCCTGTCTGGAAGCAGAAAGAGAAGGCAGAATGGGGTATGAGCAGGTTGAATGGAAACAAAGCCCAGGGAGGAAACGGGAAGTGTGCTGTCACGTCATAGGGATTACAGCTAGGGTCTCATAGCAATACGTGAGTTTTTGTATGAGAAATTAACTTGAGCTGTGAGCTTTCACCTAAAGCACAATAAAAAAAAGTTAAACATAGAATTACCATGTGACCCAGCAATTCTACTTCAAGGCATATATGCAAAAGAATTGATAGCGGGGACTCAAACAGATACTTGTATAGCAATATTTGCTGCAGCATTATTCACGATAGTCAAAAGGTAGAAACGACTCAAATGTCCGTCAACACTTGAATGAATAAACAAAATGTGGTGTATACATTCCATGGAATATAATTCAGACATAATATACAACATGTATGAATCTCGAAAACATTATTTTAGTTGAAATCCTTGTTAGGTGCTGTAGAGTCAGTTCCAACTCTAGCGACCCTGCAAGAGAGAGTAGAACTGCCCCATATGATTTCCAAGGAGTACTTGATGTATTTGAACCTCCAGCCTTTTGGTTAGCAGCTGAACTCTTAACCACTATGCCACCTGGGGTCCATTAGGTAGACACAAATGGACAAAAACTATGATTTCATTAACTTGAAATACCTAGGGTAGGTAAATGCATAGGGACATAAAGTAAAGAGGGAATGGAGAGTTATTGCTTAATGAGTATAGAATTTTTGTTTGGGGGAATGTAAACGCTTTGAAAGTTATGCTGATGATAGTTGCACAACATTGTTACTATTGCATTTTATGCTTAAAAATAGCTAAATGGCAAATTTTATTCTATATATTTATTTTCACGGTAAAGTAAAAAAATTTACAAAAGAAGAAACCCTAAATTGAAAGTTGAAAATAAGTACACAAAAATGATTGTTACTGTACGTATGTGTCTGAAAAATCAGCCAGACAGTATGACGCAGATTAAAAAGATCCCATTCAAGAAAGCATTATGACATGTCAGAAGTTCAGAAGTTAAAAATTCTAAGGATTATATGTGATTATATGGTGGAAACTACAAAGCTTAGTGTATACTTGAAAGAAATCGTGAGTAAATGGAGAGAGAACATGCCTCTATATAAGAAATGAAAAAATGTGGGCTTTATTTCAGTTATTCCTGTTGTTATGGTGATGTTACATGTTTGGCACTTGTATAAGGATTGTCACATTAGTCAGAAATACAAGGTAAAAATAACCAAAATAAATAGACATCTAGCTCACAGGATACTAAAACATAATTCCACCAGTATTTGAGATTATTCTCCTGACAGTAAGTATGTATATAATCTCACAGATAGAAAAAGATTTATGCACAACTGTAAAAGTAGAGTACTTAATGGAAAATATTGGTAGATTAGATCATGCAGTTCTTTTTTTAATTTGTGTCTACCTAAAAATTTCAAATAGAAAATACAGAATCCATTGCAACAAATTACAAACATGAAATACATAGAAATAATAAATAATAAAAATCTTTTAAAAATGAGTAAAAAAGATTACTCTGTCCAAAACTCTAGAACCAAAAGCTCAAAAACCTGCACACTGCAAATACACACATGTAAAAGTGATCCCATTAATTGAGTCAATGAAATGACTCTATTTACCTATCAAATAGGCAGATTTGTTGTTTTTATTAAAGTTGTTTTCATTTTAATGTAAATTGCTAATGTGAACAGAGTTGTGGAGATAGGTACATCCATACCCAATTGGTGAGCTCGTAAATTGACAAAGTGTATCTGGAAGGCAGTTTTGTGACATGTATAGAAAAATGTCAGAGTGCCTTTTTTGTTGCTTCACTTCCAGTTAATGAAATTTGTAAGGAAATCAGGCAGATGTTTAGTGACAAAGATGCATCAAAACTTGGAAACCACGTCTATAGGTATTCCCTGACTTACCACACATTCAAGTCTGACAAAACACACTTAGGACCATGTGTATTTGTTGTTGTACATCTTATCAGTAATAAGTACTACATATAATGTTGCAGCAAGTAATTTGCTGATGTTATCATTCTCAGATGTTCACTGCAGATGTTCAGTGTTATGATTTTACTGTTCAAAACAATGCCATGTAGCAAGCTATTAAAAGTAAAAAAAAAAGAGATATTTGACTTATGTCAGAACCAGTTTACATCACAGCCTAACAGAACCCCAGTGTAAATCAGGGACTACCTATAATCACCAAACTCTGAGAGATTGTTTTGTGGACTATTACATTCATATATAATACAGAAAAATTTAATGATGTGGAAATTTATTTGTAATATGCTGTTTTAAGAGGTTACAAAACTATTACCTAAGTTTTGTTAAAAGGTTAAAGCTGTATGAAAAAGCAGTTACGAGAATGTATTCTTAAATGTTCATTGTGGTGTTCTGTTCGGCAGTGACATTTGAGTTAGTGGGGTTTCTTGTTTTTCTTTTTTAAATCTTTTCATCTCTTCTGCATGAAATTAATTCCCTTTTATGAACTTTTTTTAAAATTTTGTTTTTTAAGGAACACATGGTTGCTTGTGAAGTGATCCAAAGTGTACACTTCATTTTGTATCAGAAGCACTATTCCCCATACTTTTACATGTGAGTTGAAAACAACCTCTTTTTCCAAGTGCAATTTGGGCTTACCCACTTCAGTTCAGTGGAAATTTGTACATTTCTGTTAACTGTGGCTACAGCAGTACATCAACAGGGAACTGCCAGAAATTCAAACCGGACTCAGAGAAGGACATGCAACAAGATATCATTAGTGATGTCAGATAGATCCTGGCTGAAAGCAGAGAATACCAGAAAGATGTTTACCTGTGTGTTACTAACTATGCAAAAGCATTCAACTATGTGGATCATAATAGCTTATGGATAACATTACAAAGAATGGGAATTCCAGAACAATTGTATTCATGAGGAACCGGTACATAGATCAAGAGGCACTTGTTCCAAGAAAACAAGAAGATAACTGCATGGTTTAAAGTTAGGAAAGGTGTGCACTAGGTTTGTATCCTTTCACTATACTTATTCTGTCTGTATGCTGAGTAAATAATACAAGAAGCTGCACTATATGAAGAAGAATGGGGCATCAGGGTTGAAGGAAGGCTCCTTAAAAGCTTGCTTTATGCAGATGACACATCTTGCTTGCTGAAAGTGAACAGGACTTGAAGCACTTACTGATGAAGATCAAAGACCACAGCCTTCAGTATGAATTACACCTCGACATAAAGAAAACAAAAATCCTCACAACTGGACGAATGAGCAACATCATGATAAACAGAGAAAAGATTGAAGTTGTCAGGGATTTCATTTTACTTGGATCCACAGTCAACAACCATGAAAGTTGCAGTCAAGAAATCAAATGACACATTGCGTTGGGCGAATCAGCTGCAAAAGATGTCACCTTGAAGACTAGGGTGCGCCTGACCCAAGCCATAGTGTTTTCTATCACGTCATACACCTGTGAAAATTGGACATTGAGTAAGGAAGACTGAAGAAGAATTGATGCCTTTGAATTATGGTGTTGGTAAAGAATATTGAATATACCATGGACTGCCAAAAGTGTCTTGGAAGAAGTACCTCTAGAATGTTCCTTGGCAGGACTGCGTCTCACATACTTTGGACATGTTATCAGGAGGGATCAGTCCCTGGAGATAGACATCATGCTTGGTAAAGGGTTAGCGAAAAAGAGGAAGACCCTTAATGTGATGGGTTGACACAGAGGCTGTAACAGTGGTCTCAAGCAGAACTGTTGAGAGGATATCACAGGACTGGGCAGTGTTTCATTCTGTTGTACATAGAGTTGCTATGAGTTGGACTTTACAGCACCTAAACGTAACAACAGTAACTTTTATTTGAATAGCAGTAACATTCCCTTAAAGATCATAAATTTTTTTAAATTAATGGTGTATAAATTTTCTGAAATCAATGACATAAGAAATAGATGTTATGACTCCTGGTAGTATCAAATCATATTACCGTGTGGTCTTCCTAATATGCAATTAAAATGCTCATATGTTAGATTTCAATATCTGAAATGAAGGAGCCCTCTAACCTGAACATCTGTCTGCTAGAGTAATAAGTAGATCTGTCTGCCTCACAGCTACTCTGATCACTTATTAATTTATAGGAATACTTAGGTGATAGGAACTTGAAATAATCACAGCTCTGCTGCCCATGGTTGAGCTCATTTCTTTTTTTTCTATCTTTTCAGGTATCTGGCATAATTTTGTCCTTGCACTCTTGGGTATTTTAGCTCTTATTCTCCTCCCAGTAGTTCTCTTGCCATTTTACTACACTGGAGTTGGAGTGCTTATTACTGAAGTTGCTGAGGTAAATAATGGGTGACTTGGGCTGTTCTTTCACCAGATTTGGTGTTAATTGGTGTATCATGTCTAGAACTTTATTCAAGATTTCATGACATACTGATTGTTCAGTTTCTTTGGAAGAAATTACTGTAATCCTTTCAAATTCAGCTTAACAATGGGGAACACATTGACTTTCAAAAATACCGTGACAATTGTTTTTGTTGTGAGTTACAAAGATACTGTCGAGATTACCTACTCATAGTTTGTGGATAAAATAATATCAACATTACTTTTATGCTTAAGTTTATATGTCTGTTTTTTGTTCCAATATGTTTACTCTTAAGAAGTAACAAACATGAAACCTAGGCTAGTAAGGAGAGTTTAATGTCTTCAGCTCTGTACTTCACTGTCCTAGACAATAAATATTGTGATGGCATCAAGACTCCTGCTCAGATACTGGGAAGAGGAAAACTACCTATGAGGAGTTGGCTTACATGATTCATTTTGTTGAAAGTATTTTCTCCATATTTGGGATGATCTTTATATAAAGACTTGTCTTAACAGTTTTATTCCTTGAGGAAATAAAATATTAAGGGCATTCTGGTGACTACTTTGACCCCTCCCCCCGCCCAACATGCATTCATATACACACAAAAAATATCGCTTAGCAGTTTGGGGGAAAACTTTATCATTTTAATATTATGAGTCAGCAAATGGATTATTATTTCAGTTGCCAAACATTCAAAATCTTAGGATTTCCAAGAATCTGTCTTGAATTCAAAACTATTGTAGCTGGATCTTTTCTGCATTGTTCAAATTATTCTCTTAGTGTTCTTAACTACCATTTGCTGACATTAATCATAGCTTTTCTTCACACATTATCTGATTTGGTTTTGGCCTCTTCCTAAGGACTCACCTGCCATTGGAGCCAGAGGCCTTTTTGTGGGAGACCTTGTCACCTATCTGCAGGATTGTCCTGTTACCAATGTGCAAGATTGGAATGAATGTCTAGATACCATCGCATATGAGCCTCAGATTGGATACTGTATAAGTGCATCAACTTTACAACAACTAAGCTTCCCTATAAGAGGTGTGTATATTTCCTGAATATAATGTAATGCTTCAACCACTAGTAATTTCCGTTCATCAATCCTTAGAATATACTGTGCTATGAATTTATTTTGTTCTAGTCTTTTTAAAGCATAAAGTAAAGTAATAATAGGCTCAAACTAGTAGGCATTCTTCTTGGTAAGCTGATGTGAATATACGTTTCTTTAATTATGTACTTTTGCTGAGCATCTAATTGTATAATATCCTGTTTGACTTTCATCGTTTAATTCTTTCTGCTTCCAAAGAGCTAAGTAAATGTTCAAGCTCGACAAGGACCATTAACTAAATTCCAGTAAATACATGCTCTAATATGGTATAATATTATTATGGAAAAAAAATATATATAAACAACAAGCTTTATGAAAGCTTATAGTAGAATAGGTAAAATACTGGCAGTTAATAACAAAATAGCTAAAATCAAACATTCTATATTAATATATTGTTAATCCAAAGCTTTTTATGGGGATATGAAGGAAGACAGGCAGACAAGGTTCCAAGTGGCCTTGAGGGAGATCCAAATTGCAGTCTGATAATAACTTCATGAATGATGGTGGCATGTCTCAGAGCTATTGGTGGTACAGTTGTTTTCTGTGGCAGACATCTAGAAGACATCATGATTGTAAAGAAAACACCCATTCGTGTCATGTATATCAATTTTTTAACACGTAACAGGTAAAGCTGTGGGCTTCCTTGGCTCAAATGAATCAGACCGGTAGCTATTTTGACGAAATTGTGGGAATTCAATTTATTTAAAGTGTGAAAAAATGGAAATTATGCCTATGCTGTATCTTTAAGCCTAGAAATGCCCTGAATGCTTATCCGCATCTACTGTTGTAAAGAAGTATGATTAATCAATGAATTCACTGAAGTATTTTGTGTATGGCAAGGGTAAGATAGTCATAACTGATTAAA
The DNA here is from genome assembly GCF_024166365.1 of Elephas maximus indicus. Classification (NCBI taxonomy): domain Eukaryota; kingdom Metazoa; phylum Chordata; class Mammalia; order Proboscidea; family Elephantidae; genus Elephas; species Elephas maximus. The sequence continues at coordinate 14,293,662 of NC_064847.1, forward strand.
AACATTTTTTTCTAGTATGACCCATGTTTTACATATACATTAAAAGTCAAGAGAATAGTATAAATTACCCCGATGGGTCTCTCTACCAGCTTCAAAAATTAAAAACATTTTTACCAATTTTTAAAACCTATGATCTCACCAGTATATTAAGCAAGCATCCTGTTATATCATCCACTAACCTCAGAGTATACATTTCTTGGATAGTGACTTCTTAAAAACATTGCTATAGTGTCCTAATCATACCTAAATAATTAACAATGATTTGTGATGCCCAGGTTACATTCACTTTTCCCTAATTATCTATTTGGAGTTGTTTTGTTTTATTTGATTTTTATATGTTATAAGCCTTTTTTAAATTTATAACATTTTCCACTCCTTTTCTGAAACCTCTTTTATTTGTTGAAGTTGAGTCATTTGTTTTGTAGAATTTTCTAAAATCTGGACTTGTCTGTTTGTGTCTGCCCCCATAATGTCATTATCATGTTCATCTCCCTTCACATTTCCTATAAACTGTTCATTAGGTCTATAGGCTTGATTAGAATCAGAATCTATATTATTTTTGGCAAGAATATTTCTTAAGTAGTGCTTGGTACTTCCTGTCAGATCACATCAGGAGGCACATTGTTAATGGTTGCGTCACTTTGAACAGTACTAAGATCATTAAGTGGCATAACCAGATTTTTAAAGTTTAAATGTTAGTGAACGTTTCCTTTATTTGAGAAGTGATTGTATCTTCCAAGTGAGGCAAGATTGATTTGTAATTTGGAATGTGGTCTTCAGTAAGAAAAATAATTCGTTATTTCATTTTAGATCTTTTACTAGTTTTCTTATAGTTCCTATAAAAATTTCTTAAAATATCGATTTACAAAAGTTAAAATGATTCATTAATCAGGAAACGTACCTCTAATTGGAATCTTAGAGTCTATAAATATCATTTAACATGTATACTAGATTGAATTTAATGGCAGACTTTTCCACTGGAGCTATAGACATTTAAAAAAGCCACGGATTTACAACATTTTACATATGTCTGAGTAACTTTTTTATTCTTCCTTTTGGATAGAGGTGAAGGATACACCTGAATTTGGGGGCAGTCATCCAAATGATACTCATGTTCAATTTAGGATGGAATTTGGTATGTTGTTGTTAATGGCTCTTGAGTCATTTCTGATGCATGTGTATAGGATAGAACAACTTCATAGTGCTTTCAAGGCTGTGACCTTTCAGAAGCAGGTTGCAGGCCTGTCTTCTGAGGCACCTGTGGGTGGATTTGAATCACTAACCTTTCAGCTAATAGTTGAATGCTTAACTGTTTGAGCCACCCAGGGACTACAGGGGGAATTTTGTATACATAACTTAAATTCTAGGAATAAACATTACTTCAGAACAGTGAAGTCACCCTTAAAGGATCTGACCCAACCAATCATTTCTGAACTATTTTTTCATTTTCTCAGGTACAGTATTAAATTTTAAGGTATTTCCTAAGATTGCTCTTGAGCAAGATAGCAATGTAAGTACCTACATGTTCTCGTCCCTTCACAGAAACGCACACACACAAAAAGCAGAAACTAGCAGAGCCAGCCTTATCACAACTGTGAAAAACGGTCAAAATTTTACAACGCAGTGAATGCTGAATCAAGAAAAAAGGTTTCCTACATGCCTGTGTCCCACATCTTTTCTGGTTTGATGGTGGTCTTAAAGTGGTGGCCTCTGGCTCCAGAGAAAGCAAACCAGACCTTATTCACAAATTATTGTGTATGTCCATTCTAACACATCTGGTGGATACCTAAAGGACTGAGCCAAAACACTCATCTGTGTTTGACTTAACTCACACATGGTGGTAAAGCAGTAAGTAGGCATTGCACCAAAATTTTAACTGCCTATAGATAGCAGTGGCTAAAGAGTGCAATTGAGGCGTAGAACAGATGCCTAAATACTGGGAGGAGAAGTCATGTAATATGTATTGGTTTGTTTCCCCTCTGACATTCAAGGAAATATCTGTCAAAACAATAGCGAAACTCAAGCTGAGGGCAGATTCTTCAGAGACCACACACAACTAGGAAGGTAGTCTTTATAAATACAGGGGAATCTACAAGGTCAACAGACTGCTATAACTTTCAGCAATCAAAAAGACAGTAAACCAATGAGAAGGGGAAAAAATCTGATTCAAATAGCCACTTTTCAAAAAAAATAAAAATCACAAAACATACAAAGAGATAGGGAAGGATGACTCATTAAAAAGAACAAATTAAAGTCACAGAAACTGTCCCTGAGGAAGGCTAGATAATGGACTTACTTTAAATGATTTTTGTGAAGAATGTATTAAATATTCTTCAAAGAGCTAAAAGAAAATAGGAAAACTATAGGCAAAACAAGAATGTAAATAAAATGGAATTACAGAAATTCTTGTGCTGAAAAATACATTAATGGAAATCAAAGGGTTCAACCACAGATTTGAGCTAGTAAAAAGAATCAGTGACCCTGAAGATTGAGCAATTGAAATTATCAAGTCTCAGGAGAAAAATTTAAAAAAAAAATGAGAAAAGGGAACACAACCTAGTGAATTTGTGAGACACAGTCAAGTGCATCAATTTATGCATTGTGGTTGATAAATACATAGTATGGCTTCTGAACAACATAAGGATGTCAGCTTTTATTGCTCCTATTCAACATTGTACCAGAAGTTCTAGCCAGAGCAGTTAGTCAAGAAAAAGCATCCAAATTGGAAGAGAAGAAGTAAAATTAGCTCTGTTCCCAAGTAACCTGATTTTATATGTAGAAAATTCCAAAAAAAATCTACAAGAAAGCTGCAAAAGCTAGTAAGTGAATTCAGCAATGTGGCAGAGTAGATAATCAACATGTGAACAGCAGTTATGCCTTATGCATAAGCAGTAAACAGTCTGAAAAGGAAATCAAGAAAATAATGCCATTTTCAAAAGCACCTAGAGGAATAAAATACTTAAGAATACATTTTATCATAAAGGTGAAAGACCATTTCATTGAAAACCATACAACATTACTGAAAGAAATTAAAGAATACTTAAATGAAAAGATGTCCCATGTAACAGACTAGAAGACTTAACATAGTAAAATGTCATTAATACCTGAGGCAGTCTATCAAAATTCCAACAGGCTTTCTTACCCAAATGGAAAAGTGAATATTCAGTTCGTATGAAATTGCAAGATGTTCTGAATGCCAAAAATCAATCTTAAAAAAGAAAAAAAAAACAAATTAAGAGGACTCAGACTTCTCTAATTTCAAAGCATACTATACAATCACAGTAATCTTAACAATCAAAAAAGTATTGTTATTAGAATAGACAGCAAATGTAATGTAAGTGAGAGTCCAGAAATAATCCCATACATCTACGATCCCATTTTGATGAAAGTGCCGGGCATATTCTATGGGTAAAGAATTGTTGCTGTTAGCTGCCATCAAGTCAATTTCAACTCATGGTGACCCCATGTGTAGACTAGAACCACCCCATAGGGTTTCCAAAGCTGTAACTTTTCAGAAGCAGATCACCGGGATTATCTTCCACAGTACCTCTGTCTGGGTTTGAATCATCAGCCTTTTAGCTGGCATGAGTGCTTTTAGCCATTTGGCCAACCAGGGACTCTGGGTAAAAACAGTCTGTTTTATCAGTGATTCTGGGACAACTGGGTTTCCACATAAAAAGTGTAAAGTTGGACCCAGACCTCGCACCATATGTAATTAGCTCAAAGTTGATTGATGATCTTAATGTAAGAACTCTTAGAAGAAAACATGAACGTTTTCGATTTCATGACCTTGTTTTTGATGGTGTATTCTAAGATGTGACACCAAAAACAGGAGAAATCAAAGCGAAGATAAATGAATTATACTTCTTCAGTATGAAAATATTTTGTACATCAAAGGAATTCATCTTGAAAGTATAGAGACAACCTACAAAATGGGAGAAAATATTATGGAATCATACATCATACAATTTAATATCCAGAAAACGTAAAGAACTGCTACAGTTTCCAACAAAAAGACAAAAGCCCAACTACAAAGTGGACAGAGGACTTGAAGAAACATTTTTGCAATGATACACAAATGACCAATAAGCACACAAAAAAGGTGTTCAGTGTTTTTAGTCATTAAGAAAATGCAAATCAAAACCACAATGAGATATGACTTCAAACCCACTGTTGTTGTTAAGTGCCATGGAGTCAGTTCTGACTCATAGAGACTCTGTACAACAGAACAGAACACTGCCTGGTCTAGTGCCATCCTCATAATTGTTGTGCTTGACCTCGTTGTTGCAGCTATCGTGTCAGTCCATCTCATTGTAAGGTCTTCCACTTTTTCAGTCACCCTCTACCAAGCTTGATGTCTTTCTCCAGGGACGGCTCCCTCCTGATAGCATGTCCAAAGTAAATGAAACAAGTCTTGCCATCCTTGTGTCCAAGGAGCACTCTGGCTATACTTCTTCCAGGACAGATCTGTTCATTCTTTTGACAGTCCACGGTATATCCAATATTCTTCACCAAAACTGTAGTTTAAAGGCATCAATTCTTCTTCAGTCTTCCTAATTCACTGTCCGGCTTTCACATGCATATAGTTGTTGTTAAGTGCCATCAAGATGATTTCAGCTCATATCAAGAGAACAAAACACCTGCCCAGTCCTGCATCATCCTCATGATTGTTGTTATGCTTCAGCCCATTGTTACAGCCACTGGGCCAATCAATCTGGTTACAGGTCTTCCTCATTTTCACCGACTCTCTCCTTTACCAAGCATCATCTCATTCTCTGGGGACTGGTCCCACCTTATAAGCTATCCAAAGTATGGTTGAGACAAAGTCTCACCATCCTCCCTTCTAAAGAGAGTGCTGGCTATACTTCTTCCAAGACAGATCTGTTCTTTCTTTTGTCAGTTAAAGATGGAATTATTATATGACCCACCAATTCCACTCCTAGGTATTGACCTAGGAGTTTTGAAAGCAGAGACTCAAACAGACACTTGTACATCAGTGTTCACTGCAGCATGATTTTGCAGTAGCCTAAAGGTGGAAACCACCCAAGTATACACCAACGGGTGATTGGGTAAACGAAATATGGTATAGACATATAATGATACATTATTCAGCCATAAAGAGAAATGAAATTCTGCTACATGCCATGTTATGGGTGAACCTTAAATACTTAGCCATTTGTGCCACAGGGGCTCCCCTAATGATTGTACAGAATTAAAAAGGATTATAAGAGAATAAACAGTTGAATGCGAACAAGTTAAATAATCTAGGTGAAATGGACAAATTCCTAACACACAAACTATCTATACTCAAGAAGAAATGGGAAATCCCCACAGATGGGTGACAAATGCAAGTGTTAATTTAGTTATCCAGAGCATCCCAATGGAAGAACTTCTAGAGGGACTGGAGCAAGATGGCAGGCGAAGCTGCTAAATGTTTCTGTTCCCTGACAATAAACATAAATAAAATAAAACAATGTAGTGGAACCAGCAGACTCAGAACTCTAGTAATGGTCAAAGAGTTACAGCATCTAAGAGGGAGCTGATGAAGGAATAAAGCAACCTTCAGACAGTAGGAAAGCTTGTATCTCTATTGTATATACTCTTCCCACCACTGTCCTGGTGGTGCAGTGGTTATGAAGTATGGCTGCTAGCCAAAAGGTTGGCAGTTCAAATCCATCAGCTGCTCTTTGGAAAACATATGGGGCAGTTCTACTCTGTCCTATGGTTTGCTATGAGTTGGAATCAACTCAATGGCAAGGGGCTTTTTTTTTTTTTTAATGGTTCTTCTCACCTCTGCAGCAGTGGGGACTACAACAGACCCAGTGCAGCTGGTTGGAAACAGTGAGCCACATTTTCCTTTGGCTCTGACATGTGGAAAATTGACTTAGCTCTTACTGGCAGACTTTTGTGTGTGATTTTTTATATCTTGTTGGGGGCTGTCCGAAGGACTAAGTATGCGTGATCCTCTAAGAATAATCAGCTCCCATGCTCCACAGGATGGGGAGGAAGCAGTGAGCATTGCCTGCAGTCTGTAATTGCCTTGTATCCCCTGAGGTTAATTAGCATAATTTAAACAATAGGCACCTAGGGGCCAAAAGAGAAGGGCTGCTATGAGAGTTTTCTGCAAAAGTTAGAATGTTTGAAGCAAAGTGTAGTAATGCAAAATGGCAGATTAGGACCTTTTAAAGGTTTTTCCCTCCACCATATCACCTGTTGTGCCCAGGAAAGAGCAACTGAAATGAACTATCCAGGGACTCTAGAAACAGATGCCTAAATCAACCAGGGAAGTACTTAATGAAGGGGTGAGCTGCTTATCTTTCCTGGGTAAATCGTGTGTGCCAAACAGCTACCATCCCCCACTTACAGCAGAGATGGAAATGGTGGTCCATATTCCTGGAGTGGCTGGCTAGTGTCAATGTGGGCAGTGGGGACATTGCCCTCAAAGTTCTGGCATTCAGAGTTTGCACAGTTCCTGGTGGTACACTGAAAGGTTTAGACAATTGTGGAGATTTTGGCCCTTTCACAGCAGGAGCTTGTCCCTGCCAGCAGACTCAAAAGGCTAGCACACCCTCTGGTAGAATCAGTCGGGCCCACTGACTGACTGCAGAGATAACATAATTAGAACACACAGTTTGCAGAAAAGTAGCTTGGAAAAGGTACTGAACAAATAGCTACAGTCTACCTCAAGGAACAACAGCAATCCTGAGAATTGAGAGAATCAGATATTTTCTCTATTCTGCTGTTCGTTTCCTGAAGTACAAAAAACACTGCTTTGAGTTGCTATCAGCACATAGCTTCCAGACAAGAGTTATTGCTAGCAATGCACATTTTGGAAGGCAGTCTTCACAATAACAGAGGAGGTTGTTGAAGAGATAGACTATTACAGTGTTTAGTGATTAGAAAGAAAGAAAATTGTGATCCCAAGAGAACGGAAATCTGAGCTGTAGAATAGCATTATATTGAAATGGCCCAGTTCCAAACAAAGAACAAAAGATAAACCTTTCAGAAGAATAACGCAAAGAGAAGGAATCAGCCATACAGAAGTCCAGATTATGGACACATTAAAAGGCTTTAAAAGAGCAATATTCAATGTGCTTAAAGAACTAAAAGAAAATACAGACAATGATCATCTAAAAACAATAAGGATACCAAATGAGAATTTCAATAAAGAGAAACTATAGCCCCAAAATTATTGCCCTGAGATAATCTTTAAATCTTAAGCCATTTATAATCCTTGAAGTGTTCTTTAAACCAAATAACTTAAAAAGAAACCCAAACTGGTTACTACGGAGTGAATTTGAACTCATAGAAACCCTATGAGATGAAGTACAGCTACGCGATAGGATTTACCAGGCTATAATCTTTACAGGAACAGACTGCCACATCTTCTGCCAAACATTTAAACCGCTGCACCACCAGGGTTTCCTAAACAAAAACAAAGTTCCAAGTAGTGCCTAGTGGATTCAAACTGCCGGCCTTTTGGTAAGCATCCGTAGCACTTAACTACTTCACCACCAGGGTTTCCAGAACAAAACAGTTTAGCTTAATTTTAAAGAATGTCTACCTTGAGCACTACATGCTTGTAAAGAACTACATATATGGGTTTAAATTGACAACAGCACCTTGAAAGCTTAGATAGGACTGTTTAGGGAGCAGTGAGTTAATATGGGGGAAACAATTCAGAAAAAGAAGGCAAGAATTTTTGCACAACTTGAAGAATGTAGTCAGTTTCACTGAAATGTACCTCTAGAAATTATTGAATTGGTGTATGTTCTGCTGTGTATATTTTCAACAACAACAACAAAAAAGGTTTTTAAAAAGAGATGGAAACTGTATTTTAAAAAGAGCCAGACAGAAATATTGGATCTGAGGAATACAATAACTGAAATAAAAAATTCAGTGAAGAGACTCAGCAACATATCTGAGTTGGGAGAAGAATTGGTGACATAGAGGACGAGATGGTCGAAATTATTGTGTCTCAGGAGCAACAGCAGAAAATTAAAAAATAACATTAACACCAGATGGAATCCTGTGACACTGTCAAGTGAACCAACATACACATCATGGGAACCCACAAAGAAGAGAAAGAAAGGGAGAGAAAAAATATTTGAAAAGGTGATAATAGAAAACTACAGATTATATGAAGATCATGGACTTAAAAATCTAAGAACCCAATGAAGTCTAAGTAAAGTAAACCCAAAGAGACCCACAATGCAACACATTGTAATTAAACTCTTAACAACCAAAGATAAAGAATCCTGAAAGCAGCAAAAGAGAAGTAAACTGTCACAGGGAATCCTCAGTAAGATTAAGTGACAATGTCTCCTCAGAAACTTTGGAAGCCAGAAGGTAATGGCATATATAAGGTGGTGGAAGAAAAAAAAAAAAAAAAACTGTTAAATTTATCAAAAAAAAAAAAAAAAACTTCAAATATGAGGGTAAAATTAAGACATTCTCATATAAACAGAAACTGAAGAACTTTGTTATGATCTAGCCTACCTTACGACAGATGCTAAGGGACATTCCTCAAATGGAAAGGAAAGGAGTCTAGACACTTGCTCAAAGCTGTACATAGCGACAAAAAAGATTTCCAGTAAAGGTAATGTTAAGGACAAATGCAAGGGTCAGTTTTATGCTATTTTTGGTTGGTAATTTTAGTTGTTATGTTCTACAAACTTTATAATGCCAAATAGATTTTTTTACAAAGTTTTTTTTTTTTTTTTAATGAACACGTAATTTAGAAGGCTGTGTTAGTGATAACAGATACTAAGAGGGGAGAAAGAATAGAGTTGTTCTATGTCACTGAAATTAAGATGGTATCAAGTTAAATTAGGTTGTTATAAATTTGAAATCTTAAATGTAATCTGGTTAACTACAAGGAAAATATCCACAGAGAAGGAAATTAAGGGTTCAATTTAAAAAAAAGCCACTGAGCACAAATAATGGCAATATTGGAATAAATGATGGGCAAAGAAGGTATAAGACATGAAAAATAGCAAGATGATAGAAATAAGTTCTTCCTTAACAGTTATCACATTAAATGTAATTGAATTAAATGATCAAAGCGAAAGTCAGAGAGTGGCAGAATGGATTAAAAAATAAACAAAAAACATGATATATCTGTACGCTTGCTACAAGAGACACATCTGAGGCCCAAAGACACAAACAGGTTGAAAGTGAAAGGCTGAGAAAAAAAAATCCATGCAAATAGGAACAGAGAAGGAGCTGGAGTGGCTATAATGATATCAGATAAAATAGATTTTAAATGAAAAGCTATTATGGGACACAAAGGACATTAGATGATGATAAAAAGGTCAAGTCATGAGGAAGATATAACAATTTTATGTATAGCTGTTTTTAGAGCCCAATTACATGAAGCAAATCCTGACAGTACTATAGAGAGTAACACCTCTACAATAAAAATTGGAGACTTCAATACCCCACTCTCAGTAATAGAGAGAATGTTTAGAAAGAAGATAAACAATGAAACAGAGGATTGAATAACACTGTAAGTCCATTAGACCTAACATATATATACAGAGCACTTCACCCAACAACAGAACAATAACACTCTCTTCTCCAGTACACCTGAGTTATTCGCCAGAATAGACTGTATGTTAGATCACGTAACAAATATCAATTTATTTCAAAAGATTGAGATCATACAAAATATCTCCTCTGTTCTCAGTGGAATGAAGCTGAAGTCAGTAGCAAAAGGAAAACTGGAAAATACACAAATATGTAGAAATTAAACAACATGCTATTAAATAAACAACTTGGAGTTGAATGACAATGAAAGCACAAAAATCTATGGAATGCAACAAAGGCAGTCTTCAGAGGGAAATTTAGAGACTTAAATTTGTTTAAAAAGAACACAGAGCTCAAATCAATAGCCTAAGTCTAAAATTTGAAGAGCTGTAAAAAGAGCAATTTATACCTAAAGTTATGATAGGGAAGGAAATCACAAAGATCAGAGCAAGCATAAATGAAATAGATAATAGAGGAACAGTGGAGAGAATCAGTGAAACCAGAAGTTGGTTCTTTGAAAAGATTAATAAAATCAGCCAACATTTAGCCAGACTCACAAAGAAAAAAAAGAGAGGAGAGATGCAAATAAATAAAAGTGCAGACATAACAACTGACTCAACAAATAAAAAGGATCATAAGAAAATACTATGAATGATTGTACACCAACAAACTTGATAACTTAGATAAAATGGAAAGATTTCTAGAAACATGAAATCTACCTAAATTGACTCAATAGTAGTCTCAACAGACCTGTAACAAGTAAAGAGATTGCATAAGACATCAAAACCGCCCCCAAAATAACAACAAAAACTCTGGGCCATGGAGGGACCCCAGAGGTTGTGGCCCCCGGACTCTGTTAGTCCAGGACTGGAACTATTCCCGAAGCCAACTCTTCAGACAGGAATTGGACTGGCCTAAAAGACAGAAAATGATACTGATGAGGAGTGAGCTTCTTGGCTGAAGTAGACACAGGAGACTACATCGGTAGTCCTGTCTGGAGGCAAGATGAGAAGGCAGAGGGGGGACAGGAGCTGGTTGAATGGACACGAGGAATACAGGATGGAGAGAAGGAGTGTGTTGTCACATTAAGAGAAGAGCAGCTGCTAGGGTCACATAGCAAGGTGTGTAAGTTTTTGTATGAGAGACTGACTTGATTTGTAAACTTTCACTTAAAGCACAGTAAAAATAAAAAATAAGAAAAAATCCTGGGCCAGGTGGCTTCATTGGGGGAATTCTACAAACATTTAAAGAAAAATTGACACCACCCCTGCTCAACTCTTCCAAACAAAAGAGGAGGGAAAGGGAACACTCTCTAATTCATTCTATGACTACCAAACTGAATCCAACAGTGTATTAGAAGGATTTGACACCATGACTAGGTAGAATTTATTCCAGGATTGCAAGGATGGTTTAACATTAGCAAAGCCATCAACGTAATACACTACATTAATAGAACATATGAAAAGCACCACAGATGTCAGTCCACACAGAGAAGGCATTTGAGGAAAATCCAGCATCCTTTCATGATAAAAAAGACAACAGGCTAGAAATAGAAGGGAAATTCCTCAAAGGGCATTTACGAAAAAGTCAAAGCTAACGTCATACTCAATGAAGAAGGAGTGAGGGTGTTCCCCTTAAGATCAGAAGAAGACAAGGGTGCTTTTTCTTAACACTGCTATTTAATATTGTACTGTAAGTGCTAGCTAGAGCAATAAGGCAAGAAAAACAAGCAAAAAGAAAAACACTGCATGATGAAGCAGTAGATTATATTGATAAGTTCTATTAAAATTTGACTTCATGTAGTTCTACATTTAATAACCCAATATAACTACTGTAATAAACCTTTGAAAATTATAGTAAATAGTATCTTTGATTTACCATCATTTTACCTGATTTTCCTCAAAGGCTGTGCCATAATCGCTTGAGACAGTAAGATAATTTTAAATAGTTGTTTACATTTTGCTTATAAATTTCTAACATTCAAGAAACTGTTGAATATATATATAAATGAAATTTCTGAAGAATTTTACTGTCTCTTTGCTTCAGCATTGCCAAGTACAGTGTAAAGTGAAAAATTATTTACAAGTAAAGAAATACTATGATGTAGCACTCTGAAAGATGGTACTTCAAAAGCAATCAACTAACCAGCCATAGGTGAAGGGGTAAAAAGTACTATTCCAAGAGCCAGCTTTGGTGGTTTTAATTTTAGTGCATTTACTCTGTTTTATATTTACACATTTATTCTTCATCCTTCAATGTCAGCCTGTTTAGCAACACATCACTTAGGGCTTCAAGTGGGGTTTGGCCAAATATGTATAACCTGGTTTTAAAATCAAGCTCATCATGAGAACATATGAACACCACATACGTAATTTAAGATTTACACATAGAAAGCTCTGTGCAGTTGGTTTTGGGAAATAACACCACTGAGGTAGCTAGAGAATGAAAGTGCCACCAAAGTGCACAATTAAATGAGTTTCATTTCCATGTCTCTGTTTACAGACAATGTATGAGAGGAGCTCCTTAAGAGAATGTGGTAAAGAAAAGGAGACAAAGTTTGCTTTTTTTTCCGACATTGTCAAACATGAGTTTTGAAAAATGGGAAGGAAAGAAACTCATGAATGGACAGTTATTTCTTCCACAGAGTGTTGTAAGTGTTAAATAGCACAAATAAACTTGTTGCATGTATTTAAATGGTACAAACTATGATTGTTCATTTGTTTCACACATAGGAGATGAAAAGAAAAATGTAGCATCAGAGAATTAAGTGTACCCATTAAGAGTGCAAAGGAGTCCCTGGATGGTGTAAAGGGTTAAGCACTGGACTACTAACCAAAAGGCTGGCAGTTCATACATACCCAGAGACACCTCAGAAATAAGACCTGGAAATCTGCTTCCAAAAGGTCACTGCCTTGAAACCCCTATGGAGTGCAGCTGTACTCTGCATACTTCGGTTCTCCATAAGTCAGAATCAACTTGAGAGCAACAAACAAGAACAACTTTAAGAATGAGAAATGAACAGAGAGTTAAGTGGGGGCACATAAAGGAATTTAATTAGTGTTCCTAAGTCAATAGCTTCCATTATCCTAAAAAGTTCTCCAACCCATATGTTAGGTAAGGGTACATGATTCTTCCTTTTGACTTCATAAGTTTACTGTGTTATTTGCACCTATTAAACTTACAGTTATTGTTAGTTGCCATGGAGTCAGCTATGACTCATGGCTACATTAATTAACAGAATGAAACATTGCTGGTCTTATCTTTGTGATCATTGTATGTTTGAATCCATTGTTGTGGTTATTGTGCCAGTCTGTCTCATTTCCCTCTTTTTCACTGATCCTCTACTATTTAGTACCGTACTATAAGTGCTAGCCAGAGCAATAAGACAATGTCCTTTTTTGGTGCTTGTCTTTCCTGATGATCTGTCCAAAGTAAGCAAACCGAAGTCTCACCATCCTTGCTTCTAAGGAGCATTCTGGTTATATTTCTTCTAAGACTGATTTGTTCATCTTTTTGCAGTCCACAGTATATTCAGTATTCTTTGCCAACATCACTCTTCAGCTCATCGATTCTCCTGTTTTCATTGTCCTTTTTTTCTTTTGCATCCATATGTGTTTGAAAAGACCATGGCATGGATCAGGCACATCTTAGTCATGATAGTGACATCTTTGCTTTTCAAAACTCGAAAGAGTTCCTTTACAACAGATTTGTCCAGTGCAGTCATTTGATTTTTTTGCTGACTGTTGACATTGATTGTTGATTCAGGTAGAATAAAGTCACTGTAGTATATTGGAAAAAAAAAAAAAAAAGGCACCAAATAATATGTCTTAATGACCCCATTTAAATCAAGTTTAAAGTAAATTTAACAGGACAGTAATTTGGAAATTCACAAAAATGTGAAACATCTGTAAAGGAAAACAAATGTAGAAAAAATAACCAAAGAGGGGGGCCAAGTGACAGAACAGTCAGACACTTCCTGTGGTCCCTCTTACAACAAAGACCTGTAAAAACAAATGAATTGATTGTATGTGACAATAAAGTTGAGTCAGACTGAGTGATGGGGGAAGGAGAGACAGTTCAGAAGCAGCAAAAAAGTGCCAGTCTTGAAGTAGCTGGTACCTGGTGGGCTGAGTTGGCTGGCACATTTGGGCTGAGGCCACTCAGGAGGCGTTTTACCACATCAGGAGAGACTGGGCGGCGGAGAGACTGCACAAGCCTCTGGAGCCAAGGGGAAGTGGCACTGGAATCTGCGAAAGTTAAATGCAAGCATGTAACCTACCATGTGGGGTCAAAATAACCTCTCCTCCCGGACTTTCTCAGTGGAAAAGTGCCATTTTCCTCTCACCCACCTTCTCCACTCCACTTTGACACCAGTTCAGCAGCATTCAACAGTTGCCAACACCCCCTAAGCCAGAAATAAGGGCTATGGTGCCCAAACCAATGTCTCAATTTTAGGCAGGGCGGGGGGGGAAAGCACCACCTCCCCTATGCTGGGTACTCATTACTGACTTCACCCAAACCAGTCTTGGGACTTTAAAAAAATTGCCACACCCCCTAAGCTAAGAACTCAGGCCAAGCACCTTGCTTTTGAGTAGACACTGGCATTTGGGGTTCAGGGGCTTCTAACTCCCTTCACCCCTGTCCAGACCTGTGTGGCCCTTATTAACATAGAATAACAGGATATTTACTTGAAGCCTGTTGTCAACTGCAGCAGCCAAGGGGGATTTCCAGGTTTGTGACATTTGACATCACCCTGCTCATTAAGCAGGGCTCTCACACACCCATATCAGAAACCTGAGGGCTGGTGGTTCTACGTAGCCACCCACAACAGAGGTCGGAGAATAAGTGATGCCTCCCAGTCCTTAGAGCCAGTGGCACTGGGTGCCCAAAGTCCAGCTGCAAAACCCACCCACCTACATGCTCAAGGGGATAGGGACATGCCTTTCACCCAGGCATGCAGGGAGCCGTCAGCCCCCTGCCTTGCTCAGCCCATAACCCCCCACTGCAGACAGATGACTGTTCCTGCTTCAGTCACCACTACACAGCTCTGCATATCTAAGATTGTAGGTGAGAGCCTGAACGACACACTTGGTGTCAAACAACCTAGACACCTGAGCTGAATCTGCACAAGAAAATTGAACACTGTTGCCTCCTGGGCTTACACACCTAGTAGCAGCTCTAACCACCTGGTAAAAAGGCATAAGAGCTTCAAAGATGCCAATAACCAGAGTAGCTCACATGTCCAGCCCACTTGGGCACGTCAAAACAAAAAGCTAGTACAGTAAGCAAACATACAATAAATAAATAATTTATTGATGACTCACAGACAACAGTCAATATCAAATCACATAAAGAAGTAGGCCAACATGTCTCCAGTAAGCAATCAAAACAAAGAACTAGGAAACTTTCCAGAGGAAAAAAGATCTTGGAATTACCAGAGTTAGAATTCAAAAGACTAATATATAGATCTCTTCAAAAGATCAGGAAGGAGATCTGGCAAAACTCAGACCAAACAAAGGAGCACACAAACAAAAGAGGAATTGAGGAAAACAATACAAGGGCAGAACAACAAATGTAACTGATAGAAACCATAGGAAGACAGAAGATAGAAATCCAAAAGATTAACAATAAAATTTTAGAATTAGCTCAGTAGAAGGTCATAGGAGCAGAAATGAGGCAATGGAAGTCAGAATTAGTGAGACTGAAGATAAATCCCTTGGCACCAATTTATCTGAGACAAAATCCGATAAAAGGATTTTCAAAATGAAGAAACTCTAAGAATTATATGTGACACTATCAAGAGGAAAAACCTACAAATGATTGGAGTACCAGAATGGGGTGGGGAGGGGGAGGATAACGGAAAATACAGAATTGTTGAAGATGTGCTGGCAGAAAACTTCCCTCACCATATCATGAAAGATGTGAAGATACCTATCTAAGAAGCTCATCCAACCCCACACAGGGTAGACCCTGAAAGAAAGTCCAAAAAAACCCATTGCCGTTGAGTCATTTCCGACTCACAGCAACTCTATCACCAAGACATATTATAGTCAAACTTGCGAAAACCAAAGGTAAAGACAGAACCTTAAAGGTGACTAGGGATAAACAAAGAGTCACCTACAAAGGAGAGTCAGTAAAACTAAGCTCTGACTACCCAGCAGAAACCATGCAGGCAAGAAGGCAGTTGGATGGCATATATAAAGCCTTGAAGCAAAAAATAACACAAGAAGGTGTTACGGATTGAATTGTGTCCCCCCAAAAGATATGTTTTAGTTCTAATCCCTACTGCTGTGGATGTAATCATTTTGGGTAAACAGCACCTCTCTTTGAGGATATTATCAGTTAAGTCATACCAAAGCACAGAGAATTCTAGTCCTAATCCCTTCTGAGTGGCATCTTTTAAAAGGGAAGAACAGACATGGACATAGGGCCACACATTGGCAGGGGGCACTGTGTGAGAATCTGTCTACAAGCAAAGTAACATCAAGATACACCAGGGCTGCCAGAGACAAGGGATGATCTTCCTAGAGCAAATGAACAGGCTTCTGCTGAAACCCTGAATTTGGACTGCTAGCCTCCAGAACTGTGAGGCAACAAATTTCTGTTTCTTTAAAGCCACTCACATGTTAGTTCCTGGAAACTAAGACTTTGGAATTGGGCAATAGGTAAAGGCTGAAAGAGTTGCGAAGTGCTTCGTAGTAAAAGCCTACATTACCTTCAGGAGACTATTGGAATTATAGATTAAACAGGTGATTCTGGTGGAGGCTTAGAAAAAAATGAGGGTTGTAGAGAAAGCATTTATTTTCATGAACTGAATGTTGCTCAATATTTAGACTTTAAATTCGCTTCTGAAGAAAGCAAGAGCACTTTAGATTTCCTTATTTCAAAACATAAGCTGTCATAACCAACAGTCTGGTACTGATACAATAATAGACATATAGACCAATGAAATCAAATTGACAGTATAGAAAGAAACCTATACATCTGTAATCAATTGACTTCTGACGGTAATGCTAATCTCATTCAAGGAGGAAAGGATAATCTAATAAATGGAGCTGGGCAACTGGATCTCTGCATGCAAAAGAATGAAGCTAGATTCACACTTCACACCACGTACAAAAACTCAAAATGGATCAAGGATGTAAATGTAAGAACTATAACCATAAAACTCTTAGCAGAAAACCTAGTAGTACTGCTTCAGGACCTAGTTTTTCATGATTGATTTTTGGAGGTGGCACTGAAAGAATGAGCAGCAGAAGACAAAATAGATAAATCGGACTTAATAAAAAGTAAAAACTTTTGTTCATCAAGGACTTTAACAACAAAGTGAAGAGACAACCTCTAAGCTGGGAGAAAATTAAGGGGAACCATACATTGAAAAAGCATTTAATATCCAGAATATATCAACACAGCGTATGCCCTTGACAGCAACAAAAAGACACACAACCCAATAAAAAAAATGGGCAAAGGATTTGAATACATATTTCATCAAAGAAGATATACAAATGGCAAGCAAGCACATGAAAATATGCTCAATGTCATTAGTCATTAGGGAAAGGCAAATCAAAACAACTTCACCCCACTAGGATGGCTAGGATTTTTTTTAAAAAAGGAAAACAAGAAAGGTTGGTGAGGATGTAAAAATATTGGAACCCCTCTCATCCATTAGTATTTGAAATGCAA
Source organism: Elephas maximus indicus (assembly GCF_024166365.1). Lineage (NCBI taxonomy): Eukaryota > Metazoa > Chordata > Mammalia > Proboscidea > Elephantidae > Elephas > Elephas maximus. Next base: position 14,310,873 of record NC_064847.1, read on the forward strand.
AATGGTACAGCTACAGTGTGAAACAGTTTAATGGTTCCTCAAGTAATTAAACATAGAACTACATTAAAAAAAAAAAAAAAAAAAAAAAACCTTAGATCCTACTATATAGCTACAGTAGTCAAAACATCCTGGTACTGGTACAATGACAGATACATTGACCAATGGAACAGAATTGAGAACCCAGTGTAAATCCATCCATCTCTGGTCACCTGATCTTCGACAAGAGTCCAGAGTCCATTGAATGGGGAAAAGGCAGTCTTTTTAACAAGTGGTGCTAGCAAAACTGGATGTCCATCTGCAAATAAATGAAACGGGACCCATGCCTCACACCATATATAAAAACTAACTCAAAATGGATCAAAGACCTAAATATAAAGCCAAAAACCATGAAGTTCATAGAAGAAAAAATAGGACTAACGCTAGAGGCCCTAATACATGGCATTAACAGGATACAGACCACAGCCAACAGCACACAGTATTCAGAGCATATAGCTAGATAGCTGGGATCTTCTAAAAATTAAGCACTTATGCTCATCAAAAGACTTCACCAAAAGAGTAAAAAGAGAACCTACAGATTAGGGGGAAAAAAAAAATACAAATCAGACAAAGGTCTAATCTCTAAAGTCTACAAGAAAATTCAACATCTCTACAACAAAAAGACAAATAATCCAATTAAAAAGTGGGCAAAGGAAATGAACAGACATTTCACCAAAGAAGACATTCAAGTGCCCAATAGACACATGAGGAAATGCCCACAATCTCTAGCCATCAGAGAAATGCAAATCAAAATCACAATGAGATACCATCTCATCCCAGCATTACTGGCACAAATCAATAGAACAGAAAATAACAAGTTTTGGAGAGGCTGTGGGGAGATCCAAACTCTGTGCACTGCTGGTGGAAATGCAGAATAATACAACCATTTTGGAAAACAATATAACGCATCTTTAGAAAGCTAGAAATAGAAATATCATATGATACAGCAATCCCACTCCGAGGAATACATCCTAGAGAAATGAGTCATCACACGAATAGACATATGCACACCAATGTTTATAGCAGCATTGTTCACCATATCAAAAATATGGAAACAACCTAGATGCCCATCATCAGATGAATGGATAAACAAATTGTGGTACATATACACAATGGAGTTTTACACAACAATAAAGAACAACGATGAATCTCTGAAGTATATCATAACATGGATAAATCTGGAGGGCATTACGCTAAGTGAAATAAGTCAATCACAAAAGGACAAATACTGTATGAGACCACTACTGTAAAAACTCATGAAAAGGTTTACCTACAAAAAGAAACAATCTTTGATGGTTATGAGGGAGGGGAGGGGTGGGGGTTGAAAAACTTAATAGATGAGTGAAAACTTTAGTGAAGAGTAAGACAGTACACAATACTGGGGAAGCCAGTGCAACCTATACAAGGCAAGGTCATGGTAGCTCCACAGACACATCCAAATTCCCTGAGAGACCGAATTGTTGATCTGAGGGCTATGGGCATTATGGTCTTGGGGAACATCTAGCTCAATGGGCATAACACATTTTATAAAGAAAATGTTCAGCATTCTACTTTGTTGAGTGGTGTCTGGGGTCTTAAAAGCCTGTGAACAGCCATGTAGGACACTGTACTCATCCCACCCCTTTGGGAGCAAGGAATAATGAAGAAAACTAAAGATACAAGGCCAAGATCAGTCCAAAGGACTAATGGACCACATCTACCACAGCCTCCATCAGACTGAGTCCAGTACAACTAGATGGTGCCTGGCTACCACCACTGACTGCTCTGACAGCGATCACAATAGAGGGTCCCGAACAGGGCTGAAGAAAAATGTAGAACAAAATTTTAACTAAAATAGAAGAGATTTGCTGGCCTGACAAAGACTGGAACCCTAAGAATATGGCCCACAGGCACCCCTTCAGCTCAGTAATGAGACCACTCCGGAGATTCACCCTTTAGCCAGAGATTGAACAAGCCCATGGAACAAAACAATACTAAAGGGACACACCAGCCCTGGGGCAGGGACTGAAAGGCAGGATGAACAGGACAGCTGGTAATAGAGAACCCAAGTTTAAGAAGGAAGACTGTTGATGTGTCGTGAGGTTGTTAACTAATGTCATAAAACAATGTGTATACTAACTGTTTGATAAGAAACTAGTTTATTCTGTAAACCCTCATCTAATGCACAATTGGAAAAAAAAAAAAAAACCCTGAGGTTGAATCTGACTTATAGCAACGCTGAAGGACAGAGTGGACTTCCAAAGTTGTAATATTTTACAGAAGCAGACAGCCACATTCTTCTCGCCTGGAGCAGCTGCAGAGTTTGAACTGCTGGCTTTTGGTTAGCAGTCAAGCACTTTAACTACTGCGCCGCCAGTGCTCCTTAGAACTACCATGTTACCCAGCAATTCCACTCCTAGGTAAATACCAAAAAGAATTGGAAGCAATGACTCAAGTGGACACACGTACACCAATGTTCACTCTAGCATGATTCACAAAAACCAAAAGGTGGAAACAACTTAAATGCCCATCAATAAGTTAATGTGTAAACAAACAGAATTTGTTTATACATGTAATGAAATATTGCTCAGCCATAAAGAGTAATGAAATCCTGACATATGCTATAATATGGATAAATCTTGAAAAAATTACACTGAGTGAACTCAGTCACAAAAAGACAAATACCGTATGATCTCACTTACAGGAAATATCTAGAATTTGCAGATAAACAGAGATCAAAGTTTATTAGTTGTTACCAGGGACAGGATGTGGGAGAGGAGAAGTGGAGTCATCGTTTACAAGGCACTGAGTATCGGTTATTGGTAAGGGAAAATCTGGCAGAGGGTACTGGTAATGGTTGCACAATATGGTAATGTAATCAGTATCAATCAACTGTACACGTAAAAAGTACTGAATTGGGAAGTGTTGTGTTACATGTAGTTTTAACACAGTGTGTTGTGATGGGTCACTTTTTTGTGGCCTTTCTAAGCCATGGTCTCATAACTCCTACCCAGGTGGTTTGGCGGGACTGTGTGTTAGGATAATTGTGGCCTACCAAAGGGATTGGTCACATTGGCCATCCCGTTGAGCTTGAAATGAGCCACCCCAGAGATGGAAAGATGATGATGCCACCACTACCAAGGAAGAACAGTCAGGAGTAGAGAACACACCCTTTGAACCTGGGATCCCTGCCCTGAGAAGCTCCTGGACCCAGGAGACAGAGAGCAAGCAGTAACACTGAAGACAGCAAGAAGTGGCAGCAGAGACCTGGCAGCAGGAGACAGCGCGGTAGGCTTCCCAGCCCACAGAGAGAGAAAGCCAAGTGCCTCTGGGCAGAGGCCAAGGGCCAGGGAGAGGCGTGCCTGCAAGCTCAGCTGGGTAAGGTCTGTCCTGATGGAAAAACTGTATCCTGAGTGTTTATGAACCTGAACTGTAATCTGTTGCTTCCCTTATAAACCCAATAATCACAAGTATTGTTTGTGAGTTCCGTGTGGCCCTTGCAATGAGTTATGGAAACCAGCAGAGAAGTGGAGGATGCCATGGGAGGTTGGTGTCAGAATTGGTAAAGGTGGTGGAGAGAGAAGATAACATCTGAATTCTGCCTGATAGGAATCATCTTTGGGCTGTTGGCTTTGATTCCCCCTGCCTCTTGTGAAGAGAGAGGAGGTCAGACACCCCTCTCATGCCATTTTTATACATAATGATAAAACAAAGTGGCTTCCAATGAGGAACAGTTCAGGACTGGATGGCTTCATTAGTGAATTCTATCAGACTTTGTTTTTTTTTTAATAATTTTTATTGAGCTTTAAGTGAACATTTACAAATCAAGTCAGTCTGTCACATATAAGCTTATATACACCTTACTCCGTACTCCCACTTACTCTCCCCCTAATGAGTCAGCCCTTCCAGTCTCTCTTTTCGTGACAATTTTGCCAGTTTCTAACCCTCTCTACCCTCCTATCTCCCCTCCAGACATAAGATGCCAACACAGTCTCAAGTGTCCACGTGATACAAGTAGCTCACTCTTCATCAGCATCTCTCTCCAACCCATTGTCCAGTCCCTTCTATGTCTGATGAGTTGTCTTTGGGAATGGTTCCTGTCCTGGGCCAACAGAAGGTTTGGGGACCATGACCGCTGGGATTCCTCTAGTCTCAGTCAGACCATTAAGTCTGGTCTTTTTATGAGAATTTTGGGTCTGCATCCCACTGATCTCCTGCTCCCTCAGTGGTTCTCTGTTGTGTTCCCTCTCAGGGCAGTCATCAGTTGTGGCCAGGTACGATCTAGTTCTTCTGGTCTCAGGATGATGTAAGTCTCCAGTTCATGTGGCCCTTTCTGTCTCTTGGGCTCATAGTTATCGTGTGACCTTGGTGTTCTTCATTTTCCTTTTCTATCAGACTTTTAAAGAAGAGTTAGTACCAATACTGCTCAAATTCTTGTAAACCACAGAAGTAGGAACATTTCTTTATTCTTTGAGGCTAGCATTATTGTGATTACAAAGACAAAGGCACCACAAGGAAAAAACTATTGACTGACTTTTTTAATGAATGGAGACACAAAAACTCTCAACAAAATCCTAGCCGAGTCCAAAAGCATTATACATCTTGACCGAGTGGGATATAGCCCGGTAATTTAAGGATAGTTAAAAATAAGAGTATCAGTCAATGTAATATAGTACATTTAGAACAAAAGAAACACACACACACACACACACACACACACACACGAGCTCCATTGACACAGAAAAAGCATTTAGGAAAGTCCAATACTCTCTCATTAGGAAAACATTCAACAACAAGAAATAGAAGAGAAGTCCCTAAAAATGATAAAGGCCATTTACAAAAAAAAAAACCACTTCTATCCTCATGGTTAATTTTGAAAGACTAAAACTTTTCCCTCTAAAATCAGGAATAGGACAAGGGAGCCACCCTCACCACTGCTGTTTAACATTGTACTTCAAGTTTTAGCCAGAGCATTGGGCAAGAAAAAGAAATAGAAGGCATCTAAATTCAAAGGAGCATATAAAACTCTATGTACTCACTGATGATGTGATCCTTGTTGCTCTTGACTGTCAACTTGATTCCTAATCATAGTGTCCCTATTATAGTAAATCCCAAAGAAGGTGCAGGAAGTTTCCTCGAGCTAATAAATGAATTCAGCAAGGTTGTAGAGTACAAGGTCAAAACACAAATATGAGTCGCCTATTTGCCCGTAATGAACAATGAGAAAAGGAATTCAAGGAAAAAAAAAAATCCATCCATAATAGCATCTAAAAAATAAAATGCCTTAGAGTAAATATAACCAGGGAGTTGAAAGATGTATACACTGAAACTAAAAATCTTGGCTAAAAGAATTTAAACAACACCTAAATAAATGGGAAGATATTCTGTATTTGTAGATTAAAAGAAAATATAGGTAAGATGCAAATAGTACAGAAAGTGATCGATCTGTAGTTTCATCATAGACTTATCAAAATTTGACACCTATTTTTGCAGAAATTGGAAGTTAATCCACAGATGGATGTGAAATTGCAAGAGGCCTCAAACGGCAAAGCAATCTTGAAAAAGAACAAAGTGGAAGGACTACCTGCTTTCAAAGTTTTTATAAATCAACAGTAATGAAAATCGTATGATACTGTTGTAAGGATAGATATTTAGACTAAAAAAAAAAAAAAAAAGAATTGAGACTCCAGAAATAAAGCCATGTATCTGTGGCCAAATAAGTTTTGACAAGGATGCCAAGTTCGTTCAATAAGAAAAGAATAGTCTCTCTGAAAAATTTTTGCTGAACAACGAGGTATCTACATATAAAACAATCAAGTTGGACCTTAACACCATATACAAAAATTAACATATACAGGTGTCCCTCATTATCTGAAAGTACAGCTTCTCTGTGAAACCTTTCGTAACCCAAAATAGCATAAAACAAGCAATTACTATTAATTTACATAGAAAAAAGCTTGAATGTTCCCAGACCAAAAAATTACCAAATTATGCCAAGTAACACATAAAACCTAAAATTATGCTAACGTGTAATAGATACAAAGCATAGGTCCCAGGGAAAGAGCATGGTCATGCCACTCTTGCTGCTCAAGGTACACACTGCCTCTTTAATGGCTTGCTGCAAAACAAATGCTGAAAGTTATTTCTGCCTTGTCCTTTTTTCATAAAAGCAAAAATCCTTTTTGGATTTCTTTTTGTTAGCAAAAACAGCTAATATAAGTCTTCCAAAAAATTAAGGTGGCATAAAGTGAACTTTTGGAAAGCGGGGCATACCTGTAATCATAAAATTGTTAGAGGAAAGCACAAGGGTAATTCTTCATTGCCTTGTGTTTGGCAATGGATTCTTTGATACAACATCAAAGCACAAGCAACAACAATAACAAAAAGGTAAATCAGACTTCATGAATATTAAAAATATCAAAGGACATCATCAAGAAAGTGAAAAATGGCTTACAGAATGGGGTAAAATATTTCCAAAACATGTCTGATAAAAGCTGAATATCCAAAAATATAAAGATCTTCTACAACTAAACAACAAAAAGGCAAACAACCCAATTTAAAAATGGGCAAACGACTTGAATAGACATTTCTCTAAGGGAGATATACAAATGGCTAATCAGCACATGAAAAGATGCTCAACATTATTAGTCTTTATGAGAAAATAAAGTTGCCATCTAGTAGAACTTCCCCACAGAGTTTCCAAGAAGCATCTAGTAGATTTGAACTGCCAACCTTCTGGTTAGCTTTTAACAGCAGGATCACCAGGGCAAAATCACATTGTGATACCACTTTCATACTCACCAAAACCAACAAAAAAAAATGTTGTCCTGTTGATTCAGACTCATGGCTACCTCATGTATTTTGGAGTAAATCTGTGCTTCATAGGGTTTTCAATGGCTATGACTTTTTGGAAATAGGTCACCAGACTTTTTTCCTAGACACTTATTGACTAGGTTTGTACTACCAACCTTTTGGTTAGTAGCCAATAGCTTAAGCATTTGTATCAGTAAAGGATCCTTTACACCCACTAGTTGGCTAATATATTTTTTTAAAAAAAGGAAAATTAGAACTATTGATGAGGTTGTGGAGCAAATGGAACCCACGTCCATTGCTGTAGGGAACGTAAAGTGGTATATAGAAAATAGCTTGGCAATTCTTCAGAACATTAAACATAGAATTACTATGTGACCCAGCAATATACCGTTCTTACATGTATATACAGAAGAAATAAACACTATATGATTTTTCCTTGCAGCCTTACTGTCACAGCCAAGAGGTGGAAATGCACATCAACCCATAAATATATATATATGCACATAGTATTCTTCAGCCTTAAAGAAAAGTGAAGTTCTGATATTCTGTAACATAGATGACCTTGAAAAGTTTATACTGAATGAAATAAGCCAGACAGTTATTTGAAGTATCTCTGATAGGCAAATGCATAGAGACAAAAAGATTAGTGGTTACCAAGTCCTGCGTAGACAGAATAGGGAATTATTTGCTTAATGATTAAAGAATTTCTGTTTGAAGGTCATGAGAGTTTTTTTTAATGGTATGGTTCCATTTATTTATTATGATTTTGATTTTTTATCGTGCTTTAAAGTTTCTAGTTCATGTTAGTTTCTCATACAAAAAAAATTTTTTTTAATTAACTTTTATTGAGCTTCAATTGAACATTTACAAATCAAGTCAAACTGTCACATGTAAGTTTATATACACCTTACTCCGTACTCCCACTTGCTCTCCCCCTAATGAGTCAACCCTTCCAGTCTCTCCTTTCGTGACAATTTTGCCAGCTTCCAACTCTCTCTATCCTCCCATCCCCCCTCCAGACAGGAGATGCCAACACAGTCTCAAGTGTCCACCTGATACAAATAGCTCACTCTTCATCAGCATCTCTCTCCTACCCACTGTCCAGTCCCTTTCATGTCTGATGAGTTGTCTTCGGGAATGGTTCCTGTCCTGGACCAACAGAAGGTTTGGGGACCATGACCTCCGGGATTCCTCTAGTCTCAGTCAGACCATTAAGCAGTCTTTTTGCGAGAATTTGGGGTCTGCATCCCACTGATCTCCTGCTCCCTCAGGGGTTCTCTGTTGTGCTCCCTGTCAGGGCAGTCATCGGTTGTGGCCGGGCACCAACTAGTTCTTCTGGTCTCAGGATGATGTAGGTCTCTGGTTCATGTGGCCCTTTCTGTCTCTTGGGCTCTTAGTTATCGTGTGACCTTGGTGTTCTTCATTCTCCTTTGATCCAGGTGGGTTGAGATCAATTGATGCATCTCAGATGGCCACTTGTTAGCATTTAAGACCCCAGACGCCACATTTCAAAGTGGGATGCAGAATATTTTCATAATAGAATTATTTTGCCAATTGACTTAGAAGTCCCCTTAAACCATGGTCCCCAAACCCCCGCCCTTGCTCCGCTGACCTTTGAAGCATTCATTTTATCCCAGAAACTTCTTTGCTTTTGATCCAGTCCAGTTGAGCTGACCTTGCATGTATTGAGTATTGTCCTTCCCTTCATCTAAAGCAGTTCTTATCTACTAACTAATCAGTAAAAAACCCTCTCCCACCCTCCCTGTTTATGCCTTGTATTAGGGCTCCTACGGTTGTCCCTATTTTTTCTTCCATGATCTTTATCGTTTTAGTCTTTATGTTTAGGTCTTTGATCCACTTGGAGTTAGTTTTTGTGCATGCTGTGAGGTATGGGTCCTGTTTCATTTTTTTGCAAATGGATATCCAGTTATGCCAGCACCATTTGCTAAAAAGACTCTCTTTTCCCCAATTAACTGACACTGGGCCTTTGTCAAATATTAGCTGCTCATATGTGGATGGATTTATATCTGGGTTCTCAATTGTGTTCCATTGGTCTATGTGCCTGTTGTTGGACCAGTACGAGGCTGTTTTGACTACTGTGGCTGTATAATAGGTTCTGAAATCAGGTAGAGTGAGGCCTCCCACTTTCTTCTTTTTCAGTAACGCTTTACTTATCCGAGGCTTCTTTCCCTTCCGTATGAAGTTGGTGATTTGTTTCTCCATCACATTAAAAAATGACATTGGAATTTGGATCGGAAGTGTATTGTATGTATAGATGGCTTTGGTAGAATAGACATTTTTACTATGTTAAGTCTTCCTATCCATGAGCGAAGTATGTTTTTCCACTTACGTAGGTCCTTTTTAGTTTCTTGTAGTAGTACTTTGTAGTTTTCTTTGTATAGGTCTTTTACATCTTTGGTGAGATTTAATCCTAAGTATTTTATCTTCTTGGTGGCTCCTGTGAATGGTATTGATTTGGTTATTTCCTCTTCGACGTTCTTTTTGTTGATGTAGAGGAATCCAAGTGATTTTTGTATGTTTATCTTATAACCTGAGACTCTGCCAAACTCTTCTATTAGTTTCAGTAGTTTTCTGGAGAATTCCTTAGGGTTTTCTGTGTGTAAGATCATGTCCTCTGCAAATAGAGATAATTTTACTTCCTCCTTGCCAATGCGGATGCCCTTTATTTCTTTGTCTAGCCTAATTGCTCTGGCTAGGACCTCTAGCACAATGCTGAATAAGAGCGGTGATAAAGGGTATCCTTGCCTGGTTCCTGTTCTCAAGGGAAATGCTTTCAGGATCTCTCTGTTTAGAGTGATGTTGGCTGTTGGCTTTGTATAGATGCCCTTTATTATGTTGAGGAATTTTCCTTTAATTCCTATTTTGGTGAGAGCTTTTATCATAAATGGGTGTTGGACTTTGTCAAATGCTTTTCTGTATCAATTGATAAAATCATGTGGTTTTTGTCTTTTGTTTTATTTATATGGTGGATTACATTAATGGTTTTTCTAATATTAAACCAGTCTTGCATACCTGGTATAAATCCCACTTGATCATGGTGGATTAATTTTTTGATATGTTGTTGAATTCTATTGGCTAGAATTTTGTTGAGGATTTTTGCATCTATGTTCATGAGGGATATAGGTCTGTAATTTTCTTTTTTTGTGATGTCTTTACTTGGTTTTGGTATCAGGGAAATGGTGGCTTCATAGAATGAGTTAGGTGGTATTCCGTCATTTTCTATGCTTTGAAATAGCTTCAGTAGTAGTGGTGTTAACTCTTCTCTGAAAGTTTGGTAGAACTTTGCAGTGAAGCCGTCCAGGCCAGGGCTTTTTTTTGTTGGGAGTTTTTTGATTACCGTTTCAATCTCTTTTTTTGTTATGGGTCTATTTAGTTGTTCTACTTCTGATTGTGTTAGTTTAGGTAGGTAGTGTTTTTCCAGGAATTCATCCATTTCTTCTAGGTTTGCAAATTTGTTAGAGTACAATTTTTCGTAATAATCTGATATGATTCTTTTAATTTCAGTTGGGTCTGTTGTGATGTGGCCCATCTCGTTTCTTATTTGGGTTATTTGTTTCCTTTCCTATATTTCTTTAGTCAGTCTGGCTAATGGTTTATCAATTTTGTTAATTTTTTCGAAGAACCAGCTGTTGTTAATTTGTTAATTCTTTCAATTGTTTTTCTGTTCTCTAATTCATTTAGTTCAGCTCTAATTTTTATTATTTGTTTTCTTCTGGTGCCTGATGGATTCTTTTGTTGCTCACTTTCTATTTGTTCAAGTTGTAGGGACAGTTCTCCGATTTTGGCTCTTTCTTCTTTTTGTTATACAAAAATTTATATACACATTGTTATATGACCCAAGTTGCTCTCCCTGTAATGTGAAAGCACACTCCTGCTCTCCATCCTGGATTTCCTGTGTCTTGTCCCTTTTTTAAAATTTTTATTGTGATTTAAGTGAAAGTTTACAAACCAGGTCAGTCTCACACAAAAATTTATATACACCTTACTATATACTCCTAATTGCTCTCCCCTTCATAACACAGCATGCCGCTTCCCTCCACTGTTTCTTTTCGTGTCAGTTCAACCAGCTTCTGACACCCTGTGCCCTTTCATTTTCCCTCCAGACAGGAGATGCCAACATAGTCTTCTGTGTCTACTTGATCTAAGAAGCTCATTCTTCTACAGCATCATTTTCTATCCCATTGTCCAGTCCAATCCCTGTCTGAAGAGTTGGCTTTGGGAATGGTTCCTGTCTTGGGCTAAGAGAAGGTCTGGGGGCCATGACCACCGGGGTCTTTCTAGTCTCAGTCAGACCATTAAGTCTGGTCTTTTTACGTGAATTTGGGTTCTGCGTCCCACTGCTGTCTTGCTCACTCAGGGCTTCTCTGTTGTGTCCCCTGTCAGCACAGTCATCTGTTGTAGGTGGGCACCATCTAGTTCTTCTGATCTCAGGTTGATGTAGTCTCTGGTTTATGTGGTCCTTTTTGTCTTTTGGGCTGATAATTACCTTGTATCTTTGGTGTTCTTCATTCTCCTTTGATCCAGGTGGATTGAGACCAATTGATGCATCTTAGATGGCCGCTTGCTAGTGTTTAAGACCCCAGACACCACTCTCCGAAGTGGAGTGCAGAATGTTTTCTTAATAGATTATGCCAGTTGAATTAGATGTCCCCTGAAACCCTGGTCCCCAAACTCCCGCTCCTGCTATGCTGGCTTTGGAATCATTCAGTTTATTCAGGAAACTTCTTAGCTTTTTGTTTAGTCTGGTTGTGCTGACCTCTCCTGTACTGTGTGTTGTCTTTCCCTTCACTTAATATAGTTCTTATCTACTATCTTATTAGTGACTATCTGTCTCCCTCCTTTACTCCCTTCCCCCTCTTGTAACCATCAAAGAATATTTTCTTCTCTGTTTAAACTATTTCTCGAGTTCTTATAATAGTGGTCTTATACAATATTTGTCCTTTTGCAACTAATTTCACTCAGCATAATGCCTTCCAGATTCCTCCATGTTATGAAATGTTTCACAGATTCATCACTGCTCTTCATCAATGCATAGTATTCCACTGTGTGAGTATACCATAATTTATTTATCCATTCATCCAGTGATGGGCACCTTGGTTGCTTCCATCTTTTTGCTATTGTGAACAGTGTTGTAATGAACATGGGTGTGCATGTATTTGTTTCTGTAAAAGCTCTATTTCTCTAGATATATTCCAAGGAGTGGGATTGCTGGATAGTGTGGTAGTTCTATTTCTAGCTATTTAAGGAAGCGCCAAATCAATTTCCAAGGTGGTTGTACCATTTTACATTCCCACTAGCGGTGTGTATGTGCTCCAGTCTCTCCACAACCTCTCCAACATTGATAATTTTGTGTTTTTTGGATTAATGCCAGCCTTGTTGGAATGAGATGGAATCTCATTGTAGTTTTGATTTGCATTTCTCTAATGGCTAATGATCGTGAACATTTCCTGATATATCTGTTAGCTACCTGAATGTCTTCTTTAGTAAAGTATCTGTTCATATCTTTGTCCATTTTTTAATTGGGTTATTTGTCTTTTTGTAGTTGAGTTTTTGCAGTATCATGTAGATTTTAGAGATCAGACACCAATGGGAAATGTCATACCTAAAAATTTTTTCCCAGTCTGTAGGTAATCTTTTTACTCTCTTGGTGAAGTCTTTGGGTGAGCATAGGTGTTTGATTTTTAGGAGCTCCCAGTTATCTAGTTTCTCTTCTGCATTGTTAGTAATGTTTTATATACTGTTTATGCCATGTATTAGGGTTCCTAACATTGTCGCTATTTTTTCTTCCATGATCTTTATCATTTTAGATTTTATATTTAGGTCTTTGACCCATTTTGAGTTAGTTTTTGTGCGTGGAGTGAGGTATGGATCTTGTTTCATTTTTTTGTAGATAGATATACAATTATGCCAGCACCATTTGTTAAAAAGACTATCTTTTCCCTATTTAACAGACTTTGGGCCTTTTTCAAATATCACTTGCTCATATGTGGATGGATTTATGTCTGGATTCTCAATTCTGTTCCATTGGTCTGTATATCTGTTGCTATACCAGTACCAGGCTATTTTGACTACCGTGGTGGTATAATAGGTTCTAAAATCACGTAAAGTGAGGCCTCCCACTTTCTTCTTCTTTTTCAGTAATGCTTTACTTATCCTGGGCCTCTTTCCATCCCTTCTGAAGTTGGTGATTTGTTTCTCCATCTCATTAAAAAATGCCTTTGGAATTTGGATCGGATTTGTATTGTACGTATAGATTGCTTTTGGTAGCATAGACATTTTTATAATGTTAAGCCTTCCTATCCATGAGCAAGGTATGTTTTTCCACTTATGTAGGTCTCTTTTGGTTTCTTGCTGTAATGTCTTGTAGTTTTCTTTGTATAAGTCTTTTACATCTCTGGTAAGTTTTATTCCTAATTATTTTATCTTCTTGGGGGCTACTGTAAATGGTAACGATTTGGTGATTTCCTCTTCAATATTCTTTTTGTTGGTGTAGAGGAATCCAGCAGATTTTTGTATATCTTGTACCCTGATATTCTGCTAGCTCTTCTATTAGTTTCAGTAGTTTCCTTGAGGACTCCTTAGGATTTTCTGTGAATAAGATCATGTCATCTGCAAATAGAGATAATTAAGCAAGTTAGATGTTTTTATTAAACTTGTAACAGGTAGTTCTACATGCTGATACCTAATTTCTTCTGTTAATTTTTTCCTTTTGTTTTTAAACATTGCAGTAGATGTTAACCTGCTCAATGAAAATATCAACAATGTAGTCACTTCTGCCTTTGATGTAAGCCTAAGGAGCATGTCCCAAGTATCACTTGAGATTCAGTGACCTAGTAGTGAATCATGACTTTCCAAAAAGTCCCAAAAAGGAGATGAGTCTAGCCTGGAATTCTTTGTATCTGGAATAGATGTCTCGTTTCATTCTAGGTAGAACAGAAAGCAAAAACTTGCCTTCCATTCATATTTAAGTCTCTGCTCGTAAGATTGTTAGGTTTCTATATGCCACATATAATTTGAAGAGAACTAAAAGTTAATGCCAAGAACCAGTGTGGTTCCTTTTTGAAATTATTGTCTTGACAAACAGTTTGCATCCTCTCTTCTTTGAGGGAAATGCAATTTCAGAAATACATTGAGATAAATTCCTTGCATCTTTCCTAAAAGGATTTTCTTAACTGGAGAAATCACATTCAAGAAGTCCAGCACTTAAACAACTATTTTAAGGATGACAAGATCAAATATTAAAAGAGAAAAATGATATCCTCAATGAAACTGTCAGTCCAGACTCAGGAACCCCAGCTTGGACACCCTTTATTCCCATGTACTGTCTCACAGACCTTCAACTGAAGTGAGAAAGGACCCATTCTGAACTAGTTTTAAATGCTAATGAGAATGACACTGCAGAACTTATTGTTATGAACACCTAGGTTACTGTTAAGGCTAACTTAAATTTTGAAATAATATGATTGTTTTCTTATATTGAGTTATGACTCAAGGTTTCTTTGGTATCCTAAAATGAATTGTGCATATGTGCATATACATGTATATGTGTGTTTACATAATTTTGCAATTTTTAAAGCACTTGTTACTAGACAGTATTTCCAAGTTTTGGTACTATTTCCAATATTTTTTATAAGTAAAGCTGCTTTAAACTTTAGCATGCAGACTTTTAAAAAAAAAAAATTTATTGCACTTTAAGTGAAATCTTACAAATCAAGTCAGTCTTCTACACAAAAACCTATACACACCTTGCTACATACTCCCAATTACTCTCCCCCTAATGAGACAGCCCACTCCATCCCTCCACTCTCTCTTTTCGTGTCTATTTCACCAGCTTCTAACCCCCTCTACCCTCTCATCTCCCCTCTAGGCAGGAGATGCCAACATAGTCTCAAGTGTCCACCTGATCCAAGAAGCTCACTCCTAACCAGCATCCCTCTCCAACCCATTGTCCAGTCCAATCCATGTCTGAAGAGTTGACTTCAGGAATGGTTCCTGTCCTGGATCAGCAGAAGGTCTGGAGGCCATGACCAGCAGAATCCTTCTAGTCTCAGTCAGACCATAAAGTCTGGCTTTTTCTGAGAATTTCAGGGGTCTGCATCCCACTGCTCTAGTGCTCTCTCAGGGGCTCTCTGTTGTGTTCCCTGTCAGGGCAGTCATCAGTTGTGGCCAGGCACCATCTAGTTCTTCTGGTCTCAGGATGATGTAGTCTCTGGTTCATGTGGCCCTTTCTGTCTTCTGGGCTCGTAATTACATTGTGTCCTTGGTGTTCTTCATTCTCCTTTGATCCAGGTGAGTTGAGACTCATTGATGCATCTTAGATGGCTGGTTGCTAGCGTTTAAGACCCCTGACGCTGCCCTTCAAAGTGGGACGCAGAATGTTTTCTTAATGGATTTTATTATGCCAATTCACTTAGATGTCCCCTGAAACCATGGTCCCCAAGCCCCTGCCCCTGCTATGCTGGCCTTCAAAGCATTCAGTTTATTCAGGAAACTTCTTTGCTTTTGGTTAGTCCAGTTGTGCTGACCTCCCCTGCGTTGTGTGTTATCGTTCTCTTCACCCAAAGTAGTTTTTATCTACTATTTAATTAGTGAATGCCCCTCTCCCACCCCCCTCCCTCCCCCATCTTGCAACCACAAAAGAATGTTTCCTTCTCAGTTTAAACTGTTTCTCAAGTTCTTATAATAGTGGTCTTATACAATATTTGACCTTTTGCAACTGGCTAATTTCACCCAGCATAGTACCTTCCAGGTTCCTTCATGTTATGAAATGTTTCACAGATTCCTCACTGTTCTTTATCGATGTGTGATATTCCCTTGTGTGAATACACCATAATTTATTTATTCATTCATCCGTTGATGGGCACCTTGGTTCCTTCATCTTTTTTCTGTTGTAAACAGTGCAGCAATAAATATGGGTGTGTGTATATCTGTTCATGTAATGGCTCTTATTTCTCTAGGATATATTCCAAGGAATGGGATTGCTGGATCATATGATAATTCTATGTCTAGCTTTTTAAAGAAGTGCCAAATCAATTTCTAAAGTGGTTGTATCATTTTACATTCCCACCAGCAGTGTATAAGTGTTCTGATCTCTCCACAACCTGTCCAACATTTATTATTTTGTGTTTTTTGGATTAATGCCAGCCTTGTTGGAGTCAGATGAAATCTTATTGTAGTTTTGATTTGCATTTCTCTAATGGTTAATGATCGTGAGCATTTCCTCATGTATCTGTCAGTGGCTTGAATGTCTTCTTTACTGAAGTGTCTGCTCATATCTTTTGCCCACTTTTTAATTGAGTTATTTGTCTTTTTGTAGTTGAGTTTTTGCAGTATCATGTAGATTTTGGAGATCAGGTGTTGATCAGAAATGTCATACCTGAAAACTTTTTCCCAGTCTGTAGGTAGTCTTTTTACTCTTTTGGTGAAGTCTTTGGATGAGCATAGGTGTTTAATTTTTAGGAGCTGACAGTTATCTAGTTTTTCTTCTGCATTCTTAATAATGTTTTGTATACTGTTTATGCCCTGTATTAGGGCTCCTAACATTGTCCTTATTTTTTCTTCCATGATCTTTATCATTTTAGATTTTATATTTAGGTCTTTGATCCATTTTGAGTTAGTTTTTGTGCAGAGTGATGTATGGGTCTTGTTTCATTTTTTTGCAGATGGATGTCTAGTTATGCCAGCACCATTTGTTAAAAAGACTGTCTTTTCCCACACTTAACTGTTTTGGGGCCTTTGTCAACTAGCAACTGCTCATATGTGTTTGGATTTATGTCTGGATTCCCAATTCTGTTCCATTGGTCTATGTGTCTGTTGTTGTACCAGTACTGGGCTGTTTTGACTACTGTCGCGGTGTAATAGGTTCTAAAAATCAGGTAAAGTAAGGCCTCCCACTTTATTCTTTTTCAGTAATGTCTTATTTATCTGGGGCCTGTTCCCCTTCCATAGGAAGTTGGTGATTTGTTTCTCCCTCTCATTTAAGAATGTTGTTGCAATTTGGATCAGAATTGCATTAAATGTATAGATCGCTTTTGGTAGAATAGACATTTTTGTAATGTTAAGTCTTCCTATCCATAAGCAAGGTATGTTTTTCCACTTACATAGGTCTGTTTTGGTTTTTTGCAGAAGTGTATTGTAGTTTTCTTTGTATAAGTCTTTTACATCTCTGGTAAGATTTATTCCTAAGTATTTTATCTTCTTTGGGGGTAATGTAAATGGTATTGATTTGGAGATTTCCTCTTCAATATTTTTTTTGTTGGTGTAGAGGAATCCAACTGATTTTTGTATGTTTATCTTGTATCAGGATACTCTGCTGAACTATTAGTTTCAGTAGTTTTCTTGAGGATTCCTTAGGGTTTTCTGTGTATAAGATCATGTTGTCTGCAAATAGAGATAATTTTACTTCTTCCTCGCCAATCTGGATGCCCTTCATTTCTTTATCCAGCCTAACTGCTCTGGCTAGGACCTCCAGCTCAATATTGAATAAGAGGGGTGATAAAGGGGCTCCTTGTCTGGTTCCTGATCTCAATAGGAATGCTTGCAGGCTCTCTCTATTTAGGGTGATGTTGGCTGTTGGCTTTGTATATGTGCCCTTTATTATGTTGAGGAATTTTCCTTTTATTCCTATTTTGCTGCATTTTTATCAGGAGTGGGTATTGAACTCTGTCAAATGCTTTTTCTTCATCAATTGATAAAATCACATGATTCTTGTTTTATTTATGTAATGGATTACATTAACTGTTTTTCTAACGAACCATCCCTGCATACCTGGTCCCACTTGGTCATGGTGAATTATTTTTTTCAATGTCGTTGAACTCTTATTGGCTAGAATTTTGTTGAGGATTTTTGCATCCAAGTTCATGTGGGATGTAGGTCTATAATTTTCTTTCTTTTTTTTTTTTTTGTGGTATCTTTACCTGGTTTTGGTATCAGGGATATGGTATCTTCATAGAATGAGTTTGGTAGTATTCCGTCTTTTTCTGTGCTCTGAAATACCTTTAGTAGCAGTGGTGTTAACTCTTCTCTGAAAGTTTGGTAAAACTGTGCAGTGAAGCCGTCTGGGCGAGAGCTATTTTTTGTTGGGAGTTTTTTCATTACCTTTTCAATCTCTTCTTTTGTTATGAGTCTATTTAGTTGTTCTACCTCTGTTTGTATTAGTTTAGGTAGGTAGTGTGTTTCTAGGAATTAATCCATTTCTTCTAGGTTTTCAAATTTGTATGAGTACAGCTTTTCATAGTAATCTGATATGATTCTTTTCATTTCAGTTGGGTCTGTTGTAATATTGCCCCTCTCATTTCTTATTCGGATTATTTGCTTCCTCTCCTGTTTTTCTTTTGTCACTTGTTCAGTGGTTTATCAATTTTGTTGATTTTTTCAAAAACCAACTTTTGGTCTTGTTAATTCTTTCAATTGTTTTTCTGTTTCATTTAGTTCAGTTCTAATTTTTATTATTTGTTTTCTTCTGGTGCCTGTGGGTTTCTTTTGTTGCTCTCTTTCTATTTGTTCCAAATGTAGGGATAATTCTTTGATATTGGCCCTTTCTTCTTTTTGGTTGTGTGCATTTATTGATATAAATTGGCCTCTGCGCACCACTTTTGCTGTGTCCCAAAGGTTCTGATACAAAGTGTTTTCCATCCCGTTGGATTCTCTGAATTTCTTTATTCCATCCTTAATGTCTTCTATAATCCAGTCTTTTTTGAGCAGGGTAGTGTTCACTTTCTAAGTGTTTGATTTCTTTTCCCTGCTTTTCCTGTTATTGATTTCCGGTTTTATGGCCTTATGGTCAGAGAAGATGCTTTGTAATATTTCAATGTTTTGGATTCTGCTAAGGCTTGCTTTATGACCTAATGTGTGCTCTATTCTAGAGAATGTTCCATGTGCACTAGAAAAGAAAGTAACTTAGTTGCTGTTGGGTGGAGAGTTCTGTATATGTCTATGAGGTCAAGTTGGTTGATTGTGGCATTTAGATCTTCCTTGTCTTTACTGAGCTTCTTTCTGGATGTTCTTTCCTTCACCGAAAGTAGTGTGCTAAAGCCTCCTACTATTATTGTGGAGCTGTCCATCTCCCTTTTCAGTGGTGATAGAGCTTGTTTTATGTATCTTGGAGCCCTGTGTTTGGGTACGTAAATATTTAACATGGTTATATCTTCTTGGTGTATTGTCCCTTTATTCATTATTTAGTGTCCTTCCTTATCCTTTATGATGGATTTAACTTTAAAGTCTTTTTGTCAGAAATTAATATTGCTACTCCTGCTGTTTTTTGATTGTTGTTTGCTTGATGTATTTTTTTCCATCCTTTCAGTTTTAGTTTGTGTCTCTAAGTCTAAGATGTGTCTATTGTAGGCAGCATATAGATAGATCTTGTTTTTTAATCCATTCTGCCACTCTCTGTCTCTTTATTGGAACATTTAGTCCATTTACATTCAGCGTAATTATGGATAGGTATGAATGTAATGCTATCATTTTGAGGTCTTTTTTTATGTGTTGTTGAGAATTTCTTTTTCCCACTTAATTTTATGTTCTGAGTAGATTATCTTTATATATTGTCCTTTCCTTATATTTGTTGTTGTTGATTTTGCTTCTGCTGAGTCTCTATTTTTTTCTTGTATTTTATTTTGATGAGTAGGATAGTTTGTCTTCTTTGTGCTGACCTTATTGTTTACCCTTATTTTTCTAAATTTAAACCTAACTTTTCTTTCATTTTGTCATATCTTCCTCTCCATATGGAAGATCTAGGATTACATTTCTTACTCCCTCTTCATTGTTTTAATGTTATCTTCTTTTGTATGATAACGTCGCTGTTACCCTGTTTTGACCTCTTTTTTTTTTAACCTTGTTTTTTTTTTTTATTTCCCTGTCTGGTTTGACTTCTGATTGCTCTACCCAGTGTTCTAGTCTTGGGTTGATACCTGATATTATTGATTTTCTAACCAAAGAACTCCCTTTAGTATTTCTTGTAGTTTTGATATGGTTTTCACAAATTCCCTAAACTTCTGTTTATCTGGAAATGTCCTAATTTTACCTTCATATTTAAGAGAAAGTTTTGCTGGATATATGATTCTTGGCTGGCACTTTTTTTCCTTCAGTTTTTAAAATATGGCATCCCATCGCCTTCTTCCCTGCATGGTTTCTGCTGAGTAGTCATAGCCTATTCTTATTGGCTCTCCTTTGTAGGTGACTTTTTGTTTATCCCTTGCTGCTCTTAAAATTCTCTCTTTATCTTTGGTTTTGGCAAGGTTGATTAAAACATATCTTGGTGACTTTCTTTTAATATCTCCCTTACATGGAGTTCAATAAGCATCTTGGATAGATATCTTCTCATCTTTCACAATATCAGGGAAGTTTTCTGCCAACAAATCTTCAACAATTCTCCCTGCATTTTCTCTTATCCCTCCCTGTCCTGGTACTCCAATCACTCATAGGTTATTTCTCTTGATAGACTCCCACATGGTTCTTAAGGTTTTTCATTTTTTTTAATTCTTTTATCTGATTTTTCTTCAGATATATTAGTGCCAAGTGATTTACCTTTGAGTTCAGGAATTCTAGCTTCTACTTGCTTGATTCTGCTCCTCTGACTCTCTGTGGAGTTGTCTACTTCTGTAATTTTATTGTTAATCTTCTGAATTTCTGATTCCTGTCTCCAGCTTATTAAATTTTTCATTATGTTCCTGAATAATCTTTCTAATTTCTTCAGTTGTTTTATCTGTGTGTTCCTTGGCTTGTTCTTTGTATTGCCTCACTTCCTTCCTAATGTCTTGAAGGGTTCTGTATATTAGTCTTTTGTATTCTACCTCTGGTAATTCCAGGAATGCACTTTTATCTAAAAGATCCCCGGATTCTTTGTTTTGAGAGCTTGTTGAGGTGATCATGGTCTGTTTCTTTATGTGACTTGATATTGACTGTCGTCTCCGAATCATCTATAAATTATTGTATTAGTTTATGCTTGCTTACTGTGTCGTAGCTTCTTGCTTTGTTTTGTTTTCATATGCCCAGATGGGTTGCTTGAGTAAGCTAGCTTGATTATTTTCACCTTTGGAGCTCTGACGTACTGTCCCCAGATGGCTAGAGCTGTTATCAGGTATATCAGTCCAGGAGTCCATTCAGTTTTCTTGTATGAATTCAGCTCAGGTGTCCAGGTAGCTGATCATCAAGTGTGTGGTAAGGCTCTACCATACAGTCTTAGAGGGGCAGAGGCAATTGGTGTATGTATTGGTATCTAATTGCAGCAGGGGGTCACACCCTAAACAAGGCAGGAGACTGAGAACCGACCCCTGAGTGTCTCTGAGGAAAGCATGTCCCTGTTCCTAGAGCGTGCAGGTGAGTGGGTTATATAGATGGACCATGAGCACCTGAAGTTTTTGATTTTAAGGACTGGGAGGTACCAGTTATCCTTGGACACCTGTCACGGGTAGCTGGGTGACCTGAGTGGAGTTACCAGTCCTTAGGTCCCTGATGTGGGTAGGTGAAGACCTTGTTTAATAGGCAGAGCAGTGTCAAACATCAAACACCCACCTCTTCACCACACAGCTGAAACAGTTGGAGTCTACCAACAAGGGCCTATTCTCCCAAAATAGGCCCACACAGGTCCATGCAGAAGAGAAAGGTGTCAAAGCCCATGGCCTGTTTATGCCTGGACAGAAGGCTCTTCTGTCCTGAGCTCCCCTGGTTAGTGGAGCTGGCAAATTATCCTTTCCCCCAATTGCAAATTTTCTCCTTCTCTGAGGCCAGGAGGCTGGTTCTAGGCACTCAACAGGGCCTATCTCAGGCCCAGGGAATTCAGCCACTGAAGCTGGATTGGGTGTTGGGGGTGGGGCACAGTAAAATATATGCAAGTACTTAGCTTTTGCTGAGAGTGCAGTTCTTCACAGGTTCCAGAGGTGTGAGTAGGCTGTGTGGCTGGCTGCCTCTCCCTGAGGAAACTACAGCCGAACGCTAGTACCAGCCTGCCACCGCTGCCACTTCGGGAATAGTGCCTGAGGGCTCCACACAATTCAGGTCTGGTAACTCCTCTCTGTTTCTGAATGGTCTCTTCCTCCCCGTACCCCTCAGTTCGTTTTCTAAGCTTGCCGTTGAAGCACAGGGCCCCCAGCTTGTCACAAATATACTCGTTTCACTTGTTTTTTTAGGTCTTTGTTGTAAAGAGGGCTTCCTGGAAGCGTCTGTCTATTGTGCCATCTTCGCTCCGCCTAGTGGCAGATTTTTATATGGGCATGTGTATCTCAACTCATTTAAGTAAACACCTAAGGGTATGATTACTGGTTATATACTAAATCTATGTGTAGTCTTGTGAGAAACTGCCAGACTTTTCTGAAGCAGCTGTACCATTTTCTGTTCCTACCAGCAATGAATGAGAGTTCCTATTGCTGCCTTGTCAGCAACTATTGACAATGTTTAGAATTTTGACCATTGAAATTGATACAGTGGTATCACATTATTGTTTTAATTTGTGATTTCCTACTGGCATATAAGATTGAGCATCTTTTCATATGCTGATTCACCATCACAGAAAAGATTTTAGTGTTAATGAAGTCCAATTTATAATTTTATTTTATTTTTTATGGAATGTGCTTTTGTTGTTGTAGCTAAAAAGTCATTGCCAAATCAAGGTCAGCTACATTTCTACTATGTTATCTTCTAGAAGATTTATAGCTTCGTCTCTTGCATTTAGATCTGTGACTTATTTGGAGTTAATTTGTGTGAAAGGTATAAGGTCTATCAGATTCATTTTTTTTGCATGTGGATTTCCAGGTATTTCGGCATCATTTCTTGAAAAACTGTACCTTATCTCCACTGAATTTCCTTTGCTCCTTTTTCAAGAATCAGTTGACTATTCCTGTTGCTCTATTTATGGGATTTCCATTCTGATCCACTGATCTGTTTGCATGTTGTCAGTACCGCACTGCCTGATCGCTGTAGCTTTGTACTAAGTCTTGAAGTCGGGTCATCTTAGTCCTCCCAGTCAGTCCTTCTTCAGGGTGTGTTAGCTAATTTGGATCTTTTGCCATTCCATATTAACTTTATATGGAATCAGTTTGTTGCTTTTGATTGGTATTGCATTGAGTTTATAGATCGAGTTAGGAAAAATGACATTTTAATATTATCATCCTTTCCATGAATGTAGGATCTCTCTTTTATTTAGATCTTCTTTGATTTCTTACATCACAGTTTTATAGTTTTCCTCATATAGATCTTGGACATACTTTATTACATTCATACCTGTCTTTCTTTCTTTGTTTACTTATTTATTTTGGGTGCTGAATGGTATATTTCATATTTCAAATTCCAACTGTTCTTGCTAGTATACAGAAAAGTAATTGATGTTTGTATATTGATTTTGTATCCTGCAGCTTTGCTATGATCACAAATTAGTTCAGGGAGTTTTGTTTTTTTTCGGTGAATTCTTTGGGAGTTTCTGTATATGGAAATTTACATCATGTGCAAAGACAATTTTTAATTTCTTATTTTCCAACCTGAATACCTTTTACAACCTTTATATGTATACATATACACACACATACATACACACATGTATATATACATACATACACACACCTATGTATAATTACATTAGCTAGAACTTTGAGTATAATGTTGAATAGCAGTGATGATTTGTTGTTAGTCTTATAAATAATTACTCTTAGGAAGACAAGTGGCATAGAACATAATTTATGTGTTGTTGTTGTTGTTGTTAGGTGCCATTGAGTCTGTTTCAACTCATAGTAACCCTGTGTACAACAGAATGAAACACTGCCTGGTGCTGCACAGTCTTATAGTTGTTGCTATGTTTGAATCCATTTTTGAGCCATTGTGGCAGTCTATCTTTTTGAAAGTCTTTCTCTTTTTCACTCACCCTCTATTTTACCAAGCATGATGCCTTTCTTCAGGGACTAATTCCTGCTAACATGTGCAAATTACCTAAGATGAAGTCTTGCCATCTTTGCTTCCAGGAAACGCTCTGTCTATACTTCTTCTAAGACACACTTGTTCATTCTCCTGGTTCCAAACCAAAAGACTGAGCCCAGTGCTGTTGAGTTGATTCCGACTCATAGCAACCCTTTAGGACAGGGTAGAACTGCCCCACAGGGTTTCCAAGCAGTGCCTGGCAGATTCAAACTGCAAACCCTTTGGTTAGCAGCCATAGGACTTAACCACTATGCCACCAGGGTTTCGCTTCTCCTGGTAGTCAATGTATATTCAATATTTTTCACCAGCACCATAATTCAAAGGCGTCAATTCTTCTTCAGTCTTCCTTATTCATTGGCAGCTTTCACATGCATTGAGGCAATTAAAAATGTTGTGGCTTGGGTCAGGTACATCTTGGTCTTCAAATGATATCTTTGCTTTTTAACGCTTTAAAGAGGTCTTTTGCAGCAGATTTCCCCAATGCAATACATCATTTCATTTCTTAACTGCATTGATTGCACATCAAGTAAAATGAAATCTTTGACAACTTCAATACTTTCTCCGTTTATCATGATTTTTTTATTGGTCCAGTTGTGAGGATTTTTTTCTTTATGTTGAAATGAAATCCATACTTAAGGCTGTAGCCTATGATCATCATCAGTAAGTGCTTCAGGTCCTCTTGGCTTTTAGCAAGCAAGGTTGTGTCATCTGCATATTGCAGGTTGTTAATGAGTCTTCCTTCAATCCTAATGCCCCGTTCTTCTTCATATAGTCCAGCTTCTTGGATTATTTGCTAAGTATATAGATTGAATAAATTTGGTGAGGGGATACAACCTTGACATACTCTTTTCCTGATTTAAAACCACACAGTATACCCTTGTTCTGTTTGAACAACCACATCTTGGTCTACGTACATGAGTTATGCATGAGTACAATTAAGTGTTCTGGATTTCTCATTCTTCACAATGTTACCTGTAATTTGTTATGTTCTGCAATAGTCAGATGCATTTGCATAGTCAATAAAACACAGGTAAACATCTTTGTGGTATTCTCTATCAGTCAAGATGCAGCTGACATTAGCAATGATATCCCTGGTTCCACATCCCCTTCTGAATCCATTCTGAATTTCTAGCAATTACCTGTCAGTGTACTGCTGCAACTGCTTTTAAATTATCTTCAGCAAAATTTTACTTGTGTATGGTATTAATGATATAGTTCGATAATCCCTGCATTCTGTTGGATCACGTTCTTTGGAAAGGACACAAATATGGATCTCCTCCAGTTGGTTGGCCAGGTAGCTGTCTTCCAAATTTATTGGCATAGATGAATGAGCACCTCCAGCCGTGCATCCGTTTGTTGAAACATTTCGGTTGGTATTCTGTCAATTCCTGGAGCATTGTTTTTCACCAGTCCTTTCAGTGCGGCTTAGACTTCTTTCAACACCATTGGTTCTTGATCATATGCTACCTCCCGAAAGGTTGAACATCAACCAATTCTTTTTGGTACAGTGACTCCATATATTCCTTTCATCTTCTTTTAATACTTCCTGTGTCAATTGATATTTTCCCTATACCAAAACCAAAACCAAACCCATTGCTGTAGAGTCGATTCCGACTCATAGCAGCCCTATAGGACACAGTAGAACTGCCCCATAGAGTTTCCAAGGAGCACCTGGTGGATTTGAAGTGCCGATCTTTTGGTTAGCAGCTGTAGCACTTAACCACTGTGCCACTAGGGTTTCCCTTTTCCCCGTAGAATCCTTCAAAATTGCAACCAAAGGCTTGAATCTTTTCTTCAGTTCTCTCAGCTTGAGAAATGCCATGTGCATTCCACACTTTCAGTTTTCTAACTCCAAGTCATTATAATTTACTTTGTCTTCTCAAGTCGCCCTTTTAAATCCTCTGTTCAGCTCTTTTACATGATCCTTTCTTCAGTTTGTTTTAGCTATTCTATGTTCAAGATCGAGTTTTAGAGTCTCTTCTGACATTCATTTTGGTCTTTTCTTTCTTTCTTGTCTTTTTAATGACCTTTTACTTACTTCATGTGTGATTCCTTGATGTCATTTCACAACTCATCTGGTCTTCAGTCAGTCTTGAGGTGGTCTCTGTATTCAGGTGGGATACGCTCAAGGTCATTCTTTTGCTCATATGGACTCAGAACAGCTGCATAGTTTAGGTATACAGTTATATTCTTTCAGTATCAAATGGGCATATACTTGTGGCTCATTAAATTTTGAGGTTACAAAATTTGTAGCCAACAGAGAGATTATTGTGAAACCTACTGAGAATCTGGAACTGTACTTGTATGGGTCTGTGAGTTTATATGAAGATAATATTAATTCTTCATTATTTCTAACATATAATGTACCAAGTAACATAAACTCGTATTCTGTACCAAGTAACCATTATATATATAATTGTTTCTGAATTCATACATCATTTTGCTTGTTCTTTTTTGTATTAAGAGGACAATTTTTACTACAGTGAACTTCTGTAATGAATTCTAATTGTCTAACTATTTCTGTATAGTGTACAAACGACTAGATGGTTCCACTGAATGTTG
The DNA here is from genome assembly GCF_024166365.1 of Elephas maximus indicus. NCBI lineage: Eukaryota > Metazoa > Chordata > Mammalia > Proboscidea > Elephantidae > Elephas > Elephas maximus. Next base: position 14,337,186 of record NC_064847.1, read on the forward strand.
TAACAATCACAGCCTCACGGATGTGTGCTTTTCCTACAGAAATAATTTTAATAAACGTTTGGTAAGTTGTCTTTGAAGCAGTCTTACTTGTTTTATAGTTATTTCAAGATAAGTATACAGAATTAAGATAGAATCTATTAAAACTTCAGGAAACCCTGGTGATATAGTGGTTAAGTGCTATGGCTGCTAACCAAGAGGTTTGCAGTTCAAATCCACCAGCGTGCCTTGGAAACTCTATGGAGCAGTTCTACTCTGTCATGTAGGGTTGCTATGAGTCAGAATCGACTCAACAGCAGTGGGTTTTTGGTTTGGGTATTAAAACTTCTTCCTTTTGCTTTATTTTAGTCATTTTTTTTTAAATACTTCTATTTCAGATTGTCTATTTGAGAATCTTTAAAATTTACAGTGGTAATGTTTTCTTTAACAAAGTGGGATATTTGAATCTAATTTTTAGTAGATATACATAGATGACATTTCTTTTATAAAAGCTACATTGCTAATATGGTAATCACCATGCAATTTGTTGAACAAGTATAATTTGGATTTTTCTTGTTAATTAATCACTTGTAATATTTACTAGTTAATATTTTGTTTATAGCATACATGTCTACCAGCTCGGAAAGCAGTGGAAGCCACTCAAGTCTGCAGAACCAATAGAGATTGTAAAAAAGGCTCAAGCTCAAGTTTCTGTATTGTACCTTCTTTGGAAACTCACACTCGCTTAATTAAAGTGAAGCACGCACCTCAAGTTGATATGTTGTACATAGGACATCCACTGCACCTCAGCGACGCAGGTGGGTACTATTGTGATAGACCCTCAGGAAATCAGTAAGATCACTTATATCCTCAGTGGTAAAAACTCAGTGCAAGTTCCTACAATGATCTTATTTATTGCAAATTTGATTGCTTATCAAAGTCTTGTTAAGTTGTTCTTAAGCATTCATTGAAATATAGGCAGTAGGAAAAAATCTGAGTGTATAAAGCCAAATGCAGCAGAATCCCATGACTGCCCATGCGAGTGAGACATTTTTCCTTCACTGCCATTTATGTCTAAGCCAAGTGCATATCTCTGGGATGTTCTCTGAGAGTTTATTAAATTTATGTCAGTCCCCAAAAGAGTTGCAAGTTTAGCATCCTCCAGTGAATGCCAGGATGCAGGGTATATGACCACAAAGTAGTTTATCAATGACACATGAATTTTAAATTAATATAATTTCACAACTGGGCCAGTGTAATTGGTCTAACAGTGGCAACATAATTGGACTAAATATGTAGAGTGTACATGTATCTGAAGATCATATATTCTAACGTACTCTTGTGCAAGAATTTTGTTACTTCTTTTTTAATAGCTTTTTGAAAGTATAATTCACATACTATACAATTCTGCCTTTTAAAGTATACAATTCAGTGGTTTTTGGTATATTCACACAGTTATGCAAACTATCACCACATTTCATTTTAGAGCATATTCACTACCTTCAAAAAGAAACCCTGTCTCCTTTAGCAGTCTTCCCTCATTTTTTCTTCCCCCAATCCCTTGCAACCTCCAGTCTAATTTATATATTTTTTTCTATATGTCACTTTACGTTCTCTGATATACTTTATATATAAAGTAATAAAATATGCACATTTTATGTGTGTGTATATATATATAATATAATCATACATATAATTATGTTAAATGTCCAGAACAGGCAAATACAGGCATTTTTTAAATCAGTTTCTGTGTTTGATAGTCTTACTGACATATAGCCAGCTTTATCTTAACTTCACCTCACTGGGACTGAATTTCTGCGTTCCACTGTTTTGTATTAAACATTCTAAAGTAATTGTTTGTTTTTGTACGTAAAGCATATACCCTGCTTGCATATGTTTGGGGAAGGCTTTGTTCAACAATTGAATAAGCTGGTTCATTTTCGATCATATATTGGAAATTCATAATGCTGGTGCTTACATGGCGTGAATGATACCATTTTCTCTTTTAGTGAGTATCACCAGTTTTATTCCACGTTTCAACTTCCTAAGCATAGATCTGCCTGTGATTGTAGAGACTTTTGTCAAGTATCCTTTCTGATGTGAATATGTTTAAAAGTATGTTACTTGGTGCTTGAGCAGTCTTGCCTTAAATAGATAGGCATAGACTTTACACATATCAGTTAATTAATTGTTAACAACTAAAAAAGAAACTTCAAAGATGCAAAAAAAAATTAAATTATACCTAAGAGGAAAGAAGTCAGAGGAGAAAGACAATCAAGAAGGAAGAAAGGTTAAGATGGAAAGGAAGGAACCCTGAATGCAAGTTGAGAGTTGAATTTATAGATCTCAAGTCTTCTCTTAGTAAGTTTATAAAAGAATGGAAACCTCAGTTACTAATGAGGTGATACATTCTGTTCTATCATGAGCTGTTAATTCTGACCAAGTACAGGATTCTAATTATTTGCTTAACCAGAAATTTTATGAATACTCAACTTGTCCCAGAAAGGATAGGCCAGTTTCCTTTACTAAAAGAGCATCTTAAAAGAACAAAAGATCATGGAATCTTATTCATTGTATATTTACATGTAAAAGATGAATTAAAAAAAAAATGATTATAATGTAGCATTTGAATAAAAATAATTTGGAACACTTTTTTGTTTTTATTATTTTTAAATCTTTATAAATTTCTTTACTCTGGTTCGTCCCTCCCTTCTTGACCAAAAAAGAAAACGGAAAACAAATGAATGATTTTTTAAAAAATACGTATCAAAATCATGCCTTGGAGACTGCAGCTTATACATTATAGAAAAAGTAAAATTAAAAATGCATTCAAGGGTCAAAATCCTGTGTTGCTCAATATTTAATTATGCTTTCTACAGATAAAAAGTAATGTACTGCCTTTTTTTGTATACCTTCTAAAATCTTCTTCCTTGATGTATCACTAAAAGTTTAGATCAGGAACCAGCAAACATTTGTGTATAAAGGATTGTTTATAAAGGATTGGATTTGGGTCATGGACTGTAGTTTCCTGACCCCTGGTTTAGATTCCTCCTTGGAAACTCATCAGTTTACTGTGTAAATTCTCATAGTTTTTATTGTTAGCTGCCGTCAAATTGGCCCCAAACTCATGGCAACCCCATGTGTTACAAAGTAGAACTGTTCCACAATTTTCTTGGCTGTAATATTTATAGAATTAAATTGCCAGACCTTTCTTCTGTGGAGCTACTGGTTGGATTTGAGACAAAACACTCCCAGTTAGCAGCCAAGTTCAAACTGCTTGCACTACCAAGGCTCTCATGTAAATGGTAGACCTTCGTTTATCTAGTCTAATATTTTGTCTTTCATGATACTATAAACCCATTTATTTTAAATACTAAAGCTCTAAAAAAGGAATGACTTGTACTAATACCGAAAAAAAAAAAACCAAACCCAGTGCCATCGAGTCAATTCTGACTCACAGTCAGAGTAGAACTACCCCACAGAGTTTCAAGGAGTACCTGGTGAATTCAAGCTGCCGACCCTTTGGTTAGCAGCTGTAGCACTTAACCAGTATGCCACCAGGGTTTCCTGACTTGTACTAGTAGGCAGGAATTTAAAGAAAGTGGAAAAGTTCGTTATAGTCTCAAATTCAGTGAAGTCAGAATATATTCTTTTGACCCACTGAAATGTGGTTTCCACCCAGCCCTCACAGTCTGCTCCTTAACAGATTTTAACCAGGTACCTGATTTCACTGTCCGGAGCTCTGGCTATTGTTAATGCAGTGCCCTGCTTCGCTTTGGATGGACAGTGGATTTTAAACTCTTTCCTGGATGCCACCCTGACCTCAGTGTTTGGAGATAGTGATGTCAAAGATCTGATAGGATTTTTCATCTTGCTTGGGGGAAGTGTGCTTTTGGCTGCCAACGTGACCCTGGGGCTCTGGATGGTTACAGCACAGTAATATTTCCAATCTTCCAGCAGAATCTCTGAGTTACAGTGTACAACTGTATGGTAATATTTCTTGCCATGCAAACTTTCCTTGGTATGAAGTATAAAGTATTTTTTTCCATTTACATGTTATCTGACAACTTTGAGCTCCTCATATGTCCAGAGTATACAAACACTGGGGTAGGGATAAACATAGGAAATGGAAGGCATAATCCCTGACTACCTTCCAGTTTTGAAGACTGAACATACACACCAGAGGCTTTTAGAACAATTTCCTGCTGGGTGAAAATTTATGTAATACCATTTTTCTTGACTATATATCTTGTTGAAATAGTGTAAAGGAGAACAGAATTGAGTAGAATTAATAGAAAAAAAATCTTCTTGAAAAGTTTTCAGCAGTTTTTGGGAAAAAAAAAAAAAAACTTCATCAATTAGAATTTGAAGGAAACCAATTCTGGCCAGATGGCAGAGTGAGTGTTTTCTTGGCCTATATATCTTGTCCTTTTCCTTGTTGGAAAAGTGTTTTTAAATTTAATGGTATATTATTTTATACTTTGAAAATTGGAGTCTGGTTGCAATTAAATTAATAAAACTCAATAAAGAATCTGCCAGTGTGAAAAGGAAAATAAAGAAGTAGGACCAGTGATAACAGGAAATATATTTTGCCCCATAAGAGATGCATCTTTGATAATGTATATTCATGCCCTCATGAGGCAGCACTAGCTTTTACATTCAGAGTGGACTCCAAGTAAGTGTCTCATGCCTGCAGCATGTAAAATGAGGTCGTAATGGCTGAGCTGCAGAACTGAGCCAGGTCTTCTGACAGATCACAGGTGTCTCTGTTGGTTACCAGTCTCTATAAGGCTTTGAAGCTTGGAACCCTTCCAAGGCATACTGTATACCTTTTCAGTTGTGTTGCTGAGGCCTTATGGAATATAGCTCTTGGGTTCCTGTCTTCAGGAAGCAACCACTTTAAGCCCTGATGCATGTGCTGTCCTCACCAGGTGCCCCCGCATTACACTATGCTGAATAACTAAACACCTAGCCCTTGCTTTTTTTCTTTCCCCTAAGCTTACCCTGTGAGTTCACTGACGACTTTGTAGCACAGTCAAAATGGCTGGCTACACATGAATACAAATGTGGGCTTGCCAGAGCTTGGAACTGACTAAAGCCCAAAAGAAACCCATCTGCTTCCAGATATTTTGGAATTGAGATAGCACCTGGAAATTTAGAAAGTTGATAGGACTTTGTAAAGACATTGCTATTAGAAGTGTATGAGCATGCTAATTCTTTGCACAAAACTTCTCATATTCACTGAAGAAGTGACAAAAGGCAGTACTCATTGACAGCTATCCAAGTGAGATATTTCATGGAGTTACTATTTTCAGATCATTGAGTTGCTTTGTGAGCATTAAAAGTCTACATAAAAAAATATATTATTTTGCTTTAAGTGAATGTTTACAAGTCAAGTAGTCTCTCATACAACAATTTATATATACCTTGCTATATACTCTTATACTATATACTCTAATGAGGCATCACACTCATTCTCTCCACCTTCTGTTTCCGTGTCCACTCAGCCAACTTCTGACCCCCTCTGCCCTTTCATCTCCACTTCAGACAGGAGCTGCCCACAGTGTCATGTGTCTACTTCATCCAAGAAGCTCACTCCTCACCAGTATCATTTTATGTCTTATAGTCTAGTCTAATCCCTGTCTGAAGAGTTGGCTTTGGGAATGGTTCCTGTCTTGGGCTCAGAGAAGGTCTGGGACCATGACTCTGGGGTCCTTCTGGTGTAAGTCAGACCATTAAGTCTGGTCTTTTTATGAGAATTTGAGATCTACATCCCACTGTTCTCCTGCTCCTTCAGGGATTCTCTGTCGTGTTTCCTGTCGGGGCAGTCATTGGTTGTAGCTGGGCACTGTCTAGTTCTTCTGGTCTCAGGCTGATGTCCTGTCTGATTTATGTGGCCCTTTCTGTCTCTTGGGCTCATTAATTACCTTGTAAATCTACGTTTTTAAGAAAATCTTTTAAAATATTAGTACAAATATGCTTTTCTTCTTAAATAATAATTATATGGTGGATATAATTTTAACTTTTTATTAGTGACTCTGGATCATCAGTTCATACCAGTGCTAATTATTAACCAGATAAATTGTTGGTTCATTTCGGGAAAATATGACATTTGTTCTAACATTTGGTAGATGGTCATTTGTGATCAGATTTTAGTAGCATAGTATTTTCCAAGTTTGTTCAGGTAATAAAGGTAGGATATGTCATGCGATACCTATGTAATCCTATTTCATTAACTTAAAGCAGTTTTCTAATAAAAATGCTGCCTACATCTAAGTCAATGTTTTAAAATTTAAGAAAAAATTTTATACATTAGCTGTTGTTTGTTTCTGTCCCCACCCCCCGAAAAAAACCCGCGTGTTACCTCAGTATTGCTTATTCTAAACACATTAGTCTGTTTAATCCATAGAATCGGGGTTCAGGAATGACTGCACTGTAAAATTGAGCAGGTCAGTATCATTTGTATAGAAATGACAGCATTGCATAAGAAAGGAAATGTGGGCTTGCTCCTTCAGCTTCATTATAACAAGGACCATATCATATTCGTGTTTGTATTCTTGGCACAGTACAGGAAATGTAAGTGCTCAATAAATGTGGCTGAATTGTTTATTGTTAGTGTTGTTTATGGAACAGAAAAGCATGTTTCTGTTCAATTATTACTGAATATTTGCTATAAATGTATGTTAATGTAAAAAATAATTTGAAGGTGTTTGTTCCCCTAGTGTATTATCTTTTTTTACAGAAATAATCCATTTTGGTTTCTGCACAGTGATTAGGACAATGAACTACTTTGGGGATTTAAGAAAGTATATTGTTACTTAACAATAAAATGTTATTCTCAGCACTGTTTACATTTTTGAGGTTTTTAAAAAAATATTGTGTAATCCTTAAAGAATTTATATGTTCTTTTCAGCTTTTCAGTTTGAAAAGACATGTAGTTAAACTTACCAAACTGGTTATAAGTCATTGTAAATTGTAAACATGGCTTGACGAATATGTGGCTCTCGGTCATCATTTTGTCCTGTGATATTTACTGAATATCCAGACATAAACCAGTGGTACACAAAAGAGGTTTTATTCCTAAATATCTTTGACTGTGCTGTAGTTTATTCTTAAGCTTTAACTTAAAGATGTTTTACTTGCCAACATTTGATGTTTAGCAATAAAAGAATACATGTGAAACAGCATTTTATGTTTTATTATCATCAACGTGTCTTTCTGGGAAACTCTGGTGGCGTATGGCTGCTACCCAAAAGGTCAGCAGTTGGAATCCACCAGGCATTCCTTGGAAACCCTGTGGGGCAGATCTCCTCTGTCTTCTGGGGTCACTGTGAGTAAAAATTGAACTGATAGCGATGGGTATGGGTATGATATGTGTCTTTCTGGAGCCCTGATTGCATAGTAGTTAAGTATTTTTCGCTGCTAACCAAAACATCCACTGTTTGAATCCATCAGCCGTTCCTTGGAAACCCTACTTTGTCCTATAAGGTCAGTATGAGCCCAACTGCAATGGATTTGGTTTGTTTTTATGTATCTTTCTGTGCCTTTTTATTTGTATTTTTTTCTTTGTCTTCTTTTACTTTCCATAAGACCTTAGCTGGTTTTGAATAATTAATTCTAAAAGAAACTTCCAGTTTTCATTCAAGTAATCTGTACACAAAATCATGTTACAATCCAAATAAGAATCCTTTTTAAAATGTGATTTCTACATAGAAACTCCACCTCCCTACTGTTTTGAAAATGGCCCTTATGGATGATGGAAGTTAACTATCCCATTTCCTTTTATTAGTGGCAGACGGAGGTCTTATGTAAGTTAACTGTCTTAGTTGTCTAGTATTGCTCTAACAGAAATACCACAAGTGTATGGCTTTAACAACAGGAATTTTATTTTTCACAGTTTCGTAGGCTAGAAGTCCAAATTCAGGGTGCTTTCTCTCTCTGTTGTCTCTGGGGAAAGATTGTGTCACCAGTCTTCCCCTGGTGTATGAGTTTCTCCACACCAGAGCCCTGGATCCAGAGGACGTGCTCTGCTCCCAACACTGCTTTCTTAGTGGTGTGAGCTCCCCAACTCTGCTCTCTTCTCTCACCTTTTGTCTCTTGTAAGACAAAAGGTGATGCAGGCCATACCCCAGGGAAACTTCCTTTACATTGGATCAAGGATGTGCCCTGAGAAAGGGTGTTACATCCCACCCTAATCCTCTTCAATATAACCCAGTCCTACCTCATTAACCATTGGCAGAGATGAGGGTTTACAATACATAGGAAAATTACATCAATCGCAAGATGTAGGACAACCACACAATACGGGGAATCGTGGCCTAGCCAAATTGATACACATATTTTGGGGGGACACAATTCAATCTATGAAATCAACCCATGTTTGAGGAATTCTCAAAAAAATATTTTAACTGTGACACTTGATTCTTCTTGAACTTAGGCTCTAGCACTTTCTCACTTATTCCCAGCTTTCCTCCCTTATGCCCCATATGAATGAGGAACTAACCATATTTCTTGATAGGCTAACCTGTCATTTCCACATCTCTCCTCTGGTCCCATCGCGCTACAATTAAGAGGCACAACACTAGATGACAGATAATCTAAACTTTTATTATTCTTTGAATGTTTCATCAAACTTCAGCATATATGTGCTTTAGTTAAATCAGCTTTTTGAGTAAATGAGCACATAAGATGGGAAAGAAGAAATATGTTTCTCATTAGTGACATTTACATTTTTCTTCGCAACTATTTTAAATATGGAATAGCTTTTCTAACACTGAAATATAGTTGAATAACATTAAGATAATAAAGAAAATATTCTTTTTATGACAAGTGTTTTTTAATCAGCGAATTTTTTTTTAAGCTGCTGTAACATAAGGTTAGTTTCTTACTTTATACCAATGTCAGAATATATGTGCATTAAAGATTTTTGAGCCTGGGGCCACCATCGAGACCCTTGTCCAAGCCTGACTGTGGATAAGTCCTCTGGGACCCCTAAAAGCTCCTATTTTATGTTTTAATGATGTGTATCTATTAATGGATACCTTTGTAAACTTTTACCTTCAAGCCTCAACAGGAAATGCTACAGTGAGGGCCATTTTAGGAAGGGGGCGCATGGAAGCTGTGATGTGGGGTATAGTTAATAGCCTGGCCATTCAATCTGGCCACTGACAACTTTCAGACTGACATATAAATCAAGCTCCTTTGGAGATGAGACATCTGGACCAAAAAAAAAAAAAAAAAAATTTAACATATCAGTTATACTCCTGATAAGCTTTTGTTGCTTGTGTAACAAGAGGGCCAGAAAGGCCCTTATGCTGAGAAGCAAAAAAGCCAATGAGCAGAAGGTCCTTGCCAACTGACTGTAGAGGCCAAAGCACCCTCTGCTCCAGATCAAAGAGACGTGCAAGTGACCACCTCCTGGATTTAAGAGAGGACAGTCCATGGAAATTCACACACCATCCTAGACTAGGCCTACGCACCCAGGTTGCCACTATCATCAGAAAATGCTGAACAACACAGAAAAGCTGACCTGCCTATAAGAACCAGGCCAAAGCTAAAACCTACCCAGGAGTAGATTCCTGAGCAAACAGGCCAGGACATCCTTGGCGGGTAAATCATATGGGGGCCTCTTATCCTATACAGAGGCTTCCACTGGATCTTGAATGACCTGTTCACACTGTGTATCACCCCCATTCACAGAAGCAGTTGAATACATCAATAGATGGGCTGAAATGGCTGATGGGAGGTGACAAGACAACCCCAGCATAGACTATACATTTCAGGCAAGCAGTCTGGGGTCTCAGTGTAGATGATCCTTGCGAGGGCATTTTTCATTTATGCCATATGCTTGATCAAACTGTATGTTCCATAAAATATGTTTCTTTTGTATACTGCTGTTCTTGACAAAACATCTGAGTTCCTACAGAAGTTGCTGCCTCAAGACTAAGACAGCCTGGGTGGCTGTACACTGGCAACCCTCACCTCAAGTCTCCAGAGATAGGGGAGGGGAGGGAGGAATTGTTAATGTTGTCTCTTTTTCTTTCCAAATTATCTCACAGTGATAAACAGGTCCATGCCATTCTTGGACCCTATGATAAAGGCTTGCGCTAAAGCTACCAATCAGACCAACTGTTGGCTGTGTCAGCATTTGAACCGAGATGATCAGTCACCTCCCAACATTGTTGCAGCTGATTTGTCAACAAGGAGGATACCTCGTGCACCAATTAACTGAATGAGTAACCTGGTGCACTGAGATCTTGTGGTTAATGAATATAATTGATGCCGTTACTCACGAAAAACATCTTTTGAAGTATGAAAGCTGCTTGTGCAAAGTGCTCCAACTTTAGAAGGAAATTTCTGTGTGTTAGAAATGTAAATGGCACAGGACTGAATGGTTTGGCTCTGAGAACGGCAATTTTAAGACTGAGTTCGACGTTACACTTGGCACGGGGAACTTGCAGAATATGACCAGATAGTCCAAATGCAGCCTTTTAATCTATTCACTTAGCTCAGATTAAGTCACAACTGGGGTGGCTGGTTGGGATCAGCTCAGTGTCCAAAATGGGTGATGGGCATACCAGCGCTTGGTACTGCTTTGCTTTTTCTGGCACCCTAATGGGAGTCGGGGTGGGCTGTTCGGGGAATGATCTGCCTGCATGCCTTCCACCTGGGCTGCCTAAGTAAAGGCCCAGAACATTCTCTGATAAGGAGGCTGGGAATGGAGGCACCTTCTTTTTCCAAGTTTCTTCTCCTTACCAGAGAACGCTTCCCCCTGTTCTGGGCACACATTAACTTTTTCTATCTCTTGTACATGCCTGGGCACCGTACAGCATCTGGCCAACCCCACTTCTATATCTGTTCCCAGGAGAGAGGGAACGGGATCTGTCATACTACTGCATATGAGAAGGAGCATGCCAGATTGTCAGAGCATCTAGGAGTGTACTGAAGAGGGAAACAGACTTTGCAAAGCCAAACACAAGTGCCCCCAGGTATTCTGCTAGCTCATTACCAGTTGCTGAGTCACTCTTAATGTAAGCCTCTGGATTGTAGCCGCTATTATCTGCTACCCCTGTAAAACCTCTGCCCTCTCATTGCGGGGTGTGGAGATCTGCTTCAGTCCTGTGGGTGCCCAAGACTTGCCTTAGTATGTAAATCTCCCTAATAAACTTTTTTGCTGCCATCCTGAAGTTGCCTGCCTCTTTCTTTGGTCTCTTGGCATCCCCCATTTTTGGAGGCAAGTTTCACTTCAACTAATACATGTCTGGACACCGTGCCTTGTACTGTTCATTTTTTTTTAATAGTTCTAATAGATTGTTTTGTTTCATACTGTCTTGGTGTCTGATTTTGGTTGTAGGATAATCCTAGACTCATAAAACGAGTTGGGAAGTGTTGCCTTCTTCTGAAGTTCTGAAAGAATTTATATAGAATCATTGTTATTTTTTCTTCAAGTTCTGGGTACATTTCTCTAGTGAAGGCATCTGGGCCTTGAGAATTCTCTTACAGGAGTCTTAAGTTACAGACTTCATATTTTAAAAACAATTACAGGACTTCTAAATTATTTCATGTGTATTTGTTTAGATTCTGCATGATATTTCCAAGTACTCATCCATTTTGTCAAAGCTATTGAATTTATGAGGATAGAGTTGTTTATACCATCCCTTATTTTTCTTTTAATAGCTACAGAATCTATGGTTGTATCCCCTATATGTTTCTGCACTGGTAATTTATTTTCTCTTTTTATCTTTGTCAGTAGTGGTAGAGGTTTTTCAATTCTGTTGATCCTTTCAAAACCAACCTTTTGTTTCAATAATTTTTCTGTGTTTTTTTTCCTCTTTTCGATTTCATACATTTCTGTTTTTATTATTTCCTTCCTTTATATGCTTTGTGTTTATTTTCCTCCTCCTTTTTTAGTTTTTTGAAGTGATATTAGACATTTCCTCTTTCCTAATATAAGCCCTACAAATTTGCCTCTCGGCATAGCTTTTATTGTATCTCACAATTTTGGTATGTTGTATTGTGTTTTTGTTTGCATTCATTTTTTGATTTCCTTTAAGACTTATCTTTTAAACCAAAAATGATTTAGAAGTGTGTCATTTAATTGCCAAGTATTTGGATATTTTCCTGTGGTCTATTTCTAGTTTGATTCCACTATGGTTAGAGAAATACCATGTATAATTTCAATTCTTCTAAATTTGTTTGTTGTTGCTGGTGCCATCTGGTCAGTTCTAACTCTTAGTGACTGGCTTAGTCATCTAGTGCTGCTGTAACAGAAATAACACAAATGGATGGCTTTAACAAAGAAAAATCTGTTTTCTTGCAGTAAAGTAGGCTAGAAATCCAAATTCTGAGTGTCAGCTCCAGGGAAAGCCTTTCTCTCTCCATCAGCTCTGGAGGAGGGTCCTTCTCATCAATCTTCTCATTGACTAGGAGCTTCTCTGCACAGGAACCCCTGGTCCAAAGGACCCACTGTACTCCTTGCACTGCTTTCTTGGTGGTATGAGGTCCCCAGCCTCTCTGCTTGCTTCTCTCAAAATAAATTGGCTCAAAACAATCCAATCTTGTAGTTTGAGTCCTGCCTCATTAACAGCAGTGCTGTCTATCCCCTCTCGTTAACATTATACAGGCAGGATTTGCAGCACATAGGAGAATCATATCAGATGAAAAAATGGTGGACAATCACACAGTACTAGGAATCATGGCTTAGCCAAATAGATACACATATTTTGGGGGGATACAATTCAATCTATAGCAGTGACCCTATATAAAACAGAACAAAACACTGCCTAGTCATGCTTCATCTTCACATTTCTTGTTATACTTTAGCCCATTGCTGCAGCCAAAGTGACAGTCCATCTCACTATCTTCCTCTTTTTCACTCACCCTTGCCTTTACCAACCATGAGTCGTTCTCCGGGAACCAATCCCTGCTGATAACATGTCTAAAGTATGTGAGACGAAGTCTCATCACCCTTGTTTCCAAGGAGCACTCTCGCTGTATATCTTTTAAGATGAATTTTTCATTCTTCTGGCAGTCCATGGTATATTCAATATTCTTCACCAACACCATAATTCAAAGGCATCAATTCTTTTTTGGAAAAGGCACAAATATGGATATCTTCCACTCAGTTGGTGAGGTAGGTGTCTTCCAAATTCTTGGCATAACCAAGTGAGCACATGCAGCACTGGATCCATTTGTTAAAACAACTCAGCTGGCATTTTGTCAATTCCTGGAGCCTTCTTTTTTGCCAATGCCTCCAGTACTGCTTAGACCTCTTCCTTCAGGACCATAGGTTCTTGATCATATGATGCCTCCTGAAATGGCTGAAAGTCAAAAAATTCTTTTTGGTACAGTGACTCTGTGTATTCCTTCTTTTCTTCTTTTGATGATTCCTGCATCATTAAATATTTTTCCCACAGAATCCTTCAAAATTGCAACTCAAGTCTTGAATTTTTTCTTCAGTTCTTTCAGCTTGAGAAATGCAAAGTATGTTCAACCCTTTTGGTTTTCTAACTCCAGGTCTTTGCACATTTCATTATAATACTTATTTAGTCGTCTTGAACCACCCTTTGAAATCTTCTCTTCAGCTCTTAACATCATTATTTCTTCCTTTTGCTTTAGCTACTCAACATTCGAGACCAAATTTCAGAGTCTCTTCTGACATCCATTTTGGTCTTTTCTTTCTTCCCTGTCTTTTTAATGACCTTTTGTTTTCTTCATGTTTGATGTCCTTGATGTCTTCCTACAACTCTTTTGGTCTTCAGTCATTAGTCTTCAATGTGTCAAATCTGTTCTTGACATGGTTCCAAATTCAGGTGAGATATACGCAGGGTCATATTTTCGTTCTTATGGACTTGTTTTAATTTTCGTCAACTTCAGCTTGAACTTGCATATGAGCAATAGATGGTCTGTACCACAGTTGGTCCTTGCTTTTGTTCTGGCTGATGATATTGAGCTTTTTGATTATCACTTTCTACAAATGTAGTCAATTTGATGCCTGTGTTTTCCATCCAGTGAGAGGCACATGTGTAGTTGCAATTTATGTTGTTGAAAAAATGTATTTGCAATGAAGATGTTGTTTGTCTTTCAAAATTCTGTCATGCAATCTCTGGTATCATTTCTAAGCCATATTTTCCACCTAACAATCCTTCTTCTTTGTTTCCAACTTTCATATTCCAGTCATCACTAATTATCAGTGCATCTTGATTTTGTGTTTGATCAATTTCAGACTGCAGAAGTTGGTTAAAATCTTCCATTTTCTTATCTTTGCCATTAGTGGTTAGTATGTAAATTTGAGTAATAGTCATGGTAACCGGTCTTCCTTGTAGATTTATGGATATTACCCCATCACTGATAGCATTGTACTTCAGGGTACATCTCAAAATGGTCTTTTTGACAATGAATGTGTTGCCACTCCTCTTCAATTTGCCTTTTCTGGCAGAGTAGACTATTTGATTGTCTGATTCAAAATGGCTCATACCAGTCCCTTTTAGCTCACTGATGCCTGGGATATCCGTCTTAGGCATCTAGTGCTGCTATAACAGAAATACCACAAGTGGATGGCTTTAACAAAGAGAAATTTATTCTGTCACAGTCTAGGAAGTTAGAAATCTGAGTTCAGGATGCCAGCTCCAGAACAAAGCTGTCTGTCTCTGTTGGCTCTGGGGGAAGGTCCTTGTCATCAGTCCTCCGAGACCGTGGTCCCCAGCCCTCAGCCCAGTAATTTGGTCCATCAGTTTGGATGTGCCTATGAAGCCTCTATGACTGCCTTGTCATGTTGTGTTGACTTTCCCAGCATTGTGTACTGTCTTATTCTTTACCTAAACTACTACTTATCTATTGTCTAGTTAGTGTTTTTCTCTCCATACCTTCCCCCATAACCATCAAAGATTGTTTCTTTCTGTGTGGAAATCTTTTCATGAGTTTTTATGCTAGTGGTCTCATACAGTATTTGGCCTTTTGTGATTGACTTATTTCACTCAATATAAGACCCTTCAGATTCATCCGTGTTGTGAGATGTTTCACAGAGTCATCGTTTTTCTTTATTGTTGCTAGTATTGTATTGTGTTTATATACCATAGTTTGTTTATTCATCCATCTGTTGATGGGCACATAGGTTGTTTCCATCTTTTTGCTATTGTGAATAATGCTGCAGTGAGCATGTGTGTGCAAATGTCTATTCAAGTGACAGCTCTTACTTGTCTAGGATATATTCTTAGGAGTAGGATTGCTGGACCATATGGTATTTCTATTTCTAGCTCTTTAAGGAAGCACCACATTGTTTTCCAAAATGGTTGTACCAACCAGCAGTGCTTAAGACTACCAATCTCCCCGCAACCTCTGCAACGTTTATTTTCTGTTTTTTTGATTTGTGCCAGTAATTTTGGTGTGAGATGGTGTCTCATTGTCGTTTTGATTTACATTTCTCTAATTGCTAGTGATCACGAGCATTTCCTCACATGTCTGTTAGCTACCTGCCTGTGTCTTTTTTTGGTGAAGTGTCTGTTTTATCCTTTGCCTATTTTTTAACTGGATTATTTGTCTTCTTATTGTAAAGGTGTTGAATTTTCCTATAGATTTTAAAGATTAGACCTTTGTCGATATGTCACAACCTAATTTTTTTTCCCAGTCTATAGGTTCTCTTTTTACTCTTTTGGTGAAATCTTTTGATGAGCATAACTGTTTCATTTTTATAAGAATCCTTTTATCTAACTTATCTTGCTGTGATTGAGTATTGTTAATTACGGCTTGTATCCTAGTTATGCCATATATTAGGGCCCCTAGTGTTGACTTTATTTTTTCTTCCATGATGTTTATAGTTTTTGGTTTTATTTGTAGGTCTTTGATCCATTTTGAATTAATTTTTGTGTATGCTGTGAGATATGGGCCCTGTTTCATTTTATTACAGATAGACATCCAGTTTTGGCAGAATCATTTGTTAAAAAGACTGTCTTTTCCCCATGTAATGGACTTTGGCCTTTCTGAAAGATCAGGTGGCTATAGGTAGATAGATTTACATCTGGATTCTCAATTTTTTTCCATTAGTCAATGTGTTGTACCAGTACCAGGGTGTTTTGACTACTATAGCTATATAGTAGGTTCTGAGTAAAGTAGCGTGAGACATCCTACTTTTTTCTCCTTCTTCAATAATGCTTTACTTATCTGGCCCCCCTTGCATTTCTATATGAAGTTAGTGATTAGTTTTTCCATCTCATTAAAGAATGCTCTTGGTATTTGGATCGAGATTGTGTTGTATTTATGGATTACTTTGGGTAGAATTGACATTTTCACAATGTTGAGTCTACTTATCCATGAGCTTGGTGTGTTTTTCCAATTATATATAGGTCTCTTTTGGCTTCTTACAGTAGTGTTTTGTAGTTCTCTTCATATAGGTCTTTTATATCCCTGGCTAGGTTTAGTCCTAAGTATCCTTCTCCTCCCACCCCGCCAGGGGTTATTATAAATGGTATTGTTTTCCATTCATATTTTTCTTTATTGGTGTATAAGAATCCAAATGGTTTTTATATGTTTGTCTTGTATCCTGCTACTCTGTTGAATCATTCTATTCGTTCCAGTAGCTTTCCTGTGGAATATTTATGGCTCTGTATGTATAGTATCATATCATCCATGAATAGGGATGGTTTTACTTCTTCCTTACCAATTTGGATGCCCTTTATTTCTTTTTCTTGCCTTAATACTCTAGGTAGGACTATCAGAACAATGTTGAATAAGAGTGATAATAAAAGGCATCCTTGTTCCCATTAGCAGGGGGAATGTTTTCATCCTCTCTCCACTGAGAAAGATGTTCATTGTTGGTTTTGTATAGATGATCTTTATTATGTTGAGAAATTTCCATTCTATTCCTATCTTGTTGAGAGTTTTTATCAGGAATGGATGTTGGTCTTTATTGAATGCCTGTTCTCAACTGAGATGATTAATGATTCTTTTGTTTTATTTATGTGGTAGATTATGTTGATTAATTTTCTAATTTTGAACCACCATGGTGCTTTTTTTTTGTTTGTTTAATATGGTGCTGAATTCTAATGGCTAGAATTTTGTTACGATTTTTTGCATCTGTGTTCACTAGAGAAATTGATCTGTCTTTGTGTCTGTGTGTATGTGTGTGTGTGTGTGTGTGGTATCTTTGCCTGGTTTTGGTATTAGGGTTATGCCGGTTTAATGTAATGAATTTGGAAGTATTGCTTCCTTTTATATGTTCTGAAATAGTTTGAGTAGCACTAGTATGAGCTCTTCTGTGAATGTTTGGCAGAATTCTCCAGTGAAGCCATCTGGGTCAGGACTTTTGGGGGGGGGGGTTTCTTCAGCTTCTCTTGTCACAGAAGGCTGGAAGCCAAATTCATCGTACTGGCTCTAGGGGAAGGTTCTCTCTCTGCACTGGCTCTTGGGGAAGTTAGTTGTCCCTTTTCAGCTTCTGTTTCTTGGCTCCTTTGTGATCTTCACGTGATGTGACTTTCATCTTCCCCGTCTCTGCTTGCTTCTCCATGGCTCGTCTGCTCTTTTTATACCTCAAAAAGAGATTGACTTAAGACATACCCTATACTAATAGGCCATCGTTGACATAACAAAGAAAACCCATTCCTAAATGGAATTATAACCATGGGTATCCCAAAACCGAAAACCAAACCCTTTGCCATCAAGTCAATTCCAGCTCATAGCGACCCTATAGGACGGAGTAGAACTCCCCATAGGGTTTCCAAGGAGCATCTGGTAGATTCTAACTACCATCCTCTTGGTTAGCAGCTGAACACTTAACCGCTACGCAACCAGGGTTTCCATTATAACCATAGGTATCCCAAAACCAAACCCTTTGCTGTCAAATTGATTCCAACTCATAGCAATTCTGTAGGACAGAGTAGAACATCCCATAGAGTTTCTAAGGAGTGGCTGGTGGATTTGAACTCCTGACATTTTGGTTAGCAGCCAAGCTCTTAACCACTGTGCCACTAGGGCTCCTGCCACAGGTATACCAGGATTTATAACACATATTTTTGAGAGACATAATTCAATCCATAACAGGTTATTTCCACCTTTTTACTATTGGGAATAGTGCTGCAGTGAACAACGGGAACAGGTATCTGTTTGAGTCCCTGCTTTCAAGTCTCTTGGGCATAAACCTAGGAGCGGAGTTGCTGGGTCATGTGCCTTGAATGTCAGCACCTGTGGCACTGTAGCCACTCCATGTGATGGGGGACTTGCTGCTGAGAGCTGTTATGGGCTTAGGATCAGACCCATGAAGAGCCTGGGCCCGAGAGGGGTAAGCCCTTCACAAATGTTGGTATCATTACTATTATTATTAATAACAATTATTATTATTATCGCTATTAGCCATTGTTTTTGTGTTATTATTACTGTCCCCTTTTAGCAAGCATTGAAGGTGTTTTAAACCATGCTTTGTTGTTATTATTATCCCCTGTTTGTGAGCATCAAAGTTTTGTTCTTTTTGGCCTTTTGTGGTTATTTTACAAACAATGCCCTGTGCCTCCCCTGTTGCCCCAGGAAGATGCAGGCCAGGGGAGGACAGTGTTGGTGTCTCTGTTGTCCTCATGGCCCTGCCCCTGCCCAAGGGAAATGCTGAGCAATTCACAAATAAGCCCACAGGGAATGGCCCTGAAGGTGTGGCGGCCACAGAGCAAAGCCCTGACCAGTTTTAAGTCCCTTGGTTCATGGGCTAAGGCCCTGTGGAAAGATGAGGCTTCTCCTCACTGCCATGAGAAGCCCTGGTGGCACAATGGTTAATCACTCATCTGCTAACCAAAAGGTCCACAGTTCAAGCCCACCCAGCTGTTCTGCAGGAGAAAGACATGCCAATCTGCTCCCATAAAGATTATAGCCCAGGAAACCCTATGGGGTAGTTCATCTCCGTCACATGGGATGCTGTGAGTCAAAATCAACTTGACGGCACGCAACAACAATATTCTCATGGCTGGGATGGAGACTGTCATGTGGCATCCCTGCACAGCCCTGCCTTAACCCTGTACCCCTGTCCTTTCATGAGCAGTGGCCTTCAGTGACATCCCCTCCAATGGCCAATCCATCATTGTCTCACTGAGAGGACAGAATCACAAAGCTAACAAATCACCCACACCCCACTGAGCCCTCACCAGCCTGAGCACTTAGAGTCTGCAGGGACTTCCCGCCAGTTCTCATAAAGATGACCTCCCGGGGAAGGAATGGAGGTGCTTAGCTACTGAGGAGTAGCTTCCAGGCTCGTTTTCCCTCACTCTGTCCACCTCATCAGAGGCTATGTCGACAGCAGGCGTCATGCGAGAGTGGCCCTGCTGTCTTTGTCCAGGGCTAGGTGAACGCCAGCCTGTACTGAGCACCCATGCATGGCATAATCTGTCTTAGGGGTCTCTGGAGAAACACAGCCAGTGAGGTGCATACATATCTGTGTGTGAGTGCATACATTTGTATCTGTGTGTGTGAATGTATACATATGTATATACATATATGTATATATCCCTTGAGTGGTACAAATGGTTAAGGGCTCAACCATTAGCAAAAGATTGGGGATTCGAAACCACCCAAAGGTACCTCAGAAGAAAGTCCTGGCAATCTGCTTCCAAAAAGGCACAGCCTTGGAAACCCTATGGAGCAGTTCTACTCTGCAGACATGAGGTCGCCATGAGTCAGAACTGACTCAACTACAATACAACAACAACACGTATATGTATTGCTGTGTGCCATCAAATTGATTCTGACTCATAGCAACACCATATAGCCGAGTAGAACTGCCCTATAGGGTTTTCTAGGCTATAATCTTTAGAGGAGCAGGTCACCAGGTCTTTTCTGCTGCAGAGCTGAGTGGGTTCTAACTGCTGACCTTTTGGTTAGGAGCTGAGTACTTAACCATTGCACCATCAGGGCTCCTTTTGTGTGTGTGTGTGTGTGTGTGTATGTATATATACACCCATTGCCATCAAGTTGATTCCAACTCATAGTGACCCAATAGCACAGAGTAGAACTGTCCTATAGGGTTTCCAAGGAGCACTGGTGTATTCAAACTATCAACCTTTTGGTTAGCAGTCATCACTTAACCACTGTACCACCAGAGCTCCATAGATGGATGGATGGATGGATGGATGGATGGATGGATGGATGGATGGATGGATGGATGGATGGATGGATGGATGGATGGATGGATGGATGGATGGATGGATGGATGGATGGATGGATGGATGGATGGATGGATGGATGGATGGATGGATGGATGGATGGATGGATGGATGGATGGATGGATGGATGGATGGATGGATGGATGGATGGATGAGATAGATAGATGATAGATAGATGGATGATAGGTAGGTAGGCAGGTAGATAGATATGTGTGTGTGTATATATGTATATGTATTGTAT
This sequence comes from Elephas maximus indicus, assembly GCF_024166365.1. Taxonomy (NCBI): domain Eukaryota; kingdom Metazoa; phylum Chordata; class Mammalia; order Proboscidea; family Elephantidae; genus Elephas; species Elephas maximus. The sequence continues at coordinate 14,357,535 of NC_064847.1, forward strand.
ATATGTGTGTGTGTGTATATATGTATGTATATATACACAGAGATTAATTTATTTTAAATACTGGCTCACACAGTTGCAGGGGCTGGCAAGTTCAAAATCCTCAGGTCCAATGACAGGCTGGAGGCTTCTCCAGGTTTTCATCCCAAAATCTATAGGTCAATAGACAGAAAGAGTGAACAGTGAGTGGGTTCTTTTTATAGTCTAGAGGTAGAACATACACTAGGGGAAACTCCCTTTTTGCTCTTAGGTCTTGAACTGATCGGATCAGGCCCATGCACATGATGGAGGTTGATCTGCTTTACTTAGGCCACCTGGTTCAATCCCATGTAACTACTCAATAACTGAGTTTAGACCAGTGTTTGACCCTACAACTGGGCACCACAGCTGAGCCCAGTGAATACATAAAACTCACCATCACTTTGTCTCGTTTAGCCTTCCCCTGGGAGGCACAACCTCATCCCATGCAGACAAAGATAAGGCCGCGTGCCTGTACAGGGATTCCAGACCCACAGCCAGGCCAGTATAGATTGGACCCAGCCTGTGGAGCTGGACTCCAACCTCTGAGTCTTCAGCCACTCCACGTGCCTGCTGTCCTCCTCCAGCCCTCCTTGGGGTCCTCATCCAGCCCTACCTGGGGTCCTCATCCGGCCCTCCCTGCTGTTCTATCAGGGGCTAGGGCCACTATCCTGGGGAGTAGTGTGTGTAGACAGCATGTGCCCATGGGCAGGAAGAGGGACGGCCCTCTCCACCCAGTGCTCTGGCCCTTGTCTTCTGGCCACACCCCACAGTCTTGCCCATACCACTGCCCTTGCAGGGGCACCAAACCCAACAGGGTCCTGTGCACAGTGCGGTGGACCCCAAGTGATACCCAAATGGCCACCAGCAAGCCTGCCACCTGTGACCAGGTACCAACCCAGGCCTCAGTTTCCCCCTGTGACACTAGCAAGGAAACCAAGGCTGTCCACCCTGGATGGCCCCACCCCAGCACCGTGAGGTACTCACTCCACCTTACCCTGAGTCGGGGTGCTCAGAGGCATCTTGTGGGTGGTGATGGGAGCTGAGCAGTGGCCACCATACCCCCCTGCCCTTGAGGAAAGCACACCCTTCCAGTCACCCAGAGAGCAGCTGCCCTGCCTGGCCTTCCTTCTTGTCAGCACTACCTTCTCCCCGTGGAAGCATCATTTCCATTCTCACCAAAAGAAAACAGAGACATGGAATGTCAGCAATGTGACCAAAGCACTTGGCTCAAGGTGGAATTGTGCTGTATTAAGTTCTCCTTGTACTTTTATATGACTTGGTTTAATATAATCAGCTAATAAGTTGATTAGAGCATAAGGCAGATTTATATCTTGTTCATAAACTGTTCTTTTCATTGTTCAAAATGTCTTTCTTGTTCAATGTTTTTGATCTTAATTCCACTTTCTCTGTACAAAAAGCAAAGCCCTCGCTGTCCTTTGGTGTATACGGGCTTGAGATCTCTTTGACTATCCCTTTATTTTCAAACATTCTTTATCACTTTCTTGTTGTTTTAATAATATTTTATTGTATTTTTGGTGAAGATTTACACAGCAGTTTAGGCTCCCATTCAACAATTTCTGCACAAATTGTTCAGTAACAATGGTTACATTCTTCACAATACATAAACAAGCTCATTATTTCCATTCAGGTTGTTCCATTTCCATTAATCTAGTTTTCCTACCACTTCATACCCTCATATTTGTTTTAAAGTAATTGTTGACCATTTGGTCTCATGTAGATGATTTTTTAAAGAAGCACAGTACTTACAGGTGGCATTCATTGTTTTTGAGCCAGTTTGCTATTTTGCTACAAGGCGATCTCAGGAGTTACTTTTAGTTCAAGGTTTGAATAGTATCTCAGGGCAGTGGTCTCAGGGAGTTCTCCAGTCTCAATCAATCCGGTGGGTCTGTTTTTTTAAATTAATTAATTAATTTCGGGAATTTGAGGTTCTGTTCCACATTTTCCTCCCATTCTATTAGAGTCCATGCATTGTGGCACTGATACGAACACTCAGAAGGGATAGCTGGGCACCATCTAGTTCTTCTGGTCTCTGGGTGGATGAGGCCATGGTTCATGTATCCTATTTGTCCTGTAGACTAGTTTCTTCTTTGAGTCTTTGGTTTCTTTCTTTCTGTTTTGCTCTGGACAAGTAGAGACCAATAATTGTATCTTAGTATCACTTTATTTTAAGAATGCTGCTTGTTTTGAATTGAATTGTGATCCCCAAAACTATACCTGTGGATAAAATGAGCCCTGATGGAGCAACAGTTCAATACTCAGCTGCTAACTGAAAGGTTGGTGGTTTGAACTCACCCAGCTATGGGGTTGCTGTGTGTCAGAATTTATGAGATGGCACCCAGCAACATTCTGGTGGATGCAATCCCATTTGAGAATACACCTTTATTTGTTATGTAATGAGGCCATATGAGTTTAAGGTATGTCTTAAACCTACTCAGTTTTAAGAAATAAAAAAGGGAAATTAGAGAGGGAAGCACAGTTGGGGGAAGAAACGTGCCGTGTGGAGATCCCTAAGGAACTGAGGAACAGAAGCTGAAAAGAGACAAGGATCTTCCCCCAGAGCCAACAGAGAAAGAAAGACTACCACCAGAGCCTACGCCCTGAATTCAGACTTCTAGCCTTAACCCTAACCCCACACCCACCACCATTCTCACATCGTCAGCCTGCATGGCTTCTATACCAACACCTTCCAGCATTCTCACACCCACAACCTGCATGGCTCCTGTACCTACACCCTTCATCATTCACACGTACAACCTGCATGGCTCCTGTATTTACACCCTTCACCATTCCCATACCTACCCCTTTCACCATCCCATACTTCCAACCAGCATGGCTCCTGTACCTACACCCTTCACCATTCATACCTACCACCTGCATGGCTCCTGAACCTACACCCTCCACCATTCCATACCTTCAACCTGCATGGCTCCTATACCTACACCCTTCACTGCTCCTGTTCCTACACCCTCTACCTTTCTCACACCTACAACCTGAATGGCTCCTGTACCAACACCCCTCACTGTTCCTGTACCTACACCCTTAGTTTTCTCCTGTACCTACAACCTTCACTGCACTTATACCTATAACTTTTGGATGCAGGGTCCAGAATCCCAGCACCTGCCATTGCTCCGACCACCCCCTCCATGTGTGGCCCCAGGCACATTACGCCCCCTCCCTGAGCCTCAGTATTCTCATCTGTAAAATGGTGGGACCATGTGACCTCCCAGCCCCTCTGGGTTCAAAGATTTCATGGTCCCAGGAAGACTGACCTGTTCAGTGGAACTGGCCCCAACTGGTTTGAATCCCAGTTGTGCCCTTTCTGCCACTGGGGATGGCAGAAGTGCTTCCCCCAGGGTGGTCCTGAGGGTGGGCAAGGCCAAGGCTGCCTGAGAACCTCAGGTGAGTGGTCCATTCCTCCCACAGATGCATCACACCCAGAGCCTCTCCCCAGCTAGAAGGTGAATAAAGACACTTTAATGAGATGAAAATGACTCTGTGCAATCTCTGGGGAAGGCCAGATGGAGAGCCAGGGCCTCCATACCAGAGGTGGCTCTGTGTCTCCTGCCAACTGGGTGGGGATCTCACCTTAATACTTGAGCAACCAGCATGGATTGTACTGGCTCAGTGAACCTGAGATAGGACCTCCATCAGGGCTTGCCCCTGTTTTCAGGGGGCTGCCTCCTCATCCCTGGAAACTCACCGTGCTGGTCACTGTCTTCCAGTGGGTTTGGGGCCCCGGTCCACCCCTCTGCAGCCTGTGGAGGAACTTCTTGGGTCCAGCTCCCAGGGGCTAGAGGGTGAAGTCCACCCCGCTGCCCCTCCTCATGTGGGCGCATACAATGATCTTGATGACCTTGGAGTAGCTGGGGGCTTGGGCGATGACGATGTGGGTGAATGGAGAGAGTAAAAGTCCTTCTCAGACCTGGCTCAGAGTGATGGGCGATAAGGGCTAGGGGAGGGGTTACACAGAGGGCAGATAGGCCCCAAACTGCCCTGCCCCCCAAACCAGAGTCCTCTCCCACTGAGGTCCCCCTCCCTACCTAGCATCCCCTCCCACTCAGAGCCCCCACCCAGAACTCTGCCATCTGGGGTCCCTCTCACCTATGACCCTCTCCCACTTGACATTCCCTCAACAAAGGTCCTTCTCCCCATCGACACCCCCAACCTCAGGTCCCCTGACTGGGGATCCCCATAAACCTGGGGTCCCTGCCCACCAAGGTTACCCAGACACAGGGTCTCCCCACATTTGGGTTCCCTCCAAGCTGGGTCCCCATCCACCCAAATCCCCCACCTGAGCCCCCCCTACCTAGAGTCCCTCCCACACCCAAGATTCCCCAACACCTGGGTTCTCTCCAACCTGGGTCCACACCAGCCTAGGGTTCTTCCTCATCCATGGTCTCCCCACCCAGGCCCCCCTCTCACCTCAGGTCCTTCCCACCTGGGGTCCCCACTACCTAGGATTCTCATCCACCCAGGATCCCCTCCACCTAGTGTTCCCACCCACCAAATGTTCCTTCCAGGGTTTCTCCCTACCCAGAGTCACCCCACTCAGGGCCCTTCCCACCTGGCTTCCCCTCCACCCAAGCCCCCCACCTCACTGCCCCAGCACATGCTGCAAATGTTGGGAAGCAGCGGCCATCTGCATGTCCCACTGCAGATTGGCAAAGTGGGCCACGTTTGCAGGGAGGCACCTACCTGTGGTGACATCATGGTGGATGCCCTTGACTACGACCCAGGAGTTCTTAACTGGCTTCCTGAATTTGTCCATCACCATGCCTTTGATACTGCAATACACCCGGGGGCTGAGAACAAAGGTCCCGAGGTGGTGCATGGGCCCAGGGAAACCAAACACCATGCTCCAGCCAGCCCTGCTGCTGCCAGTGCCCCCATCCTCTGAACCAGGGTCTCAGCCTGGCCTTGACCCCATCTGGTTGTCTGACATTGGCCAAGCCACCTGGTGCCTCAGTGCTGCTCCCCATCTGCAGAGTGGGGTAGGGTAGCAGCCCCTCAGGGGTGAATAAAGGGTGAGACATAGTACATGGGGCAGTGGTATGCAGAGGCAGGATCCCCACCTTCCAAGTGGGAGACCCAGATTCAATTCCAGCCAGAGGGCCTCATGCCCAGCCACCAGTGGAGGCTCGCGTGTTGCTATGATGCTGCACAGGTTTCAGCAGAGCTTCCAGACTAAGATGGACTAGGAAGAAAGGCCTGGTGATCTCTTTCTGAAAATCATCCAATGAAAACCCAGTGGATCACAATGGTCTGATCCTGGGGATGGGGCAGGACTTGGCAGCATGTCATTCTGTTGGGCACGGGGTTGCCATGAGTCGGGGCTGACTTGACTGCAGCTAACAACAAAGTGTAAACGGCAGCAACAGGGCCAGATGCAGCCCCTGTACAGACCAGCCTGTGCCCATCTGAGCTACTGTGCTGATGCCCCTGTGGTCCCTGCATACAGACAACCTGTCCTGAGGGGAAGCACTCCCACACTACCCGATCCTGCCCAAACTTTTTCCCCTAAACAATGAAAGAAAGCAAGCCACATGCCCTTGTCCTATTCTGCTGAGCACAACTTGGTGTCTGCAGGCTGTGTCAAAAAGGACTGGACTTTCGAGTGAAGGGAAATGTCAGTCTAGTGAGGCTGTTCTCCCCACAGGCCCCCAGGCTTAGCTCTACTTGAGCCTACTCTTTGGGGGTCTCAAGAAGCTCCAAAATGTCATGGCCCCCCACCCTGGTTCATGCTGGGCTTGGTATACAGAGCAGGCTGGCCTCGGATCACCAGGCACAGAGTCACAGGCCAGCCCAGCACACCATTAGGTGCCCAGGAAGACAGTTTTGTTTCTTTAAATTCATAAAAGGAGCATGAGCTTTTAGGTTGAAGAAAATGTTATAACATATAATGTCATTATGCTCCACTTTATATGAACACAGTCATAATATGGAATTTTTAATTTTTTTTTTTTGGAGGAGGAGTTACCAAGGCAAATGTGTTCAAGCCCATGGTCATGCAGTACCCTTCTCTTTACCCCACCATGGCACATCCTTAGGGGATGTCTCTTTCTGGGCACAAGAACCAACTCGGATTCAGGAGCTCCTGACCTTGGACAAACCATTCCTTCTTTGTGCCTCATTTTCTTCAACTGCAAAATGGGTTCAAGGAAAGCAAAAACAGCTAACATGGACAGCAGTTTGGTGGGTCCTCAAGAAAATCAAACATTGAATCAATAGCCCATGACCCAGCAATCCCAATCCTTGGCATAAACACAAAGAATGGAAAGCAGGGACTCAAACAAATACTTGGACTCTGCAGCACTATTCACAAGTACCCATCAACAGATGAACGGATATGCAGAATGTGTCCATCCAGATGGTGGAATATTAGTTACTCAGCCATGGTGAGAAATGAAGTCTTGATGCATGCCACAAAGATGAACCGTGAAAACATCATGCTGAGGGAAAGAAACCAGACACAAAAGGACAGATATTACATGACCCTACTTAAATGAAATATCCTGAATACGCAAATGCGTAGAGACAGGAAGCAGATTATTAGTGGTCACCAGGGGCTGGGGGAGGGGGGTTGAGAAAGAGAAGTTACTGCTTAAAGGACAGTGAGTTTGTGTTTGGGATGATGGAAAGTTTTGGAAATAGTGGTGATGGTTGTACGATATTTGAATATATTTCATGTCACTAATATTTACGCTTATAATGGTTAAACTGGAAAATTTTGTCCTGTAAGTATTTTGGAGCACTGGTGGTGCAGTGGCTAAGAGCTCAGCTGCTAACCAAAAAGCTGGCAGTTGGAATCCACTAGCCACTCCTTGGAAACCCTATGGGGCAGTTCTACTCTGTCCTATACAGTCACTATGAGTCAGAATTGACCTGACAGCAATGGGTACGGTTTTTTTTTTTTTTCTTTTTAGAGATCTACTTTACCTCAATAAAATTAAAAAAATAAAACGAAAAAACCCACAAACACTTCCACAGGACTGGCCACGTGCTAATGCTGCTCAGCAGCTCTGGCACAGGTTTGAGCCCCTCCAAGCCCTGCTGTGTTGTCCCCATTTTAGAGGAGAGGGAACAGAGTTTGAGTGACAGGACCAGGTACTCTGAGCTGCTCGGTCCTCCCACCCTCACCGTCCACCCATCTCCAGGCTTAAAGAGGACATTACTCCCAGCTTGAAATGTTCTACCAACCAGATGCCTCCTGCTGCTTGGAGGAGGAGTCCCATGTGATGGGGCAAAGATGCAAAACCAGAGCAAGTGGGACCTGAGCAGGCCAGGTGGGGACTGGGCCTCCTGGCCATGTGGTCTCCTGGACTAGCGACCATTTTTTGGCGCTTTTGTGCACAGTTCACTTGTCCATGCCTGCTTAACACAGTTAACCCCTAAACAACCCCCTGGGGACTCTTACTGCAGGGAGGGGGCACTGGAGCTTAAAAGCCAAGGCTTTCCTGGATGGGACCATTTCTTCTGAGTGTGTGTGGTAAAAATATGTAAAACACAGCTTTTGCCAGTTCTGCAGTTGTCTTACATACAATTCAGTGGCACTGACTTCTGCATCACACTATGCAACCATCACCACCATCCTTCCCAAATTACTCTGCACGGGAGTGTGTGAGAGGCCAGCAGGCCACTCAGCTCCTCTGTGGGCCCACCTCACTGTGGACCAACATGAAGCTCCCCACCTTTGGAGCTCAGCACCACCTGGCTGGGCCTGCCCCTCCCGTCTCCAGCCCCTCCACCACCTCCCATGTCACCAGAATCAGGAGCCTTCCCACCCAAAGTCGGGGTACCCCAGGCCCCAGGCCTCTGACCTTGCTGTTTCCTCTGCCACAAGACTGTCACCTGACCTCTTCTCACCCTTTGAGAGTCAGCTCACGATCCTGCTGGTCTACCCCCTCAGATGTCTCCTCTGGGGTCCCATAGCCCTTGGCTTCCCTCCCCAGACCTGACCCCTATGTGAAGCCCTGGTCTTCCTCCCCAGCCACCTGAGAACAGGGCAAATAGTTGTTGTAGCTGCTGTCAAGTCAGCCTTGTACTCATGCTGACCCCACACACAACAGAACAAAATGTTGCCTGGTCCTGCAGTATCCCCATAATCAGTTGTGGATCAGACCATTGTGATCCATAGGGCTTTCACTGGCTAATTTTTTGGGAATAGATCGCCAGGCCTTTCTTCCCAGTCCATCTTCGCTGAAACCTGTTCAGCATCACAGCAACATGCAGGCCTCCACTGACAGGTGGTGGTTGCACGTGAGGTGTGGGGCCGGGAATTGAAGCCAGGTCTCCTGGGTGGGAGGCGAGAATCTACCTCGGAACCACCACTGCCCCTCAGACACAGAGTAGGCCCCCACTAGATGGCAGCATACACTGGGTAGATTTCACCACGCCCTTGCTTTAAGGTAGAACTGTCATTGTCGCTCAAACCAGGGACAGAAGCTCTTCAGCAGGAACGCAAAGTTGCCCACTCCTCACTGCAGCTCTGGGAGGGCAGATACCACCCCAGGCCTGGTCAGGATCACTGCAGGAGAGGCCTCAATTGGCCACAACAGACTGGCTCTTATCGGAGAGCATGGTCTCCCCGCTGTAGGGCTGTCCATCTTCCTGGCTGCCCATGTGCTGCTGCCCAGTCTCAAACACTATTGCGCTGGCTCTTAAATCTTTAGCTTCATGACTTTACGTGCAATATCCACAGAGCAATCCGAGCTCCATTTAAGGCTCCTTAAAACTCGTTTGCACCGGACAGCCGTAAAATGCAATGAGCGTGGCCGTCTGCCCAGGAGCCCTGGCTAAATGATGACCTTTACCCAGGTAGTGTGAGGTCACTCGCAGAGCCATAAAAAGGAAGCTAAAACAGCTATATTAATGTCCAATTACTACCTGGGGCTTCATTTCATTCCTGCTGTCACTTCTGCTGCAGGGCTGCTCTAAGGAGGCTGGCTGGATTCTTCCCTGGAGGAAGGTTGCTGCTCTTTCTAGAAAGGAGGGGGCTGATAGGCTTCGGCTAAGGGCAGATCAACCTGGTCTTCAGCTCCAAGTCATCACTGGGCAGCACTAGACAGGTCATGTCGCTCTCTGACCTTCTGTCTCCTCCTCTATGGCCCTCTGTCTCCCCTCCATGACCCTCTGTCTCCTTCACTATGACACATTGTCTTCTCCTCTATGACCTCTATCTCCTCCCCTATGACCCTCTATCTCCTCTATGATACTCTGTCTCCTCCTTTATGACTGCCTATCTCCCCCCTATGATCCTCTGTTTCCTCAACTCTGACCCTATGTCTCCTCGACTCTAACCTTCTGTCTCCTCCTCTTCAACCCTGTCTCCTCCTCTATGACCCTGAATCTCCTCCTCTATGACCCTCTGCCTCCCGCTTTCTGACCCTGTCTCCTCAACTCTGATCCTCTGTCTCTTCCACTCTGACCCTCTGTATGCCCGACTCTGACCCTCTGTCTCCTTGACTCTGACACTGTCTTCTCCTCTATGACCCTCTGTCTCCTCCACTCTGATGTTGTCTCCCCCTCTATGACCCCCTATCTTCCCCTGTATGATCCTCCATCTCCCCCTTTATGACTCTCCATCTCCTCCACTCTGACCCTATATCTCCTCCACTCTGACTCTCCGCTTCCTCCTCTATGACTTTCATCTCCTTCTCCATGACTCTCTGTCTCCTCCTCTATGGTCTTGTCTCCCACTCTATAACCCTCTGTCTCCTCCTGTATGACAGCCTCATATGTGAGCCCTTCTATGGTCCAGACCAGTACATCATTCCCTAGCACACCCCATCCCTCCAGCTATAAGATGGAGCACATGCACCAATGTGCAATTTGTGTGATTCTTCAAAATACTCCGTAAAGTAGCAGAGGCTTCTACAAAACCACAATTATCTAGCCCCAAGACCACTGTCTGGACCACATAGACACACTGGTTCCAACAGCCATCCTCTCAGACCCTCAGTCCTTCTCCCAGAGCTGCCTGTCACATCCCATTCCCACAGCCATTCCCCTCACTCCAGCCAAGGGTCCTTGCAGGTCTGAAATGGCCCATCACCTCTCAGGGGCCCAGGGTCCTGCACATGTGCCTCTCTGCCTGGCAGCTCCCTGTCCTGACACCTGAGTTCTCCTATCATTCTTTCAGACTCAGCCATTGCCACCTCCTCCAAGAAGCCCTCAGGGCCTCCACAGTGAGCCAGGTCCTCCCCTGGGCTGTCACAGCCCCCACATGCCTCCTTGTTGAATGATGCCTCTTGGGCTTTGAGACCAAACAGGTGGAAGAGTTGGCTTTGAGCTAGACCTCAGAGCACCCCACAGAGAGCCACTGCCTCTGGCACCATCGGGAGCCACCACTGGACATGAGTCTGATACACTGTCCCAGGAGGCGCTGGAAGTGGTCACCCACAGAAATACAGACACCGGGGGGCTTGCCACAAGAAATGCCAAAATCAGCAAAATGCACACACCTAATTAGTAGAACCTAATTTGTATTCCCACCTCTACATCCATCTGCCAGTGTGAGTTGTTGCTGTGATGCTGGAATCTCTGCCACCGGTATTTCAAATCCACCAGTACTTCAAATCCCAGCAGGGCCACCCATGAGGGACAGATTTCAGTGGGAGACTAAGACAGACTAGGACGAAAGGTCTGGCCATCTGCTTCTGAAAGTCAGACTATAAAACCCTATGGATTACAACAGATACAGTGCTGGAAGATGAGCCCCTAGGTTGGAGCCAAACCGTTATGCTATCATGTTGATTCTGACTCATAGTAACCCTATAGGACAGAGTAGAGCTGCCCCATAGGGTTTCTGAGGAGTTGATGGTGGATTTGAATTGATGACTTTTTGGTTAGCAGCTGAGCTCTTAACCATTAAGCCACCAGGGTTGGAAGGCATTCAAAATACAGTAGGCGCAACAATGGACTTAAGCAGACCAAGGATCGTGAAGATGATGCAGGACTGGGCAATGTTTTGTCTGCTGTACTTAGGGTCACCATGAGTTGGAGCTGGCTGTACAGCAACTAACAACAGTCTGCATCCAGTCCTTCAGGGGAGTTTGAGAACCCAAGTCTCCAGCTTCTGTTCTCGAAGTACAGTCACATGCCTGAGGGGGGTGGGATGGTTCCCAAATGTCAACTGCCCACCCCAGCACAGGATGGTCACCCTCGCAGTGGGGCACTCTGATGTAGGCCCTCTCATACCCAGCATCCCTGAGCCAGCATATGGGAGAACAGGACCAGCCAGCACAGGTCCTGGACTGATGGATAATTCACTGGTAAAGAGTGAAGAAGAAGTCCCTGAGTAGTGCAAATGGTTAAGAGCTTGACTATTAGCTAAAAGGTTGGTGGTTTGAAGCCACTCAGAGGTGCCTGAAAAGAAAGACCGGGTGAACTGATTCCAAAAACTTAGCCACAGCACACCCTATGGAGTACAGTTGTGCTGTGCCCACGTGGGGTTACTAGGAATGGGGGTCGACTCAGCGGCAACTAAAAACAAAGAGGGAGGATATTCGAGTGGATATGGGGCAGTACACTCCAGGGCAGTGAGCTCCAACCCACATGCCCAATCAGTCCACTCTGCCTCTCGGCCCGACAAGTGCACTCTCCCCCATGGGCTCCAAACAGTGAGCTCTGTCCCACAACTCCGACTACCATGCTTTGTCCATGGGCCCCGACTGCTGAACTCCACTCCAGGGGCCCCGACCACTGTGATCTGTCCCACAACCCCGACCACTATGCTCCACCTCATGGGTCCTGACCACTGCACTCTGCCTCTCAGCCCACCAAGCAGTCACGATCTCCATGAATTTCAGAAGCAACTCCTTGTTGTGCTGCCAGAGCGTGTACAGAGCCTCCTTGGGCAGGAACTCACAATGCAGCCCAGCTTCACAGTGATCTCGAAGCTGTTGGTATGCAGGTAGTTGAAGTTCGACCTGACTGCAGGTGGGGGCTAGGGTCAGGGGGCATGAGCTGGGGGGCCTCTCTCAGCACTCATGTCCTATGCTGAGTGACTGAGCCACCCCAGGAGGTGGGCATCGTTATTATTATCCCCACTTTACAGACATAAAGACTGAAGCACCGGGAGCTGAAGACTCTAACCCAAGCTCACAAAGACAGAAAGGGCAGACCTGGGTTGGGACACAGGTGGCCTGACGCCAACATCTGCCAATATAACACTGCTCACGTAGTGTCTCCTTAGTGAAGAATGAATCAATTTCTAGCAGACAAGCCTTAGCACGTGGCCTCCTAGCTACTCACCAGCCTCTGGCCTAGACAGCTGAGGAAGTCTTGTCTCCCAGTAGTAATAATCATAGAGTCCATTTATCTAGGTTCTTTCCCAACAGCTGCCCAAGGAGGAAGGTCTTATTACCTCCATCTTCCAGAAAATTCAAGGCCTGGACAACTGGCCAACTCAGCACCAGAGAAAGCATCTGGGCAAGCTGGGCCAAGCTGCCCAGCCCCCACCCAGTCCACTCTCCGCTCCATCCCTCCAGTTTATTGTACTGCCTTTAAATTTCCTTGTCCAGCAGGAGCCTTGGTGGCTCTCCAGGCTGATCTGGAGCCCACAGGCTGGAGGAGCAGTCCCTGCTGCCCCCTACACCCATGTCAGGAGCAGCAGGGAGCCTCCTCCACTGCCCCAAACTTGGGGGCTCCTCTGAGCCCCAGCACCCACTGCTATTAATGATTCTCATTCATGCTTTCCAGTGGGCTCCCTGTCCATCCACCCATATGTCCTGCCCACTGCCCTCCCATGCTCCCCCTGGGGTCCCTGAGGGCTGGAGCATGGGGGAAGGAGGGTGCTGGCTGTGTCTCCAACACTGGCCTCTCTCCATCTCACCCCACCTGGAAGGTCCTTTGCAGATCAGACCAAGGGGGCGGTAATTGAGCCTCGAGGCCTTGGGAGTGGGGGAATCATGTGCCGGGTTTTGGGGGACCCATCCCACCCCCAAAAGAGCGGCCCTCATGAAGTAGCAGAAGCAAGACTGCTGAGAAGGGGCTGAATGGGGCAAGAGCTCGGCCCCAGGGTGTCTGCTGCCTGCCCAGGAGAAGTGGGGCCCCAGTATGTCAGTGAGAACCAGCTCTACCCAAGCTGGGTGGGGTGGGGGGGCTCAAGACCAACATCACTCTGGTTGGGAGTGGGGATGGGGAGACTCGAGCCCAATGTCCTCATCTCCAAACAGGACAGACAATACCCAGGGAAGTGGTGCTGGCATAGTACAGACATGGGGGGACAGCCAGCCAGCACAAGGACATGGTGCCCAGCCTAGGGGTGCCTCCATGGCACTCTACATTCCCCTTGTGATATCTTAACCTATGGATACTGTGTGCAGCACATGAAACACAAGATGCCCAGGTAAATGTGACTTTCAGAGAAACAATGAATGTGTTTTTCGTATGACTATAGCCCGTGCAATGTGTGGGATATACTTACACAGGACTAAACTATTTCTATGCGTGTTTCTCCAATGGCCTCTGCCCATGTGCCCTGCCCATGGCCCCCCACAATCTCCCTGGGGTCCCTGAGGAGTGGGGTTTGGGGAAAGAGGGTGGTAGCTGTCTTTTCAACTATCTGAAATTCACCTTTAACTAGGGTCCTGTATTTTATCTGGCAACCCTACTGAACCCCCGGAGAGTAAAACAAATGATTACACGTGGAATCATGAAATGTGAGTATTTGTGAATATTAAATAAACTACAGAAACAGAAAGGAGCCTTGGCAGTGCAGTGGTTAAGCGCTCAGCTGCTAACCAAAAGACTGGCAGTTCAAACCCAGCCAGTGGCTCCACCAGAAAAAGGCCTGGTAATCTGCTTCCATAAAGATAACAGCCTAGGAAACCCTGCAGAGCAGTTCTACTGTGTCACGTGGGTTTCCATGTGTTGGAATCGACTCTACAGCAACAAACAACACAGAAATGGTGATTCAAGGGTCACAAGCCTAGCTCTTCCACAAGGTTTAGAAGTGCACTTTGTTTGCCAAGATCCTAACTAAAAACAAAGCTGGCCTGAACATAGATTTTCCAATCCCTGAATGGAAGCGCCCCCCCCCCCGGATGTGTGATTTTCTCTGTGGCTTTCTAACGTTCCTGGATGGTGCAAACGGTAACATGCTCAGCTGCTAATGGAGACATTGGAGGTTCAAGTCCACCCAGAGGCTCCTCGGAAGAAAGGCCTGGTGACCTATTTCTGAAAAATCAGCCATCGAAAACTCTTATGGATCGAAGTTCTGCTCTGACACACATAAGCTCACCATGAGTCAGGGCTGACTTGACAGCAACTGGTTTAATGCTCCAGAAGCACGCATGGGTGCCTGTAAAATGCACAGGAGGCGATGCTGCTGCCCCCTTCTCTGCCCCTCCCCCATCACAGGTGCCTCCCTCCCGTCCCACCAGCTGGGCTGGAGGACCTCTGCTGAAGCTGTACCAGTCAGCCACATTGATGATGCTTTCCCTCTTGAGGAAGTTCCCCCCACACCTGTCCCCTTGCTGGTCCATCACCATGGGGTGCACACAGGTGTAGGCTCTGGCCAGCAGCTTAAATATCCGGAAAAGAGACAGTGAGAGAGATTCCCATGAGGCCAAGACCAGAAGGTGGGCACTCTAAGGGTAGGGGGCCAGGAAGGACCTCCTGGTGGAGGGGCCCCAGAGCAAACTCCTGCATCTTGAGCAGCTGGGAAAAACAGTGTCCAAGTGGGGCAGCACCTGCAAAGGCTCTGCCTGAGGTGGGGCTTGCAGGCAGGGCGGCTCAGCTGGATCTCAGGGCAGGAGGAGCATGTGGGGGCCATCACAGGTCCAAACACCTGGAGAAGGAGTGGAGGCTTTGTCGTGGGGGCAGACACACTGACTTGATGTCCACAGGACATGCCAGAGTCAGCATCATTTGTATGACACCCTCGTGCAGCGGAGCAGAGCTCAGGCCTGGCGAGAGGCAGGAAGCCTGGGGGGTGGGAGTGCTGGAGGAACTGAGGTGGGGCAACCTCACTGCCAGGCCCCGTCTCGCAGGCAGACTGCATGGAGGAGTAATCTTCACTCATCATCCCAGGGGTTACCTGGCTGGGTGCCCTCCACTGGCTCCAAGCCCCCGTTGACCCCCACCAACTAGCCTGGCCCCATTACCCACCAACTGCTTCCCTGGTTCGTGGAGGAAATGCACCCTCAGGTGGGTCCTCTGGGTAGGGACATGTCTGGGTGTGTGGGTGGGATTCCTGGTTGGTCCCCCAGCCAATAGCTTCCCTCTGTCAACCCCTCCCACGTAGTGGGGCCCAGGGGGGCTAGAGTTAGGTCTCAACCATCTATATGCCCAGGGCTGGGCATGGGGTCTGACCCAGGGTGAAAGGTCCTCACTCTGGGCCAGATGGACAAATGGACCCTCTGTATTACAGATGGAATATGTAACCCCCCCCCCAAAAAAATGTTGAGGTCCTGAACCCGTAATTGTGAATGTGACACTGTCTGGAAATAGGGTCTTGGCAGATGTTATCAGTTAGGTTCACATGAGGTCACACTGAAGCAGGGTGGGTCCTAATCCTATGTGACTGTGTCCTTATAAAGCTGAGAAGAGGCACAGAGACAGAACACAGAGGAAGGATCCATGTGACACTGCAGCTGCAGCCCAGGAACACTGGAGCCACCAGAAGCTGGGAGAGAGCTTCAGAAGGAGCCAGCATGGATCCCCAGCCTCCTGGGCTATAAGACCATACTTTTTTGTTTTTATAAGACGGGGGTCACTCCAGGATGATCGCACAATCCTACACTGGGCCCCTCAGGGCCCTCAGAGAAGTCTGCACCTGGAAAGCGGAACACTCAGTAAGAGAAGGGGAGGTTGGGAGGGCAGACTCCGGAACAGGAGCGGCTCCACACCAGAGCAGGGGTCTACCCCAGTGAGGATTGCAGAAACTCAGAGCCCAGGCCCCGGGACCTGGGATTCAGGGCCAGGTGGAGATGAGTCTCTTTCTCAGGGGTGGCTCAGTCCCACAGACACAGACCCAGCATCAACAGTTACCACCATGTGTGTCCCCCAGTTGCTGAGGTGGATGGACCAGAAGCCCTTCCTGCTGCTGCCCACCCCCACCCCCCGCCCCACATAAGCATCAGCCGACCAGGGAGCATTCATTTTGTCCACAGGTGTTGAGCCTCAAAGTTTCTCCATCTGGAGTGAATTATGGTAAAGAAAGGAAACCTCCTTCTGCAGACACGGGAAAAATTATTTCTCTACCGCTCTGCCCACACATCCAGACTGTCTGAGACTCCTCCACCCCTCTGCAAAATGGGGTGTAGGCTTGGGGAGGGGGACTGGATCGGACCAGCACCTGAGTATTCTTCGTTCCCTCTAACCTGACCCTGGCCCCCAGTCTCTCCTTCCCATCCCAGGGCCTCTCCTCCTGTCCCAGGTCAGTCCCTTTGGCTAAGGCAGGGAAGGCGGCAGTTGACCTACCTGGTCTGTGGGAGTCAGAGACAGTCAACATCAGTCCCTAAACCGTGGGGTGCATGAGCTGTGGGCCTGGCAGGGCAGAACTGGATGGAAGGGAGGGGCATGGGACGAGGGAGGGACAGCAGAGAGGGAAACACTTAGATACCACAGCTGAATAAACCAGGTGGACTACGGGTGGGTGGGAGGAGCAGGAGCCGAAGCTGAGCCAGGTGGGGGTGGGAGGGTGGGGGTGACTCCAGGACACAGGCCCAAGGCTGCATGGCTGTGAGTGAATGAATGAGGACCCAACAAGTCTATGGGAACCCCACAGAAACCCTTGAGCTGACCACATCAGGGCCTACAGGCAGGGCTGGGTGGGTGGGTTTGGCAGGAAGGATGGAGCCTGAGCTGGCTCTGCAGTGAGATTTTGGCAGAGGAGCAGGTGGAGAGTAGCCAGCAGGGGGCCTTATTCTGGGGCTCCATGGAAACCTGCAGGAGGGTAGCCTCAGGACCTGCCAGCACCTCCCGGCACCACCATCTTCTCCTCTTGGGACTCTGGTTTCTACAGAGGCCGCAGTGGCTAGGGGCTGAATGCTTATCGACCAGTGATTGATGGCTAGTGGGGAAGCTGGCAACCCTGGTGGGACTTGGTGAGGCAAACACCCTCTGCCAAGGACACCTTAGCATATGGGTCTGGGCCCAAAGTGGAGCGTCTCTGGCTGCCTACACTGGCTGGGTGCCATCAAGGCACAGAGACTGAGGCCAAGCCAAGTGGACACCACTGGCTACCTGGGCAGAAGACACTTCTTGAGCTCTGAGCACAGAACCTGGCACACCTGAGGCCCTCGATACATGTTGGGTGCAGGAGAGAATGCCAGGGTGAATGAGTAAGTGAGGGAATGACAGGGTGAATGAATGAGTTATTGACTGAATAAATGAGTGAGAGAATAAGTAAGAGTATGAGTGAGTGAATAAGTGAGTGAATAAATGAAGGAATGAGATGACGAATGAATGAAATACTGAGTGGCTGGATGGATGAGTGAAAGAATAAATGAATGAGTAAATGAGTGACTGAGTGAATGAATGAATGAGTAAATGAATGCATGAATGAATTAATTAATGAGCTAGTGAATTAGTGAGTGAATGAATGAATGAGTGAATAAGTGAGTAAATGGATGACTGAGGTAGTGAATGAGTGATTGAGCAAGTGAGTAAAGGGATGAATGAGTGACTGAGTAAATGAAAGAACAAATGGATGAATGAGTGAGTGAATAAGTAACTAAGTAAATGAATGAGAGAATGAGTAAGTGACTGAATGAGTGCATGCATGAGTGAGTGAATGAACGAGCGAGCATGTGCGCAAGTAAATGAATCAGTTAGTGAATGAATGAATGAGCAAGTAAGTGAGTGAATGGGTGAGCAAGCAAGTGAGCCAGAGCAGGAACAACAAGCAGGGGACAGAAGTGTGACAGCTCCACTGGGCTCTCTGATGAGCAGTTGCCTGTGCCCACCCTATACACCCCCCCAGCTGCCCCTCCCTCCCTTCAGGGGTCTCTGCACACAGGACATGGGTGTCTGCTGTGCCCTCCACCCCCTGCCCAAGACCTCTCCCTCCTTGGGTTCCACTTGAACCAAGGCTTGCAGGTGATGTCTGCACGGGCTAGGTGGCCTCGTAAGAAGTTTGGGGTTCAACCCTGTATGCACCCTGCACATCCAGCCACACAGCCTCATCCTCCCTGGCCTGTGTCTGGCCGTCTCCTCCCTAACTGAGGACCCTCAGAGTCAGGGCCCAGTCCTGTCCACCACAAGGGCCCTGGGACTGGCTGTAAACAGGAATGGGTGGGGTAAGGCAGGCTGAGTCCAGCACTCAGCAGTGGCACCCAGTCATGCCATCTGATCAGGTGAACAACCAGGTCCACCAGCCAGGGAGGGTGTCCGAGCAGGGTGGGCCAGTTCTGGCTCTCAGTGCCCATGTCCAGCCATATCCAGTGGGTGACTAGGTCAAGACCACAGCTCCTTGGTGTTCAGGGGACCAGGTGAAGGCTGGGCTGGCCTCAGGGCAGATACCTAGGACCATGTGCCCAACAGGAGCCATCCAGGTCATGCTGCCTCCCCCCACCCTTCCCAGAGGACCAGCCTGTGAAAAGTCCAGGATCCAGGCTCTGAGGGACCTGTCAGGTGGCCCCAGGTTTGTGTGATGTTTCAGGAGGGTGCTATTCTTATATCCAACTGGTCTAACTGCTGGGTACAGTGAGGGCGGCCTGGAGCAGAAAGGCCTGGCCTGAGGCTGCATAAAGTGGGAGGCCAGAACCCCTGCTCCTGTCCACTGCTTCCCTGCTCCGGGAGTCTACTCCAACAAGCGCTCGGGGCCGAGGGAGCCAGGGGGCTCATGGACGCCGCAGCACTGCCCCCTGCCGGCGACGACCGGAATGCACCCTTCCCACCATAGAACCCCAGAGCCCCTGCCAGTGGTGGGCACTGAGAGGGCCACTCACTGGAGGCAGAGGGGACCCGGTCAGCGACACGGATGGGACGTGGACTGCAACAAACGTCGGTGGGCTCAGAGCAGAGAGAGGCTGCCTCCCCCCGGGCCAGAAGGCTTCCTGGAGGAAGCGGCCCTGCGGCTCTGCCGGCCACGGGCAGAAGGTTCGAACAGGAGCTGCACCTGCAGTCAGCCGGAGGGCTCCACCGACACTGCCTCCCCCTCCGTGTCCGGAGGCCCACCCTCTCACCTTCTCATCAGGCGTGGGCGAGGAACTTTCTCCTCCTGGGGGTGCTGGGAGAAGTTGAAGAGGTAGGAGACCACTAGGTCGCCTCCGTGTAGACTGGCTGGGAGCATGAACGGGATGGTTCTCATCCACTTTGGCCACCTGGCTGGAGAGAGGGGTCAGTCCTCAGCCCCGGCACGGCCCTGCTGAACCCCTGGCTGTGCCCGTGGGCTCCCGCAGCCTCCTCCAAGCCCTACCCAACCTGCCAGCATCAACAGTCCTGCCTGGAGCTCTCTTCCCACCCTGTGGGGAAGTCACCCCCTCCAGGCACCCTTCTAGGCCTCCAGCCAGCTCTAGCTGCCCTCTGCCATGACCCTGAGCAGATAGCATTAGCAGCACGTGTATCTGCCCAGTGAACTCCTCAGAAGAAAGACCACCTGGCTGCTCACTGCTGCTTGTGTCTGGCACACAGTAAGTGCTCAACACTTGCTTGGGGATGAAGGAAACATACTGTTAAAGGTCTCCCCAAAAAGCAATGTGGGGACAGAACTCAGTGACCTAGACATGATCCACAGACCATGCAATAGCCCAGGGAGGGCACCCATTTTACGAACAGGACCCCTGTTTCGCAGATGGGACCCTGAGGCATGGGACTCTGGAGAAGGTCAACACGCTAGGATGCTGTCAAGTGTGGCCTCTGTCAGGGGTAGGGAGGCCAGCGGGACAGGGCAGAAGTACGGCTCCTGCCTTATCCCATCATTACTGATGGGGGACAGGCATGTGGTCACTGCATGTACCATGGACCCCCTCCAGCTGGTAGTACTTGGACATCAGGTCAGAGAAATTGCAGTTCAGGTCCAGGTTCTGTGCATTCTGCCTCCCGCTATCCACCCATTGTAGGCAGCACCCTGAAAACCCACAGCACCATCAACTCAGGGTCAGTATACCCCACTCTGACCCCTCCACAGGGAGGCTGCAGGGCTGGGCTGAGTCAGAGCTGGGGCCTACGCTTCTCTCTGGCTTGCTGGGATGAACTTGAATGGAAGAGGGAGGCACCACATGTCCTGGACCCCACCCCCATGACTCTAGAGCCCGTACCTCCACTTCCTTGCTGATCCTGTGACACACCACCTCCTTCTCCTGCTCCAGACCTTGCACTGGCTGTTCCCTTCACCTGGAGTCCCCCCACCCCTTACTTCCAGACTCTCCTGAAGACAGCTTCCCTGGTCCCCCATCTAACACACATGCCCTTGAATGCTCTCGCGACTCCCTGTTTCATCCTACTTTTTCTCTATGCATGAGTGACCTTTGATTACACCATAGAATTACTCAATGTCTTGTCTACCCCCACTCCCCAGAGCCAGAGCCTTGCTGAGCCTGATGCCTGCTGAATTCTCCACACCTGGAACAGTGTGGGCACATAGGCTCATAACCCCTCTTAGTAAGTGAACAATGAGGGCACAATGAAGGCAACAGCCGTGGGGTCCAGGCAGTGGGCACGCTCACCTCAGCGGCTGTCACCTCATAGCCATCAGGGTTCATGGAGGGCAGCAAGTGGGTGCAGGTGGTATAGATAAGGTGCTAGATTCGGGGGTTGCCCAGCAGGAACCCAAAGCACAGGTACTGGGCCAGGTAGATAAGCATCTCCCAGCTGGCCACCTCATTGACATGGATGTTACCAATGAGTTTCACCTCGGGTTCCACTGGGGAGAGACACAGGACATGGGTGTGGTCAGCTGACAATATAGAAATCCCTGGAGCCTGAAGGGCCCCAGTAGCAGGGGTAGAACTGATGCTGGGACTGATTCATCACTGTGTGGGTTCAAACATCTCTGGATAATGAGGTCTCCTCAGTCATCACTTTGGTTGAACTCACTTCTTCTGTTTAACCATGATTATTAGCATGACCAGTCAAGCATATTAGTTAACAGTAATATAAGGCATAGTCAATGCATGTGAATTTCAACAGCCAGTCTTCATCTCTGTGTAACAAGTTAGGGTGCACATAGAAGCTTGGGTAGGAAAGCAGCTGACACTTCAATGGTTGGATGGGTGGATGGATGGATGATGAATGGACATACAGGTGGATGAGTGAATGTATAGCTGGATTGATATATAGGTGGGTAGGTGGGTGGATGGATGATGAATCAGGTGGATGAGTGAATATATGGATGGAAGGACATATAGGTGGATAGGTAGATGGACGGATGGACGGACACATGGATGGATGGACAGATGGATGGATGGATGGGCGGACGGACAGACGGTTGGTTGGATGGATGGATGGATGGATGGATGGGTGATGGATGGGTAGATTGATGGATGGATGGGTGGGTGGATGGGGGATGGATGGGCAGATGATGGGTGGGTAGATGGACCGATGAGTGGATGATGGATGGTGGATGGACAGATGAGTGATGGTTGAGTGGGGGTGTGGATAGATGGGTGGTGAATGGATGGATGTGAGAGTGGATAGATGAATGGATGGATGATGAATAGATAGATGAAAAAATGATGGATAGATGGATGGGTGGAGGAGGAGAGGACCTGGAGCCTGACAGCCTCACTAGCCATGTGGCCTTGGGCAAGCCACTGCTTCTCTCTGAGCTTCACATTTCTGGAGGCTCATCTGCACCCCAGACTGTGCATGCTGGGTAGCCTGCATCTGTGAGAGTGAAGGACACGTGGGTCCCAAAGCTGTCTTAACCAGAAAGAGGTGTATGTTTGTACAACTCGTAAGGATCAAGGGTTGATTAGAGACTGTTTCCAGTTCAATCTCATTGGGCTAAAAAGGTCATGGAGAGCTGGGGGCCAAGGCTGAAGAATGACTCCCTGGAAGCTCTCAGTGCCTGAGGGGCTACATCCTAGTCCCTGCCTCCAGGGAAGGCTGAGAGTTTGCTAGAATGTCCCAGGTTTTCCAGCCAGACCTGATGCCCCAGCCCAGCTTCTAAGGCCTGGTGCTGTCTGCCCAGCCCATAGCCTTTTTCTCTGCTGCCCCAAAACATTTGTTGAATCATTTTTTTGGCAAAGCAGTACAGACAGGAGTGGCTCGTTCACAACCTAGCAGACAGCAGCTGCAATAAAGCAGAATTGCATCACCGGTTGTGCAGGGAGGCACTCTGGAGGGACACTGAAGTCCAGCATTAACGAGATGCCCACTCCCATTTCAAAGCAGGACACCCAAACCCAGTATGCTTCTGGCTTACGTGCCTCACTCGTGTACCTCACTCACTGAGCATCTCGGAAAATCACACATAAAGTGACCAGGACCCAAAGCCACATGTACCTGTCTGGGGTCCAGGTATACATGGGCAAGGTTGGAAAAACAGTAAATGCCCACCAGGCTCGGTGAAGTCTCCACCATCAATTCCCAAGGGCTGTGTCCCTGAAGTCTAGGTACATGCTTTCCAGAGCTCCCTCCCTGGCTTGTACCCCTGGACTTCCCAGACCACGTCCTTCCCCCTCCCTCCAGGCTCCCTCAGGACTCCCCAGCAACTCAGCTATCTCCCTATGTGCCAAGATACTCATTGATCTTGCATTCCCCTCAATCCCTGCTAGATCAGTGTTCTAATTATTATAAAATAATCTTGTCTCTCCTTCCGTTTACAAGTACAGTGGGTATTCTGGAAACTCTCCTTTTTGCATATCCAGTGGTTTATGTGGCCAGGGCAATGTGTTCACGAAGTCCTCACTTGCACCCCATCCCCACGCAGCAGGACTTTGATTAGCGCCCAACCTGGCTTGTAGGGTCACACACTTAGAGCCCACTCCCAGAAGGGGGCCCACCCTGCCTTTTACGTGGGTGCCTGACAGTGACCCAGGCTTACTCAGCTCATGCTGGCCAGGGCAGCCTGGGAACTCGATGACCAGCAGCTCCTTGCCATCAAAGCTGCACCTGATGCTGTAGGTCTTGGTTATGTCAGCACAACAGGTGGCTATCCTGCTCAGCACATGCACCATGTGGGCATAAGAGTGATGGTCAAAGTGGATAAAGGTTGAGGGCAGGTCCAACGGTTTGGCATCCCCTGCCTCCAGGCCTCCTGGGGAAGACGTAGTATCAGGGTCAGTCCACTCCGTACCTGACATCTCCCTGGGCCCACACCCCTAGCCCTACCACTCTGTGACCACCTGAGGGCCGGGATCCTTGGGCTCCATTTGGAATGCTCTCCACCAATCTACATTTTGTTTTTCACTAAAAATTTCTCTTATAATACCTATAACAATATCAAGAACTAATAAAACCATGTAACAAAAGTAAGTGCCTAATGTTATCGACAAAAAAAGCAATACGTATGTGTTAAATTTGGAAAAATTTAAAAATATAGGTTAACAGTCAACTATAAAGGAATAAACATATCTACAGAAGCCTCAACCCAAAGAAAACCACTGTCTGGTGTCTGTTGCCTGCTGTTTTTTTTTTTTCTGACAGTTAATATTTAGCCATTATTGATAAGGTTTTTAGCAGCCAACTTTCTAGAAGTAGATCACCAGGTTCTTCCTGGTCTGTCTTATCCTAGAAGCTTCACTGAAACCTGTCCACCACGGGCGACCCTGTTGGTATTTGAGATACCAGTGGCATAGTTTCCGGCATCGCAACAACACTTAAACCATCAGAGTATGATGAACTGACCGTGAAACTGGCCAGGGAAAACTTTATGAATAGCAGTGGAACACCGCCTGATACAGTGCCAGAAGATGAGTCTGTCAGGTTGGAAAGCACTCAGAATAAGACTTGGGAAGAGCTGCCTCCTCAAAGTAGAGTTGATCTTAATGACGTGGATGGGGTCAAGTTTTTGGTACCTTCACTTGCTGATGTGGCATGACTGAAAATGAGAAGAAACAGCTGCAAACATCCATTAATAATGGGAGCATAGAATGTACCAAGTATGAATCTAGGAAAATTAGAAATAGTCAAAAATGAAATGGAACACATAAACATTAATATCCTAGGCATTACTGAGCTGAAATGGACTGGTATTGGCCATTTTGAATTGAGCAATCATATGGTCTGCTATGTCAGCAGTGACAACTTGAAGAAGAATGGTGTTGCAACCATCACCAAAAAGAACATTTCAAGATCTATCCTGAAGTATAACGCTGTCAGTAATAGGATAATATTCATACTCCTACAAGGAAGACCAGTTAATACAACTATTATCCAAATTTTGGACCAACTGCTAAGGCCGAAGATGAAGAAACTGAAGATTTTTACCAACTTCTGCAATCTGAAATTGGTCAAACATCCAATCAAGATGCATAGATAATTATTGGTGATTGGAATGCAAAGGTTGGAAAAAATGAAGGATCAGTAGTGGGAAAATATGGCCTTAGTGATAGAAATGACACTGCAGATCGCATGATAGAATTTTGCAAGACCAATGATTCATCTACTGCAAATAACTTTTCTCAACAACATAAATGGTGACTATACATGTGGATTTCACTGTATGAAACACACAGGAATCAAATCAACTACATCTATGGAAAGACATGATGCGGAATCTCAATATCATCAGTCAGAAAAAGATCAGGGGCCAATTGTGGGACAGACCATCAATTGCTCATAAGCAAGTTCAAGCTGAAGCTGAAGAAAATTAAAACAAGTCCACAAGAGCCAAAATATTGCCTTGAATATATCCCACTTGAATTTAGAGACCGTTTCAAGAATAGATTTCACTCACTGAACAGTCATGACCAAGACCAGATAAGTTGTGAGATGACATCAAGGGCATCATATATGAAGACAGCAATAGGTCCTTTAAAAGACAGGAAAGAAAGAAAAGACAAAAATGAATGTCAGAAGAGACTCTGAAACTTGCTGTAGAACACACAGTAGCTAAAATAAAAGGAAGAAATGATGAAGTAAAAGAGTTGAACAGAAGATTTTAAAAGGCAGCTTGAGAAGAAAAAGTAAATTGTTATAATGACGTGCACAAATACCTGGAGATTGAAAACCAAAAGGGAAGAACATGCTTGGCTTTTCTCAAGCTGAAAGACCTGAAGAAAAAATTCAAGCCTCATGTTGCAATATTTCCCACTTTGATGAGTGGCATCTGGAGTCTTAAACGCTAGCAAGCAGCCATCTAAGTTGCATCGATTGATCTCAACCCACCCGGAGCAAAGAAGAATGAAGAACAACAAAGATATAAGTAAAGATAAGCCCAGGAGACAGAATTGGCCACACAAACCACAGACTGCATCAGCCTGAGACCGGAAGAACTAGATGGTGCCTGGCTACCACCAATGACTGCCTTGACAGAGAACACAACAGAGAATCCCTGATGGAGCAGGAGAAAAGTGGGATGCAGACCTCAAGTTCTCACAGAAAGACCAGACTTAAGGGTCTGAGACTAGACGGTCCCTGGAGGTCATCATTTCTGGGCCTTCTGTTAGCCCAAGATTAGAACCATTTCCAAAGCCAACTCTTCAGACAGGGGCTGGACTGGACTACAAGGCAGAAAATGATACTGGCAAAGAGTGAGCTTCTTGGCTCAAGTAGGCACATGAGATTATGTAGGCAGCTCCTGTCTGGAAGGGAGATGAGAAGGAAGAAGGGGACAGAAGCTGACTGAATGGACATGGAATACAGGGTGGAGAGAAGGACTGTGCTGTCTCATTAGTGGGAGAACAGCTAGGAGTACATAGCAAGGTGTGTATAAGTTTTTGTATGAGAGTCTGACTTGATTTGTAAACTTTCACTTAAAGCACAATAATTTTTTTAAAAAAGATGCTTCTGCGTACAGAGTCACTGTACCAAAAAGAATTGGTTGGTGTTCAAACATTTCAGGGGGCAGCATATGATCAAGAACCATTGGTTACAAAGGAAGAAGTCCAAGCCACATTGGAAGCATTGGTGAAAAACAAGTTTCCAGGAATTGACAGAATACCAGCTGAGATGTTTCAACAAATGGATGCAATGCAAGAAGCAATGCAAGAAGTGCTCACTCAACTACACCAAGAAATGTGGAAGACTGCTTCCTGGCCAGTCAACAGGAAGAGATCCATATCTGTGCCCACTCCAAAGAAAGGTGATCCAAGAGAATGTGGAAATTATCAAACAGTATCATTAACAGCACCCATAAATAAAATTTCACTGAAGATAATTCAAAAATGGTTGCAGCAGTACATCAACAGGGAACTGCCAGAACTTAAAGCCAGATTCAAAACAGGATGTGGAGGAAGAGATACCATTCCTGATGTGAGATGGATCTTGGGTGAAAGCACAGGTTACCAGAAAGATGTTTCCCTGTGTTTTATTGACTACAAAAAGGCATTTGACTGTGTGAATCATAACAAATTATGCAAAATTACAAGGAATGGGAATCCCCAAAACACTTAATTGTGCTCATGAGGAAACTGAACACAGATTAAGAGACAATCATTTCTAACAGAACAAGGTGATACTCTGTGGTGTAAAGTTGGGGAAGATGTGCATCAGAGTTGTACTCTTTGAACATACCTATGCAATCTGTATGCTGAGCAAATAATCCGAGAAGCTGAACTACATGAAGAACACAGCATCAGGATGGGAGAAAGACTCACTAACACCCTGTGATACGCAGATGACACAACTTTGCTTGCTGAAAGTGAACAGGACTTGAACCACTTACTGATGAAGATCAAAGACCACAGCCTTCAGTATGGATTACACCTCTACCTAAAGAAAACAAAAATCCTCATAACTGGACCAATAAGCAACATCATGATAAATGAAGAAAAGATTGAAGTTATCAAGGATTTCATTTTACTTGGGTCCACAATCAACACCCATGGAAGCAGCAGTCAAGAAATCAAAAGATGAATTGCATTGGGCAAATCTGCTGCAAAAGACCTCTCAGAGTGTTAAAAAGCAAAGATGTCCTCTTGAGGACTAAGGTGTGCCTGCCCAAGCCATTGTATTTTCAACCATCTCATACACATGTGAAAGCTGGACAATGAATAAGGAAGATGAAGAAGAATTGATGCCTTTGAATTACGGAGTTGGTGAAGAATACCGAATATACGGTGGGCTGCCAGAAGAACAAACAAATCTGTCTTGGAAGAAGTACAGCCAGAATTCTCCTTAGAAGCAAGGATGGCAAGACTTCATCTCATGTACTTGGGACAGGTTATCTGGAGAGACCAGTCCCTGGAGGAGGACGTCATGCTTGGTAAAGTAGAGGGTCAGTGAAAAAGAGGAAGACCCTCAAGGAGATGGGTTGACATGGTGTCTGCAAGAAGTGGCTCAAGTATAGCAACATTTGTGAGGATGGTGCAGGACCAGGCAATGTTTTGTTCTGCTGTATATAAACAGGGTCGCTATGAGTTGGAGCTGATTCTAGGGTGCCTAACAACAATATTTAGCTGTCATCATATTGCTGATGCAGTTTCATATTCTGCTTTGTTTACTTAGCATTGTGGTGTAAACAGTTTTAACACCATTAGGAATTAGCCAAAAACTTGTTTGAAAGGCAACCTCCTTCTACCACTCCACTGCTATGATCACTTTCACATGTTTGCTATTATTAGTAGTTCAACAGTGAGGCTGCCTGTACCAGGGAGGAAGGGAAGATATTAGGGTGGGAAGGAAAGAGAGGAAGGCAGGGAGGGAGGGAGGAAGGGAGGGAGGGAGGGAGGGAGGGAGGGAGGGAGGGAGGGAGGGAGGGAGGGAGGGAGGGAGGGAGGGAGGGAGGGAGGGAGGGAGGGAGGGAAGGAGGGAGGGAGGGAGGAAGGAAAGAAGGAAGGAAGGAAGGGAGGGAGGAAGGAAGGAAGGGAGGGAGGGAGGGAGGAAGGAAAGAAGGAAGGAAGGAAGGGAAAGGTACATGGAAGGAGGGGAATGAGAGAGAGAAAGAGAGAGGGAGACAGAAGGAGAGAGGATGGAGGGAAGGAGAAAGGAAGGAGGGAAGTATTTTTCCCATACTTTGAATAACTTCCTTAGGAGAAACCCCTAGGTGTCTGGGTCTTGGGGGCAGAGGAGCTAAGCACCTCATCAGCTGGCCAGCTCTCGCATCCCCTCACTGAAGCACTGGCTCTGAGGACACCAAGTTACTCAATCCGGGGATCTTGATTAGTCTGGCCCTCAGAAAACGGTGAAAGGCATGGTCTCTGCAGCCTGGCCCTGGGCAACCTGAGGGTTAAGGCTTCCATTGGAGTGGCTCACTGGACCTGTGGTTAAGTTTCAGCTCAAAATGGCTTTTGAGGGGAAGCAAAGCAGCTGGAACCAGCAATTTGGTGGTGGAGGTACCCAGAATAATCTGCCGCAAGCCAAATCCCTGGGCTCTCCCAGGGAATGTGGGCTTGCCCCAGAGATGTCTGGGTTTCTTTCTGCCCTCCCGATCCTCACCAGGCTACAACTACCCACATTTTCTGCTTCTGCAGGAAGTGAAACCCTTTACACACTGTTGGTCCAGTCTGCTGCTAAGTGCTCCATTGAGCCAGCACATTTACACAGCCAGCAGAGTCGAAGGAATCTCCCCTCTCCGAGGAGGAGCATGAGGTTCTGAGAAGCCCCAGGATTAGCCTTGAGCTGCACACAGGGGAGCAGAACTGAAGCTGTCTGGAGCCCAGCCCAGGCTTGTCCCCAGGTGCATGTCTATCCACCTCTCATGTTGCCACATCCAAGCACAAAGCCAGGGACACAGTACACACTCAAGTCAATCAACCTATCAGTGAACAAGTGATTAGCCTGGTTCGAACTCTGCCTGGCAGGAGAGACTGAGGACATCCCTGCCATCTGCCTTCCCAAGCCTCCACTTTCCCATCCATACAATGGGGACAGGACTAAGAACTAGCCTCAGAGCTGTCGTGAGGCCTAAATGGGGTAGTGTGCATGGCAGGGGGCATCAACCACATGGACCTGACTGTTAGCATTGTGCTGTGTTGATGAGGACCAGGAGCAAATGCCTTTCTATACCCTATAGCAGGCACACACTGGCCATATGTGGCTATTGAGATTCAGGTTTCAATAAACTCAAATAACACTAAAAATTCAGACCCTCAGCCACACAAGTCACACCTCACATGAGACCTCCAGTGGTCTCTGATGGGCAGGCCTGCTGTGAACTAAGCTGTATCTCAGGAGGATCGAGGCCTGAGGCCCCTTTGTGCCTGATCTGCCCCATAAAGCACAGCTGGGTGGGCAGTGGACAGCTATCTCCCATGCATTTGGCTGTGTTACATCCAGCCCCCAAGCAGGGCTTGCTTTCCCCCAGCATCATCAAACATGGCCTGCAGACCCACCATCACATTTTCCGACGATAAGACCACCTCCCACACCACCCCAGCCGGAAGTCCAGATCCAGGCGAGACCCTGTGTGGGGTCTTTCTGGCCTCGCCAGGAATAATCACAAGGTTGTGCCCAGCAGGTCCTCCCCACCCAGACCTGGTGTGAAGCCAGTGCCCCATGATCTCTAGAGGGAGTCAGCCCCTGGCCCCACCAGGCAGCCATACCCACAGGGTGTCCACATCCCCAGCCCAGGCAAATTTGGGGCCTCAGCTGAGGCACTTTCCCACCTTGACTCAGTACCTGTCCACTTGTAGGTCTTCCTCCAGCTGCTGGGTCTACAAAGAGCCAGGAACCTGGTCCTGGACTCCTTGGCAGTGAGATGTTCCCCTGCCTGGATTTGACCCTCACCAGGTGCCATTCTGTGGGTGGAAACACTATGCTGGGGAGTCAGCTCCCCTTTTAGCCTCTTACCTGCACCCCTGAGGAACCCTGGTCGTACAGTGGTTAAGTGCTTGGCTGCTTACTGAACGTTGGCACTTGGAACCCATCAGGTGCCCATGCGAGAAAGATGTGGCAGTCTGCCTCCAGGAAGATTTACAACCTGTAATCCCTGTGGGGCAGTTCTACTCTGTCCTATAAGGTCACTATGAGTCGGAAGTGACTCGAGGACAATGGGCTGCTGCTGCAGTAAGTAAATAATTCTTGATAAGTCCTTTTGTTTTGAGTCAGCATTCTAATTGGCCACCTAAGCCACTCCAATGGAAGCCTTAACCCTCAGGTTGCCCAGGGCCAGGCTGCAGAGACCATGCCTTTCACCGTTTTCTGAGGGCCAGACTAATCAAGATCCCCGGATTGAGTAACTTGGTGTCCTCAGAGCCAGTGCTTCAGTGAGGGGATGCGAGAGCTGGCCAGCTGATGAGGTGCTTAGCTCCTCTGCCCCCAAGACCCCCAATCTCCAGCGTGCCCACCAGCCTTGGCTTACCACAGAGCTTCTCCAGGTGTTCATAGCAGTCCTCCTCTTCACAAGCGAAGTAGTGTGTGCAGCCCAGGAAGTAAGGCCAGGCCACTTCGATGGCAACAAAGGCAGACTGGTAGGCCTCCTGAAGGCCCTCCCAGATGTGCTGGCAGGGCCTACGTGTCCAGCCACCCTCACACTGGGGAGCTAACATCATGCAGCCCAGCAGCTGCAGTCAGGGTTGCACTGGCCCTCCTGGAGGGGGTGAGGATCCTCAGCAGGATGTACTAGGGCCTGGCCTCCATCTTGTCCCAAGACCGGTGCTCCAACAGGGACAGGAATGCCATCTGGTTGTAGGTGGCATCACTGCATGTCCCGACTGGCAAGTCCACACAGGTGGCTGGAAGGAGGCAGGGTTGTCAGTCACTGCCTCACACGCTGACCCATGTGGTCCCCATCAGACAATCACCAGGGGCTTGTTCAGTCCAGCTGACCCTGCATAGCTGCAAGCAGGGTGTACTCACAGCCTGGCAGGGAAGGACCAAGACAAGGGCTACTTTGGAGGGAGCTGGGGTATGTGGGAGAGCCAGGGAGAGTGCCCACAGTTGGCTTGGTTTGACTCCTCGCTGGCAGGTAAGCTGAGGTAGGTCCCTCTCTGAGTCTCAGATTTCCCCATCTGCAAAATGGGAACACACAGCCAGCCTTGCCAATGGATACATCAAGGAAAGCACTAGGGGTTTGGTGTTTGAGTCTACCCATGGATGCCTTGGAAGAAAGGTCTGGTGATCTACTTCAGAGAAGTCAGCCACTGAAAACCCTGTGGAGCTGTTCTACTCTGACATACATGGATTCGTCATGAGTCAGAGTTGACTCAATGGCAACTAACAACAGCAACAACAGGGTACACAGAGAGGTCCCTGGGTGGTGCAAGTCATTAATGTGCTCTGTTGTTGACCAAAAGATTGGAGATTCCGGTCCACCGAGAGGCTCCTTGTAAGAAAGGCCTGGCAGTCCACTTCCAAAAAATCAACCATGAAAACCCTATGGTTTTCTACTCTGACATACATGGGGTCGCCATCTGTCAGAGTTGGCTTGGCAGCAACTAACAGCAACAACTGACCTCTTGGGAGCATTTTGAAAATGATGTGGGATCTTAAGTCTCTAACCCTCAGGATGGCACCTGGGCTGTGGCCGGTTCCCAGAAAGGAACATCTTCTAGTTGTAAACATTTCTTCAAATCATTCCTTGCTGGAATCAGTCATCTGGCGTATTCTAAATAGAGGGACTGGATTTTCAAAAAGAGCAGGAAAAAAAATGTTCCCCATGCAAAAGTCAGTGCTAGATATAAAATGTTTTGAGCTGAGATGTACTGAGCAGAAACAGCTAAGACAGAGGCAGGCGGATCCCAGTGTGAGCTCTTGGGTGCTCAGCGACTGTGAGCAGGGTGGGGGAAAGGAATAGGGTCAGGATGGAGGAGTGGCCAGAGAGGTAAGAACTCTCTGGAGACCATGCAGGCAGTTACAGCCTGGAGCTGGGTATTGCCAGCCAGTCTCATTCCTGTCCACAAAATCTCAGGAGGCACCTCTGGGCTCTACACCCACCATCCATCCATCTGCCTGTCCCAGTAGCCACGGTGGCCAGAGCCAGAGGTCTGTGGGTGGCTTGTTGATTCCCCATCACTGCCCATGCACCCCCCACCCACAGAGACTGACCCCTTGCAGCCTTCAGAAGCCAGACAGAGTGAGAACACTGTCCCTAGAAGGCTCTGGAACACTGAAACTGTGTGGTCCGGTATGGTGGTGCCAGAAATGTGATCAGTCTGAACTGAGATGTGGTGTGAGTGTAAGCCACACACAGACCTAAAGACATAGTGCTAAAAAAGGAATGTGGAATGTTTCATTGATGCTCTGACTACACCTCATTAACAGACTGATTGTCAAAGCAGTATACGGGATACTCTGGATTCAGTAAAATTTACCCTTAAAACTAATTTTGCTGCTTTTTCTTACAGTTTTTCAATGTGGCTACTGGAAAATTTGAAATTATGCAGGTGGCTCCCATACTGTTTCTGTTGGTCTGGAAGCTGCTTTCAAGTCGATTTATAACTCTGTCATTTTGTGACCACAAGGTGGTGATGTGATAAGCATTTCTGCAACTGAGTGACATTTAAGGCTGGAAGACTCTGACCTTCCCCTTTCCTCTTAAGGCAGTAAAAGTGTTCCTCCTGGCCAGAACCTTGGAAGCACCCTAAACCCTCATCGAATTGATGACAAATTTGAATGAGGCCAGGGAGGTCAGGTCATCAGCCTGTTAAAGAAGAAATGGCCACCTTGCTTGATCTTAACTTGAACCATTCCAAGAAAGAAAACCTCTGTTAAGGACAGTTTTGGGAAATAAACAAGCTGGGTGAAAGGGAGGAAGGAGGAGAGGAAGACTCAATGTTTAGGGGATATAGAGGTTCTGTCAAGGTAGGAGGAAAGGAAGATTCAGTGCTTAGAGGAAACCGAGGTTCTATCCAGGAAGGTGGAGAGGAAGACTCAGAACGTAGGGGACACATAGGTTATGTGAGGGAGGAGGAGAGAAAGACTCAGGGCCTAGGGGACACCGAGGTTCTGTCATGCCAGGAGGAGAGGAAGACTAAGTGATTAGGGAACAACCAGGTTCCCTATGGGAGGAGAAGAGGAAGTCTCACTGCTTAGAGGACACCGAGGTTCTGTAAAGAGGGGGAGAGAAAGTCTGAATGTTTAGGGAACACTGAGGTTCTGTAAGAGAAGAGGAGGGGAAGGCCCAGGGCTTAGGGGACACCGGGGTTCTGTAAGGGAGGAGGAGAGGAAGTCTCAGTGCTTAGAGGACACAGAGGTTTTTTAAGGGAGGAACTCAGTGCTTAGGGAACACCAACGTTCTGTAAGGGAGGAGGAGAGGAAGACACAGCGTTTAAGGGACACTGAGGTTCTGTCAAAAGAGGAGGAGAGGAAATCTCAGCACTCAGGGAACACAGAGATCCTTTAAGGGAGGAGGAGAGGAAGACTCAGCACTTAGGGAACACTGAGGTTCTGGAACGGTGGAGGAGAGGAAGACTCAATGCTTAGTGAACACTCAGGTTCTGTAAGGGAGGGGGAAAGGAACAGTAAGTGCCTAGGTGACACAGAGGTTCTGTAAGGGAGGAGGAGAGGAAGACTCAGGGATTAGGGGACACAGAGGATTTGTCAAGGGAGGAGAAGGATTCAGTGCTTATGAGACACCAAGTTTTTGTCAAGGGACAGGAAAACTCAAACGTTACGGAACACTGAGGTTCTGTCAAGAGAGGAGGACAGGAAGACTCCTCACTTAGAAGATGCCGGGGCTTCCTAAGGGAGGAACAGAGGAAGACTCAGCACATAGTGGACACTGAGGTTCTGGAAGGAAGCCGGAGAGAAAGACTCAACGCTTAGGGAAAACCGAGGTTCTATAAGGGAGGAGAAGAAGAAGACTCAGAGTTTAGTGGACTCTGAGGTTGTGTAATGGAAGAGGAGAGTAAGACTCAGTGCTTAGGGGACACGGACGTTCTGTAAGGGAAGAGGAGAGGAAGACTCAGTGATTAGGGCATACTGAGGTTCTGTAAGGGTGAAGGAGAGGAAGATGCAGCGCTTAGGGGACACCAAGGTTCTCCCAAGGGAGGAGGAGAGGAAGTCTCAAAGCTTAGGGAGCACTGAGATTCTGTAAGGGAGGAGGAGAGGAAGACGCAGCCCTTAAGGGACACTGAGGGTCTGTCAAGGAGGAGGGAAGGAAGACTCAGTACTTAGGGGACACCAAGATTCTGTAAAAGAGGGTGAGAGAAGGACGGAGGAATTAGGGGACAACAAGTTTCTGTCAATGGAGAAGGAGAGGAAATCTCAGCGCTTAGGGAACATTGAGGTTCTGTAAGGGAGGATGAGGGCAAGTCTCAGGACTTCGGGGACACGAAGATTTTGTAAGGGAGGATCTCAGTGCTTAGGGGACACCGAGGTTCTGTACGGGAGGAAGACTCACCGCTTAGGGAACACAGAGGCTCTGTCAGTGCAGAAAGAGAGGAAGATTCCGCACTTAGAGGACACCAAGGTTCTGTCAGTGGAGGGGGAGAGGAAGACTCAGTGCTTAGGGCATACCGAGGTTCGGTAAGGGTGAAGGAGAGGAAGATGCAGCACTTAGGGGACACCAAAGCTCTCTCAAGGGAGGAGGAGAGGAAGTCTCAGTGCTTAAGGAACACGAAAGTTCTGTAAGGGACAAGGAGTGGAAGACTCAACACTTAGGGGAAACCGAGGTTCTGTCAAGGGAGGAGTAGAGGAAGACTCAGAGCTTAAGGGACACCAAAGTACTGTAAGGGAGGAGGAGAGGAGGTCTCAGGGCTTAGGGAACACTGAGGTTCTGTAAAGGAGGAGGAGAGGAAGACTCAGGGCTTAGGGGACACTGAGGTTCTCTAAAAGACCAGGAAGGGAAGACATAGCACTTAAGGGACACTGAGGTTCTGTCAATGGAGGAGGAGAGGCAGTCTTAGCACTCAGGGAACACAGAGGTTCTTTAAGGGAGGAGGAGAGGAAGACTCAGCGCTTAGTGAACACTCAGATTCTGTAAGGGAGGAGGAGAGGAAAAGTCAGCCCATAGGGGACACAGAGGTTCTATAAAGGAGAAGGAGTGGAAAACTTTGCACTTAGAGGACACATATGTTCTATAACGGAGGAGGAGAGGAAGACTCAGGGATTAGAGGGCAATGACACTCACTAAGGGAAAAGTAGAGGAAGACTCAGATATTAGGGAACACTGAGGATATGTCAAGGGAGAAGGAGAGGATGACTCAGGGCTTATGAGACACCAAATTTCTGCCAAGGGAGGAAGAGAGGAAGACTCAATTCTTAGGGAACACGGAGGTTCTGTCAAGGGAGGAGGGCAGGAAGACTCCACACTTAGGGGACGCTGAAGTCCTCTAAAGGAGGAACAGAAAAAGACTCAGTGCATAATGGACACTGAGGTTCTGGAAGAGAGGCGGAGAGGAAGACTCAATGTTTAGGGAAGACAGAGGTCCTGTAAGGGAGGAAGAGAAGAAGACTCAGTGTTTAGGGGTCTGCGAGGTTGTGTAAAAGGGGAGGAGAGTAAGACTCTGTACTTAGGGGACACCGAGGTTCTGTAAGGGAGGAGGAGAGGAAGAATCAGCGATTAGGGAAAACCGATGTTCTGGCAGGAGAGAAGGAGAGGAAGACACAGTTTTCAGGGGACAGCAAGTTTCTGTCAAGGGTGGAGAAGGTGAAGACTCAGCTATTATGGGACACCAAGGTTCTGTCAAGGGAGAAGGAGAGAAAGACTCAGCGCTTAGGAAACACCAAGGCTCTGTAAGGGAGCGGAAGATGGAGACTCAGTGCTTACAAGACTCCAAGGATTAAGGGAGGAGGAAGGTAAGACCCGTCGCTTAGGGAACTCTGAGGTTCTGTAAGGGAGGAAAAGAGGAAGACTCAGTGCTTAGGTGAAACCGAGGTTCTGTTACAGAGGAGGACAGGAAGACTCAGAGCTTCGGGGACAACTAGGTTTTGCACTGCAAGAGGAGAGGAAGTCTCAGGGCTTAGGGGACACCGAGGTTTCGTAAGGCAGGAGGAGAGGAAGAATCAGTGATTAGGGGACACCAATTATTTGTAAGGGAGAAGAAGACTCAGGGATTAGGCAATACTGAGGTACTGCCAAGGGAGGATTAGAGGAAGACTCAGTGCTTAGGAGACAAAGAGGTTCTGTCAGAGGCATAGAAGGGGAAGACTCAGCTCTTATGTGACATCGAGGTTCAGTCAAGGGAGGAAAAGAGGAAGACTCAGCGCTTATGATACAGTGATGTTATGTCAAGGGAGGAAGAGAGGGAGACTCAACCCTTAGAGGACACCGAGATTCTGTAAGCGAGGAGGAGCAGAAGGCTCAGCGCTTAGGAGACACTGAGATTCTGTAAGGGAGGAAGAGAGAAAGAGTCAGCACTTAGGAAACGCCGAAATTCTGTAAGGGAGGAAGAGAGGAAGACTCAACGGTTAGGGGACAAGAAGGTTAAGCGAAAGATGATGATAGGAAGACTCAGTGCATAGAGGACACCAAGGTTATGTTAAGGGAGGAGGAGAGGAAGGCTACTATTTAGGGGACACAGAGGTACTGTCAAGGGAGGAGGAGAGGAAGACTCAGCTCTTAGGGAACCCTGAGGTTCTGTAAGGGAGAAAGAAAGGAAGGTTACTGCTTCCGGGACGCCGAGGTTTTGTCAAGGGAGGAGGAGAGGAAGACTATACGCTAGGGGAACACTGAAGCTCTGTAAGTGAGAGGAGAGGAAGATTCAGCCCTTAGGGGACACCGAGGTTGTGTAAGGGTGGAGAAGACGAAGACTCAGCGCTTTGGGGACCCTGAGGTTTTGTACCAGAGAAGGATTGGCCATCTCAGCGCTAAGGGCAAAACGAGGTTCTTTAAAGGAGGAGGAGAGGAAGAATCAGTGATTAGGGGACACAGAGACTCTGAAAGGGAGGAGAAGAGGAAGACTCTGGGATTAGGGAAGACTGAGGTTCTGTCAAGGGAGGAAGAAGGAAGACACAGCGCTTAGGGGACAGCGATGTTCTGTCAAGGGAGGAGGAGAGAAAGACTCAATGCTTAGGGGACACCGAGATTCTGTAAGAGAGAAGGAAAGGAAGACTCAATGCTTAGAGAACACAGAGATTCTGTAAGGAAGGAGGAGAGGAAGACTCAGCGTTTAGGGGACACTGAGGTTCTGTAAAGGGAGGAGGAGAGGGAGACTCAGAGCTCAGGGAACACTGAGGTTTTGAAAGTTATGCAGATAGGAAGACTGAGCATTTTGGGGACACAGATGATCAGTAAGAGAGAAAGAGAGGAAGACACAGCGCTTTGGGGACACCGAATTCTGTCAAGGTAGGAGAAGAAGAAGACTCAGCGCTTAGGGAACACCGAGGTTCTGTCAAGATAGGAGTAGAGAAAGATTCAGCGCTTAAAGGACACCGAGATTCTGTCAAAGGAGATAGAGAGGAAGACTCAGTGCTTAGGGAACACTGAGGTTCTGGAAAGGGTCTAGGAGAGGAAGACTCAGTGCTTAGAGACACCAAATATCAGTAAGGGAGGAGGAGAGGAAGACTCTTCGCTTACAGGAGAGATAGGTTCTGTAAGGGAGGAGGAGAGAAAGACTGAGGGTGTAGGTGACCCCGAGACCTTGTAAGGATGGAGGAGAGAAAGACGCTGCGTTTAGGCGACATGGAGATTCTGTAAGGGAGGTGGAGAGGAAGATTCAGCACTTAGGGGACACCGAGCTCCTATAATTGAGGAGGAGAGAAAGTCTCAGTGCTTATAGGACACCGAGTTTCTGTCAAAGGAGTAGGAAAGGAAGACTCAGCTCTTAGGAAACACTGAGATTGTTTAAAGGAGAAGGAGAAGAAGACTTAAAGCTTGCGGAACACCGATGTTGTGAAACGGAGGAGAAGAGGAAGACTCAGAGCTTAGGAGATGCCCAAGTTTTGTAAGGGAGGAGGACAAGAAAACTCAGCGCTTAGAGAGCACCGAGGTTTTGTAACGGAGGAGGGGAAGAAGACTCAGCACTTAGGGGACACTGTGGTTCTATAAGGGATGATTAGAAGAAAACTCAGCAGATAGGGGACACAAAGATGGTGGAAGGGACAAGGAGAGGAAGATTCAGCACATAGAGGACACCGAGGCTTTGTAAAGGGAGGAGGAGAGGAAGACTCAGCTCTTAGACAACACTGAGGTTCTCTAACAGAGAAGGAGGGGACAACTGAGTGCTTAGGGGACACGGAGGTTCTGTAAGGGAGGAGGAGAGAAAGACTAAACGCTTAGGGGACACTGCCGTTTTGTAAGGCAGCAGGAGAGGAATACTCAGCACATAAGGAACACCAAAGTTCTGTCAAAGTAGGAGGGGAGGAAGATGCAGCGCTTGGGTGACTCCGAGGTTCTGTCAAATGAGGTGGAGAGGAAGGCTCAGCTCTTAAAGGACAGCGAGGTTTTGTAAGGGAGGAGGAGAGGGAGACTCAGCGCTTATAGAACACCAAGGTTCAGTAAAGGAGGAGCAGAGGAAGATTCAGCACTTAGGTGACACTGAGGTTCTGTAATGGACAAGGAGAGGAACACTCAGCTTTTAGGGGTGACTGCCATTCTGCAAGTTAGGAGGAGAGGAAGATTCAGTGCATAGATGACACCGAGGTTCTGTCAGGGAGGTGGAGATGAAGACTGTTTGGGGGGACATTGAATTTATTTCAAGGGTAAAGGTGAGGAAGACTCAGTTCTTAGGGGACACAGATGTTCTGCCAAGTGAGGAGGGGATGAAGACTGAGCTCACAGGGAACACTGAGTTTCTGTAAGGGGAAGAATCAGCGCTTAGGGGACTCCGAGGTTATGTAAGGGAGGAAGACAGGAAAACTCAGCTCTTAGGGAACACTGAGGTTCTCTAAAGGAGGGAGAGAGAAATACTCAACGCTTGGAGAACACTGAGGTTTTGTAAGGGAGAACAAGAGGAAGACTCAGCGCTTATGGGACTCCGAGGTTCTGTAAGAGAATAGGAGACTAAGACTCAGAGATTAGGGGACACCAAGGTTCAGTAACGGAGGAAAAGAGGAAGACTCAGCTATTAGGGGACATCGATGCAAGGCAAGAGGAGAGGAAGATTCAGAGCTTAAGGGACATGAGGTTCTGTCAAAGGAGGAGGAGGGGAAGACTCAATGCTTAGGAACAATGTGGCTCTGTAGAGGGAGCAGGAGAGGAAGACCCAGCTCTTAGGGGACATCGAGGTTCTGTTAAGGAAGGAGTAGAGGAAGAACCACTCCTTAGGGGACACCGAAGTTCTGCAAGGGAGGAGGAGAGGAAAACTCAATGCTTGGTGAACACTGAGATTCTGTAACGGAGAAGGACAGGAACACTCAGCGATTAGGGGACACTAAGGTTCTGTAAGGGAGAAGGTGAGGAAGACTCAATGCTCAGGGACCACAAAGCTTTGTTAAGGTAGGAGGAGAAGAAGATTTCACATTTAGAGGACACCAAGATTCTGTCAAGGGAGGCGGTTATGAAGACTCAGGACTTAGAGAAAACCGAGGTCCTGTAAGGGAGGAGGAGAAGAAGACTCAGGGCTAAAGGACACTGAAGTTCTGAAAGGAAGGAAGAGAGGGAGACTCAGCACTTAGGGGACAGTGATGCTTTGTAAGGGATGAGGAGAGGAAGACTCAGTGCTGAGGGGACACCCAGGTTTTATAAGGGAGGAAGACTCAGCGTTTAGGGAACACCAATGTTCTATCAAGGAAGGTAGAGAGAAAGATCCAGCACTCAGGGGACACCGAAGTTCTGTAAGAGAGGAGGAGAAGACTCAGTGTGCAGGGAACACGGAGGTTCTGTCACAGAAGAAGGAGTGGAAAAGTCAAAGCTTAAGGAACAGTGAGGTTCTGTAAGTGAGGAGGAGAGGAAAACTCAATGCTTATGGAACACTGGCTTTCTTTAAGGGAGGAGGAGAGGAAGACTCAGTGCTTAGGGAACACCGAGCTTCTATCAAGGTAGTAGGAGAGGAAGATTCCACGCTTAGAGGACACCAAGGTTCTGTCACGAAGGGGAAGAGGAAGACTCAGTGCTTACGGATAACCCGGGTTCTCTAAGTGAGGTAGAGAAGAAGACTCAGTGCCTAGGGTACACT
This sequence comes from Elephas maximus indicus, assembly GCF_024166365.1. NCBI lineage: Eukaryota > Metazoa > Chordata > Mammalia > Proboscidea > Elephantidae > Elephas > Elephas maximus. Next base: position 14,397,506 of record NC_064847.1, read on the forward strand.
GAGGCTCTGTAAGGGAGGAGGAGAGGAAGACTTATCTATTAGGGGGAACCGAGGTTCAGTAAGGGAGGGGGAGAAGACACTCTGTGATTAGGGAACACTGAGGTTCTGCCCAGGGAGGAAGAGAGGAAGACTCAATGCTTAGGGAACAATGAAGTTCTGTGAAGGCAGGAGGAGAGGAAGACTCAGTTCTAAAAGGACATTGAGGTTCTGTAATGGAGGAGCAGAAGACTCAGTGCTTATGGAAACATGAGGTTCTGTCCAAGGAGGAGGAGAGGAAGACTCAATGCTTAGGGGACATTGAGGTTTTGTCAAGGGAGGAGGAGAGAAAAGCTCAGTGCTCAGGGAACACTGAGGATCCGTAAGGGAGGAGGAGAGGAAGACTGAGCAGTTAGGGACCACCGAGGTTCTATAATGAACCAGGAAAGGAAGGCTCTGCATTTAGGTGACGCTGAAGTTTTGTAAAGGAGTAGGAGAGGACGACTCAGCGCATTGGTTCTATAAGAGAGAAAGAAAAGAAGACTCAGCGCTTAGGGACACCGAGGCTTTGTAAGGGAGAAGGAGAAGACTTAGTGCTCAGAGACACAGAAGTTCTGTCATGGGAGGTGGAGAGGAAGACCCAGTGCTTGGGGAACACTGAGGTTCTGTAAGAGCTGTGGAGACAGAACTCAAAGATTAGGGCACACTGAGGTTCTGTAAGGGAGGACGAGAGGAAGACTCATTGATTCTGTGACACTGAGGTTCTGTAAGGTAGGAAGAGAAGTAGACTCAGCGCTTAGGGGATACCAAGTTTCTGTGAAGGAAGGAGGAGAGGACGAACCACTGCTAAGGGAACGTCGAGGTTCTGTAACGGAGGAGGAGAGGAAGACTCAACATTTATGAAACACAGAGGTTCTATCAAGGTAGGAAGAGAAGAGGATCCCAGGCTTAGAGGACACCAAGGTTTTGTCAAGGGAGGCGAAGAGCAATACTCAGCGCTTATGGATAACTGAGGTTCTCTATGTGAGGTCAAGGAAAGTAACCAGAGCTTAGGGAACACTGATATTCTGTCAGGGGATCAAGAGAGGATGACTCAGTGCTTAGGGAACACTGAGGCTCTGTAACAGAGGAGGAAAGGGGAGATTAAGCTATTAGTGGACACCGAGGTTCACTAAGGGAGAAGAAAAGGATGCTCATCGATTAGGTGACACTGAGGTTCTGTCAAGGGAGGAGAAGAAGAAGACTCAGTGAGTGGGGGACACCGAGGTTGTGTCAACAGAGGAGGAGTGGAAGACTCAATGCTTAGGAGACACTCAGTTCTGTCAAGCGAGGAGGAGAGGAAGGCTCAGCCCTTAGAGGACACTGAAGTTCTGTAAGGGTGGAGAGGAAGACTCAGCGCTTAGGGAACACCAAGGTTCTCTCACGGGAGGAGGAGAAGACTCAGCGCTTAGGTAAACCTGAGGTTCTGTCAAGGGAGGATGAGAGGAAGGCTCACACTTGTGGGACACTGAGGTTCTGCAAAGGAAGAAGGAGAGGAAGACTCAGAGGTTAGGGGACACCCATGTTCTGTCATGGGTGGAGGAGAGGAAAACTGAGAGGTTAGGGAACAACGAGGTTAAGTAAGGAAGAAGGAGAGGAAGACTCATCGCTTAGGGGACAGCGAGGGGGGAGGAGGGGAAGACTGGGTGCTTAGAGGACACTGAGTTTTTGTAAGGAAGGTGGAGAGAAAGCTGAGTGCTTAGATGACACCGAAGATCTATAAGGGAGGAGGAGAGGAAGGCTCAGCGCTTAGGCGACAGAAATTTTCTGTTAGCGACGAGAAGAGGGAGACTCAGCGCTTAGGAGACACCGAGGTTCTGTCCAGGCATGAGGAGAGAAATATTCGGTGCTTAGAGTAATTGGAGTTTCTGTCAAGGGAGGCAGAGAGGAAAACTCAACGCTGAGCGAACACCGAAGTTCTGTCAAGGGAGGAGACAAAGAAGATTGAGCACTTAAGGGACACAGAGTTTCTGTCAAGGGAGGGAGAGAGGAAGACTCAGGGCTTAGGGGACACCTAGGTTCTGTTAAGAGAGGCAGAGAGGAAGACTCAGCGCTTAGGGAACACTGAGATTCTGTAAGGAAGGAAAAGATGAAGACAGACCTGAGGCAGCACCGAGGTTCTGTAAGGGATGAGGAGGAAGCCTCAGCGCACTGGGAACACCGAGGTTCTCTAAGGGAAGAGGAGAGGAAGACTTAGTGTTTAGGGAACACTGAGGTTCTGTCAAGGGGGAAGGAGAGGAAGTTCCAGGGTTTACAGGACACGTTGGTAGTATAATGGAGAAGGAGAGGAAGACTTGGTGCTTAGGGGACACCAAGGATCTGTTAAGGGAGGAGAAGAGGAAGACTCAGCAGTTAGACAATACTGAGGTTCTGTAAAGGAGGAGTAGAAGAAGACGCAAAGTTTGGGTAACGCTGAAGTTTTTTAAGGGAGGAGGATAAAAAGATTCACCACTTAGGAGTCACCAGGGTTCTGTAAATGAGGAGGAGAGGAAGACTCAGCACTTAGGGGACACCGAGGTTATGTGAAGGGAGGAGGGGAGCAAACCACATCCCTTAGGGGACATCGAGGTTCTGTAAGGGAGAAGAAGAGGAAGACTCAGGACTTAGGGAACACTTAGGTTCTGTAAACATATAGGAACGTAAGACTCAGCGCTTGGGAAACACTGAGGTTCTGTTTTAGAAAAGGAGTGGAAGTGTCAGGGTTTAGGGGACAGAGATCTTCTGCGAGTGAGGGGAAGTGTAAGACACAGCGATTAGGGGACACCGAGGTTCTTTCAAGGGTGTAGGAGAGGAAGACTCAGCACTTGGGGGACACCGAGGTTCTATCAAGGGAGGAGGAGAAGAAGACTCAACCTACATAAGACATGAATGTTTTGTAAGGGAGGAGGAGAGGAAGACCAATGCTTAGTGACCTGTGAGGTTTTGTAAGGGAGAAGGACATGAAGACTCAGCACATGGGAGTCACTGAGGTTTTGTAAGGTAGGAGGAGAAGAAGACTCAGTGATTAGGGAACACCGAGGTTCTGTCAAGGTAGAAGAGAGGAAGACTCAGTGCTTACAAAACACCAAGGTTCTGTAATGGAGGAGGAGAGAAAGACTGAGCAGTTAGATGACACCGGTGTTATGTCAGAGAAGAGAAAAGGAAGACTGAACGCTAAGGGGACACTAAGGTTCTCTAAGGGCAGAAGAGAGGAAGACTCAGCTATTGGGCAACACTGAGGTTCTGAAAAAGAGAATAAGAAGATTAAATGCTTAGGGGCAGAGAGGTTCTCTGAAGGGAGAAGGAAAGAAATACTCAGTGCTCAGTGAGCACCAAGGTTCTGTAAGGGAGGCGGACAGGAAGTCTCAGAGCTTAGGGTACATCGAGTTTTTGTGAGGGAGGACCAGAGGAAGATTCAGCGACTAAGGGACACCAAGGTTCTGTAAGGGAGGAGGAGAGGGAGACTCAGCGATGAGGGTGTGCTGAGTTTCTGTCAGGGGAGGAGGATAGGAAGGATCGGTGCTTAAGAAACACTGAGATTCTGTCAAGGGCTGAGGAGAGGAAGACTCAACACTTAAGGAACACCGAGGTTCTGTAAGGGTGGAGTAGAGGAAGACTCAGCACTTAGGGAACACTGAGGTTTTGTAAAGGAGAAGAAGAGTAATACTGAATGCTTGGGGAACACTGAGGTTCTCTAAGGGAGGAGGGGTGGAAGCCTCAGAGCTTAGGGAACACCAAGATTCTCTAAAGGAGGAGGAGAGGAAGAATCAACGATTAGAAGACAACGCAGTTCTCTACAGGAGGAGGAGTGGAAGACTCAACACAGAAGGGACACCGAGGTTTTGTCAAGGAAGGAGGAGAGGAAGAACCACCTTTTGGGGAACACTTAGACTCTGTAAGGGAGGAGAGAAAGCCTCAATGCAGAGGGAGCTCTGATTTTCTGTAAGGGAGGAGGACGGGAACCCTCAGTGCTTAGCTGACGCTGAGGTTCTGTAAAGGAGGAGGACAGGAAGACTCAGCGCTTCGGGAACTCCGAGGTTTGTCAAGGTAGGAGGTAAAGAAGATTCCGTGCATAAAAGACACCAAGGGTTCTGTAAGGGAGGAGGAGAGGAAGACTCAGCACTTAGGGGACACAGAGGTTCAGCCAAGTGAGGAGGAGAGGAAGACTCAGTGCTTCAAGGACACTGAGTTTTTGTAAGAAAGGAGAAGAGGAAGACTAAGCGCTTTGGGAACACTGAAGTTCTGTAAGGGAGCAGGAATGAAAACCTCAGCTCTTTGGGAACACCGAGGTTGTATAATGTAGGAGGAGAGACTCAGTGCTTAGGTAACTTGGAAGTTCTCTAAAGGAAAAGAAGATTAACACTCAGCGATTAGGTAGTGCCGATGTTATATAAGGCAGAAGGAGAAGGAGACTCAGCATTAGTGTACACTGAGGTTCAGTAAGTGAGGAGGAGAGAAACACTCAGCTATTAGGGAACATTGAGGTTCTGTCAAGGGAGGAGAAGTGGAAGACTCAATGCTTAGGGAAAGCTGAGTTTCTGTCAAGGGAGTAGGAGAGGATGACTCATGCCCAGAGGACACCGAGGTTTAGTAAGGGTGGAGGAGAAGACTTAGTACATAGGGTACACCAAAGTTCTATCTATTGAGGAGGTGAAGACTAAGCTCTTAAGGAACACTGACGTTCTGTAAGGGAGGGGGAGAGGAAGTCTTAGCACTTAGTGGATATCGAGGTGGTGTCAAGGTAGGAGGAGAGGAAGACTCAGTGTTTAGGGTAAAAAGAGGTTCTGTAATGGCGGAGGACAGGAAGACTCAGCTATTATGCAACACTGAGGTTCTGAAAAACAGAAGGAGAAGAAGATTAAACGCTTAGGGTTACAGAGGTTCTGTGAAGACAGAAGGAGAGGAATGAGTTCTCAGTGCTCAGTGAACACCAAGGTTCTCTAGGGGAGGAGGAGAGAAATACGCAGCATTCAGCAGCCACCGAGGTTCTGTAAGGGCGGAGGAGAGGAAGTCTCACAGCTTAGGGTACAGCAGTTTTTTTGTGAGGGAGGAGGAGAGGAAGTTTCACGATTAAGGGGAATCGAGGTTCTCTAAGGGAGGAGGATGGGAAGACTAAGCCCTTAGGGAACACTGAGTTTCTGACAAAAGAGCTAGAGAGGTATTCAGTGCTTAGGAAAGCACAAGGTTCTGTAAGCGAGGTGAAGAGGACTCAGCGCTTAGGAGATGCCAAAGTTCTATCAGGGAGGAGGAAAGGAAGGCTCAGTGCTTAGGGAACACTGAGGCTCTGTAAGGGTGGGAAAGAGGAAGTTTCAGAGCTTAGGGCACACTGAAGTTTTGTAAAGGAGAAGGGGAGGAAGACTCAGAGCTTAGGGGGCACAGAGGTTCTGTAAGGGAAAAAGAGGAAGACTCAGCGAGAAGTGAATACTGAGGCTCTGTGAAGGTTGGAAGAGAAGAAGACTCAGGGCTTAGAGGCCGCCAAGGTTCTGTAAGGGAGGAGGAGAAGGAGACTCAAGGCTTAGGAACGATGTGGTTCTGTCAAGGGAGGAGGAGAGGAAGACTTAGAGCTCAGAGCACGCCAAAGTTCTACAAGGGAGGAGGAGAGGAAGAATCAGCCACTAGGGGACAGAGAGGTTTTCTACGGTAGGAGCAGTGGAAGACTCAATGCATGGGGAACACTGAGGTTTTGTCAAGGAAGGAGGAGAGGAAGAACCATCTGTGGGGGACACCTTGGTTCATAAAGGTGGAGGAGAGGAAGACTCAATGCATAGGGAACACTAATTTTCTGTAAGGGAGGAGGAGGGAAACACTCAACACTTAGGGGACACTGAGGTTCTGTCAAGTAGGAGGAGTGGAAGTCTCTGCACTTAGGGGTCATCGAGGTTCTGTCAAGAGATGAGGAGAGGGCACCTCAGTGTCTAGATGACACTGAGGTTCTATAAAGCAGAAGGAGAGGAAGGCTCAGGGCTTAAGGGACACTGACGTTTTTAAGGGAGATGGAGAAGAAGATTCACCACTTATGGGTCACCGAGGTTTTATCAGGGAGGAGGATAAGAAGACTCAGCACTTAGGGGACAATGAGGTCCTGTAAGGGAGGAGGAGAGGAAGACTCATAGATGAGGAGACACAGAAGCTCTCTGAGGGAGGAGGAGAGGAAGGCTCAGTGCATAGGAGACACCAAGTTTCTGTCAAGGGAGGAAGAGATTAAGACTCTGGATTTAAGTGACACCAGGGTTCTGTAAGGGAGGAGAACAGAAGACTCAGAGCTTAGGGGACACCAAAGTTCTGTAAGGCTGGAGAAGAACAAGACTCATTGATGAGGGTACACTGAGGTTCTGTCAAGGGAGGAGGATAGGACAGCCCAGTGTTTAGGAGACAGTGAAGTTCTGTTGAAAGCCGAGGAGAGGAAGACTCAACCCTTAGGGAACAGTGAGGTTGTGTAAGGGAGGAGTAGAGGAGGCCCATCGCTTAGCGGACATCTAGGATCTGTAAGGGAGAAGGAGAGGCAGATTCAAAGTATTGGGAACACTGATTTTCTGTAAGGGAGGAGGAGAGGGACACTCAGTGTTTAAGGGCCTCCGAGGTTCTGTCAATGTAGGAGGAGAGGAAGATTCAGCACTTAGAGAACACCGAGGTACTGACAAGCAAGGTGGAGAGGAAGATCCAGTGCTTAGGGGACACTGAGAATGTCAGGGGATGAGAGAAGGGCTCAGTGCCTAGGGGACACTGAGGTTCTATAAGGGAGGAGGAGAGGAAGGATCAGCGTTTAGGCGACACTGGGGTTTTTTAACGGAAGCGGAGAGGAAGCTTCACCCCTTATGGGTCACCAAGGTTTTGACACGGAGGAGGAAAAGAAGACCCAGCGCTTAGGGGACAATGAGGTTCTGTAAGGCAGGATGAGGGGAAGACTCAAAGATTAGGGTATACCGAGATTTTGAGGGGAAGAATCAAAGATTAGGGTACACCGAGATTTTCTAAGGGAAGAGGAGAGGAAGACTCAGAGGTTAGAGAGTACCAAAGTTCTGTAAGGGAGGAGGAGAGGAAAACTCAGCGATGAGGGGACACTGAGGTTCTGTCAAGGGAGAAGGATAGAACAGTTCAGCGTTTAGGAGACAGCGAGGCTCTGTCAAAGCCCGAGTAGAGGAGGACTCAGCTCTTATGGGAAATCGGGATTCTGTCAAGGGAGTAGAAGAGAGGAAGATTCAACACTTAGGGAACACCGAGGTTCTGTACGGGAGAAGGAGAGGAAGACTTAGCGCTTAGAGAACACTGAGGTTTTGTAAAGGAGGAAAAGTGTAAAACCAAATGCTTGGGGAACACTGACGTCCTCTAAGGGAGGAGGAGTGGAAGCCTCAGCGTTTGGGGACACCGAGGTTCTTCAAGGAAGAATGAGCAGAAGACTCAGAGCTTAGGGGATACCGAGGTACTGTCAACGGTGGAAGAGAGGAATATTTAGGCTTTAGGGGACATCGAGATTCTGTCAAGACAGGAAGAGAGGAAGACTCAACGCTTAGGGGACACTGAAGTTCTGTAAGGGAGGAGGAGAGGAAGACACGGACCTCAGGGATCAGTGAGGTTCTGTGAAGGCAGGGGTAAATGAAGACTCAACGCTTAGACGACACCAATTTTCAGTAAGTGAGGTGGAGAAAAAGACTCATGGCTTAGGAAGGGACAGGTTCTCTAAGAGAGGAGGAGAAGAAGACCTAGCCCTGAGGAAACACCAAGGTTCTGTAAGGGAGGAAGAGGAGAAGAAGACCCAGCGCACAGGGGACACAGAGGTTCTGAAAGAGAGGAGAGGATGTCTCAGTGCTTAGGTTACACCAAGGCTATGTAAGAGAAGCAGAGAGGAAGACACCGAGGTTTTGTAAGTGAGGAGGAGAGGAAGACTCAGCGATGAGGGTATGCTGAGGTTCTGTCAGGGAGGAGAACAGGAAGGCTCAGCATTTAGGAGACAGCGAGGCTCTGTAAAGAGATGAGGACAGGAGGACTCAGTGCTTATGGAAAACTGGGGTTCTCTCAAGGGAAGTGGAAAGGAAGACTCAACGCATAAGGGACACTGAGGTTTTGACAACGAAGGAGGAGAGGAAGACTCAATGCATAGGGAACACTGATTTTCTGTAAGGGAGGAGGACAGGAACACTCAGCGATTAGGAGAAACTGAGGTTCTGTAAAAGAGGAATAGAGGAAGATTCAGCACTTCAGTAACACCGATGTTTTGTAATGGATGAGGAATGGAAGACTCAGAGCTTAGGGACCTCTGAAGTTTTGTAAAGATAGGAGGAGAGGGAAATTCAGCGCTTAGGGGACAATGAGGCTCTGTGCAGCAGGATAGGATGAAGACTCAGAGCTTAGGGTACACCGAGGTTCTCTAATGGAGGAGGAGAGGAAGACTCAGTGCTTTGGGGACTTGGAGATTTTCAAAGGGAGGAGAGGGAGACTCAGCACTTAGAAGACATGGAAATTCAGTAAGGGAGAAGGAAAGAAAGACTAAGCAATGAGGGTACACTGAGGTTCTGTCAAGAGAGGAGGATAGAACAGCTCAGCATTTAAGGAGTCAGCAAGGTTCTGTCAAGGGCAGAGGAGACAAAGACTCAGCGCTTATGGGAAAGCAGCGTTCTCTCAAGGGAGGAGGAGAGGAAGACTCAAAGCTTAGGGAACACCGAGGTTCTGGAAAAGAGAAGAAGAATAAGATTAAACACTTAGGGGCACAGAGGTTCTGTGAATGGAGGAGAGGAATGCTTAGCGCTCAGTGAACACCCAAGTTCTGTAAGGGAGGAGGAGAGGAATAGATAGCATTTAGGGGCCACCGAGATTCTGCAAGGGCAGACGAGAGGACGTCTCAGCATTGAGGATACATCGATATTTTGTGATTGAGGAGGAGAGGAAGTTTCACCATTAAGGGTCACCGAGGTTCTGTAAAGGAGGAGGAGAGGAATAGTCAGCCCTTAGGGGACTCTGAGGTCTGACAAAAGGGTTGGAGAGGAAGACTTAGTGCTTAGGAGAGCATGAGGTTCTGTCCAGGGAGGAGGAGAAGACTAAATGATTAGTGGATACCGAGGTTCTGTAAGGGAGGAGGAAAAGAAGACTCAATGCTTAGAGGACTCCAAAGTTCTATTAGGGAGGAGGAAAGGAAGGCTCAGGGCTTGGGGAACACTGAGGTTTTATAAGGGAAGGGGAGAGGAAGGATCAGAGCTTAGGGAGCACCAAGCTTCTGTAAGGGAAGAAGAGGGGAAGACTCAGTGCATAGTGAATACTGAGGCTCTGTGAAGGGAGGAGGAGAGGAACACTCAGCGCTTAGAAGTCACTAAGGTTTTGTAAGGCAGGAAGAGAAGAAGACTCAGCACTTGGAGAACACTTAGGTTCTGTAAGGGAGGAGTAGAGGAAGTTTCAGTGCTTAGGGCAAACTGAGGTTTTGTTAGGGAGGAGGAGATGAAGATTCAGAGTTCAGGGGGTACAGGGACTCTGGAAGGGAAGAGGAGAGGAATACTCAGCACTTAGAGGACAGTGAGGTACTGTCAAGGGAGGAGGAGTGGAAGACTCAGGGCTTACCAGGCACCGAGGTTCTGCAAGGGAGGAAGAGTGGAAGAATCAGTGCTTAGGTGATTCGGAGGTTCTATAAGGGAAGAGGAAAGAAGACTCGGTGCTTTCGGGCCTTGGAGATTCTCTAAGTGAGAAGGAGAGTGAGCCCTAGCAATTAGATAAGGCCGATGTTATGTAATGGAGAAGGAGAGGAAGATTCAGCATTAGTGTACACCGAGGTTCAGTAAGGGAGTAGGATAGAAACACTCAGTTATTAGGGAACACTGAGGTTCTGTCAAGACTCTGTCAAGGGAGGAGGAGAGGAAGACACAGCTGTTACAGAACACCGAGGATCTGTAAGGGTAGAGGAGAGGATGACTAAGTGTTTTGGGATCACAAATGTTCTGTCAAGGGATGAAGAAAGGAAGTCCAAGCACTTAGGGGACACCGAAGTTCTGTAAGGGAGGAGGAAGTGGAGACTCACGGAAAGATGAGAGGAAGATTCAGCGCTTAGAGGACTCTGACATTCTGGCAAGTGAGGCGGAGGGTAGGACTCAGCGTTTGGAGAACACCTAGGTTGTTGTGTGAGGAAGAGTGGAAGACTCTTTGTTTAGGAAGCACTGAGGTTCTGTCAAGGGAGGAGGAAAGGAAGACCCAGCACACGGGACACCATGGTACTTTAAGTGAGGAGGAGAGAAAGAGTCAGTGCTTAGGGAACACAGAGGTTCTGAACGACAGGAGGAAAGGAAGACTCAGCACTTAAGGTACACCAAGATTATGTAAGAGAAGTGGAGAGGAAGATTTAGTGCTTAGGGGACCCCAAGGTTCGGTAAATGAGGAGGAGAGGAAGCCTCAGCACTTAGGGACAGTGAGGTTCTGCAAGGAAGGAGGAAAGGAAGAGTCAGTGCTTAGGGGACTTGTAATTTCTCTTAGGGAGAAGGAGAGTAAGCCCTACCGATTAGATAACGCCAATGTTATGTAACAGAGAAGGAGAGGAAGACTCAACCACTGGGTACCCCGAGGTTCAGTAAAGAAGGAGAGAAACAAAGAGCTGTTAGGGAACACTGAGATTTTGTCAAAGAAGGATAGGAAGACTCAGAGCTTAAGGGACACTGAAGTTCTATCAGGGAGGAGGAGAGGAAGACTCAGCGCTGAGGTAAGGAAGGACGAGAGGAAGTTCCAGCGCTTAGGGCACACTGAGATTTTGTAACGGAGGAGGAGAGGAAGGCTCAGAGCTTAGGGAACACAGACGTTCTTTCAAGGGAAGAGGAGAGGAAGACTCAGTGCTTAGAGGACTTGGAGGTTCTCTAAGAGAGAAGGAGAGTAAGCCCTAGCGATTAAGTAATGCCGATGTTATGTAACAGAGAAGGAGAGGAAGACTCAACATTTGGGTACACCTCCACCCTTCACTAAGGGAGGAGGAGAGAAACAATGAGCTATTAGGGAACACTGAGGTTCTGTCAAAGGAGGAGAGGAAGACTCAGACCTTAGAAGACACTGAGGTTCTGTGAGGAGATGAGGGGAAGACTTAATGCTTAGGTAACACTGAGGTTCTGTCAAGGGAGCAGGAGAGGATGACTTATTGCTCAGAGGACACCGAGGTTTTGTAAGACAGAGGAGAAGAAGACTCAGCCCTTAGGGAACACCGAAGCTCTATCAAGGGAGGGGGAGAGGAAAACTAAGCGCTTAGGGAACAGTGAAGTTCTGTAAGAAAGGGGGAGAGGAAGTCTCAGAGCTTAGTGGACGTCAAGGTGGTGTCAAGGTAGAAGGAGAGGAAGACTCACCATTCAGGGGACAAGGAGGTTCTGTCAAGAGAGGACGAGAGGAACACTCAGCGCTCAGGCAACACCGAGGTTCTGTAAGTGAGGAGAAGAGGAAGACGCAATGCTTAGGGGACATTGAGATTCCGTAAGGGATTAGGAGAGGAAGACTCAGCAAGTAGGGAACACCGAGGTCTTGTCAATGTTGGAGGAGAGGAAAATTCAGCCCTTAGAAGAAACAGGTTCTGTCAAGGAAGGCTGAGAGGAAGGCACAGCTGTTAGGAAACACCGAGGTTCTGTACGGGAGATGGAGAGGATGATTCAGCCACTTGGGAATACAGACATTCTGTCAAGAGCTGAGGAGAGGAAGCCTAAGTGCTTAGCCAACATCGAGGTTTGGTAAGGGAGGGGGAGAGGAAGACTCAGTACTTAGGGCACAACACAGAGAGGAAGATCCAAGAGGTTTTGTAAGTGAGGAGAGGAAAGCTCAGAGCTTAGGGACAGTGAGGTTCTGTAAGGGAAGAGGAGGGGAAGACTCAGCACGTAGGGTACACTGAGCTTTTGTTAAGGAGAAGAGTAAGACTGAAAGCTTGGGGAACACTAAGGTTCTTTCAGGGAGGAGGGGTGGAAGCCTCAGCACTTGGGGACACAGCGGTTTTGCAAAGAAGGATGAGAGGAAGACTCAGCACTTAGGGGATACTGAGGTCTTGTCAAGGGTTGAAGAGAGGAAGATTCAGCTTTTACGGGACACTGAGGTTCTGTAAGGGAGGAAGAGAGTAAGACTCAGTGTTCAGGGAACACTGAGGTTCTGTAAAAGGAGGAGTACAGAAAGACTCAGTTCTTAGACAACACCAATTTTCAGTAAGCACGGTGGAGAGAAGGACTTATCGCTTAGGGGAGAGAGAAGTTCTGTAAGGGAGGAGGAGAGGGACAGTGAGAGCTTAGGAAATGGCAAGACTCTGTAAAGGAGGAGGAGAAGAAGACCCAGGGCATAGGGGACACCCCGGTACTGTAAGGGAGGAGAGACAGAGTCAGCCCTTAAAGGACACAGAGGTTCTGAAAGAGAGGAGGAGGTGAAGACTCAGCGCTTAGGGTACACAGAGTATATGTAAGAGAAGTGGACAGGAAGTTTCAGGGCTTAGGGGACACCCAGGATTTGTAAATGAGGAGCAGAGGAAGTCTCAGCACTTAGGGACAGTGAGGTTCTGTAAGAGAGGAGGAGAGGAAGACTCAGGGCTTAGGGGATATAGAGGTCCTGTAAGGTCGGGGATAAGGAAGACTCTGCACTCAGCGGACACCAAGGTTCTGTCATTATAGGAGCAGAAAAATATTCAGTGGCTAGAGGACACAGAGGTTCTCTCAATGGAGTTGGAGAAGAAGATTCAGCACATAGGAGACATGAGGTTCTGTCAAGGGAGGAGGAGAGGAAGATTCAGCAGTTAAGGGACATTGACTTTGTGTCCAGAGACAAGAAGAGCAAGGCTCAATGCGTAGGGAATGCTGAGGTTCTGTCAAGGGAGCAGGAGAGGATGACTCACTGCTCAGAGAACACCCAGGTTTTGTAAGGATAGAAGAGAAGAAGACTCAGTGCTTAGGGGACACCAAAGTTCTGTCAAGTGAGGAGAGGAAGACTAAGCTCTTAAGGAACACTTGGGTTTTGTAAGGGAGGGAGAGGGGAAGTCTTAGAGCTTAGTGGACATGGAGGTGGTATCAACGTAGGAGGAGAGGAAGACTCAGCCTTAAGGGGAAAAAAAGGCTCTGTCAAGAGATGAGGAGAGGAACGCTTGGTGCATAGGGGACACCGAGGTTCTGTAAGTGAGGAGGAGAGGAAGACTCAAGGTTTCGGAAACACCTAGGTTTTGGAAGGGAGGAGGTGAGGAAGACTCAACATTCAGGGGACACTGAGATTCTGTAATGGAGTAGGAGAGGAAGACTCAGGGGGTAGGGAACAGCAATGTCTTGTCAAATTGCGGGACGGCAAAATTCAGCGCTAGGAGAACTCAGAGTTTCTGTCAAGGGAGGTAGAGACAGGGACACAGCTCTTAGAGAACACCGAGGTTCTGTGAGGGAAGAGAAGATGACTCAGCATTTTGGGGGAAAAAAAAGTTCTGTCAATGGATGAGGAGAGGAAGTCTAAGCACTTAGCAGACACCGAGGTTTTGTGAGAGAAGTGGAGAGGAACACTCAGCTTTCAGGGGCCACCAAGGTTCTGTCGTGGAAGGAAGAGAGGAAGATTCAGCGCTTAGAGGACTCCGAGGTTCTGACAAGTGAGGCAGAGGGCAAGACTCAGAGCTCAGAGAACACCTAGGTTGTGTATGGGAGGAAGAGAGGAAGACTTATTGCTTAGGGAACAGTGAGGTTCTGTTAAGGGAGGAGGACAGAAAAACTCAGTGCTGAGGGAACACGAGGTTCTGTTACAGGAGGAAGAGAAGAAGATCCAGCGTATAGGGGCCACCGTGGTACTATAAAGGAGAAGGAGAGAAAGAGTCAGCGCTCAGGGGAGCAGAGGTTCTGAACGACAGGAGAAAAGGAAGACTCAGAGCTTAGGGGACTCCAAGGCTTTCTAAGTGAGGAAGAGAGGAATTCTCAGCACATGGGGACGGCGAAGTTCCATAAGGGAGGAGGAGAGGAAGACTCAGTGCTTAGGGGATATAGAGGTTCTGTAAGGGCAGAGATGAGGAAAACTCTGTGTTCAGCACACGCAGAGGTTCTGTCAAGGTAGGAGGAGAGACATACTCAGTGCTTAGAGGACACGGATGTTCTCTCAATGGAGTTGGAGAGAAAGATTCAGCACATAGGGAACATGAGGTTCTGTAAAGGGAGGAGGAGAGGAAGACTCAAGGCTTAGGAACAATACAGTCCTCTCAAGCGTGAAGGAGAGGAAGACTCAGAGCTTAGGGCACACTGAAGTTCTGTAAGGGAGGAGGAGAGGAAGAATCAGCGATTAGGGGACGGTGAGGTTCTCTATGGGAGAAGGAGTGGAAGACTGAATGCATAGGTGACACCAAGATTTGTCAAGGAAGGAAGAGAGGAAGAACCACCTCTGGGGAACTCCGAGATTCTCTAAGGAAGGAGGAGAGGAAGACTCAATGCATAGGGAACACTAATTTTCTGTAAGGAATGAGGAGGGGAACACCCGGCAGTCAGGGGACACTGAGGCTTTGGAAAGAAGGAAGAGAAGAAGACTCAGTGCTTTGGGAACACCGAGGTTTTGTTACAGATGAGGACAGGAAAGCTCAGAGTTTAGTGGCCTCTGTGGTTCCGTCCAGGTAAGGAAGAGAGGAAGATGCAGTGCTTAGAGGACACCAAGATACTGTCAAGTGAGGTGGAGAAGAACATTCACGCTTAGGGGACACCAAGGTTCTGTTAGGGGATGAGGAGAGAAGCACTCAGGGCCTAGGGGAAACTGAGGTTCTCTAGGGAGGAGGAGAGGAAGACTCAGCAGTTAAGGGACACCGAGGTTTTTTAAGAGAGGCAGAGAGGAAGATTCACCATTTATGGGTCACCAAGGTAAGGTCAGGGGGGAGGAGAAGAAGACTCAGCGGTTTGGGTACAATGAGGTTCTGTAAGGCAGGATGAGAGAAAGTCTCAGAGCTTAGGGGGCACAGAGGTTCTGTAAGGGAGAAGGAGATGAGGACTCAGCGCTGAGGAGACACCGAGGTTTATCAAAGTAGGAAGAGATTAAGACTCAGGGCTTAAAGGACACCGAGGTTCTGTAAGGGAGGAGGAGAGCAAGACTCAGTGATGAGAGTACACTGAGGTTCTGTCAAGGAAGGAGGTTAGGATAGTTCAGTGTTTAGATGTCAGCGAGGTACTGTCAAGGGCTGAGGAGAGGAAGACTCAGTGCTTATGTGAACTGGGGTTCTGTCAAGGGAGGAGGAGAGGAAGACTCAACACTTAGCGAAACCGAGGTTCTGTAAGGGAGGAGAGAAAGACACAGTGCTTAGGGTACATGGGAGCTCTGTCATGGGAGGAGGACAAAAAGATTCAGCTCTTAGAGGACAGTGATGTTATGTAAGGGAGGAGGAGAGGAAGACTCAATGCTTAGGGGACACCGAGGTTCTCTAAAGGTGGAGGAGAGGAAGACTCAGCAGCTCGGGGACACCGGAGTTACATAAGAGAGGAGCAGAGGAAGACAGCTATTAGACAACACTGAGGTTCTGAACAAGAGAAGGAGAAGATCAAAAGCTTAGGGGTTCTGTGAAGGGAGAAGGCGAGGGATACTCAGCGCTCACTGAACACCAACGTTCTGTAAGGGAGAAGGAGAGGAATTCGCAGCATTTAGCGGCCACCACGTTTTGTAAGGCTGGAGGAGAGGAAGTCTCATTGCTTAGGTTACACGGATTTCTTGTGAGGGAGGAGGAGAGGAAGTTTCATGATTAAGGGACAACGAGGTTCTGTAAGGGAGAAGAGGAAGACTCAGCTCTTAGGGGACACTGAGGTGCTGACAAAGGAGTCAGAGAGGAAGATGCCTTGCTTAGGAGAGCATGAGGTTCTGTCAAGAAAGAAGGAGAGGTAGACTCAGTGCTTAGAGGCCACCGAGGTTCTGTAAGGGAGGAGGAGAAGAAGACTCAGCTCTTCGAGGACACTGAAGTTCTATCAGAGAGGAGGAGAGGAAGTTTCACCGCTTAGGGCACACTGAGGTTTTGTAAGGAAAAAGGAGAGGAAGATTCCGAGCTTAGGGGGTTCTGGAAGGGAAGAGGAGAGGAACACTCAGCGCTTTCGGGACATCGAGATTCTGTCAAGTGAGGCGGAGAAGAAGATTCAGCACTTAGAGGACACCGAGGTTTTGTTAAGGGATAAGGACAGAAGTTCTCAGGGCGTAGGGGAAACAGGCTCTCTAGGGAGGAGGAGAGGAAGACTTAGCGTTTATGGGACAAGGAGGTTCTGTAATGCAGGATGAGAGGAAGACTCAGAGCTCAGGGCACACAGAGGTTCTCTAAGGGAGGAGGAGAGGAAGACTTAGTGCTTAGGAGACACGGAGGCTCTTTCAAGGGAAGAAGAGATGAAGACTCAGCATTTAAAGGACACCGAGGTTCTGTAAAGGAGGAGGAAAGGAAGACTTAGAGGTTAGGGGACTTCAATATTTTCAAAGGGAGGAGAGAGGAAGACTCAGCAGTTGGGGATCACCAAAGTTCTGTAAGGGAGGAGGAGAACAAGATTCAGAGATGAGGGTACACTGAGTTTCTATCAAGGGGGGAGTATAGGACAGCTCAGTGTTTAGGAGACAGCGAGGTTCTGTTAAAGGCCTAAGAGAGGAAGACTCAGGGCTTATGGGAAACAGAGATCCTGCCAAGAGAGGAGAGGAAGACTCAATGCTTAGAGAGCACTGAGGTTTTGTAAAGGAGGAAAAAGGTAAGGCTGAACACTTGGGGGACACTGAGGTTCTCTAAAGGAGGAGTGGAAGCCTCAGCACTTGGGACACCGAGGTTGTGTAAAGAAGGATGAGAGGGAGACTCAGCATTCAGGTGATACCAAGGTCTTGTCAAGAGCGGAGGAGAGAAAGATTTTAGCCTTTAGGGGACACCGGTATTTTGCCAAGGCAGGAGGAGAGGCAGACTGAACCCTAGGGTGTACTGCGGTTTTGCAAAGGAGGAGGAAAGGAAGAATCAGCGCTCAGCGAAAACTGAGGTTCTATGAAGGGAAGAGTACAGGAAGACTCAGTGCTTAGACAACACCGATTTTCGGTAAAGGTGGTGGAGAGAAAGACTCATCGCTTAGGGGAGGCAGAGGTACTGTAAGGGAGGAGGAGAAGAAGACCCAGGGCACAGGGGACACTGCTGTTCAGTAAGGGAGGAGGAGGTGAAGACTCAGCTCTTAGGGACAAATGGGATTCTGCAGTTGAAGAGGAGAAGATTCAGCACCAAGGGAACACAGAGGTTCCCTCATGGTAGGAGGAGAGAAAGACTCAGCTCTGAGAGGATAAGGAGGTTCTGTAAGGCAGGAGGAGAAGACAACTCAGGTCTTAGGGAACACTGAAGTTTTGTAAAGGTATAGGAGAGGAAGACTCAACCCTTGGGGAACACTGAAGTTCTGTTTCAGAGGAGGAGAGGAAGATTCAATGCTTAGAGGACACAGAGGTTCTGTAAGAGAGGAGGAGAGGAAGACTCAGGGCTTAGGGGATATGGAGGCTCTGTCAAGGGAGGAGAATAAGAATACTCAGTTCTTAGGGACAACTGAGGTTCTCTAACTGAAGAGGAGAAGAAGACTCAGCACCAAGGGAACACAGAGATTCTGTCATGGTAAGAGGAGAGAAAGGCTCAGCGCTTAGACACTACTGAGGTTCTGTAAGGGAGAAGGACAGGAAGACTCAGGTCTTAGGGAACACTGGGGTTCTGTCAAGGGAGGAGGAAAGGAAAACTCCACACTTAACAGACTCTGAGGTTTTGTAAGGGAGGAGGACAGGAAGACTAAGCGATTAGCAGATGCTGAGGTTTTGTAAGGGAGGAGGAGAAGAACACGAGGTCCCTAGGAAACACCGAGATTAACTAAGGAGGAGGATAGGAAGACTCAGCTGTTAGGGAACACTGAGGTTGTGTTAAGAGACGAGGAGAGGAAGACTCAGCACTTAGTGGACAGCGAGCTTGTGTCATGGGCGGAGGAGAGGAAGACTCAAGGCTTATGGGACAGGAAGTTCAGTCAAGAGAGGGCGAGAGGAAGACTAAGGCATGGAGGATACAGAAATTCTGTAATAGAATAGGAAAGGAAGACTTAGATCTTAGACAACACCGATTTTCAGTAAGGGAAGTGGACAGGAAGAAGACTCATCGCTAAGGGGAGAGAGAGGTTCTGTAAGGGAGGAGGAGAGGAAGACCAAGTGCCTAGGGGACAGAGAGGTTCTGAAAGAGAGGAGAGGACTCAGCGCTTAGGGTACAACAAGGTTATGCAAGAGAAGCAGAGAGGAAGATACAGCGCTTAGGGGACCCTGAGGTTTTGTAAGAGAGGAGGAGAGGAAGACTCGTCAATGACGGTACACAGAGGTTATCTCAGGTGGGAGGATAGGAAAGCTCAGCATTTAGGAGACAGCGAGGTTCTGTCAAGGGCCGAGGAGAGTAAGACTCAGCGTTTATGGGAAACTGGGGTTCTGTCAAGGGAGGAGGAGAGGAAGACTCAATGCATAGGGAACACCGAATTTCTGTAAGGGAGGAGGAGAGGAATGCTCAGAGCTTAGGGGACACTGAGGTTCTGTAAAGGAGGGATAGAGGAAGACTCAGCGCTTCAGGAACACTGAGGTTTTGTAACAGAATGAAGAGAGGGAGACTCAGTGTTTAGGGACCTCTGAGGTTTTGTAAAGGTAGGAGGAGAGGGGATTCAGCTCTTAGAGGACACTGAGGTACTGTCCAATAAGGCAGAGAGGAAGGCTCAACGCTTAGGAGACACAGAGTTTCTGTCAAAGGATGAGAGGAGGGCTCAGCGCCTAGGGAAAATTGAGGTTCTGTAAGGGAGGAGGAGAAGAAGACTGAGTGCTAAGAGTCACCGAGGTTTTTGAAGGGGGGTGGAGAGGAAGTTTCATCACTTATGGTTCACCGAGGTTAGGTCGGGGGGAGGAGAAGAAGACTCAGCGGTTTGGGGACAATGAGGTTCTGTGAGACAGGATGAGAGAAAGTCTCAGAACTTAGTGGACCCAGAGGTTCTGCAAGGGAGAAGGAGAGGAGAACTCAGATCCGAGGATACACTGAGGTTCTATCAAAGTAGGAAGAGATTAAGATTCAGGGTTTAAAGGAAACCGAGGTTCATAAGGGAAGATGCACCGATTAGGGGACTTTGAGATTTTCAAAGGGAGGAGAGGCAGACTCAGCAGTTAGAGGACACGGAAGTTTTGTAAGGGAGGAGGAGAGGAAGACTCAGCGATGAGGGTACACTGAGCTTTTGTCAAGGGAGGACGATAGAACAGCTCAGGGTTTAGGAGTCAGCAAGGTTCTGTCAAGGGCCAAGGAGAGGAAGACTCAGCACTTATGGGAAACTGGGATTCTGTCAAGGGAGGAGGAGAGGAACTCAAAGCTTGGGAAACACCAAGGTCCTGTAAGTGAGGAGGGGGGAAAGACTCAGAGCTTAGGGGACACCGAGGTTCTGTCACGGGAGAACGAAAGAAAGACTCAGCACTTTGAGGACACTGATGTTATGTAAGGGAAGAGGAGAAGAAGACTCAACGCTTAGGGGACACCGAGGTTCTGCAACGGCGGAAGAGAGGAAGACTGAGCAGTTCCGGGACACCAAAGTTCTATAAGGGAAAAGGAGAGGAAGACTCAGCTTTAGGCAACACTGGGCTTATGAGAAGCGCAGGAGATTAAATGCTTAGGGGCACAGAGGTTCTGTGAAGGGAGAAGGAGAGGAATACTCAGTGCTCAGGGGATACCAAGTTTCTGTAAAGGCGGAGGAGAGGAATACGTAGAGTTTAGCAGCCACTAGGGTTTGTAAGGGCAGAGGTGAGGAAGTATCATCTCTTAGGGTACACAGATTTTTTGTGAGGGAGGAGGAGAGGAAGTTTTACGATTATGGGACACTGATGTTCTGGAAGGGAGGAGAAGAGGAAGACTCAGCCCTTAGAGGACACTGAGGTCCTGACAAAGGAGTCAGGGTGGAAGACTCAGTGCTTACGAGAGCATGGGGTTCTGTCAAAGGAGGAGGAGAGGAAGACTCAGCTCTTGGAGGCCACCGGTGTTCTGCAATAGAGGAGAAGAAGGCTCAGCACTTAGGGGACACCGAAGTTCTATCAGGGATGAGGAAGGGAAGTTTCACCACTTAGGGCACACTGAGGTTTTGTAAGGAAGGAGGATAGGAGGGTTCAGAGTTTCGGGAGCACAGAAGTTCTGGAAGGGAAGAAGAGAAGAACACGCAACACTTTGGAGGCAACCAAGGTTCTCCAGAGGGGTAGTGGAAGACTCAGGCTTAGGGGACTCGGAGTTTCTGTAAGGGAGGAGTAGTTGAAGACTTAGTGCTTAGGGGACTTGGAGATTCTCCAAAGGAGAAAGAGAGCAAGCCCTAGCGATTAGGTAATGCGGATGTTATGTAACAGAGAAGGAGAGGAACACTCAGCATTAGGGTACACTGAGGTTCAGTAAGGGAGGAGGAGAGAAACACTCAGCGCTCAGGGGACACTGAGTTTCTGTCAAGAGATAAGAGGAAGACTTAATATTTAGGGAACACTGGGATTCTATCAAGGGAGCAGGAGATGATGACTCAACGCTGAGAGGACAACCAGGTTTTGTAAGCACAGAGGAGAAGAAGACTCAGCGCTTAGGGGACACCAAAGTTCTAGCAAGTGAGGAGGAGAGGAAGACTAGGATCTTAAGGAACACTGAGGTTCTGTAAGGGAGGGGGAGAAGAAGTCTTAGCGCTTAGTGGACATGGAGGTGGTGTCAAGGTAGGAGGAGAGGAAGACTCAGCCTTAAGTGGACAAAGAGTTTCTGTCAAGAGAAGAGGAGGGGATGGCTTGGCGCATACAGATCACCGAGGTTCTGTAAGTGAGGAGGAGAGGAAGACTCAAGGCTTCGGGAACACTGAGGTTTTGGAAGGGAGGAGTTGAGACAGACTCAACGCTTAGGGGACACTGATATTACGTAAGAGAGTAGGAGAGGAAGACTCAGCATGTAGGAAACACCGAGGTCATGTGAAGGATGGAGGAGAACAAAATTCAGCGCTTAGAGTACACAGAGGTTCTGTAAAGGGAGGAGGAGAAGAAGACACAGCTGTTAGGGAACACTGAGGTTCTGTAATGGAAGAGAAGAGGACGACTCAGCGCTTTGGGAACACAAAGGTTCTGTCAAGGGATGAGGAGAGGAAGTCTAAGAGCTTAGCGGACACTGGAGTTTTGTAAGGGAGAAGGAGAGGAAAGCTCAGCTTTCAGGGGCCACCGAAGTTCTGTCATGGAAAGGTAAAAGAAAGATTCAGCGCTTAGAGGACTCCCAGGTTCTGACAAGTGAGGCGGAGGGCAAGACTCAGTGCTTAGAGAACACCTAGGATCTGTATGGGAGGAAGAGAGGAAGACCCAATGCTTAGGAAAGAGTGAGGTTCTGTTAACGGAGGAGAGAAAGACTCAGTGCTGATGGAACACGAGGTTCTGTCACGGCAAGAAGAGAGGAGGACCCAGCACTTGGGGGCAACATGGTACTGTAAGGGAGGAGGCGAGAAAGAGTCAGTGCTTAGGGGACACAGAGGTTCTGAACGACAGGAGGAGAGGAAGGCTCAGCGCTTAGGGTACACCAAGGTTATGTAAGAGAAACAGAGAGGAAGATTCAGCCCTTAGGGCACTCTGAGGTTTTTTAAGTGAGGAGGAGTGAAAGTCTCAGCGCTTAGGGACAGTGATGTTCTGTAAGGGAGGAGGAGAGGAGGACTCAGCATTTAGGGAATATAGAGGTTTTGTAAGGACGGAGATGAGGAAGACTCTGAGTTCAGCACACATAGAGGTTCTGTCAAGGTAGGAGCAGAGAAATATTCAGTGCTTAGAGGACATGGTGGCTCTCTCAATGGAGTTGGAGTGGAAGGTTCAGTGCATAGAGACATGAGTTTCTGCAAAGAGAGCAGGAGAGGAAGACTCAAGGCTTAGGAACAATGTGGTCCTCTAAAGGGAGGAGGAGAGGAATACTCAGAGATTAGGGCACACTGAAGTTCTGTAAGGGAGAAGGAGAGGAAGAATCAGAGATTAGGGGACAGTGAGGCTCTCTATGACAGAAGGTGTGGAAGACCCAATGCATAGGGGATACTGAGATTTGCCAAGGAAGGAGAAGAGGAAGAACTCCTCTGGAGGACACCTAAGTTTATAAGGGCAGAGGAGAGGAAGACTCAATGCACAGGGAACATTGATTTTCTGTAAGGGAGGAGGATAGGAACACTCAGCGCTTAGGAGACACTGAGGTTCTGTAGAGGAGGAGGAAAGAAAGACTCTGCGCTTAGGGGAGATCGATGTTCTGTCAAGGGATGAGGAGTTGAAGACTCAGTGCCTAGAGGACATTGAGGTTCTGTAAGGGAGGAGGAGAGGAAGGCTCAGGGCTTTAGGGACACCAAGGTATTTTAAAGGAGGCGGAGAGCAAGGTTCGACGCTTACAGGTCACCAAGGTTTTGTCAGGGAGTAGGAGAAAAAGAATCAGCACTTAGGGGAGAATGAGGTTCTGTAAGGCAGGATGAGAGGAACACTCAGAGCTTAGGGCACACAGAGGTTCTCTAAGGGAGAAGGAGAGGAAGACTCAGAGCTTAGGCAACACCGAGGTTTTTTCAAGGGAGGAAGAGAAATGACTCAGCGTTTAAAGGACAGCTAGGTTCTGTAAGGGAGGAGGAGAGGAATACTCAGAGCTTAGGTGACTTCGATATTTTTAACGAAAGAAGAGAGGAAGACTCAGCGCTTAGATGACACCGATTTTATGTAAGTGTAGTGGAAAGAAAGGCTCATCGTTTAGGGGGGCAAGGTTCTGTAAGGGAGGAGGAGAGAAAGACTCAGCGCTTAGAGGACACAGAGATTCTATCAATGGAGGAGGAGAAGAAGACTCAGCACAAAGGGAACACAGAGGTTCTGTCATGGTAGGAGGAGAGAAAGACTCAGAGCTTAGAGGATACCGAAGTTCTGTAAAGGAGGACAAGAGGAAGTACTACTGCTTAGGGGACATCGAGGTTCTCTAAGGGAGGAGGAAAGGGCCACTCAATGCTTAGGGAACAATAAGGTTCTCTTAGGGAGCAGAAGAGGAAGACTCTTCACTTAGGAGACACTAAGGATTTGTAAGGTAGGAGAAGAGGAAGAATCAGCACTTAGGGTACACCGAGGTTATACAAGATAAACAGAGAGGAAGATTCAGTGCCTAGGGAGCCCCGAGGTTTTGTAAGTGAGGAGGACAGGAAGTCTCAGAGCTTAGGGACAGTGAGGTTCTGTGAGGGAAGAGGAGAGGAAGACTCAGCATGTAGGTTCACTGAGGTTTCGTCAATGAGGTGAATAGTAAGACTGAATGCTTGGGGAATACACAGGTTCTCTCAAGGAGGAGGGATGAAAGCCTCAGTGCTTAGAGAAACAGAACTTCTGCAAGGAAGGATGTGAGGAAGGCTCAGTACTTAGTGGATACCGAGGTCCTGTCAAGGGCAGAGGAGAGGACGATTCACACTTTAGGGGACACCGAGGTTCTGTCATGGCAGGAGAAGAGGAAGCCTTAAGCCTTATGAGAAACCAAGGTTCTGTAAGGAAGGAGGAGAGTAAGACTCAGTGCTCAGGGAACGCTGAGGTTCTATAAAGGGAGGAGTACAGGAATACTCAGTGCTTAGACGACACCGATTTGTGGTAAGGAAGGTCGAGGGAAAGGCTCATCGCTTAGGTGAGAAAGAGATTCTGTAAGGGAGGAGGAGAGGAAGACCGAGAACAGCAAGGTTCTGAAAGGGAGGAGGAGAGGAAGACCCAGAGCGTAAAAGACACCGAGGTTCCATAAGGGAGGAGGAGAGACAGAGTCACCACTTAGGGAACACCAAAGTTCTATAACGGAGACCGAGAGAAAGACATAGGACTTAGGGGACACTGAAGTTATGTAAGGGAGGAGGAGAAGCAAACTCAGTGTTCAGGGGACACAGAAGTTCTGTCATGGGAAGAGGAGGGGAAGACTCAGAGTTTAGGGAACACACTGAGGTTTTGCAAGGGAGGAGGAAAGGAAAACTCAAAGTTTAGGGAATGCTGAGATTATTTAAGGGAGGTGGATAGGAAGACTCAGTGATTAGGGGACACCGAGTTTTTGTCAAGGAAGGAGGAGGGGAAGAACCACCACTGTAGGGACACCGAGGTTCTGTATGGAGTAGAGGAAAACTCAATGCTTAGGGAACACTGAGCTTCTGTAAGGAAGGAAGAGAGAGATACTCAATGCTTAGGAGACAACGAGGTTCTGTAAGCACAGGGAAGAGGAAGACACAATGCTTAGTGAATACTGAGGTTTTTGAAGAAAGAAAGAGAGGAAGACTCAAAGCTTAGGGAACACTAAGTTTCTGTGAAGGGAGGAGGAGAGGAAGATTCAGGGCTTAGAGGAAGCCGAGATTCTGTTAAAGGAGAAGGAGAATAAGACTCAGCTCTTAGGGAAAACAGAGGTTTTCTAAAGGAGCAGGAGAAGAAGACTCAGCCCTTCGAGAACACATAGGTTCTGTTGTAGCAGGAGGAGAGAAGAATCAACGCTTAGAGGATACCGATGTTCTGTAAGGGCGAGGGGAGCGGAAGGCTCACTGCATAGGGAACACTGAGGGTTTGTCAGTGGATGAGAAGAGGAAGCGTCAGGGCGAAGAGGACACCGAGGTTCTGAAAAGGAGGATAGGAAGACTCACCACTTAGGGAAAACTGAATATATGTAAGGGAGGAGGACAGGAAGACTCTGCACTTAGGGGACACCAATATTCTGCAAGGGAGGAGTAGAGGAAGACCCACCACTTAGGGGACTTCGAGATTCTGTAAGGGAGAAGGAGAGGAAGACTCAGGTCTTAGTGAACACTGAGGTTCTGTAAAGCTGGAGGGGAAGAAGTCTCAACAATTGGGGAACACTGATGTTCTGTTTCAGAGGAGGAGAGGAAGACTGAGCGTGGATGGCACAAGGAGATTCTGAGACGGAGGAGAGGAAGACTCAGAGTATAGGGAACACAGAGGTTCTGTAAGGGAATAGGAGGAGAAGACTCAGCGATTAGGGAACACTGAGGTTATGTCAAGGGAGGAAGAGAGGAAGACTCAGTCCTCAGGGGATTTGGAGATTCTCCAAAGGAGAAGGACAGTAAGCCCTAGTGATTAGGTAACGCAGATGTTATGTAATACAGAAGGAGAGGAAGACTGAGCATTAGGGTACACTGAGGTTCAGTAAGGGAGGAGGAGAGAAACACTCAGCTCTTAGGGAACACTGAGATTCTCTCAAGAGAGGAAGACTCAGGGCTTAAGGGACACTGAGTTTCTGTCAAGAGACAAGAGGAAGGCTCAAAGCTTAGGGAACACTGAGGTTCTGTCAAGGGAGCAGGACAGGATGACTCATTGCGCAGGCAACACCCAGCTTTTGTAAGGATGATGAAGAAGAAGACTCAGCCTTTAGGGGACACTAAAGTTCTATCAAGTAAGGAGGAGAGGAAGACTAAGTTCTTAAGAAACACAGAAGTTCTGTCATGATAGGAGGATAGAAAGACTCAGCGCTTAGAGGATTCCGAAGTTTCGTAAGGGAGTAGGAAAGAAAGCCTCAAGGCTTAGGGGAAATGGGTTCTGTAAGGGAGGAGGAGAGTAAGGCTCAGCGCTCAGGGAACACTGAGGCTCTATAAAGGGAGGAATGCAGAAAGATTCAGCACTTAGACGACACCGATTTTCAGTAAAAGAGGCGGCGAGAAAGACTTATCGCTTAGGGTAGAGAGAGGTTTTGTAAGGGAGGAGAGCCAGACCCAGCGCATAGAGGACACCGAGGTTCCCGAGGTTCTGTAAGGGAGAAGGAGAGACAGAGTCAGCGCTTAGGTTACACAGAGGTTCTGAATGACAGAAGAGAAAAACTGAGAGCTTTGGGTACACGGAGGTTATGTAAGAGAAGCGGAGAGGAAGATTCAAGGCGCAGGGCACCCCAAAGTTTTCTAAGTAAGAAGAAGAGGAATTCTTAGCGCTTAGGGACAGTGAGGTTCTGTAGGAGAAGAGGAGAGGAAGACTCAGTGTTTAGGGTACACTGAGGTTTTCTAAGGGAGGCATACAGGAAGATTCACTCCTTATGGCTAACCGAGGTTTTGTCAGTGAGGAGGAGAAGAAGACTCAGCACTTAGGGAACAATGAGACTTTGTAAGGCAGGATAGGAGGAAGGCTCAGAGTTTAGGGGATACAGAGGTTCTCTAAGGGAGGTGGAGTGGAAGATTCAGTGCTTAGGAGTCACCGAGGTTCTGTCAAGGGAGGACGTGATTAAGACTTAAGGTTTAAAGGACATCGAGGTTCCTTAAGGGAGTAGGAGAGCCCTTACCGGACTTCGAGATTTTCAAATGGAGAAGAAGAGGAAGACTCAGCAGTTAGGGGGCATGGAAGTTCTGTAAGGGAGGAGAAAGGGAAGACTCAGCAATGAGAGTATGCTGAGTTTCTGTCAAGGGAGGAGGATAGGAAGGCTCAGCGTTTAGGAGACAGCGAGTTTCTATCAAGTGCTGATGAGAGGAATACTCAGAGCTTATGGGAAACTCTCTCTGTCAAGAGAGTAGGAGAAAAGATTCAACGCTTAGGGAACACCGAGCTTTTGTAAGGGAGGAGTAGAGGAAGACTCAGCGCTTAGAGAACACTGAGGATTTGTAAAGGAGGAGAAGAGTAAGACTGAACGTTTGGGGAACACTGAGGCTCTCTAAGGGAGGAGGAGTGGAAGCCTCGGTGCTTAGGGGACGCCGAGGCTCTGTAAAGAAGAAGGAGAAGAAGAATCAGCGATTGGGGGCTGCGAGGTTCTGTATGGGAGGAGGAGTGGAGGACTCAACACATAAGCTCCAATGAGGTTTTGTCAAGGAAGGAGGAGACGAAGAGCCAGCTCTTGGGGGACACTGTTTTTCTGTAATGGAGGAGGAGAGGAACACCCAGCGGTTAGTTGATACTGAGGTTCTATAAAGGAGGAGGAGAGGAAGGCTCAGCGCATCGGGAACATCAAAGTTTGTTAAGGCAGAAGGAGACAAAGATTCTGTGCATAGAGGACACCAAGATTCTGTCAAGGGAGGCAGAGTGGAGGACTCAGTCATTAGGGAAAGCTGAGCTTCTAAAAAGGAGAACAGAAGACAACGCTTGGGGAACACTGAGGTTCTGTCAAGGTAGGACGAGAGAAAGATGTAGCATTAGAGGAAACTGAGGTACTGTAAGGGAGGAGGAGAGGAAGACACAGTGCTCAGAGTATACCGTGGTTATGCAAGGGAGAAGGAGACTCAGTGCCTAGAAGACAGCAAGGTTCTGTAAGGGAGAATTAGAGGAAGACTCAGAGCTTAGGGGACACCAAGGTTCTATAAGGAAGACTCAGAGAAAGACAGTGCTTATGGAACACCAGAGATCTGTCAGGGAGGACGAGAAGAATTCTCAGTGCTCAGGGGCCACAGAAGTTCTGTCATGGGAGGAGGAGAGGAGGACTCGGCATTTAGGGAACACTATGGTTCTGTAATGGAGGAGGAGAGGAAAATTCAGAGCTTAGGAAACACCAGTGTTCTTTAAGGGAGGAGGAGAGAAAGACTCAGCACTTAGGGAACACCGAGTTTTTGTCAAAGAAGGAGGAGAGGAAGAAACAAAACTTAGGGGACACTGAGGTTCTGTAAGTGAGGAAGAGAGGAAAATTCAGCACGTAGGGGACACTGAGGTTCAGTGTGGCAGGAGGAGAGGAAGACAGGCAGCTTAGGGAACACCAAGTTTCTGTCGAGGTAGGAAGAGAGCAGGATTCAGTGCTTAGAGGATTCTGAGATTCTGTCAAGGGAGGTGGAAAGGAAAACTCAGCACTTAGTGAATACCAAGGTTCTGGAAGGAAGGAGGAGAGGGAGGTCAGAGCTTAGGGTACAACAAGCATCTGTAAGGATGAGGAATAGAAGACTCATAGTTTAGGGGCCACCAAGGGTCTGTCAATGTAGGAGGAGAGGAAGGTTCAGCACTTAGAGGACACTGAAGTTCTCCCAAGTGAGGCGGAGAGGAAGATTCAGCTCTTAGGGGTACCTAGGTTCTGTCATGGGAGGAGGAGAGGAAGACTCAGTGCTTAGGGGACATAGAGGTTCTGTAACGGCAGAGATGAGTAAGACTCTGTACTCAGGGGACATCAAGGTTCTATCAAGGTAGGAGGAGAGAAATTTTCAGTGCTTAGAGGACACAGAGGTTCTCTCAAGGGGGAAGGAGAGGAAGATTAGTTGCACAGAGGACACGAAGTTTTGTAAAGGGAGGAGGAGAGGAAAAATGAAGGCTTAGGAACAGCGTGGTTCTCTCAAGGGAGGAGGAGTGGAAGACTCAGAGCTTAGAGCACACTGAAGTTGTGTAAGGGAGAAAGAGAGGAAGAATCAGCGATTAGAGGACAGTGAGATTCTCTATGGGAGGAGGAGTGGAAGACTCAATGCATAGGGAACACCGAGGTTTTTTCAAGGAAGGATAAGAGGAAGAACCACCTCTTGGACGACGCCTAGGTTTGTAAGGGAGGAGGACAGGAAGGCTCAGGGCTTAGGAAACACCAAAGTTCTGTAAGGGAGACAGAGAGAAAGAAGTAGCACTTAGGGGGCACTGAGGTTCTGTGAGGGAAGAGGAGAAGCAAACTCCGTGTTCAGGGGACACAGAAGTTCTGTCATGGGAGAAGAAGGGAAAGACTCAGAGTTTAGGGAACACTGAGGTTTTGTAAGGGAGGAGGAGGGGAAAACTCAAAGCTTAGGGAACACTCAAAGCTTAGGGAACACTGAGGTTCTTTAAGGGAAGAAGACAGGAAGACTCAGTGATTAGGGGACCCGAGTTTTTGTCAAGGAAGGAAAAGAGGAAGAACCACCGCTTTGGGGACACCGAGGTTGTATACGGAGGAGAAGAGGAAAACTCAACGCACAGGGAACACTTAGCTTCTGTAAGCAAGGAGGAGAGGGAGACTCAACGGTTAGGGGACACTGAGGGTCTGTAAGCAAGGGAAAGAGGAAGACACAATGCTTAGTGAAAACTGACTTTTTGTAAGGGATGAAGAGAGGAAGACTCAGTGCTTAGGGGACACTGAGTTTCTGTGAGGTAGGAGTAGAGGAAGACAGAATGCTTAGGGAACGCCAAGTTTCTCTCACGGTAGGAGGAGAGGAATATTCAGCACTTAGAGGATCCAGAGATTCTGTTAAGGGAGGAGGAGAAGAAGACTCAGCTTTTAGGGAGAACAGAGGTTTACTAAGGGAGAAGGATACGAAAGCTCAGCATTTAGGATACAGCGGGGTTCTGTCAAGGGCCAAGGAGAGGAAGACTCAGGGCTTATGGGAAACGGGGATTCTGTCAAGAGAGGAGAAGAGAAAGACTCAACGCATAAGAGACACAGGTTTTGACAAGGATAGAGAAGAAGAAGAACCACCTCTGGGGGACACCTAGATTCTGTAAGGGAGGAGGAAAGGAAGACTCAATGCATAGGGAACATGATTTTCTGTAAGGGAGGAGAGGAACACAGCGCTTAGGGGACACTGAGGTTCTGTAAAGGAGGAATAGAGGAAGGCTGAGCGCTTCAGGAACACTGAGGTTTTGTAACAGATGCGGAGAGGAAGACTCAGAATTTAGGGACCTCCGAGGTTTTGTCAAGGTAGGATTAGAGGAGATCCGGCGCTTAGAGGACACTGAGGTACTGTCAAGCGAGACGGAGAGGAAGACTCAGCGCTTAGGGGACACCGAGTTTCTGTCAAGGGATGAGGAGAGGACTCAGTGCCTAGGGTAAACTGAGGTTCTGTAAGGGACGAGGAGAGGAAGACTGAGTGCTAAGGGTCACCGAGGTTTTTGAAGGGGGGTGGAGAGGAAGTTTCATCACTTATGGTTCACCGAGGTTAGGTCAGGGGGAGGAGAAGAAGAGTCAGCAGTTTGGGGACAATGAGGTTCTGTAAGGCAGGATGAGAGGAAGGCTCAGAGCTTAGGGGACACAGAGGTTCTCTAAGGGAGAAGGAGAGGAGAACTCAGCGCTGAGGAGACACCCAGTTTCTATCAAAGTAGGAAGAGATTAAGAGTCAGGGTTTAAAGGAAACCGAGGTTCTCTAAGGGAAGAGGAGAGGAAGACTCACTGCTTAGGGGACTTTGAGATTTTCAAAGGGAGAAGAGGAAGACTCAGCAGTTAGGGGACATGAAAGTTCTGTAAGGGAGGAGGAGAGGAACACTCAGTGATGAGGGTACACTGAGGTTCTGTCAAGGGAGGAGGATAGGACAGGTGAGAATTGAGGAGTCAGTGAGGTTCTATCAAGGGCCAAGGAGAGGAAGACTCAGCGCTTATGGGAAACCGGGGTTCTAACAACGGAGGAGGAGAGGAAGACTCAACGCTTAGGGAACAAAGGTTCTGTCTTGGGAGGAGGAGAGAAACACTCAGTGCTTAGATGACATCGATGTTATGTAAAGGAGGAGGAGAGAAAGGCTACACACATAGGGACACTGAGGTTTTGTAATGGTGGAAGACAGGAAGACAGAGCGGTTCGAGGACACCAAAGTTCTGTAAGGGAGAAAGAGGGGAAGACAGTGTTAGGCAACACTGAGGTTCTGAAAAACAGAAGGAGAAGAAGATTAATGCTTAAGGGCACAGAGGTTCTGGGAAGGGAGAACGAGAGGAATACTCAGTGCTCAGTGAACACCAAGGTTCTGTAAGGTAGGATGAGAGGAATATGCAGCTTTTAGCTGCCACCAGGATCTGTAAGGGTGGAGGAGAGGAAGTCTCCGCACTTAGGGTACACCCATTTTTTGTGAGGGAGAAGGAGAGGAAGACTCAGCCCTTAGGGAACAAAGGAGTCGGAGAGGAAGACTCAGAGCTTAGAGGCCTCCGAGGTTCTGTAAGGGTGGAGAAGAAGAAGACTCAGCGCTTAGGGGACACCGAAGTTCTGTCAGGGACGAGTACAGGAAGACTCAGCGCTTAGACGACATCGATTTTCAATAAGGGTGGTGGAGAGAAAGACTCATCGCTTAGGGGAGGCACAGGTTCTGTAAGGGAGAAGGAGGAAGACCCAAGGCATAGGGGACACCGAGGTTCTGTAAGGGAGGGAAGAAAGAGTCAGCACTTAGGGGACACAGAGTTTCTGGAAGAGGAGAGGAAGGCTCAGTGCTTAGAAGACCCCGAAGTTTTATAAGTGAAGAGTAGAGGATGTCTCAGCACTTGGTAAAATCGAGGTTATGTAAGGGCAGGGCGGAGAGAAAAAACAGCGGTTATGGGGCACCAAGGTTCCGCAGGAGAGGAGGCGACAAAGTTTCAGGTCTTAGGGCACACAGAAGTTTTGTAAGGGACGAGGAAGGGAAGACTCAGAGTTTATGGGGCAGAGAGGTTCTGTAAGGGAAGAGGAAAGGAAGACTAAATGCTTAGAGGACACCGTGCTACTGTAACGGAGAAGGAGAGAAAAAGTCAGCGCTTAGGGGACACAGAGGTTCTGAAAGAGAGGAGAGGAAGACTCAGTGTTTAGGAGATACCGAGGTTCTATCAAGGGATGAAAAGATTAAGACTCAGGGTTTAAAGCACTCCGAGGATTTGTAAGGGAGGAGAAGAGGAAGTCTCTGGGATAAGTGGACACCGAGGTTCTGAAGGAACACGAGAGGAAGATTCAGCGATCAGATGACTCTAAGGCTCTGTCAAGATTTGGACGAGCGGAAGATTCAGAGCTTAGGGAACAGCGATGTTATGTAAGGAAGAAAGAGAAGAAGACTTGGTGCATGCAGGACATTAGGGTTCTGTAAGGGATGAGGAGAGGAAAAATTGGCATTTACAAGACAATGAGGTTCTGTCAAGAGAGGGGAGAAAAAGACTCAGTGTTTAGCAGGCACCAAGGTTCTGTAAGGGAGGAGGAGAGAACGATTCAGGTTTAAGAGCCCCCGATGTCTGGTTAAGTAAGGAGGAGAGGAAGATTCAGCATTTAGAGGGCACCAAGGTTCTTTAGAGGGAAAGTAGAGGAAGACTTAGTGCTGAGTGGACACCGACGTTCTATAAGGGATGGGGTTGGGGATGGGGATTGGGATGGGGATGGGGATGGGGATGGGGATGGGGATGGGGATGGGGATGGGGATGGGGATGGGGATGGGGATGGGGATGGGGTGGGGGTGGGGGTGGGGATGGGGATGGGGATGGGGATGGGGATGGGGATGGGGATGGGGATGGGGATGGGGATGGGGATGGGGATGGGGATGGGGAAGACTCAGTGCTTAGGGAACAGCAAGGTTTTGTGAGGGAGGAAGAGAGAAAGACTCAGTGCTTAGAGGACACTGAGATTCTGTCAAGGGAGGAGGAGAAGAAAACTCAGCTCCTAGGGAAAACTGAGGTTTTCTAGGTGAGGAGCAGAAAAAGAATCAGACCCTAGGGAACACAAAGTTTCTGTCACAGGAGAGGAGAGGAAGACTCAGCGCTTAGAGAATACGGAGGTTCTGTTAAAGGAGGACAGGAGAAAGACTCAGTGCTTAGAGGAAATGGAGGTTGTGTGAAGGGAGGAGGAGAGCAAGACTCGCCCTTATTGAACATCAAAATTCTGTGAGGGAGGAGGAAAGGAATTCTCCTTGATCTAGGGAAATGTAGGCTCTGTAAGGGCGGAGGAGAGGAAGACTCAGACCTTAGGGAACACTGAGGTTCTGTAAAGGTATAGGACTGGAGGACTCAATGCTCAGGGAACACTGAGGTTCTGTTTTAGAGGAGGAGAGGAATACTCAGGAGTCAGGGGACACACGGATTCTGTAAGGGAGGAGGAGAGGAAGACACAGCAATTAGGGGGCACCGAAGTTCTGTCAAGGGAGGAGAGGAATACTCAGCGCTTAGCAGACACCGAGGTTCTGTAAGGGAGGAGGAAAGGAAGACTCAGGGGTTTGGGGACGCCGAGGCTCTGTGAGGGAGAAGGAGAGGGAGACTCCGTGATTATGGAACACAGCAGTAGTGGTATGAGAGGGGGAGAGGAAGACTCAGAGCTTAGGGGATACCCAGGTTCTGTCAAGGGATAATGAGAAGAAGACTCAGAGTTAAGGGAACACCGAGAATCTCTCAACGAGGAGGAATACAAGACTCAAAATGCAGGGGACACGGTGGTTTCGTAAGGGAAGAGGAGAGGAATACCGATTCAGAGTGAACTGCGAGAATTTGTAAGGGGGAAGGAGATAAGGACTCAGCACACAGGAGACACTGAGATGTTACAGTGTAGGACAAGAGGAAGGCTCAGCACTTAGGGAACCCCGAGGTTCTGTCGAGGTAGGAAGAGAGAAAGATTCAGAGCTTATAGGACTCCTAGTTTCTGTCACGGAAGGCAGAGAGGAAGACTCAGTGCTTAGAGAACACCGAGGTTTTGTAAGAGAGGAAGAGAGGAAGACTCAGCACTTAGGGGACACAGAGGTCCTGTCACAGAATGAGGAAAGAAAGACTCAGCGACTAGATGACACCTATGTTATGTAAGGGAGGAGGAGAGGAACAGTCAGCCCTTAGGGGACACTGAGGTTCTGTAAAGAAGGAGGAGAGGAAGCCTCAGTGCTTCAGAATCACTGAGGTTTTGTAACGGAAGAGAAGAGGAAGACTAGCTATTAGGCAACACGGAGGTTCTGAAAAAGAGAAGGAGAAGAACATTAAATGCTTAAGGGCACAGAGGTTTTGTGAAGGGAGGAGAAGAATACTCGGTGCTCAGTGGACACCAACGTCCTGTAAGGGAGGAGGGGAGAAATATGCAGCCTTTAGGGGCCACCGAAGTTCTGTAAGAATGGAGGAGAGGAAGTCTCAGAGCTTAGGGTACACCGAGATTTTGTGAGGGAGGACGAGAGGAAGATTCAGCTATTAAGGGATACCGAGGTTGTGTTAGAGGGAAAGAAAAGGAGGACTCAGGACTTAGGGGACACTGAAGTTCAGTCAGGGAGGAGGAGAGGAAGACTTAGAACTTAGGGAAGACTGAGGCTCTGTAAGGGAGGAGAGGAGGAAGTCTCAATGCTTAGCAACAGTGAGTTTCTGTAAGGGAGGAGATGAAGATTCAGCGCTTAGGGGACATAGAGGTTCTGTATGGGAGGAGATGAGAAAGAATCTGTGTTCAGCAGATATCAAGGTTCTGTCAAGGTATGAGCAGAGAAAGATTCAGTGCTTAGAGGACACTGAGGTTCTCTAAAAGAAGAGGAAGATTCAGGGCAAAGGGGACATGAGGTTCTGTAAAGGCAGAGGGAGAAAAATTCCCAAGGCTTAGGAATACTGAAGTTCTGTTAAGGGAGAAAGAGAGGAATTCTCAGAGCTCTGGGCACACCGAAGTTCTGTAGTGGAGAAGGAGAGTAAGAATCAGTGAAGACGGGAGAGTGAGGTTCTGTAGGAGAGGAGGAGTGGAAGACTCAAAGCATAGGGAGTGCCCACAATTTGTCAGGAAAGGAGGAGAGGAAGAACCGCCTCTTGGGGAACACGGAGGTTCTGTAAGAGAGGAGGATAGAAAGGCTCAGTGCATAGGAAAAACTGATTTTCTGTAAGGGAGAAGGAGAGGAACACTCAGCGCTTAAAAGACACTGAGGTTCTGTAAAGGAGGAGGAGAGGAAGCCTCAGGGTTTTGGGATCACCGAGGTTTGTAAGGGATGAGGGGTGGAAGACTCAGAGTTTAGGGGCATCTGAGGTTCTGTCAAGGTAGGAGGAGAGGAAGATTCAGCGTTCAGAGGACACCGAGGTAGTGTCAAGTGACGTGGAAAAGAAGACTCAGAGCTTTGGATATAACAAAATTCTACCAAGGGAAGAGGAGAGGAGGACTCCACACCTAGGAACACTGAGGTTTTCTGAGGGAAAAAGAAAGATTCATTGCTTAGACAACACCGATTTTCAGTAAGGGAGATGGAGAGGAAGACTTATCGCTTAGGGGAGAGAGAGATCCTGTAAGGGAGGAGGAAAGGAAAGCTAAACACTTAGGGAACACCAAGGCTCTGTAATGGAGAAGGAGGAAGACCGAGCACATAGGGGACACCGAGGTTCCGCAAGGAAGGAGGAAAGAAAGAGTCAGTGCTTAGAAGACACCGAGGTTCTGTCAAGGGAAGAAGAGATTAAGACTCAGGGTTTAAAGCACACCGAGGTTTTTTAAGGGAGGAGAAGTAGGCTCAGAACTTAGGGGACGTCGAGCTTTTCAAAGAGAGGAAGACTCAGCGGTTAGGAGACAACGAAGTTGTCTGTAAGGGATGAGCAAAGTAAGGCTCAGGAATGAGGGTATACTGAGATTCTGTCAAGGGAGAAGGATAGGACAGCTGTGTTCAGGAGACACAGAGGTATTGTCTAGGGGCAAAGAGAGAAAGACCCAGTGCTTATGGGAAGCCAAGGTTATGTCAAGGGAGGAGGAGAGGGTGACTCAATGTTTAGGGAACACCAAGTTTCCTCAAGGTAAGAGGAGAGGAAGACTCAGCGCTCAAGGAACGCTGAGGCTCTGTAAAGGGAGGAATACAGGAAGCCTCAGCGCTTGGAAGACACCGATTTTCAGTAAGGGAGGTGGAAAGACTCATCGCTCAGGGGAGAGAGATGTTCTGTAAGGGAGAAGAAGAAGACCAAGTGCTGAAGGAACACCAAGGTTTGTAAGAGAGGAAGAGAGGAAGACCCAATGCATAGGGGACACGGAGGTTCTGCAAGAGAGCAGATAAAGACTCAGGATTTTGGGTACACCGAGGTTATGTAAGTGAGGAGGAGAAGAAGTCTAAGCACTTAGTGGCCATAGATGTTCTGTAAGGCAGGACATGAGGAAGACTCTGCACTCAGCAGATATCAAGGTTCTGTCAAGATAGGAGCAGAGAAAGATTCAGTGGTTTGAGGACATCGAGGTTCTCTGAAGGGAGAAGGAGTGGAAGATTCAGGGCATAGGGGACATGAGTTCCTATAAAGGGAGGAGGAGAGGAAGACTCAAGACTTAGGAACAACGCAGTTCTACCAAAGGAGGAGGAGAGGAAGGTTCAGAGTTCAAGGCACACCAAAGTTCTGTAAGGGACAAGGAGAGGAAGAATCAGCAATTAATGGAGAGCGAGGTTCTGTTGGGGAGGAGGAATGGAAGACTCAACGCATAGGGGAGAGGAAGTTTTTGTCAAGGAAGGAGGAGAAGAAGAACCACCTCTTGAGAGACACGGAGGTTCTGTAAGGGAAGATGATAGGAGGACTCAATGCGTAGGGAACACTGATTTTCTCTAAGGGAGGAGGAGAGGAACATTTAACGCTTAGGGGACACCGAGGTTCTGTAAAGGAGGAGGAGAGAAAGCCTCAGCCCTTCTGGATCACCGAGGTTTTATAACACACGAGGAGAGGAAGAGTCAGATTTTAGGGGCCTCTGAGGTTCCGTCAGGGTAGGAGGAGAGGAAGACTCAGCCCTTAGAAGACACCAAGGTACTGCCAAGAGAGGCGGAGAAGAAGACTCAGTGCTTAGGGGACACGGATGTTCTGTCAAGGGATGAGAAGAGGAGGACTCAGGACCTAGGAGACACTGAGGTTTTATAAGGTAGAGGGAGAGGAAAGATCAGCGCTTAGAGGACACCAAGGTACTGTCGAGTGAGGTGCAGAATAAGACTCAGCGCTTAGGGGACGTCCAGGATTTTTAAGAGAGAGGAAGAGTGAGGTCCTGGAAGGGAATAAGAAAGGAAGACTCATTGCTTAGGGGACCCGTGCTTCTGTAAGCGAAAAGGAGAGAAAGAGTCAGCACTTAGGGGACACATAGGTTCTCAAAGAGAGGAGAGGAAGACTCAGTGCCTAAGAGACACAGAGGTTCTGCCAAGGTAGGAAAAGAATAAGACTCAGGGTTTAATGCACACCGAGGTTCTGTAAGGGAGGAGGAGAGGAAGACTCAGAAATTTGGCAACTTTGAGATTTTCAAAGGGAGGGAGAGAGGAAGACTCAGCAGTTAGGAAACACTGAAGTTATGTAAGGGATTAGTAAATGAAGGCTCAGCAATGAGGGTATTCTGAGGTTCTGTCAAGGGAGGAGGATAGGACAGCTCAGCGTTCAGGAGACAGAGAATTTTTTTCTAGGGCCGAAGACAGGAAGACCGAGCTCTTATGGGAAACTGGGGTTCTGTCAAGGGAGGAGGAGACGAAGGCTCAGTGCTTAGGGAGCACCTAGTTTCTACAACGGAGGAGGAGAGGAAGACTCAGCAATCAGGAAACACTGAAGCTCTGTAAAGGGAGGAGTACAGGGTACCTCGGCGCTTGGATGACACCGATTTTCAGTAAAAGAGGTGGAAAGACTCACAGCTCAGGGGAGAAAGAGGTTCTCTAAGGGAGGAGGGGAAGACTGAGCACTTAGAGAACACCAAGTTTCTGTCAGGGAGAAGGAGAGGAAGACCCAGCACATAGGGGACACTGAGGTTCTGTAATGGAGGAGGAGAGAAAAAGCGCTTTGGGTACTCCGAGGTTATGTAAGAGAAACGGAGAGGAAGATTCAGCTCTTAGGGGACCCCGAGGTTTTGCAAGTGAGGAGGAAAGGAAGTCTCAGCGCTTGGGGATATCGAGGTTACGTAAGGGGGGCGGAGAGAATCACAGCGGTTATGTGACACCGATGTTCCTCAAGAGAGGAAGTTTCAGCGTTAGGGGACATGGAGGTTTTGTAAAGCAGGAAAGGAAAGCAGACTCAATGCTCAGGAGAGGAAGACTTAGAGCTTAGGAGGCACACAGGATATGTAAGGGAAGAGGAAGGGAAGATTCAGCAAGTAGGGGACACCGAGATTCTCTCCACGGAGGAGGATAGGAAGACTCAAAACTTAAATAACAGTGAGCATCTGTAAGGGAGGAGGAGAAAAAGACTCAACGATTATGGAACATTGACATTCTGTCAAGGGAGGAGTAGAGGAAGACTCAGGGCTGAAAGAACACTGAGGTTCTGTGAGATAGAAGGAGAGGAAGGACCACCGAGTAGGGGACACCGAGGTTTTGTAAAGCAGGAAAGGAAAGCAGACTCAATGCTTAGGGAACACTGAGGTTCTGTAAGGGAGTAGGAGAGGAAGACTGTGCTTAGGGAACACTGGGGATTTGTAAGAGAGGAGAAAAGGGAGTGTCTGGGATAAGGGGACACTGATGTTCTGTGAGGGAACATGAGAGGAAGGTTCAGGGCTCGGATGACTCCAAGGTTCTGTCAAGAGTGGATGAAAGGAAGACTGAGCACTTAGGGACAAGCGATGTTCTGTAATGGAGGAGAAGAAGAAGACTCAGTGCATGAGGACACCAGGGTTGTGTAAGGGATGAGGAGAGGAAGAACTAGCATTTACAGGACAACGAGGTTCTGTCAAGTGAGCAGAAAAAAACACTCAGGGTTTAGCAGACACCAAGGTTCTGTAAGGGACGAAGAGAGAACAAGTCAGGTTTAGAAGCTGACAATGTTCTGTTAAGTTAGGAGGAGAGGAAGCTTCAGCATTTAGAGGGCGCCAAGGTTACTTCAAGGGAGAGTAGAGGAAGACATAACGTTGAGCAGGCACCGAGGTTTTGAAAGGGAGGAGGAGAAGAAGACTCAGAGCATGGGGGAAACCAGGGTTCTGTAAGGGACGAGGAGAGGAAGAACTAACATTTACAGGACCAGGAGGTTCTGTGAAGGCAGAGCAGAAAAAGGCTCAGTGCTTAAGCAATACTGAGGTTCTCTAGGTGAGGAGGAAAAAAAGACTCAGCCCTTAGGGAACACAAAGGTTCTGTCACGGTAGAGGAGAGGAAGACTCAGCACTTCAGGGCAATGGAGGTTATGTGAACAGAGAAGGAGAGAAGGAAGATAGGAATTCTGTTTGACCTAGTGATGCATAGGCTCTGTAAGGGAGGAAGAGAGGAAGTCTTAGGCCTTAGGGAACACTTAGGGAACACCAAGTTTTGGTCAGAGAGAACGAGAGGAAGACCCGGTGCATAGGGGACACTGTGGTTCTGTCATGGAGAAGGAGAGAAAAAGTCAGCACTTAGGGGACACAGAGGTTCTGAAAGAGAGGAGAAGAAGGCTCGGAGCTTTGGGTACACCGAGGTTATGTAAGAGAAATGGAAAGGAAGATTCATTGCTTAGGGGACCCCGAGGTTTTGTAAGTGAGGAGGAAAGGAAGACTCAGCGCTTGGGGATATTGAGGTTATGTAAGGGGGCAGAGAGAAAACACAGCGGTTATGTGACACTGAGGTTCTGTATGAGGAGGAGAGGAAGTTTCAGTGCTTAGGGTGCATGGAGGCTTTGTAAGCGACGAGGAGAGGAAGAGTCAGAGCTTAGGGGGCACATAGGACTAGTAAGGGAAGAGGAAAGGAAGATTCAGCGCTTAGGGGACACCGAAGTTCTGTCCAGGGAGGAGGAGAAGAAGACTCAGGGCTTAGAGGACACAGAGGTTCTGTCGATGGAGGAGGAGAAAATGGAAAGCAAGACTCAGCTCTTAGGGGACACTGAGGTTCTGTCAAGGGATGAGGAGAGGAAGACTCAACGTCTGGGGGAAACTGAGGTTCTCTAAAGGAGGAGAGGAAGACTTAGTGCTAAGGGTCACTGAGGTTTTTTGAAAAGGGACAGAGAGGAAGATTTGCCATTTATGGTTCACCGAGCTTAGGTCAGGAAGGAGGAGAAGAAGACTCAGTGCTTGGGGACAATGAGGTTCTGTAAGGCGGGATGAGAGGAACGCTCAGAGCTTAGGGGACACAGAGGTTCTCTAAGAGAGAAGGAGAGGAGGACTCAGCACCGAGGAGACAAGGAGGTTCTAAAAAGTAGGAAGAGATTAAGATTCGGTGTTTAAAGGACTCAGAGGTTTTGTAAGGGAGGAAGCGAGGAAGACTCACCGCTTAGGGAACTTTGAGATTTTCAAAAGGAGGAGAGGAAAACTCAGCAGTTAGGGGACACCAAAGTTCTGTAAGGCAGAAGGAGAGGAAGACTCAGTGCTCAGGGGATTCCATGGTCCTGTCAAGGTAGAAGGGACGAAAACTCAGAGATTAGGGCACACCAATGTTCCCTAAGGAAGAAGGATAGGAAGAATCAGCAATTAGAAGACAGCGAGGTTCTATACAGAAGGAGGAGTGGAAGACTCAAAGCATAAGGGACACCGAAGTTTTGTCAAAGAAGAAGGAGAGGAAGAACCACCTCTTGGTGGACACCGAGGTTTTGTAAGGGAGAAGGAGAGGAAGCCTCAATGCATAGGGAACACTGATTTTCTGTAAGCACCTAGGGAACATTGAGGTTCTCCAAAGGAGGAGGAGTGGAAAACCCAGCATTTCAGGAACACCGAGGTTTGACAACGTAGGAGGAAAGAAAGATTTCACACATAGAGAACACCAAGGCTCTGTCAAGGGAAGCAGAGTGGAAGACAGCGCTTAGCGAAAATTGAGTTTTTGTGAGGGAGAAGGAGATGACTCAGCGCTTTGGGAACACTGAGGTTCTGTCAAGGGTGGAGGCGAGAAAGACAGTGTTTAGAGGAAACCAAGGTTCTGTAAGGGAGTATGAGAGGAAGACTCAATGCTTTGAGGACATAGAAGTTCTATAAAGGAGGAGATGAGGAACACTCAGAGGTGAGGGAAAGTCGATATTGTCTAAGGGAGGAGAGAAGAAGACTCAGCGGTTAAGGGACCCCAAAGTTCTGTAAGGTAGGAGGAGAACAAGGCTTCGCGATGAGGGCACATTGAGTTTCTTTCAGGGGAAGAGGATAGGACAGCTCAGCGTTTAGGAGACAGTTAGGTCTGTCAAAGGCTGAGGAGAGGATGACTCAGGGCTTATGGGAAAAGGAAGATCTGTCAAGGGAGGAGGAGAGGAAGACTCAATGCTTAGAGAACAATGAGGTTTTGTAAAGGAGGGAAAGAGTAAGTCTGAACACTTGGGGAACACTGAGGTTCTCTAAGGGAGGAGGAGTGGAAGCCTCAGCGCTTGGGGACACCAAGGTTCTGTAAGGAAGGATGAGAGGAAAACTCAGCACTTAGGCAATACCAAGTTCCTGTCAAGGGCCGAGGAGAGAAAGATTTAGCCTTCAGGGGACACAGATGTTTTGTCAGTGCAGGAGTAGAGGAAGGCTCAATGCTAGGATACACCGCGGTTCTGGTAGGGAAGAGAAGGGGAAGAATCAGCACGCAGAAACACTGAGATTCCGTAAGTGGGGGAGTACTGGAAGACTCAGCGCTTAGATGCCACTAATTTTCAGTAAGCGTGGTGGAGAGAAAGACTCATCTCTTAGAGGAGGCACAGGTTCTGTAAGGGAAGAGGAGAGGAAGACCCAGGGCATAGGGGACACCAAGGTTCTGTACGGGAGGAGGAGAGGAAGACTCAGTGCTTAGAGGACACTGAGTTTCTCTCAAGGGAGGAGAAGAAAAAGAGTCAGCTCTTAGGGACAACCGAGGTTCTGTAATTGAATAGGAGAAGTCTCAGGACCAAGAGAACACAGAAATTCTGTTATGGTAGAAGGAGAGAAAGACTCAGCACTTGGAGGATACCCAGATTCTGTAAGTGAAGAGGAGAGGAAGAATTACCACTAGGAGACTTTGAGTTTCTGTAAGGGAGGAGGAAAGGGTGACTGAATGCTTAGGGAACACTGAGGTTCTCTAAGAGAGCACAAGAGGAAGACTCTTCACTTGGGGGACACTAAGGATTCGTAAGGGAGGAGAAGAGGAATAATCAGGAATTAGGGGATACTGTGGTTCCGTAAGGGAGTAAGAGAGGAACACTGAGCGCTTAGTGGACTCTGAGGTTCTGTCAAGTGAGGCGGAGAGGAAGACTTAGCATTAGGGAATACTGAGATTTTGTAAGGGAATGGGGGAGGAAGACTAAGCGCTCAGAGGACTCCAAAGTTCTGTCAAGGGTGGACGAGAATACTCAGCTTTTAGACGACACCCAGATTTTGTAAGGGAGGAGGAGAGGAACACTCATCGCTTAGAGGAAAGAGGTTCTGCAAAGGAGAAGGAGCGAAGACTTAGCAAGTAGTGGACACTGGTGTTGTGTAAAAGAAGTGGAGTGTAAGAATTAGTGCTCAAGGGGCAACGAGGTTCTATCAACAGAGAGAGAGAAAGACTCAGTGCTTAGGAGACACCGAGTTTCTTTCAAGGGAGGAAGGGATTAAGACTCAGCGTTTAAAGGATGCCGAGGTTCTGTAAGGGAGGCGGTAAGGAAGACTAAGAGCTTAGGGGACTTCGATATTCTCATAGGGAGGAGAGAGGAAGATTCAGCGGTTTGGGAACATCAAAGTTCTGTAAGGGAAGAAGAGAACAAGACTGAGAGATGAGGGTACACTGAGTTTCTATCAAGGGAGGAGTATAGGACGTCACAGCGTTTAGGAGAGAGCTAGGTTCTGTCAAAGGCTGAGGAGAGGAAGACTCAGCGCTTATGGGAAATGGAGGTTATTTCAAGGGAGGAGGAGAGGAAGACTGAATGCTTAGAGAACACTGAGGTTTTGTAAAGGAGGAAAAGAGTAAGACTGAGCACTTGGGGAACACTGAGGTTCTCTAAGGCAGGAGGAATGGAAGCCTCACCACTTAGGGACACTGAGATTCTGTAAGGAAGGATGAGAGGAAGACTCAGCGCTTAGGCGATACCAAGGTCCCGTCAAGGGCGGAGAAGAGAAAGATTTAGCCTTTAGGGGGCAAGGATATTTTGTCAAGGCAGGGGTAGAGGAAGACTCAATGCTAGGGTATACCGCGGTTCTGGAAGGGAGGAGAAGGGAGGAGGAGAGGGAGACTCAACGCTTAGGGAACACTGAGGTTTTGTAAAGGAGGAGAAGAGTAAGGCTGAATGCTTGGGGAACACTGAGGTTCTCTAAGCGAGTAGAAATGGAAGCCTCAGCGTGTGGGGAACACCGAGGATCTGTAAGGAAGGATGAGTGGAAGACTGAGCGCTTAGGGGATACCGTGGTCCTGTCAAGGGAGGAGGAAGCAAAAACTCAGGGCTTAGGAAACACTGAAGTTCTCTAAAGGAGAAGGAGAGGTACAGTCAGCGATTAGAGGACAGCGAGGTTTTCTACAGGAGGAGGGGTGGAAGCCTCGATGCATAAGGGACACCGAGGTTTTGTCAAGGAAGGAGGAGAGGAAGAACCACCTCTTGGGGGACACCGAGGTTTTGTAAGGGAGGAGGAGAGGAAACCTCAATGCATAGGGAATACTGACTTTCTGTATGCACTTAGGGGACATTGAGGTCCTGTAAAGAAGAAAGAGGAGAAGACTCAGCATTTCGGGAACACTGAGGTTTGTCAACATAGGAGGAAAGGAAGATTCCACGCCTAGAGGACACCAAGGTTCTGTCAACAGAGGCGGAGTGGAAGACTCAGTGCTTAGGGAAAACCCAGTTTGTATAATGGAGAAGGAGAAGACTCAGTGCTTTGGGAACACTGAGGTTTTGTCAAGGGAGGAGGCGAGGAAGACTTAGAGTTGAGAGGAAACCGCGGTTCTGTAAGGGAGGAGGAGAGGGAGATTCAGCGCTCAGGGAACACTGATGTTTTCTAAGGGAGGAGGAAAGGAAGACTAATGGCTTAGTGGACAGCGTACTTTTCTAAAGGAGGAGGAGAGGAAGACACAGCGCTTAGGGTACCCCGCAGTTTTGTAGGCGGAGGAGAGTGAGACTAAGTGTTTAGGGGACAGCAAAGTTCTCTAAGGGAGGATTAGAGGAAGGCTCAGCGCTTAGGGGACACCATCCATGTATAAGGAAGACCGAGAGAAAGATGCAGCACTTAGGGAACATCGAGGTTCTGCACAGGAGAGGAGAAGAAGACTCAGCGTTTAGGGAACACTGAGATTCTGTAAGGGAGGAGGAAGAGAAGACTCAGAGGTTAGGGCACACCAAAGTTCTGGAAAGGAGGTGGAGAGGAAATCTCAGCGCTTAGTGGAGCCCAAGGTTTTACAAGCAAGAGCTAGAGAAATGTGCCGCTCTTAGGGAACACTGAGGTTCTGTAAGAGAGTAGGACAAGAAGACTCAGTGCTCAGGGGACACAGAAATTCTGTCATGGTAGGAGGAGAGAAAGGGTCAGCACTTAGACGATAAAGAGGTTGTGTAAGGGAAGAGGAGAGGAAGAATTACTGCTAGGAGACATGGAGTTTCTGTAAGGGAGGAGGAAAGGGCGATTGAATGCTTAGGGAACACTGAGGTTCTCTAAGACAGCACGAGAGGAAAGTTCGTCACTTAGGGGACACTAAGGATTTGTAAGGGAGGAGAAGAGGAATAATCAGGAATTAGGGGACACTGAGGTTCCGTAAGGGAGTAAGAGAGGAACACTG
The DNA here is from genome assembly GCF_024166365.1 of Elephas maximus indicus. Classification (NCBI taxonomy): domain Eukaryota; kingdom Metazoa; phylum Chordata; class Mammalia; order Proboscidea; family Elephantidae; genus Elephas; species Elephas maximus. Next base: position 14,441,477 of record NC_064847.1, read on the forward strand.
AGCACCTAGTGGACTCTGAGGTTCTGTCAGGGGATGCGGAGAGGAAGACTCAGCATTTAGGGAATACCGAGATTTTGTCATGCAGGACGAGAGGAAGACTCAGGGTTCAGATGGCTCCGAGGTTCTGTCAAGGGTGGATAAGAAGACTCAGCTCTTAGACGACACCCAGATTTTGTAAGGGAGGAGAGGAACACTCATCACTTATGGAAAAGAGGTTCAGTAAGGGAGGAGGGGAGGAAGGCTTAGCAAGTAGGGGACACCGGTGTCGTGTAAGAGAAGTGGAGTGTAAGAATTAGTGCTCAGAGGACAACGAGGTTCTATCAACGGAGAGGAGAGGAAGACTCAGTGTTTAGAGGATAACGAGGTTCTGTAAGGGAGGAGGAGAATAGGACCCAGCGTTTAGGGAAAATGAGATTCTTTAATGTAGGATGAGAGGAAGACTCAGAGCTTAGGGCACACAGAGATTCTCTAAGGGAGGCGGAGAGGAAGACTCAATGCTTAGGAGACATTGAGGCTCCTTCGAGGGAGGAAGAGATTAAGATTTAGCATTTAAAGGACACCGAGGTTCTCTAAGGGAGGAGGTAAGGAAGACTCAGAGCTTAGGGGACTTCAACATTTTCAAAGGGAGGAGGGAGGAAGACTCAGCTGCTCAGAGACATCAAAGTTCTGTAAGGGAGGAAGAGAACAAGACTCAGCGATGAGAGTACACTGAGTTTCTATCAAGGGAGAAGTATAGGACAGCTCAGCGTTTAGGAGAGAGCTAGGTTCTGTCAAAGGCTGAGGAGAGAAAGACTCAGCGCTTAGGGGAAAGTGAGGTTCTGTCAAGGGACGAAGAGAGGAAGACTCAATGCTTAGAGAACACTGAGGCTTGCAAAGGAAGAAAAGAGTAAGACTGAACACTTGGGGAACACTGAGGTTCTCTAGGGGAGGAGGAGTGGAAGCCTCAGCGCTTGGGGACACCGAGGTTTTATAAGGAAGGATGAGAGGAAGACCCAGCGCTTAGGTGATACCTAGGTCCTATCAAGGGCAGAGGAGAGAAAGATTTAGACTTTAGGGGACACAGATATTTTGTCAAGGCAGGAGTAGAGGAAGACTCAATGCTAGGTTACCGCGGTTCTGGAAGGGAGGAGAAGGGGGGAGGAGAGGAAGACTCAATGCTTAGGGAACACTGAGGTTTTGTAAAGGAGGAGAAGAGTAAGGCTGAACACTTGGGGAATACTGAGGTTCTCTAAGGGAGGAAGAATGGAACCCTCAGCGAGTAAGGGGCACTGAGGTTTTGTAAGGAAGGATAAGAGGAAGACTGAGTGCTTAGGGGATACCGTGGTCTTGTCAAGGGAGGAAGATACGAAGACTCAGAGCTTAGGGAACACTGAAATTCTCTAAGGGAGAAAGAGAGGAAGAATCAGCAATTAGGTGACAGCGAGGTTCTGTACAGGAGGAGGAGTGGAAGGCTCAAAGCATTAAGGGATACCGAGGTTTTGTCAAGGAAGGAGGAGAGGAAGAACCACCTCTTGGTGGACACCGAAGTTTTGTAAAGGAGGAGGAGAGGAAGCCTCAATTTATATGGAATACTCATTTTCTGTCAGCGCTTAGGGGATATTGCAGTTCTGTAAAGGAGAAGGTGGGGAAGACTCAGCGTTACAGGAACACCAGGTTTGTTAATGTAGGACGAAAGGAAGATTCCACTCTTACACGACACCAAGATTCTATCAAGGGTGGCAGAGTGGAAGACTCAGCACTAAGGGAAAACCGAACTTATGTAAGGGAGAAGGAGAAGACTCAGTGCTTTGGGAACGCTGAGGTTCTGTCAAGGCAAGAGGCGAGGAAGACTTAGCACTTAGAGGAAACTGAGGCTCTGTAAGGGAGAAGGAGAGGGAGACTCAGAGCTTAGGGCACACCGAAGTTCTGGTAAGGAGGTGGAGACGAAAGCTTAGCACTTAGGGGAGCCCAAGCTTTTACAAGCAAGACCGAGAGAAAGAAGTAGCTCTTTGGGAACACTGAGGTTCTGTAAGATGGGAAGAGAAGAAGACTCTGTGCTCAGGGGATACAGAAGTTCTGTCACTGGAGAAAGAGAGGAAGACTCAGCGTTAAGGAAACACCGAGGTTCTTTAAGGGAGAAGGAGAGAAAAACTCAGCGCTTAGGGGACACCAAGCTTGTCACGGAAGAAGGACAGGAAGAACAACAGCTTAGGGGACACAGAGGTTCTGTAAGGAAGGAAGAGAGGAAGACTCAGCGCTTAGACGACACTGAGGCTCTCTCAAGGGAGGAGGAGAAGAAGTTTCAGCTCTTAGGAACAACTGAGGTTCTGTAGTTGAAGAAGAGAAGAAGACTCAGCACCAAGGGAACACAAAAATTCTGTCATGGTAGGAGGAGAGAAAGGCTCAGCGTTTAGCGGATACAGAGATTCTGTAATGGGGGAGGAGAGGAAGAATTACCGCTAGGAGGCATAGAGTTTCTGTAAGGGAGGAGGAAAGGTCAACTGGATGCTTAGGGAACACTGAGGTTCTCTAAGGGAGCAAGAGAGGGAGGCTGTTAGGAGACACATACAATTTGCAAGCGAGGAGAAGAGGAATAATCAGGAATTAGGGGACACTGAAGTCCCGTAAGGGAGTAAGAGAGGAACACTGAGCACTTAGCGGACTCTGAGGTTCTGTCAAGGGAGGCGGAGAGGAAGACTCCGCATTTAGGGAATACCGAGATTTTGTAACTCAGGGCAAGAGGAAGACTCAGTGCTCAGACAGCTCCGAGATTCTGTCAAGGGTGGACCTGAAGACCCAGCTCTTAGATGACACCCAGATTTTTGTAAGGGAGGAGTAGAGGGACACTCAGCGCTTAGCGGAAAAAAGGTTCTGTAAGAGAAAAGGGGAGGAATACTTAGCAAGTAGGAGACATCGGTATTGTGTAGAAGTGGAGTGTAAGAGTTAACACTCAGAGAAGAACGAGGTTCTATCAACGGAGAGGAGAGAAAGACTCAGTGTTTAGAGGATACTGAGGTTCTGTAAGGGAGGAGCAGAACATGACTCATCGTTTAGGGAAAATGAGGTTCTGTAATGCAGGATGAGAGGAAGACTCAGAGCTTAGGGCACACAGGTTCTCTAAGGGAGGAGGAGAGGAAGACTCAGTGCTTAGGAGACACCGAGTTTCTTTCAAGGGAGGAATAGTTTAAGACTCAGCGTTCAAAGGACACCAAGTTTCTGTAAGAGAGGAGGTAAGGAAGAATCAGAGCTTAGGGGACTTCCTTATTCTCAAAGGGAGGGGAGAGGAAGACTCAGCGGTTTGGGGCCATCAAAGTTCTGTAAGGGACGAAAAGAACAAGACTCAGCTCTGAGGGTATAATGAGTTTCTATCAAGGGAGGAGTATAGGACAGCTCAGCGTTTAGAAGACAGCTAGATTATGTCAAAGGCAGAGGAGAGGAAGACTTAGCTCTTATGGGAAACTGAGGTTCTGTCAAGGGACAAAGAGAGGAAGACTCAATGCTTAGAGAACACTGAGGTTTTGTAAAGGAAGAAAAGAGTAAGACTGAACACTTGGGGAACACTGAGGTTCTCTAAGGGAGGAGGAGTGGAAGCCTCAGTGAGTAGGGCAGGCTGAGGTTCTGTAAGAAGCATGAGAGGAACATCAGAGCTTAGGGGATACCGAGGTCCTGTCAAGGGAGGAGGAGATGAAGACTCAATGCCAGGTTACCGCGGTTCTGGAAGGGGGGAAAAGGGGGGAGGAGAGGAAGACTCAACGCTTAGGAAACACTGAGGTTTTGTAAAGGAAGAGAAGAGTAAGGCTGAACACTTGGGGAACACTGAGGTTCTCTAAGGGAGGAGGAATGGAAGCCTCAGCACGTTGGGGACACTGAGGTTTTGTAAGGAAGGATGAGAGGAAGACTGAGCACTTAGGGGTTACCGTCGTCCTGTAAAGGGAGGAGGAAACGAGGACTCAGAGCTTAGGGCACACCAAGGTTCTCTAGGGGAGAAGGAGAGGAAGAATGAGCGATTAGGGGAGAGCGAGGTTTACTACAGGAAGAGAAGTGGAAGGCTCACCGCAGAAGGGCAGAAGGGACACCGAGGTTTTGTCAAGGAAGGAGGAGAGAAAGAACCACCTCTTGGTGGACACCAAGGTTCTGTAAGGAAGGAGGAGAGGAAGCCTCAATGAATAGGGAATACTGATTTTCTCGAAGCACCGAGGGGACACTGTAAATAGGAAGAAGGGGAAGACTCAGCGTTTCAGGAACACCGAGTTTTGTCAACGTAGGAGGAAAGAAAGATTCCACACACAGACGACACCAAGGTTTTGTCAAGGGAGGCGGAGTGGAAGACTCAGCGCTTAGGGAAAACCGAGCTTGTGTAAAGGAGAAGGATAAGACTCAGCGCTTTGGGAATAATGAGGTTCTGTCAAGGGAGGAGGCGAGAAAGACTTAGCATTTGGAGGAAACTGAGGTTCTGTAAAGGAGGAGGAGAGGGAGACTCATCACTTAGGGACAACTGAAGTTCCCTAACTGAAGAGGAGGAGAAGACTCAGCACCAAGGGAACACAGAAATTCTGTCATGGTAGGAGGAGAGAAAGACTCAGGGCTTAGAGGATACAGAGATTCTGCAAGGGAGGAGGAGAGGAAGAAATACCTCTAGCCGACATTGAGTTTCTGCAAGGGAGGAGGAAAGGGAGACTGAATGTTTAGGGAACACTGAGGTTCTCTAAGAGAGCACGAGAGGAAGACTCTTCACTTAGGGGACACTAAGGATTTGTAAGGGAGGAGAAGAGGAACAATCAGGAGTTACGGGACACTGAGGTTCCCTAAGGGAGTAAGAGAGGAACACTGAGCGCTTAGCGGAGTCTGAGGTTCTGTCAAGGGAGGCGGAGAGGAAGACTCAGCATTTAGGGAATACCGAGATTTTGTCATGCAGGACGGGAGGAAGACTCAGAGCTCAGATGGCTCCGAGGTTCTGTCAAGGGTGGACAAGAAGACTAAGCTCTTAGACGACACCCAGATTTTGTAAGGGAGGAGAGGAACACTCATCGCTTAGAGGAAAGAGGTTCTGTAAGGGAGGAGTGGAGGAAGACTTAGCAAGTAGGGGACACTAGTGTCGTGTAAGAGAAGTGGAGTGTAAGAATTAGCGCTCAGAGGACAACGAGGTTCTATCAACGGAGAGGAGAGGAAGACTCAGTGCTTAGAGGATACCGAGGTTCTGTAAGGGAGGAGGAGAGGAGACTCAGCCCGTAGGGGACACTGAGGTTCTGAAAAAAAAGAGAGGAAGACTCAGTGCTTAAGAAAGCATGAGATTTTGTCAAGGTAGGAGGAGAGGAAGACTCAGCACTTAGGGGACACCAAAGTTCTATCACGGAGGAGGAAGGGAGGGTCAGAACTTAAGGAACACTTAGGTTCTGTTACAGAGTAGAAGAGGAAGTCTCAGCACTTAGGGCACAAGGAGGGCTTGTAAGGGAGGAGGAGAGGAAGATTCAGAGCTTAGGGTGCACAGAAGTTCTGGAAGGGGAGAAGAGGAAAGGAACACTCAGCACATAGGAGACACCGGCGTTCTGTCAAGGGAGGAGGAGCAGAAGACTTAGTGCTTAGGGGATTCAGAGTTTCTGTAAGGGACTGGGAAAGGAAGACTCAGTGCATAGGGGACTTGGAGGTTCTCCAAAGGAGAAGGAGAGTAAGTCTAGGCGATTATGTAATGCAGGTGTTATGTAATGGAGAAGTAGAGGAAGACTCATCATTAGGGCACACCGAGATTCAGTAAGGGAGGAGGAGAGAAACAGTCAGGTATTAGGGAACACTGAGGTTCTGTCAAGGGAGCAGGAGACGATGACTCATGGCTCAGAGGACACCCAGGTTTTGTAAGCACGGAGGAGAAGACTCAGCTTTTAGGGGACACCAAAGTTCTATCAAGTGAGGAGAGGAAGACTAAGCTCTTAAGGAACACTGAGATTCTGTAAGGGAGCAGGAGAGGAAGTCATAGTGCTTAGTGGGCATGGAGGTGGTGTCAAGGTAGGAGAAGACGAAGACTCAGCCTTAAGGGGACAAAGAGTTTCTGTCAAGAGATGAAGAGAAGAACTCTTGGCACATATGGGACACAGAGGTTTTGTAAGAAAGGAGAGAGAAAGACACAGCATTTAGGGTACACCGAGTTCCTGCCAAGGGAGGAGGAGAGGAAGACTCAGCGACTGTGAAACACTGAGGTTGTGTTACGGGAAGGGGAGAGGAATACTCAGTGCTTAGTGGCTAGTTAGGTTGTGACACGGGCTGAAGAAAGGAAGACTCAGCGCTTAGGGGACACAGAGGTTCTGTCAAAGGTTAACAAGAAGAAGACTCAGCACTTAGGAGACACTGAGATTAGGCCAACGGAGGAGGAGAAGACTTAACGTATAGAGGATATGGAGGTTGCGTAAGGGAGAAGAGGAATATCAATGCTTCGCAAAATTTGAGGTTTTGTAAGGGATGAGGAGATGAAGATTCAGTGCAGAGCAGACACTGAGGTTCTGAAAGGTAGGGGGAGAGGAAGTCTCAGCGCTTAGGGGACATGGAGGTTCTGTGAGGGAGGAGGAGAGGAAGACTTAGCACATAGAGGATACCGAGGTTCTGTAAGGGAGAAGGAGATGAAGACCCAGGTGTTAGGGAACACAGAGGTTCTGTCAAGGAAGGAGGAGAGGAATGATCACTGGTTATAGAACACCGAGGTTCTGAAAAGAAGAGAGGAAGATTCACAGCTTAGGGAACATTCAGCAAAGGAGAAGGAGAAGAAAGCTTACCCCTTAAGGGACACGGAGGTTCTGTAAGGGAGAAGAGGAAGACTTAGCGCATAGGGGACAAGGAGGTTCTGTAATGGAATAGGAGAAGTCTCAGCAATTACAGAACACTGAGGTTGTGTCAAGGGAGGAGGTGAGGAAACCTCATTTGCAAAGGGGACTCTGAGGTTGTGTAAGGAAGGAAGAGAGGAAGACACCAGGCTTATGGGATACCGTGGTCCTGTCAAGGGGGTGGAGATGAAGACTCAGAGCTTAGGGCACACCAAAGTTCTCTAAGGGAGAAGGAGAGGAAGAATCAGGGATTAGGGGACAGGGAGGTCCTCTACAGGAACAGGAGTGAGAGACTCAATGCATAAGGGACACAGAGGTTTTGTCAAGGAAGGAGGAGAGGAAGAACAACCTCTTTGGGACACTGAGGTTCTGTAAGGGAGGAGGAGAGGAAGCCTTAATGCATAGGGAACACTGATTTTCTGTAAGTGCTTAGGGGACATTGAGGTTCTGTAAAGGAGGAGGAGGGGAAGACTCAGCATTTCAGGAACACCGAGGTTTGTCAATGTAAGAGGAAAGGAAGATTCCATGCATACAGGACACCAAGGTTCTGTCAAGGGAGGTGGAGCAGAAGAGTCAGTGCTTAGGAAAAATCGAGCTTGGGTAAGGGAGAAGGAGAAGACTCAGTGCTTTGGGAACACTGAGGTTCTGTCAAGGCAGGAGGCGAGAAAGACTTAGTGCTTAGAGGAAACTGAGGTTGTGCAAGGGAGGAGGAGAGGGAGACTCAGCGCTCAGGGAACACTGATTTTTTTTTATTGAGCTTTGAGTGAACGTTTACAAATCAAGTCAGTCTGTCACATGTAAGGTTATATACACCTTACTCCATACTCCCACTTACTCTCCCCCAATGAGTCAGCCCTTCCAGTCTCCTTTTGTGACAATTTTGCCATTTTCTAACCCTCCTATCTCCCCTCCAGACATGAGATGCCAACACAGTCTCAAGTGTCCACCTGATACAAGTAGCTCACTCTTCATCAGCATCTTGCTCCAACTCATTGTCAAGTCCCTTCCATGTCTGATGAGTTCTCTTCGGGAATGGTTCCTGTCCTGGGCCAACAGAAGGTTTGGGGACCATGACCACCGGGATTCCTCTAGTCTCAGTCAGACCATTAAGTCTGGTCTTTTTATGAGAATTTGGGGTCTGCATCCCACTGATCTCCTGGTCCCTCAGGAGTTCTCTGTTGTACTCCCTGTCAGGGCACCATCTAGTTCTTCTGGTCTCAGGATGATGTAAGTGTCTGGTTCATGTGGCCCTTTCTGTCTCTTGGGATCATAGTTGTCGTGTGACCTTGGTGTTCTTCATTCTCCTTTGATCCAGGTGGGTTGAGACCAACTGATGCATCTTAGATGGCCGCTTGTTAGCATTTAAGACCCCAGACACCGCATTTCAAAGTGGGATGCAGAATGTTTTCATAATAGAATTATTTTGTCAATTGACTTAGAAATCCCCTTACGCCATAGTCCCCAAAACCCCACCCTTGCTCCACTGACCTTTGAAGCATTCAGTTTATCCCAGAAACTTCTTAGCTTTTGATCCAGTCCAGTCCAGCTGACCTTCTGTGTATTGAGTATTGTCCTTCCCTTCACCTAAAGTAGTTCTTATCTACTGACTAATCAGTAAAAAAACCCTCTCCCACCCTCCCTTCTTCCCTCGCCTCGTAACCACAAAAGTATGTGTTCTTCTCAGTTTATACTATTTCTCAAGATCTTATAATAGTGTTCTTATACAATATTTGTCCTTTTGCTTCTGACTAATTTCACTCACCCTAATGCCTTCCAGGTTCCTCCATGTTATGAAATGCTTCACAGATTTGTCACTGTTCTTTATCGATGCATAGTATTCCATTGTGTGAATATACCACAATTTATTTAACCATTCATCCGTTGATGGACACCTTGGTTGCTTCCAGCTTTTTGCTATTGTAGACAGAGCTGCAATAAACATGGGTGTGCATATATCTGTTCATGTGAAGGCTCTTATTTCTCTAGGGTATATTCCAAGGAGTGGGATTTCTGGGTTGTATACTAGTTCTATTTTTAACTGTTTAAGAAAACGCCAGATAGATTTCCAAAGTGGTTGTACCATTTGACATTCCCACCAGCAGTGTATAGAGTTCCAATCTCTCCGCAGCCTCTCCAACATATATTATTTTGTGTTTTTTTGATTAATTCCAGCCATGTGGGAGTGAGATGGAATCTCACCGTAGTTTTAATTTGCATTTCTCTAATGGCTAATGATAGAGAGCATATTCTCATGTATCTGTTAGTTGCCTGAATATCTTCTTTAGTGAAGTGTGTGTTCATGTCCTTTGCCCACTTCTTGATTGGGTTGTTTGTCTTTTTGTGGTTGAGTTTTAACAGAATCATATAGATTTTAGAGATCGGGCACTGGTCGGAGATGTCATAGGTGAAAATTCTTTCCCAGTCTGTAGGTGGTCTTTTTACTCTTTTGGTGAAGTCTTCAGATGAGCATAGGTGTTTGATTTTTAGGAGCTCCCAGTTATCTGGTTTCTCTTCGTCATTTTTGGTAATGTTTTGTATTCTGTTTATGCCTTGTATTAGGGCTCCTAACATTGTCCCTATTTTTTCTTCCATGGTCTTTATCGTTTTAGTCTTTATGTTTAGATCTTTGATCCACTTCGAGTTAGTTTTTGTGCATGGTGTGAGGTTTGGATCCTGTTTCATTTTTTTGCAAATGGATATCCGGTTATTCCAGCACCATTTGTTAAAAAGACTGTCTTTTCCCCAATTAACTGACACTGGGCCTCTGTGAAATATCAGCTGCTCATATGTAGATGGATTTATATCTGGGTTCTCAATTCTATTCCGTTGGTCTATGTGCCTGTTGTACCAGTACCAGGCTGTTTTGACTACTGTGGCTGTATAATAGGTTCTAAAATCAGGTAGAGTGAGGCCTCCCACTTCTTCTTTTGCAGTAATGCTTTACTTATCCAGGGCTTCTTTCCCTTCCATATGAAGTTGGTAATTTGTTTCTCCATCACATTAAAATATGTCATTGGAATTTGGATCGGAAGTCATTGTATGTATAGATGGCTTTTGGTAAAATAGACATTTTTACTATGTTAAGTCTTCCTATCCATGGCAAGGTATGTTTTTCCACTTAAGTAGGTCCTTTTTAGTTTCTTGCAGGAGTACTTTGTACTTTTCTTTCTATAGATCTTTTACATCTTTGGTAAGATTTATTCCTAAGTATTTTATCTTCTTGAGGGCTACTGTGAATGCTATTGACTTGGTGATTTCCTCTTCGATGTTCTTTTTGTTCATATAGAGGAATCCAAGTGATATTTGTATGTTTGTCTTATAACCTGAGACTCTGCCAAACTCTTCTATTAGTTTCAGTAGTTTTCTAGAGGATTCCTTAGGGTTTTCTGTGTATAAGATCATGTCATCTGCCAATAGAGATAATTGTACTTCTTCCTTGCCAGTCTGGATGCCCTTTATTTCTTTGTCTAGCCTAATTGCTCTGGCCAGGACCTCTAGCACAATGTTGAATAAGAGCGGTGATAAAGGACATCCTCGTCTGATTCCTGTTCTCAAGGGAAATGCTTTCAGGCTCTCTCCATTTAGAGTGATATTGGCTGTTGGCTTTGTATAGATTCCCTTTATTATGCTGAGGAATTTTCCTTCAATTCCTATTTTGCTGAGAGTTTTTATCATAAATGGGTGTTGGACTTTGTCAAATGCCTTTTCTGCATCAATGGATAAGATCATGTGGTTTTTGTCTTTTGTTTTGTTTATATGGTGGATTACATTAATGGTTTTTCTAATATTAAACCAGCCTTCCATGCCTGGTATAAATCGCACTTGGTCGTGGTGGATTATTTTTTTGATATGTTGTTGAATTCTACTGGCTGGAATTTTGTTGGGGATTTTTGCATCTATGTTCATGGGGGATATAGGTCTGTAATTTTCTTTTCTTTTCTTTTTTTTTTTTGTGGTGTCCTTACCTGGTTTTGGTATCAGGGATATGGTGGCTTCATATAAGGAGTTAGGTAGTATTCCATCATTTTCTATGCTTTGAAATACCTTTAGTAGTAGTGGTGTTAACTCTTCTCTGAAAGTTTGGTAGAACTCTGCAGTAAAGCCATCCAGGCCAGGGCATTTTTTTGTTGGGAGTTTTTTGATTATCATTTCAATCTCCTTTTTTTTGTTGTGGGTCTATTTAGTTGTTCTACTTTTGATTGTGTTAGTTTAGGTAGGTAGTGTTTTTCTAGGAATTCATCCATTTCTTCTAGGTTTGCAAATTTGTTCCAGTATAATTTTTCACAATAATCTGATATGATTCTTTTAATTTCAGTTGGGTCTGTTGTGATGTGGCCCATCTTGTTTCTTATTTGGGTTATTTGTTTCCTTTCCTGTATTTCTTTAGTCAGTCTGGCCAATGGTTTATCAATTTTGTTAATTTTTTCAAAGAACCAGCTTTTGGCTTTGTTAATTCTTTCCATTGTTTTTCTGTTCTCTAATTCATTTAGTTCAGCTCTAATTTTTATGATTTGTTTTCTTCTGGTGCCTGATGGATTCTTTTGTTGCTCACTTTCTATTTGTTCAAGTAGTAGGGACATTTCTCTGATTTTGGCTCTTTCTTCTTTTTGTATGTGTGCATTTATCGATATAAATTGTCCTCTGAGCACTGCTTTTGCTCTGCCCCAGAGGTTTTGATAGGAAGTGTTTTCATTCTCTTTGCATTTTATGAATTTCTTTATTCCATCGTTAATGTCTTCTATAACCCAGTCTTTTTTCAGCAGGGTATTGTTCAGTTTCCAGGTATTTGATTTCTTTTCCCTAATTTTTCTGTTATTGATTTCCACTTTTATGGCCTTGTGGTCTGAGAAGATGCTTTGTAGTATTTTGATGTTTTGGATTCTGCAAAGTTTGTTTTGTGACATAATATGTGGTCTATTCTAGAGAATGTTCCTTGTGTGCTAGAAAAAAATGTATATTTTGCAGCAGTTGGGTGGAGTGTTCTGTATATGTCAGTGAGGTTAAGTTGGTTGATTGTAGCCATCAGGTCTTCTGTGTCTCTACTGAGCTTCTTACTGGATGTCCTGTCCGTCTCTGAAAGTGGTGTGTTGAAGCCTCCTACTATAATTGTGGAGGTGTCTAGCTCACTTTTCAGTTCTGTTCAAGTTTCTTTTATGTATCTTGCAGCCCTGACATTTGGTGCATAAATATTTAATATGGTTATATCTTCCTGATCAATTGTCCCTTTAATCATTATGTAGTGCCCTTCTTTATCCTTTGTGGTGGATTTAACTTTAAAGTCTATTTTGTGAGAAGTTAATATTGCTACTCCTGCTCTTTTTTGCTTATTGTTTGCTTGACATATTTTTTCCATCCTTTGAGTTTTAGTATGTGTCTCTAAGTCTAAGGAGTGTCTCTTGTAGCCGCATATAGATGGATCGTGTTTCTTTATCCAGTCTGAGACTCTCTGTCTCTTTATTGATGCATTCAGTCCATTTACATTCAGCATAATTATAGCTAAGTATGTGTTTAGTGCTGTCATTTCGATGCCTTTTTATGTGTGTTGTTGACAATTTCATTTTCCACTTACTTTTTTGTGCTGAGACATTTTTCTTTGTAAATTGTGTGTTCCTCATCTTCATAGTATTTGACTTTATGTTTGCTGAGTCGCTTTGTTTTTCTTGGTTTTCATTTTGAGTTATGGAGTTGTTATACCTCTTTGTGGTTACCTTAATATTTACCCCTAATTTTCTAAGTAAAAACCTAACTTGTATTGCCTATATTGCCTTCTTTTCCCCGCCATATGGCAGTTCTATGCCACCTGTATTTAGTCCCTCTTTTTGATTATTGTGATCTTTTACATATTGACTTCAATGATTCCCTGTTTTGAGCGTTTTTTTTTCTTTTTAAAATTGATCTTAATTTGTTTTTATGATTTCCGTATTTGAGTTGATATCAGGATGTTCTGTTCTGTGGCCTTCGGTTGTGTTGGTATCTGATATTATTGATATTCTTACCAATTTCCTTTAGTATTTCTTGTAGCTTTGGTTTGGTTGTTGTAAATTTTCTAAGCTTGTGTTTATCTGTAAATGTTTTAATTTTGCCTACATATTAGAGAGAGAGTTTTGCTGGATATATGATCCTTGACTGGCAGTTTTTCTCCTTCAGTGTTCTATACATGTCATCCCATTGCCTGCTTGACTGCATGGTTTCTGCTGAGTAGTCTGAACTTATTCTTATTGATTCTCCTTTGTAGGAGACCTTACTTTTATCCCTGGCTGCTTTTAAAATTTTCTCTTTATCTTTGGTTTTGGAAGTTTGATGATAATATGTCTTGGTGATTCTCTTTTTGGATCAATCTTAAATGGGGTTGGATGAGCATTTTGGATAGATACCCTTTCGTCTTTCATGACGTCAGGGAAGTTTTCTGCCAACAGATTTTCAACTATTCTCTCTGTGTTTTCTGTTCTCCCTCCCTGTTCTGGGACTCCCATCACACAAAAATTATTCTTCTCGATAGAGTCCCACATGATTCTTAGGGTTTCTTCATTTTTTTTTAATTCTTTTATCTCATTTTTTTTCCAGCTATATTGGTGTCAATTCCCTGGTCCTCCAGGTCTCCCACCCTGCATTCCAATTGCTCGAGTCTGCTTCTCTGACTTCCTATTGTGTTGTCTAATTCTGTAATTTTATGTCAGTCTTCTGGATTTCTGAATGTTGTCCCTCTGTGGATTCTTGTAACTTATTAATTTTTCCACTATGTTCTTGAACAATCTTTTTGAATTCTTCAACTGCTTTATCAGTGTCTTCCTAGGCTTTTTCTGTATATTGCCTTATTTCATTTCTGAGGTCATCCCTGATGTCTTGAAGCATTCTGTAAATTAGTTTTTTATATTCTGCATCTGGCAATTCCAGGATTGTATCTTCGTTTGGGAAAGATTTTGATTCTTTAGTTTAGGGAGCTGTAGAAGGAACCATGGTCTGCTTCTTTATGTGGTTTGATATCAACTGCTGTCTCTGAGCCATCACTAAGATATTGTTGTGATTTATTCTGTATTTGCTCAATGAGTCTTATCTTGTTCTGTTTTCTTTCAATATAGGTAGATGGGCTACTAGATTGTGCTGTCTTGATTGTTGTAGCCCTTGACTCACTTATGTCCTGTTACCGGACGGTTTGGGCTGTTACCAGATATATAAGCCTAAGAGTCCATTCACTATTCTTGAGTAGAATCTGATTTTGGATCATCAAGTGTGTGGTGCAGACTGTCACCTATCCACCTAGAGAAGTAGTGGTGATAGTTATGTGCACTAGATTCTAGTAGCAGCAGGGGTTCACACTCCAGGCAGGGGCAGGATGCTGACAGGCTTACCCCAAGTGCCAGTGAGGTAGGTGTGTCTCTATTCCTAAAGCACTTTGGTGGGTGGGGTCTGCAGCTGTACCTTAATCCCCCAATGCAAGTACCTCTACAGTCTGGTAGTTGTCACACTCCTTAGACCCCTAAGGCAGGAGGCTAGGTGGTCTGGGGGGAGCTTCAGCTCTCAGTTCCCTGTTGTGGGTCAGTGAGGGCTCTGTTGAATACGCAGAGATATCAGACCTGGGAAACTTGTCTTTCCCGTAATCTACTAAACAATTACAGTCAGATACCTATCAGAAATGCCACCTTGTCCCCTGTAGGGATGAATGTCCAAGACTGTGGATCACATATGCTTGGCTGGAGCTTGTTCTGTGTTTTTACTCCCATTAGGGAAGGATTTTTTGTCCCTGAGTTTTTTGTAGCTGCTTCTCTCAGGCCAGGAGAATAGGTTAGGAAAAGACCAAAGAAGGAAAGAAAGAAAAACCACAGTGCATTTCACTCTCTGGCTCAGGAAATTCCAATGTTAATGAAGCCACCTGAGAAGGGGAGGGGAGGGTTCAGATAAATAGGAGAGAGTAGCAGACCAGAATATAGACAAAGTTACTTATCTTGCTTGAGTTGGCTGTTTTATCTGAGATTCCCGAGGGGCATGTTGACTGAGTGCACTGGCTGGATAGAGATTGTCTCTGAGGGTCAGGCCCGGGTCCCGTGCTTGCGCTGTCTCAGAAGCCGTGGTCAGTTCCTCTGCTCCCAGTCCAAAGCCCAGGGCCAAGGTTCCCCGGTTGGGATGCCACACTCCAGGCTCCAAAACCAGTCACTGCCCCCCAGTGACTTCTCCTCCTGTCACCCACTTCGGTGCGCTGCCTGCGTGCACTGGCTGGGCTTCTCCCAAGGTCACTTCTGGGGTTAGGGCTGCATCCCCTGTTTGCGCTATCTCAGGATGCTGTCCTCATCTCCCCTGTGCCTGGTCCAAAGGCCGGCACCAAGGTTTCCTTCCTGGGACGCTGGCTCCAGGCTCCAAAAACAGTCACTGCTTCTCCGTGGTTGTTCGTTCTCAGTCTCTGTCACTCAGGTTAACTCTTTAGATCTGTGTTTGATGGTCAGAGTTCATAGATTGTCATGTATGTGATCGGTTCACTTGTTTTTCCAAGTCTTTGTTGCAAGAGGGATCCGAGGTAGCTTCTACCTGGTCAGCCATCTTGGTCCCACCCTCCTGATGTTTTCTAAGGGAAGAGGAGAGGAAGACTAATAGCTTAGTGGACAGCATGCTTCTCTAAGGGAGGAGGAGAGGGAGACACAGTGCTTAGGGTACACTGTAGTTTTTTAAGGGAGGTGAATGAGACTCAGTGCTTCAGGGACAGCAAGGTTCTGTAAGGGAGGATTACAGGAAGGCTCACCGCTTAGGGGACACTGAGGTTCTGTACAGGAAAGGAGGAGAAGACTCAGCATTTAGGGAACACTGAGATTCTGTAAGGGAGTTGGAGAAGAAGACTCAGAGCTTAGGGCACACTGAAGTTCTGGAAAGGAGGTGGAGAGGAGAGCTCAGAGCATAGGGGAGCCCAAAGTTTTACAAGGAAGACCGAGACAAAGTCGCAGACCTTAGGAGACACTGAGGTTCTGTGAGAGAGGAGGAGAAAAAGACTCATTGCTCAGGGGACACAGAAGTTCTCTCACAGGAGGAGGAGAGGAAGACTCAGCGTTAAGGGAAGACCGAGGTTTTTTAAGGGAGGGGGAGAGAAAAACTCAGCACTTAGGGGACACCGAGTATTTGTCAAGGAAGGAGGACAGGAAGAACCACAGCTTAGGGGACACTAAGGTTCTGTAAGGAAGGAGGAGAGGAAGACTCAATGCTTAGGGCAGACTGAGGCTCCATAAGGGAGGAAGAGAAGAAGACTCAGCACTTAGTGGACTCTGAGGTTCTGTGAGGCAGGAGGAGAGGAAGACAGGCTGCTTAGCTAACACCGATTTTCTGTCAAGGTAGGAGGAGAGGAGGATTCAGCGCTTAGATTACTCTGAGATTCTGTCAAGGTAGGCAGAGAGGAAAACTCAGTGCTTAGTGAACACCGAGGATCTGTAAGGGAGAAGGAGAGTCAGATCAGTGCTTACGGTTACAGCGAGCATCTGTAGGGGATGAGGAGTAGAAAACTCATAGATTAGCAGCCACCGAGGCTCTGCCAAAGTAGCGGGATAGGAAGACTGAGCACTTAGAAAACACTGGGGTTCTCTTAAGGGAGGTGGAGAGGAAGACTGAGCTCTTATTGACACTGAGGTTCTATCATGGGAGAAGGAGAGGAAGACTCAATGCTTAGGGGACACAGAGGTTCTGTCAAACAGGGAGGAGAAGAAGACCCACTGTTTAGGGAACACGGAGGTTCTGTCAGAGAGGAGGAGACAAAGGCTGAAAGCTAAAGCAACACTGAGGACCTGTAAGGAAGGATGAGAGGAAGACCCAGCGTTTAGTGGACACACAGTTTTTTTCAAGGAAGGAGGAGAGGAAAAACAAGCACTTAGGGGACACCGAGGTTCTGTAAAGGAGGAGGAGACAAAGACTCATCGCTTAGGGAAAGCAAGGGTCTGTAAGGGAGAAGGAGAGGAAGACTGAGCACTTAGGGAACACCGAGGTTCTGAAAGGGAGGATGAGAGGAAAACTCAGCACTTGGGAGACACCGTGGTCATGTAAGGGAGGCAGAGAGAAAAACAAACCACTTAGAGGATAGAGGGGCTTCGTCAAGGTAGAAGGAGAGGAAGATTGAGCGCGTAGAGGACACCAAATATCTGTAAGGGAGTTGGAGAGAAAGCGCACCGTTTAGGGGCCACCTAGCTTCTGTTACGGTAGAGGAGAGGAAGTCAGCGGTTAGGGTACTCCGGTTTTCTGTAAGAGAGGAGGAGAGGATGATTCAGTGATTAAGGGACACTGAGGCTCTCTAAGAAGGGTGCAGAAGAAGACTCAGTGGTTAGGTGACACCGAGGTCCTGTCAAATGAGGCAGACAGGAAGACTCATGGACAAAAAAACACTGAGGTTCTGTAAGGGAAAGGGAGAGGAAGAACTACCTTTAGGGGACATCGAGATTCTGTAAGGGAGGGGGAAAGGGTGACAGAAAGCTTAGGGAACACTGAGGTTCTCTAAGAGAGCACAAGAGGAAGACTCTTCACTTAGGGGACACTAAGGATTTGTAAGGGAGGAAAAAAGGAATAATCAGGAATTAGGCAACACTGAGGATCCATAAGGGAGGAAGAGAGGAACACTCAGCGCTCAGAGGACTCTGAGGTTCTGTCAAAGGAGCCGCAGAGGAAGGTTCAGCGTTTAGAGAACACCTAGATTTTGTAAGGGATGAAAGGAAGACTCAGTGCTCAGCTGGTTTCTAAGTTGTCTCAAGCGTGGACAGGAAGAAGACTCAGCTCTTAGATGATACCCAGATTTTGTAAGGGAGGAGGAGAGGAACACTCATTGCTTATGGGAAAGAGGTTCTGTAAGGGAGGAGGGGAAGAAGACTTAGCAGGTGGGGAACACCGGTGTGGTGTAAGAAAGGTGGAGTGTAAGAATTAGAGCTCAGAGGACAAGGAGGTACTATCAACGGAAAGGAGAGGAAGACTCAGTGCTTAGAGAATACCAAGGCTCTGTAAGGGACTAGGAGAAGAAGACTCAGCATTTAGGGGCACCGACCTCCTGTCAATTTAGGAGGAGAGGAAGATCCAGCGATAAGAGCCAGCCTAGGTTTTGTTAGGGAGGAAGAGAGGAACACACATTGCTTAGGGGAAAGAGAGGTACTGTAAGGGTGGAGAAGAGGAAGACTCAGCACATAGGGGACACCGAGGTTTTGTAAGGGAGGAGGACAAGAAGACTCAGTGCTTAGAGGACACAGAGGTTCTGCCAATGGAGGAGAAGAAGATGGAAAGACTCCGCGTTTATGGGACACCAGGTTCTGTTAAGCGAGGAGGAGAGGACTACTTAGAGCTTAGGCGTAACAAGGTGTCTTGAAAGGAGAAGGAGAATAAAACTCAACTCTTAGGGGACAGTGAGGCTCTGTAAATGAGCAGGAGAGGAAGACTCAGCGTTTAGGGAACACGGAGGATCTATCAATGGAGAATAGGAAGACTCAGCGCTTAGAGGACACAGAGGTTTTGTAACGGAGGAGGAGAGGAAGACTCATCGCTTAAGGGAAAGCAAGGTTCTGTTAGGGAGAAGGAGAGTTAGACTGAGCACTTAGGAAACACCGAGATTCTGAAAGGGAGGATGAGAGGAAGACTCAGTGCTTGGGAGACACTGTGGTCACGTAAGTGAGGTGGAGAGAAAAACAAAGCATTTAGGTGACACAGGAGCTCTGTCAAGGTAGGAGGAGAGGAAGATTCAGCACATAGAAGACACCGAGGATCTGTTAGGGAGGCAGAGAGGAAAACGCACCGTTTAGGGGCCAGCGAGCTTCTGTTATGGCAGAGGAGAGGAAGTTTCAGCGGTTAGGGTATGCCGGTTTTCTGTAAGGGAGAAGGAGAGGACGATTCAGTGATTAAGGGACACTGAGGCTCTCTAAGTGGGGACGAGAGGAAGACTCAGTGCTTAGGTGACACCGAGGTTCTGTCAAGTGAGGAGGACAGGAAGACTCATGGCAAAAAGAACACTGAGGTTCTGTAAGGGAGGAGGAGAGGAAGAACTACCGCCTAGGGGGCATCAAGGTTCTGTAAGGAAGGAGGAAAGGGCAACTCAATGCTTAGGGAACACTGAGGTTCTGTAAGGGAGCATGAGAGGAAGAATCTTCACTTAGGGGACACTAAGGATTTGTAAGGGAGGAGAGGAAAATATTCAGGAGTTAGGGGACACTGAGGATCTGTAGGGGAGTAAGATTAGAACTCTCAGTGCTTAGGGGACTCTGAGGTTCTGTCAAGGGAGGCGGACAGGAAGACTTAGCATTTGGGCAACACTGATATTTTGTACCGGAGGAGGAGAAGAAGAATCAACGCTTAGATGACTGCGAGGTTGTGTCAAGGGTGGATGAGAAGAAGACTCAGCTTTTAGATGACACCCAGGTTTTGTAAGGGAGGAGGAGGGGAACACTCATCGCTTAGGGGAAAGAGGTTCTGTAAGGGAGGAGGGGAGGAAGACTTAGAACGTAAGGGACACCAGGGTTGTGTAAGAGAAGTGAAGTGTAAGAATTAGCGCTCAGAGGGCAACGAGGTTGTATGAACGGAGAGCAGAGGAAGACTCAGTGCTTAGAGGATACCGAGGTTCTGTAAGGGACAAGAAGATAACGACTCGGTGTTCAAGGGCACCGACGTCCTGTCAAGTTAGGAGGAGAGGAAGATTCAGAGATTTGAGGACACCCAGATTTTGTAAGGGAGGAAGAGAGGAACACTCTTTGTTTAGGGCTTAGAGAGGCAGTATAAGGGAGGAGGAGGGGAAGACTCAGTGTTTAGAGGATAACTAGGTTCTGTCAGGGGACGAGGAGAAGAAGACTAAGGTCTTAGGGAACACCGAGGTTTTGTAAAGTTATAGGAGAGGAAAACTCAACGCTTGGGGAACACTGAGGTTCTGCAAGGGAGGAGGAGAGGAAGAGTCAGCTCTGAGGAACAACTGAGGTTCTCTAACTGAAGAGGAGAAGAAGACTCAGCACCAAGGGAACACAGGGGTTCTGCCATGGTAGGAGGAGAGAAAGACTGAGTGCTTAGAGGACACAAAGGTTTTGTAAGGGAGGAGGTTAGGAAGACACAGTGTTTAGGGGACGCTGAGGTTCTGTCAAGGGAGGAGGAAAAGATGACTCAGCGGTTTGGGGCGACCGAGGTTCTGTAAGGGAGGAGGAGAGGAAGACTCAGCGATTGTGAAACACTACGGTTGTGTTACGGGAAGAGGAGAAGAAGACTCAGTGCTTAGAGGACACGGAGGTTCTGTCAAGGGTAACAAAAAGAAGACTCAGCGATTAGGGGAAATGGAGGTTCTGTGAGGGAGGAGGAGAGGAAGACTTAGCGCTTAGAGAATACCGAGGTTCTGTAACGGAGAAAGAGACAAAGATTCAGGTCTTAGGGCACACTGAGGTTTTGTCAAGGGAGGAGGAGAGGAATGCTCAGTGCTTATAGGACACCGAGGTTCTGAAAAGAAGGAAAGGAAGATTTACAGCTTAGGGAACATTGAGCTTCTGTAAGGGAGGTGGAGAAGAAGACTTAGAACTAAGGGGACATGGAGGTTCTGTAAGGGAGGAGAAGAGGAAGACTTAGTGCATAGGGGATAAGGAGGTTCTGTAAAGGAATAGGAGAAGAAGTCTCAGCAAATAGGGAACACTGAGGTAGTTTCAAGGCAGGAGAAGAGGAAGACTCAGGGATTAGCGGACTGTGAGGTTTTGTAAGGGTGGAGGAGAAGAACAGGAGGTGCATAGGGTCACCGAGGTAAAGTACGGAGGGGGAGAGGAAAACACAGCAGTTAGGGAGCACCGAGGTTTTGTAAGGGAATAGGAGAGGAAGACTCAGCGATGAGGGAGCACTGAGGTTGTGTGAAGAGAGGAGGAAAGGGTGACTCAGCACTTAGTGGACAGCGAGGTTGTGTCATGGGTGGAGGAAAGGAAGACTCAAGGCTTATGGGACAGGAAGTTCAGTCAAGAGAGGGCGAGAGGAAGACTCACAGCATAGAGGATATGGAGATTCTGTAATGCACTAGGAGAGGAAGACTCAGCACTTAGACAACATCTCTTTTCAGTAAGGGAGACGGAGAGGAAGACTCATTGCTTAGGGGAGGAGAGGTTCCATAAGGGAGGAGGAAAGGAAGGCTCAGCACATAGGTGACACAGAGGTTCCGAAAGAGAGGAGAGGAAGACAGGATACACCAAGGTTATGTAAGAGAAGCGGAGAGATAGGTACAGAGCTTAAAGTACTCCGAGGTTTTGTAAGTGAGGAGGAGAGGAAGACTCAGTGATGAGGTACGCTGAAGTTCTGTCAGGGAGGAGGATAGGAAAGCTCAGCGTTTAGGAGACAGAGAGGTTCTGTCAAGGGCCGAGGAGAGGAAGACTCAGCACTTATGGGAAACTGGGGTCTGTCAAAGGAGGAGGAGAAGAAGATTCAATGCATAAGGGACACAGAGGTTTTGACAAAGAAGGAGGAGAGGAAGAACTACCTCTTGGAGGACGCCGAGATTCTGAAAGGGGAGAGGAGAAGAAGTCTGAATGCATAGGGGACACTTATTTTCTTTAGGGGAGGAGGAGAGGAACACTGGCAATTAGGGCACGTTGAGGTTCTGTAAAGGAGGAATAGAGGAAGACTCAGCGCTTCAGGAACAACGAGGTTTTCTAACAGACGAGGAGTGGAACACCTGTTGTTTAGGGGCCTCCGAGGTCTTGACAAGGTAGGAGGAGAGGAGATTAGGCGCTTGGAGGACACCGAGGTACTGTCAAATGAGGTGGAGAGGAAGATTCAGCGCTTAGGGGGCTCTCAGTTTCTGTCAACTGATGAGGAGAGGAGGGTTTAGCGCCTAGGGGAAACTGAGGTTCTTTAAGGGAGGAGGAAAGGAGAACTTAGGGCTAAGGGTCACCGAGGTTTTGAAGGCGGACGGAGAGGAAGAGTCACCACTTTTGTGTCACCGAGGTTAGATCAGGGAGGAGGAGAAGAAGACTCAGCACTTTGGGGACAATGAGGTTCTGTAAGACAGGATGAGAGGAAGGCTCAGAGCTTAGGGGACACAGAGGTTCTCTAAGGGAGAAGGAGAGGAGGACTCAGCACTGAGGGGACACCGAGGTTCTATAAAGTAGGAAGAGATTAAGACTCAGGGTTTAAAGGACACTGAGGTTCTGTAGGGGAGGAGGAGAGGAAGACTCACCGCTTAGGGGACTTTGAGATTTTCAAGGGAGGAGAGGAAAACTCAGCAGTTAGGGAGCTTGGAAATTCTGTAAGAGAGGTGGAAAGGAAGACTCCGCGCTCAGGAGATTCCGCGGTCCTGTCAAGGGAAGAGGAGATGAAAACTTAGAGATTAGGGCACACCGAAGTTCTCTAAGGAAGGAGAGGAAGAATCAGCGATTAGAAGACAGCGAGGTTCTCTACAGGAGGAGGAGTGGAAGACTCAAGGCAGAAGTGACAATGAAGTTTTGTCAAGGAAGGAGGAAAGGAAGAACCACCTCTTGGGGACACCGAGGTTCTTTAAAGGAGGAGGAGGGGAAGTCTCAATGCATAGGGAACACTGAGTTTCTGTAAGCATCTGGGGACATTGAGGTTCTCCTAAGGAAGAAAAGGGGAAGACTCAGCATTTTGGGAACAGCGAGGTTTGTCAACGTAGGAGGAAAGGAAGATTCTACGCATAGAGGACACCAAGGTTCTGTCAAAGGAGGTGGAGCGGAAGAGTCAGCGCTTAGGGAAAATCGAGCTTGGATAACGGAGAAGGAGAAGACTCAGTGCTTTGGGAACACTGAGGTTCTGTCAAGGGAGGAGATGAGAAAGACTTAGAGCTGAGAAGAAACAGGTTCTGTAAGGGAGTAGGAGAGGAAGACTCAACGCTTTGAGGACATAGGCGTTCTGTAAATGAGGAGATGAGGAACACTCAGAGGTTAGGGGACTTCGATATTGTCAAAGGGAGGAGACAGAAAGACTCAGCGGTTAGGAGACACTAAAGTTCGTTAGGAAGGAGAAGAACAAGATTCAGCAATGGGAATACAATGAATTTCTATCAAAGGAAGAGGATAGGAGAGCTCAGCGTTTAGGAGACAGCTAGGTTCTGTTAAAGGCAGAGGAGAGGAAGACTCAGCGCTTATGGGAAACGGAAGTTCTGTCAAGGAAGGAGGAGAGGAAGATTCAATGCTCAGAGAACACTGAGGTTTTGTAAAGGAGGAAAAGAGTAAGTCTGAACACTTGGGGAACACTGAGGTTCTCTAATGGAGGAGGAGTGGAAGCCTCGGCACTTTGGGATACCGAGGTTCTGTAAGGAAGGATGAGAGAAAAACTCAGCGCTTAGGGGATACCGAGGTCCTCTCAAGGGAGGAGGAGAGAAAGGTTTAGCCTTTAGGAGACACCGATGTTTTGTCAATGCAGGAGTAGAGGAAGACTCAACGTTAGGCCACAATGAGGTTCTGGAAAGGAAGAGGAGAGGAAGAATCAGCACTCAGAAACACTGAGGTTCTATAAAGGGAGAAGTACAGGAAGACAGCGTTGAGACGACACCAGTTTTCAGTAAGGGTGATGGAGAGAAAGACTCATTGCTTAGGGGAGGCACAGGTTCTGTAAGGGAAGCGGACAGGAAGACATAGGGGCATGGGGACACCGAGGTTCTCTCAAGGGAGGAGGAGAAAAAGCTCAGCTCTCAGGGACAACTGAGGTTCTCTAACTGAAGAGGAGAAGAAGACTCAGAACCAAGGGAACACGGAAATTCTTTCTTGGTGGGAGGAGAGAAAGACTCAGCGCCTAGAGGATACAGAGGTTGTGTAAGGGAGGAGGAGAGGAAGAATTACCACTAGGAAGCTTTGAGTTTCTGTAACGGAGGAGGAAAGGGTGACTGAATGCTTAGGGAACACTGAGGTTCTGTAAGGGAGCACTAAAGGAAGACTCTTCCCTTAGCGGACACTAAGGATTTATAAGGGAGGAGAAGAGGAATAATCAGGAATTATGGTCACTGAGGTTCCGTAAGGGAGTAAGAGAGGAACACTCAGAGCTTAGGGGACTCTGAGGTTCTGTCAAGGGAGGCAGAGAGGAAGGCTCAGCGTTCACGGAACACCGAGGTCATGTCAAGGATGGAGGAGAGCAAAATTCAGCCCTTATAGTACACAGAGGTTCTGTCAATGGAGGCAGAGAGGAAGACACAGCTGTTAGGGAACACCGAGGTTCTGTAAGGGAAGAGAAGAGGACGGCTCAGCGCTTTGGGAACACAAAAGTTCTGTCAAGGGATGGGGAGAGGAACTCTAAGAGCTTAGTGGACTCCCAGGTTTTGTAAGGGAGGAAGAGGGGAAAGCTCAGCTTTCAGGGGCCACCGAGGTTCTGTCATGGAAGGATGAGAGGAAATTCAGCGGTTAGAGGACTCCCACGTTCTGACAAATGAGGCGTAGGGCAAGACTCAGCGCTTGAGAACACCTACGATCTGTATGGGAGGAAGAGAGGAAGACTTATTGCTTAGGGAACCATGAGGTTCTCTCAAGGGACAAGGGGAGAAAGACTCAGTGCTGAGGGAACACGAGGTTCTGCCACGGGAGGAGGAGAGGCAGACCCAGCGCATGGGGGTACCATGGTACTGTAACGGAGAAGGAGAGAAAGAGTCTGCACTTAGGGGACACAGAGGTTCTGAACAACAAGAGGAGAGGAAGACTCAGAGCTTAGAGCACACCGAGGTTATGTAAGAGAAGCAGAAAGAAGATTCAGTGCTTAGAGGACCCCGAGGTTTTCTAAGTGAGGAGGAGAGAAAGTCTCAGTGCTTATGGACAATGAGGTTCTGTAAAGCAGGAGGAGAGGAAGACTCTGTGCTTAGGGGGACACCAAAGTTCTTTCAGGGGATGAGGAGTTGAAGACTTAGTGGTTAGAGCACACTGAAGTTCTATAAGGGAGGAGGAGAGGAATGCTCAGCGCTTTAGGGACACTGCGGCATTTAAGGGAGGCAGAGAAGAAGGTTCGGCCCTTACGGGTCACGGAGGTTTTGTCAGGGAGGAGGAGAAGAAGGCTCAGCACTTAGGGAACAATGAGGTTCTGTGAGGCAGGATGAGAGGAAGACTCAAGTCTAGAGCACACAGAAGTTCTCTAAGGGAGGAGGAGACTCAGTGCTTAGGAAACACCGAGGTTCTTTCAAGGGAGGAAGAGATTAAGACTCAGCATTTAAGGGAAACCGAGGTTCTGTAAGGGAAGAGGTAAGGAAGACTCAGAGCTTGGCGGACTTCGATATTCTCAAAGGGAGGAGAGAGGAAGACTCAGTGGTTAGGGGACACCAAAGTTCTGTAAGGGAGGAAGAGAACAAGACCCAGCGTTGAGGGTGTGTTGAGTTTCTATCACAGGAGTAGTATAGAACAGCTCAGCATTTAGGAGACAGGTAGGTTCTGTCAACGGCGAGGAGAGGAAGACTCAGCACTTATGGGAAATTGAGGTTCTGCCAAGGGAAGAGGAGAGGAAGACTCAATGCTTAGAAAGCACTGAGGATTTGTAACGGAGGAAAAGAGTAAGACTGAGCACTTGGGGAACACTGAGGTTCTCTAAGGGAGGAGGAGTGGAAGTTTCAGCGCTTGGGGACACCGAGGTTTTCTAAGGAAGGATGACAGGAAGACTCAACGCCTAGGCGATACAGAGCTCCTGTCAAGGGCTCAGGAGAGAAACATTTAGCCTTTAGAGGACACCGATGTTTTGTCAGTGCAGTAGAGGAGGACTGAACGTTACGGTATACTGCGGTTCTAGATGGGAGGAGAACGGAGGAGAAGACTCAATGCTTAGGGAACACTGAGGTTTTGTAAAGCCTGGGGAGAGTAAGGCTGAATGCTTGGGGAACACTGAGATTCTCTAGGAGAGGAGGAATGAAAGCCTCAGCGAGTAGGGGACACTGAGGTTCTGTCACGGGAGGATGACAGAAAGACTCAGCGCTTAGGGGTACCGAGGTTATGTAATGGTGGAAAAGAGAAAGACTGAGTGGTTCAGGGACACCGAAGTTCTGTAAGGGAGAAGAAGTGGAAGGCTCAGCTTTAGGCAACACTGAGGTTCTGAAAAACAGAAGATGAAGAAGATTAAACCCTTAGGGGCACAGAGGTTCTGGGATGGGAGGAGAGGAATACTCAGTGCTCAGTGAACACTAAGGTTCTCTAAGGGAGGAGGAGAGGAATACGCAGCATTTAGCAGCCACCAGGATCTGTAAGGGCAGAGAAGAGGAAGCCTCACACTTAGAGTGCACAGATTTTTTTGTGAGGAAGGAGGAGAGGAAGATTCTTGATTATGGGACAGAGGTTCTGTAAGAGAGTAGGAGAGGAAGACTCAGCCCATAGGGGACACTGAGGTTCTGATCAAAGTAGTCGGAGAGGAAGACTCAGTGCTTAGAAGAGCATGAGGTTCGGTCAAGTGAGGACGAGAGGAAGACTTAGCTCTTAGAGGCCACCAAGGCCCTGTAAGGGTGGAGGAGAAGAAGACTCAGCGCATACGGAACACCGAAGTTCTATCAGGGAGGAGTATAGGAAGACTCGGCTCTTAGACAACACCGATTTTCAGTAAGGGTGGTGGACAGAAAGACTCATCACTTAAAGAAGGCACAGGTTCTGTAAGGGAAGAGGAGAGGAAGACCCAGGGTATAGGGGACTCCGAGGTTCTGTAAGCAAGGTAAAGAGGAAGACACAACGCTTAGTGAAAACTGACGTTCTGTAAGGGATAAAGAGAGGAAGACTCAGTACTTAAGGGACACTGAGGTTCTGTGAGTTAGGAGTAGAGGGAGACAGAGCGCTTAGGGAACACGAAGTTTCTCTCAAGGTTAGAGGAGAGGAAGATTCAGTGCTTAGAAGACCCCGAGATTCTGTTAAGGAAGGAGGAGAAGAAGACTCAGCTCTTAGGGAAAACAGAGGTTTTCTAAGGAAGGAGGAGAAGAAGACTCAGCCCTTCGAGAACACAGAGGTTCTGTCATAGTAGGAGGAGAGGAAGAATCAACTCTTAGAGGATACCGAGGTTCTGTAAGGGAGGAGGAGAGGAAGACTCACCACTTAGGGAACTTTGAGATTTTCAAGGGAGGAGAGGAAAATTCAGCAGTTAGGGGACATGGAAGTTCTGTAAGGGAGGAGGAGAGAAAGACTCAGCGCTCAGAGGATACTGTGATACTGTCAAGGGAGTTGGAGGCGAAAACTCAGAGCTTAGCGCACACCGAAGTTCTCCAAGGAAGAAGGAGAGGAAGAATCAGCGATTAGAGGACTGCGAGGTTCTCTACAGGAGAAGGAGTGGAAGACTCAACGCATAAGGGACACTGAGGTTTTGTCAAGGAAGGAGGAGAGCTAGAACCACCTCTTGGGGGACACCGAGGTTCTGTAAAGGAGGAGGAGTGGAAGTCTCAATGCATAGGGAACACTGATTTTCTGTAAGCGCCTAGGGGACATCAAGATTCTGTAAAGAAGCAGGAGGGGAAGACTCAGCGTTTTGAGAACACAGACGTTTGTCAACGTAGAAGGAAAGGAAGATTCTGCACATAGAGGACACCAAGGTTCTGTCGAGGCAGGCGGAGTGGAAGACTCAGCGCTTAGGGAAAACCGATCTTTTGTAAGGGAGAAGAAGACTCAGCGCTTTGGGAACAATGAGGTTCTGTCAAGGGAGGAGGGGAGAAAAACAGTGCTTAGAGGAAACGGAGGTTCTGTAAGGGAGTAGGAGAGTAAGACTCAATGCTTTGAGGACATAGATGTTCTGTCAGGGAGGAGATGAGGAAGACTCAGTGCTCAGCAGACATCAAGATTCTGTCATGGTAGGAGCAGAGAAAGATTCAGTCCTTAGAGGACACCAAAATTCTCTCAAGAGAGAAGGAGAGGAAGATTCAGTGCATAGAGAACAGGATGTTCTGTAAAAGAAGGAGGAGAGGGAGACGGAAGACTTAGGACAATGCGGTTCTTTCAAGGGAGGAGGAGAGGAAGACTCAGAGCTTAGGGCACACCAAAGTTCTGTAAGGGACAAGGAGTGTAAGAATCAGCGATTAGGGGACAGCTAGGTTCTGTACGGGAGGAGGAGTGGAAGACTCAACACATAGGGGAAACTGAGGTTTTGTCAAGGAAGGAGAAGAGGAAGAATCACCTCTTGGGGGACACTGAGGTTCTGTAAAGGAAGAGGATAGGAAGACTCAATGGACAGGAAAAGCTGATCTTTGTAAGGGAGGAGGAAAGGGACACTCAGTGCTTAGGGGATCCTGAGGTTCTGCAAAGGAGGAGGAGAGGAAGCCTCAAGGCTTTGGGATCACTAAAGTTTTGTAAGGGGTGAGGAGAGGTAACTCAGCGCTTAGAGGACACCGAAGGTCTGTCAGGGTAGAGGAGAGGAAGACTCAGGTCGTAGGGGACATAAAGGTTCTGTATGGGAGGAGATGAGGAAGACTCTATCCTCATCGGATATCGAGGTTCTGTCAAGGTAGGAACAGAGAAAGACTCGGTGCTTAGAGGACACGTGGATTCTCTCAAGGGAGAAGGAGAGGAAGATTCAGTGCATGGGGACATGAGGTTCTGTAAGGGGATGAGGAGACAAAGACTGAAGGCTTAGGAAAGCTGAGGTTCTGCCAAGGGATGAGGGGAGGAAGTCTCAGAGCTCTGGGCACACCAAAGTTCTGTAATGGAGAAGGATAGTAAGCATCAGCAATTAGGGGAGAGAGAGGTACTGTAGGGGAGGAAGAGTGGAAGACTCAACGCATAGGGAACACCCAGGGTTTGTCAGGGAAGGAGAAGAGGAAGAACCACCTCTTGGGGGACACGGAGGTTCCGTAACGGAAGATGATAGGAAGACTCAATGCATAGGGAACACTGATTTTCTGTAATGGAGGAGGAGAGGAACATTTAGCATTTAGGGGACATTGAGTTTCTGTAAAGGAGAGGGGAAGAAGCCTCAGCCCTTTGGGATCACTAAGGTTTTGTAAGGGACGAGGGGTAGAAGACTCAGAGTTTAGGGGCCTCGGATGTTCTCTCAAGTTAGGAGGAGGTGAGGATTCAGCGTTTTGAGGACATCGAGGTACTGTCAAGTGACGTGGAAAAGATTTCTCAGTGCTTAGGAAATAGTGAAGTTCTGTCAATGGAGGAGGAGAAGAGGACCCAGCACCTAGGCAAAACCAAGGTTCTATAAGGTAGGAAGAGAGAAAGACTCACCACTTAGAGAACACAGATTTTCAGTAAGGGAGATGGAGAGGAAGACTTATCGCTTAGGGGAGTGAGAGGTTCTGTAAGCGAGGAGGAGAGGAAGACCAAACGCTGAAGGAACACCAAGGTTTGCAAGGAAGTAGGAGAGGAAGACCCAGTGCATCGGGGACACCAAGGCTCTGTAAGGGAGTAGGAGGAAGACCCAGCACATAGGGGAAACCGAGGTTCTGAAAGGGAGGAGAAAAGAAAGAGCCAGCTCTTAGGGGACACAGAGGTTCTGAAAGAGAGGAGAGGAAGACTCAGTGCTTAGGAGATACCGAGGTTCTGTCAAGGGCTGAAGAGATTAAGACTCAGGGTTTAAAGCACACTGAGGTTCTGTAAGGGAGGAGAAGAGAAAGACTCAGAACCTAAGGGACTTTGAGATTTTCAAAGGGAGGAAGAAAGGAAGGCTCAGCAGTTAGGAGACACCGAAGTTTTGTAAGGAATGAGTAAAGGAAGACTCAGCAATGAGGGTATACTGAGGTTCTGTCAAGGGAGAAGGATAGAAGAGCTCAGCGTTGAGAAGGCAGAGAGGTTTTGTCTAGGGCTGAAGAGGGGAAGACCCAGCCCTCATGGGAAACCGGGGTACTGCCAAGGAAGGAGGAGAGGAAGACTCAATGCTTAGTGAACACCGAGTTTTTACAAGGGAGGAGAAGAGGAAAACTCAGCGCAAAGGGAACACTGAAGTTTTGTAAAGGAGGAGAAGGGTAAGGCTGAATGCTTGGGGAACATTGAGATTCTCTAAGAGAGGAGGAATGGAAGCCTCAGTGCGTTGGGGACACTGACGTTCTGTAAAGAAGGATGAGAGGAAGACTCAGCGCTTAGAGGATACAGAGGTCCTGTCAATGGAGGAGGAGACGAAGACTCAGAGTTTAGGGCACACTGAAGTTCTGTAAGGGAGGAGAGGAAGAATCAGTGATTAGGGGACAGCGAGGTTCTCTACAAGAGGAGGAGTGGAAGACTTAACGCATAAGGGACACCGAGGTTTTGTCAAGGAAGGAGGAAAGGAAGAATCACCTCTTGGGGGACACGGAGGTTCTGGAAGGGAGGAGAAGAGGAAGCCTCATTGCACAGGGAACACTGGTTTTCTGTAAGAGCCTAGGGAATATTGAGGTTCTGCATAGGAGGAGGAGGGGAAGACTCAGCATTTCGCGAACACCAAGGCTTGTCGATGTAGGAGGAAAGAAAGATTCCAGGCATGGAGGACACTAGATTCTGTCAAGGGAGGCTGAGTGGAAGACTCAGCGCTTAGGGAAATTCGAGCTTCTGTAAAGAAGGAGGAGAAGACTCACCGCTTTGGAACACTCTGGTTCTGTCAAGGGAGAAATGAGAAAAACTTGGCACCAAAAGGAAACTGAGGTTTGTAAGGGAAGAGGAGAGGAAGACTAATGGCTTAGTGGACAGCGTGCTTCTCTAAGGAAGGAGGAGAGGAAGACACAGCACCTAGGGTACACTCTAGTTTTGGAAAGAAGGAAGAGATTGAGACTCAGTGCTTAGGGGACAGCAAGGTTCTGCAAGGTAGGATTAGAGGAAGACTCAGTGCTTTGGGTGCACAGAGGTTATGTAAGTCGGGAAGAGAGGAATTCTAAGCACTTAGGGACAGTGAAGTTCTGTCAGGGAGGAGGAGAGGAGGACTCAGGGCTCCGGGGACATCACAGTTCTGTCAAGGTAGGAGCAAAGAAAGATTCAGTGCTTACAGGACACAGAGGTTCTCTCAAGGGAGAAGGAGAGGAAGATTCAGCACATAGGTACAGGACACTCTGTAAAGGGAGGAGGAAAGGAAGACTGAAGGATTAGGAACAATGCGGTTCTGTCAAGGGAGAGAAGAGGAAGACTCAGAGATTACTGCACACTGAACTTCTGTAAAGGACAGAGAGGAAGAATCAGTGATTAGGGGATAGCGAGGTTCTGTACAGGAGGAGGAGTAGAAGACTCAACACATAGGGGACACAGAGATTTTGTCAGGAAGGAGAAGAGGAAGAACTACCTCTTGGGGGACACAGAGGTTCTGTAAGGGAAGAGGGTAGGAACACTCAATGCACAGAAAAAACTGATTTTCTGTAAGGCAAGAAGAGAGGGACACTCGGCATGTAGGGGACACTGAGGTTCTGTAAGGAGGAGGAGAAGAAGCCTCAACACTTCGGAATAACCAGGGCTTTTTAAGCGACGAGGAGAGGAAAACTCAAGAGTGTAGGGGCCTATGAGATTCTGCCCAGGTAGAAAGAGGGAAGATTCAGTGCTTAGAGACACCGAGGCAATGTCAAGTGAGGTGGAGAAAAAGGCTCAGGACTTACGAGATACCGAGGTTCTGTGAAAGGGGGAGAAGAGGAAGTCTCAGCGCCTAGGGTACACTGAGGATCTGTAAGGGAGGAAGACAGGAAGACTCATCACTTAGACCACACCGGTTTTCAGTAAGGGAGTTGGACAGGAAGACTCATCGTTTAGGGGAGAGAGAGGTTGTGTTAGGGAGGAGGAGGGGAAGACTGAGCCTCTAGGTAACACCATGGTTCTGTCAGGGAGGAGAGGAAGACCCGGTGCATAGGGGACACCGAGGATCTGTAATGGAGGAGGAGAGAAAAAGTCAGCGCTTAGGGGACACAGAGGTTCTGAAAGAGAAGCAGAAAGATTCAGAGCTTAGGGAACCCCGAGGTTTTGTAAGTGAGGAGGAAAGTAAATATCAGCGCTTGAGGATGTCGAGGTCATGTAAGGGGGGGGAACAGAGAGAAAACATAGCGGTTATGTGATACCGAGGTTCCTCAAGTGAGGAGAGGAAGTTTCAGCACTTTAAGTACATGGAGGATTTGTAAGGGACAAGGAGAGGAAGACTCAGAGCTTGGGGGGCACAAAGGGTCTGTAAGGGAGGAGGAAAGGAAGATTCAGCGCTTAGGGGACACCGAGGTTCTGTACAGGGGAGAGGAGAAGAAGACTCAAAGCTTATGTACCCATGAGGATCTGTAAGGGAGGAGGAGAGGAAGACTCAGGGCTGAAAGAACACTGAGGTTCTGTAAGGCAGGAGGAAAGGAAGGACCACCGAGTAGAGGTCACCGAGGTTTTGTAAGGGAGGTAAAAAGACTCAATGTTTAGGGAACACTGAGGTTCTCTAAGGGAGCAGGAGAGGAAGACTGCACTTAGGAAACACTGAGGATTTGTAAGAAAGGAGAAGAGGAATTCTCCAGGATAAGGGGACACTGAGATTCTGTAAGGGAACACGAGAGGAACATTCAGCACTCACATGACTCCAAGCTTCAGTTAAGAGTGGACAAGAGGAAGACTGAGCGCTTAGGGAAGAACGATGTTCTGTAATGGAGGGGGAGAAGAAGACTCAAAGTATGGTGGACACCAAGATTGTGGAAGGAACAAGGAGAGGAAGAACTAGCATTTACAGGACAATGAGGTTCTGTCAAAGGAGAGGAGAAAAATACTTACCGCTTAGAGGACACCAAGGTTCTGTAAGGGACAAGGAGAGAAGAACTCAGGTTTAGGAGCCCCTGATGTCCTGTGAAGTTAGGAGGAGAGGAAGATTCAGCGTTTAGAGGGCAGCAAAGTTCTTTCAAGGGAGAGTAGTGGAACGCAGCGCTGAGCGGACACCGAGGTTTTGTAAGGAAGGGTATGGGGAAGACTCAGTGCTTGGAGAACAGCAAGGTTTTGTAAGGGAGGAGGAGAGAAAGACTCAGCGCTTAGAGGACACCGTGATTCTGTCAAGGGAGGAGGAGAAGAAGACTCAGTTCTTAGGGAAAACTGAGGTTCTCTAGGTGAGGAGGAGAAAAAGACTCAGCCCTTAGGGAACACAAAGGTTCTGTCACGGCAGAAGAGAGGAAGACTCAACACTTAGAGAATACCGACGTTCTGTCAATTGAGGAGGAGAGGAAGGCTCAGCGCTCAGAGGAAACGGAGGTTATGTGAAGGGAGGAGGAGAGTGGGACTCCTCCCTTACTGAACATAGAAATTCTGTGAGGGAGGAGGAGAGGAATTCTCCTTGTCTAGGGACACGTAGACTCTGTAAGGGGGGACGAGAGGAAGACTCAGGCCTTAGGGAAGACTGAGGTTCTATAAAAGTATAGGGGTGGAAGACTCAATGCTTGGGGAACACTGAGGTTCTGTTTCAGAGGAGGAGAGGAAGGCTCAGGAGTTAGGGGACACAGAGGTTCTGTAAGGGAGGAGGACAGGAAGACTCGTGGTTGCGGGCACTGAGGTTCTGTGACGGAGAAGGAAAAGAGACTCAGCAGTTTGGGGACACTGCGGTTCTTTGAGGGAGAAGGAGAGGAAGACTCAGCACTTAGGAAACACCCAGGTTCTGTTAAGGAATAATGAGAGGAAGACTCAGCATTTAGGGAACACCGAGATTCTGTCAATGGAGGAGGAGAAGAAGACTCAACATACCGAGAACACGGTGGTTTTGTAAGGGAAGAGGAGAAGAAGACCAATGCTTAGTGAGCTGTGAGGTTTTGTAAGGGAGGAGGAGATAAGGACTCAGCACATAAGAGACACTGAGATATTGCAGTGTAGGACAAGAGGAAGACTCAGCACTTAGGCAACACTGAGGTTCTGTCAAGGTAGGAAGAGAGGAAGATTCAGAGCTTATAGAACTCCAAAGTTCTGTCAAGGAAGGCTGAGAGGAAGACTCAGTGCTTATAGGACTCCGAAGTTCTGTCACGGAAGGCTGAGAGGAAGACTCAGTGCTTAGAGAACAATGAGGTTTTGTAAGGGAGGAGAAGAGGAAGACTCAGTGCTTAGGGGACACCAAGGTCCTGTCGCGGGAGGAGGAGAGAAAGACTCAGTGATTAAAGGACACCTATGTTATGTAAGAGAGAAAGACAGGAGCACTCAGCACTTAGGGGACACTGAGTTTCTGTAAAGGAGGAAGAGAGGAAGCCTCAGTGCTTTGGAATCACCGAGGTTTTCTAAGGGAAGAGGAGAGGAAGAATCTGCTATTAGGAAGCACTGAAGTACTGAAAAAGAGAAGGAGAAGATTAAGTGCTTCAGTGCACAGAGGTTCTGTGAAGGAAGAAGGAGAGGAATACTTAGTGCCCAGCGGACATCAAGGTTATGTAAGGCAGGAGGGGAGGAATGCACAGCGTTTAGGCGCCACTGATGTTCTGTAAGGACAGAGAAGAAGAAGTCTCAGAGCTTAGGGTACACCGAGTTTTTGTGAGGGAGGATGAGAGAAAGATTCAGCTATTAAGGGACACCAAGGTTGTGTAAGGGAGAAGGAAAGAAAGACTCTGGCCTTAGGGGCCACCGAGGTTGCTCAAGGGAGAGAAGAGGAAGACTCAATGCTTAGGGGACACTGATGTTCAGTAATGGCAGTAGAGAAGAAAACTCAGTGCTTAAGGGACACTGAGGTCCTGTCAAGGCAAGAGCAGAAGAAGACTCAGCCCTTACGGGACACTGAGGTTCCATCAAGGTAGGAGCAAAGATTCAGCTGTTAGACGACACCGAGGTTCTGTCAATGAAGAAGAGGAAGACTCTGCGTGTAGTGAACTCTGATGTCCTGTCAACGGAGGAGGAGAGGAAGACTCAGCACTTAGGGAAGGCTGAGGCTCTGTAAGGGAGGACAAGAGGAAGATTCTGTGCTTAGGGGTTATCGAGGTACTGTCAAGGTAGGAGCCGAGAAAATTTCAGTGGTTAGAGGACACAGAGGATCTATCAAAGGAGAAGCAGAAGATTCAGAGCATAGGGTACATGAGGATCTGTAAAGGGAGGAGGAGACAAAGACTGAAGGCTTAGGAAAAATGCGATTCTGTCAAGGAACGAGGAGAGTAAGCCTCAGAGCTGTGGCCACACTGAAGTTCTGTCATGGAGAGGGACAGTAAGAATCAGCGATTAGGGGAGAGCGAGGTTCTGTATGGCAGAAGGAGTGGAAGACTCAGCGCATAGGGAACTCCATGGTTTGTCAGGGAAGGAGGAGAGGAAGAACCACTTCTTGGAGGACACCGAGGTTCTGTAAGGGAAGAGGTTAGGAAGACTCAGTGCATAGGAAAAACTAATTTTCTGTCAGGGAGAAGGAGACGAAGCCTCAGTGCTTTGGGATTACCGTGGTTTTGTAAGGGATGAGAGGAGGAACACTCAGGATTTAGGGGCCTCTGATGCTGTGCCAAGGTAGGAGGAGGGGAAGATTCAGCGCTTTTAGGACACCGAGGTAATCTCAAGTGAGGCAGAGAAGAAGGCTCAGTGCTTAGTCGATACCGAGGTTCTGTCAAGGAAAGAAGAGAGGAGGACTCAGCACCTTGGAAACACTAAGGTTCTGTAGGTGAAGAAGAGAGGAAGACTCATCACTTAGAGAGCACCTATTTTCAGTAAGGGAGTTGGAGAGGAAGACTAATCTCTTAGAGGAGAGAGACGTTCTGTAAGGAAGGAGGAGGGAAGACAGAGCACTTAGGGAACAGCGATGTTCCGTAAGGGAGGAGGAGAAGAAGACTCAGAGCATGGGGAACACCAGGGTTCTGTAAGGGATGAGGAGAGGAAGAACTAAAATTTACAGGATAACGAGGTTCTGTCAAGGGAGGAGGAGAGGGAGACTCAGCGCTTAGGGGAAACGGAGGTTATGTGAAGGGAGAAGGAGAGAAAGAGGAGAGGAATTCTCCTTGACCTAGGGACGCATAGGCTCTTTAAGGGAGGAGGCGAGGAAGACTCAGACCTTAGGGAACACTGAAGTTCTGTAGAAGTATAGGAGTGGAAGACTCAGTGCTCGGGTAACACTGAGGTTCTGTTTCAGAGAAAGAGAGGAAGACTCAGGAGTTAGAGGACACAGAGGTTCTGTAACGGAGGAGAGGAAGACACAGTGATTAGGGAACACCGAGGTTCTGTCAAGGGAGGAGGAGAGGAATACTCATCACTTAACCGACACCGACGTTCCGTAAGGAAGGAGGAAAGGAAGACTCATGATTATGGAACACAGTGGTAGTGTTTCAAAAGGAGGAGAGGAAGACTCAGAGCTTAGGGGACACCGAGGTCCTGTTACGGAGGAGAAGAGAAAGACTCAGCTATTAGAGGACACCTATGGTATGTAAGAGAGGAGAGGAGGAAAACTCAGCGCTTATGGGACACTGAGGTTCTGTAAAAGACGAGGGGAGGAAGCCTCATAGCTTCAGAATCAACGAGGTTTTGTAAGCGAGGAGGGGAGGAAGGCTCAGAGATTAAGCAACACTGAGGTTCTGAAAAAGAGAAGAGGAAGAAGTTTAAATGCTTAAGGGCACAGAGATTTTGTGAAGGGAGAAGGAGACGAAAACTCAGTGCTCAGTGGACACCACGGCTCTGTAAGGGGGTGGGAATACACAGAGTTTAGAGTTCACCGAAGTTCTGTAAGGCAGAGGAGAGGAAGTCTCAGAGCTTAGGGTACACCGAGATTTTGTGAGGGAGGATGAGAGGAAGATTCAGTTATTAAGGGACACTGAGGTTGTGTTAGAGGGAAAGAAAGGAAGACTCAGGCCTTAGGGGACACCGAAGCTCTGTCAGGGAGGAGGAGAGGAAGACTCAGTGCTTAGGGAAGACGGAGGCTCTGTAAGGGAGGAGAGGAGGAACTCTCGGCGCTTAGCAACAGTGAGGTTCTGTTAGGGAGGAGGAGATGAAGATGCAGCGCTTAGGGGGCATAGAGGTTCCGTATGGGAGGAGAGGAGGAAAACTCTGTGCTCAGCAGATACCGAGGTCCTGTCAAGGTAGGAGCAGAGAAAGATTCAGTACTTAGAGGATACCGAGGTTCTCTAAAAAGAGAAGGAGAAGAAGATTCAGGACATAGGGGACATGAGGTTCTGTAAAGGGAGGAGGAGACAAAGACTGAAGGCTTAGGAACAATCGGGTTCTTTAAGGCAGAGGGAGAGGAATTCTCAGAGCTCTTGGCACACCAACATACTCTAGTGCAGAAGGAGAGTAAGAATCAGCGATTAGGGGAGAGTGAGGTTCTGTAGGGGAGGAGCAGTGGAACACTCAATGCATAGGGAACATCCAGGGTTTGTGGGGGAAGGAGGAGAGGAAGAACCACCTCTTGGGGGACACCGGGGTTCTGTAAGGGATGAGGATAGGAAGACTCAGTGCATAGGAAAAACTGATTTTCTGTAAGGGAGGAGGAGAGGAACACTCAGGGCTTAAGAGACACTGAAGTTCTTTAAAGGAGGAGAGGAAACCTCAGTGCTTTGGGATGACCAAGGTTTGTAAGGGATGAGGGGAGGAAGATTCAGAGCTTAGGGGTATCTGAGGTTCTGTCAAGGTAGGAAGAGAGGGAGGTTCAGCTTTTAGAGGACACTGAGGTACTGTCAAGTGAGGTGGAAAAGATGGCTCAGCGCTTTGGAAATGCCGAAACTCTGTCAAGGGAGGAGAGGATGATTCAGTGCTTAGGGAACACCGGGTTCCCTCAAGGTAGGAGGAGAGGAAGACTCAGCGCTCAGGGAAATCTGAGACTCTGTAAAGGGAGGAGTACAGGACACCTCAGCACTTGGACGACACTGATTTTCAGTAAGGGAGGTGGAAAGACTCATCGCTTAGGGCAGAGAGAGGTTCTGTAAGGGAAGAGAAGAGGAAGACCAAGAGCTGAAGGAACACCGAGGTTTGTAAGGAAGGAGGAGAGGAAGACCCAGTGAATAGGGGACACCAAGGTTCTTTAAGGAAGGCGGAGAGAAAGACTCAGCACTTAGAGGACACAGAGATTCTGCAAGAGAGGAGAAGAGGAAGACTCAAGACTTTGGTTACACAGAGGTAATGTAAGTGAGGAACAACAAGGATTTTCAGTAAGAGAGAGGTAGATGTAGTAAGTGAGGAAGCCTCTGACTCAGCAGACATCAAGGTTCTGTCTAGGTAGGAGCAGAGAAAGATTCAGTGCTTAGAGGTCACCGAGGTTCTCTCAAGGGAAAAGGAGAGGAAAATGTAGCGCATAGGAAACATGAGTTTCTGTAAGGGAGGAGGAAAGGAAGACTCAAGGCTTAGGAACAACACGGTTCTATCAATGGAGGAGGAGAGGAAGACTCAGACTTTAAGGCACACTGAAGTTCTGTAAGGGATAAGCAGAGGAAGAATCAGCGATTAGGGGAGATCCAGGTTCTGTATGGGAGAGTGGAAGACTCAATGCATAGCGGACACCGAGGTTTTGTCAAGGAAGGAGGAGAGGAAGAACAATCTCCTGGGGGACACAGAGGTTCTGTAAAGGAAGATGATAGAAAGACTCAACGCATAGGGAATAGTGAATATCTGTAAGGGAGGAGAGGAACTTTTAGAACTTAGGGGACCCCGAGGTTCTGTAAAGGAGGAGAAGAGGAACCCTCAGCACTTCTGGATCACCGAGGTTTTATAACACACGAGGAGAGGAAGATTCAGAATTTAGGGGCCTCTGCTGTTCTGTCTGGGTAGAAGGAGAGGAAGATTCAGCCCTTAGAAGACATCGAGGTACTGCCAAGAGAGACAGAGAAGAATATTCAGCACTTAGAGGACACTGAATTTATGTCAAGGGATGAGGAGAGGAGGACTCAGCGCCTAGGGGACACTGAGGATCTGTAAGGGAGGAAGACAGAAAGACTCATCACTTAGACAACACAGATTTTCAGTAAAAGAGTTGGAGAGGAAGACTCGTCGCTTAGGGGAGAGAGGGGTTCTGTAAGGAAGGAGGAAGGGAAGACTGAGCGCTTAGGGAAAACCAAGGTTCTGTCAGGGAGGAGAGGAAGACCCGGTACCTAGGGGACACCGAGTTTCTGTAATGGAGGAGGAGAGAAACAGCGGTTTGGGGACACAGATGTGCTGAAAGAGAAGCGCAGAGAAAGATTCAGCGCTTAGGGAGCCCCGAGTTTTTGTAAGTGAGAGGGAAGGAAAGGAAATCTGAGCGTTTGAGGATGTTGAGGGTATATAAGGGGGGGGGACGGAGAGAAAACACAGAGGTTATGTGACACCGAGGTTCAACAAGTAAGGAGGAGAGGAAGTTTCAGCTCTTAGGTTACACAGAGGTTTTGTAAGGGACGGGGAGAAGAAGACTCAGGGCTTAAGGGGCACACAGAATCTGTAAGAGAAGAGGAAAGGAAGATTCAGCGCTAAGGGGACACCGAGATTCTGAAAGGGAGGAAAATTCAGCGCTCTCATGACTTCAAGGTACTGTGAAGAATGGAGGAGAAGAAGACTGAGCGCTTAGGGAACAACGATGTTCTGAAAGGGAGAAGGAGAAGAAGACTCAGCGCATGGGGGACACCAGGGTTCTGTAAGGCATGAGGAGAGGAAGCACTAGCATTTACAGAACAACGAGGTTCTGTCAAGGGAGAGGAGAAAAAGACTCAGCGCTTAGCGGACACCAACATTCACTAAGTGAGGAGGAGAAAACGATCCAGGTTTAGGAGCCCCTGATGTCCTGTGAAGTTAGGAGGACAGTAAGATTCAGCGTTTACAGGGCACCAAGATTCTTTCAAAGCAGAGTAGAGGAAGATTTAGCGCTAAGCAGACATCAAGGTTCTGTAGCGAGGGGGCGGGGATGACTCAGTGCTTAGGGAACAGCAAGGTTTTGTATGGGAAAAGGAGAGAAAGACTCAGTGAAGAGACGACACCTATGTTATGTAAAGGAGGAGGAGAGGAACACTCAGCACTTAGGTGACACTGACGTTCTGTCAGTGGAGGAAAAAGAGGAAGACTGCCTGTAGTGAACACTCCTGTTCTGTCCAGGGAGGAGGAGAGGAAGGCTCAGCACTTAGGGAAGGCTGAGGCTCTGTAAGGGAGGAGAGGAGGAAGTCTTGAGCGCTTAGCAACAGTGAGGTTCTGTAAGAGAGGAGGTGATGAAGACTCAGCGCTTAGGAGACATAGTTTGTATGGGAGGAGATGAGGAAGACGCTGTGCTCAGCAAATATCGAGGTTCTGCCAAGGTAGGAGCAGAGAAATATTCAGTGCTTAGAGGACACAGAGGTTCTCTCAAAGAAGAAGAAGAGGAAGATTCAGGGCATAGGGGACATGAGGTTCTGTAAATGGAAGAAGAGAGAAAGACTGAAGGGTTAGGAAAAATGCCATTGTGTCAAAGGAGGAGGAGAGGAAGTCTCAGAGCTCTGGGCACACCGAAGTTCTGTAGTGGAGAAGGAGACTAATAATCAGAGAATAGGGGAGAGCGCGGTTCTGTAGGGGAGGAGGAGTGGAAAACTCAATGTATAGGGAACACCAAGGGTTTGTCAGGAAAGGAGGAGAGGAAGGACCACCTGTTGGGGGACACCGAGGTTCTGTAAGGGAAAAGGATAGGAAGATTCAGTGCATAGGAAAAACTGATTTTCTGTAAGGGAGGAGGAGAGGAACACTCAGTGCTTAGGACACACTGAGGTTCTGTAAAGAAGGAGGAGAAGAATCCTCCGTGCTTCCAGATCACCGAAGTTTTGTAAGGAACGAGGGGAGAAGGACTCAGAATTTAGGGACGTCTGAGGTTCTGTCAAGGTAGGAGGAGAGGAAGATTCAGTGCTTAAAGGACACCGAGGTACGGTCAAGTGACGAGGAGAAGTCGAATTAGTGCTTTGGAAATACCGAAGTTGTGTCAAGGGAAGAGGAGAGGAGGACCCTGCGCCTTGGGAAAACTGAGGTTCTTTAAGGGAGGAAGAGAGAAAGACTCCATTTCAGTAAGGGAGATGGAGAGGAAGACTCATTGCTTAGGGAAGAGAGAGGGTCTGTAAGGCAGAAGGAGAGGAAGACTGAGTGCTTAGGGAACACCAAGGTTCTGTAAGGGAGAAAGAAGAAGGTGGAGTGCATAGGGAACACCGAGGTTCTGTAATAGAGGAGGAAAGAAAGAGTCCGCACATAGGGGACACAGATTCTGAAAGAGAGGAGAGGAAGAGTCATTGCTTAGGAGACACTGAGGTTCTGTCAAGGAAGGAAGAGATTAAGACTCAGGGTTTAAAGCACACCGAGGTTCTGTAAGGGAGGAGGAAAGGAAGACTCAGAACTTAGGGGACTTCGAGATTTTCAAAGGGAGGAAGAATGGAAGTCTCAGAGGTTAGGAGACAAGGAAGTCTGTAAGGGATAAGTAAAGGAAGGCTCAGCGATGAGGGTATACTGAGGTTCTGTCAAGGGAGGAGGATAGGACAGCTCAGCATTCAGGAGACAGAGAGGTATTGTTTAGTGGTGAGAGAGAAAGACCCAGGGCTTATAGGAAACCGGGGTTCTGTCAAGGGAGCAGTAGAGGAAGACTCAATGCTTAGGGAACACCAAGTTTCTACAAGGGAGGAGGAGAGGAAGACTCAGTACTCAGGGAATCCTGAGGCTCTGTAAAGGGAAGAGTACAGTAAGCCTCATTGCTTGGGCCACACCGATTTTCAGTAAGGGAGGTGGAAAGACTCATCCCTCAGGGGAGAGAGAGGTTTTGTAAGGGAGGAGAAGAGGAAGACTAAGTGCTGAAGGAACACCAAGGTGTGAAGGGAGGAGGAAAGACTCAGCACTTCGGGGGCACAGAGTTTCTGCAAGAGAGATGAAGATTCACGATTTTGGGTACATGGGTACTCCAAGGTTATGTAAGTGAGGAGGAGAGGAAGTCTAAGCACCTAGTGGACATAGATGCTTTGTAAGGTAGGAGATGAGGAAGACTCTGCACTGAGCAGATACCAAGGTTCTATCAAGGTAGGAGCAGAGAAAGATTCAGTGCTTAGAGGACACCGAGGTTCTCTCAAGGGAAAAGGAGAGGAAAATTTAGCACATAGGAAACACGAGTTTCTGTAAGGGAGGAGGAAAGGGAGACTCAAGGCTTAGGAACAACGTGGTTCTATCAGTGGAGGAGGAGAGGAAGACTCAGACTTTAAGGCACACCGAAGCTCTGTAAGGGACAAGGAGAGGAAGAAACAGAGATTAGGGGAGTTGAGGTTCTGTACAGGAGGAGTGGAAGACTCAACGCATAGGGGACACGGAGGTTTTGTCAAGGAAGGAGTAGAGGAAGAACAACCTCTTGGGGGACACGGAGGTTCTGTAAGGGAAGATGATAGGAAGACTCAATGCCTAGGGAACACTGATTTTATCTAAGGGAGGAGGACAGGAACATTTAGCACTTAGGGGACACCGAGGTTCTGTAAAGGAGGAGGAGAGAAAGCCTCAGCCCTTCTGGATCACCGAGGTTTTATAACACAAGAGGAGAGGAGGAGTCAGAGTTTAGGGGCCTCTGAGGTTCTGTCAAGGTAGGAGGAGTGGAAGACTCAGCTCTTAGAGGACAACGAGGTACTGTCTAGAGAGGCAGAGAAGAAGACTCAGTGCTTCGGGGACACCGAAGTTCTGTCAAGGGATGAGAAGAGGAGGACTCAGCACCTAGAGGGCACTGAGGTTCTATAAGGGGTGGGGGGAGAGGAAGACTCAGCGTTTAGAGGACATCAAGGTATTATCGAGTGAGGTGCAGAAGAAGACTCAGTGCTTAGGGGTCAGTGAGGTTCTGTAAGGTAGATTCTATAAGGGAGGAGGAGAGGAAGACTCAGCACTTAGGGGGCAACGAGGTACTGTCAAGTAAGGTAAGAAGGAGACTCAGCCCTTAGAGGACACTGAGGTTTCTTAAGGGAGGCAGAGAGGAAGATTCACCTTTAATGGGTTACCATGGTTTTGTCAGAGAGAAGGAGAAGAAGACTCATTGCTTAGGGGACAATGAGGTTCCGTAAGGTAGGATGAGATGAAGGCCCAGACTTTAGGAGACACAGAGGTGTCTAAGGGAGGTGGAGAGGAAGACTCAGCACTTATGACACACAGAGGTTCTGTCCAGGGAGGAAGAGATTAAGACTCAGGGTTTAAAGGACTCTGAGGTTCTGTAACAGAGGAGGATAGGAAGATCAGTGCTTAGTGGACTTTGAGATTTTCAAAAGGAGAAGGAGAAGAAGACTTAGATGTGAGGCAGCAGCAAAGTTCTGTAGGGGAGGAGGAGAGGAATACTGAGCTATGAGCGTACACTGAGATTCTGTCAAGAGACAGCGAGTTTCTGTCAAGGACTGAGGACAGGAAGACTCAGCATTTAGGGAACACTGAGATTTTATAAAGGAGAAGAGTAAGGCTGAACGCTTCGGGAACATTGAGGTTCTCTAAAGGAGGAGGAATGGAAACCTCACCAAGTAGAGGACACTGAGGTTCTATAGGGAAGGGTGAGAGGGAGACTCAATGCTTAAGGGATATCACAGTTCTGTTAAAGGAGGAAGAGTGGAAGACTCAGAGCTTAGGGCACACCAAAGTTCTGTAAGGGAGAAGGAGAGGAAGAATCAGCGATTAGGGGATAGCGAGTTTCTCTACAGAAGAAGGAGTGGAAGAATCAACACGTAAGGGACACCGATGATTTGTCAAGGACGGAGGAGAAGAAGAACCACCTCTTGGGGGACACTGAGGTTCTGGAAGGGAGGAGGAGAGGAAGTATCAATGCATAGGGAACACTGATTTTCTGTAAACGCTTAGGGGACATTGAGGTTCTGCAAAGGAGGAGGAGGGGAAGACTCGGCGTTTCGCAAACACCCAGGTTTGTCACGGTAGGAGGAAAGGAAGATTCCATGCATAGAGGACATCAAGGTTCTGTCAAGGGAGGTGGAGTGGGAGATTTAGCCCTTAGGGAAATCCTAGCTTCTGTAAAGGAGGAGGTCAAGACTCACTGCTTTGGGAACACTGAGGTTTTGTTAAGGGAGGAGAAGAGAAAGCCA
The DNA here is from genome assembly GCF_024166365.1 of Elephas maximus indicus. Classification (NCBI taxonomy): domain Eukaryota; kingdom Metazoa; phylum Chordata; class Mammalia; order Proboscidea; family Elephantidae; genus Elephas; species Elephas maximus. The sequence continues at coordinate 14,484,941 of NC_064847.1, forward strand.
GCTCTTAGAGGAAACTTCGGTTCTGCAAGGGAAGAGGAGAGGGAGACTCAGCGCTTAGGGAACACTGATTCTTTCTAAGAGAGGAGGAGAGGAAGTCTAATGGCTTAGTGGACAGCGTGCTTCTCTACGGAAGGAGGAGAGGAAGACATAGCGCTTAGGGTACACCATAGTTTTGTAAGAGAGGAGGAGATTGAGACGCAGTGCTTAGGTGACAGCAAGGTTCTGTAAGGTAGGATTAGAGGAAGACTCAGCGCTTTGTTTACATCGAGGTTTTGTAAGGGACGAGGGGAGAAAGACTCAGAGTTTCGGGGCCTCAGAGGTTCTGTCAAGTTAGGAGGAGGGGAAGATTCAGCGCTTAGAGGACACCAAGATACTGTGAAGTGCCGCGGAAAAGAAGGCTCAGCGCTTTGGAAATATTGAAGTTCTGTCAAGAAAAGAGGAGAGGAGAACGCAGCACCTAAGGAACACCGAGGTTCTATCAGGGAGGAAGAGAGAAAGACTCATCGCTTAGACAACAAACAGATTTTCAGTAAAGGGAGATGGAGAGGAAGACTCATCACTTAGGGGAGAGAGAGGTTCTGTAAGTGAGGAGAAGAGGAAGACCAAGCACTGAAGGAATACCAAGGTTTGTAAGGGAGGAGGAGAGGAAGAGTCAGCACATAGGGGACACCGAGGTTCTGTAAGAAAGGAGGAAAGAAAGAATCAGCACTTAGGGGACACAGAGGTTCTGAAAGAGGAGAGGAAGGCTCAGCGTTTAGGGGCCCCAGAAGTTTTGTAAGTGAGGAGTAAAGGAAGTCCCAGCGCTTGGTGAAATCGAGGTTATGTAAGGGGGGGCGGAGAGAATAAACAGCCGTTTTGGGGCACCAAGTTCCCGCAGCAGAGGAGGAGACGAAGTTTCGGGCCTTATGGGGCAGAGAGGTTTTGTAAGAGAAGAAGAAAGGAAGACTCAGCGCTTAGAGGACACCGAGCTTCTGTAATGGAGAAAGAGAGAAAGAGTCAGTGCTTAGGGGACACAGAGGATCGGGAAAGGAGGAGAGGAAGGCTCAGTGCTTAAGTGATACTGAGGTTCTGTTAAGGGATGAAGAGATTAAGACTCAGGGTTTAAAGCACATCGAGGATTTGTAAGGGAGGAGAAGAGGAAGTCTCAGGGATAAGGGGACACTGAGGTTCTGTAAGAGAACATGAGAAGAAGATTCAGAGCTCAGATGAGTCTAAGGTTCTGTCAAGAGTGGATGAGAGGAAGATTCAGAGCTTAGGGAACAGTGATGTTCTGTAAGGGAGGAGAAGAAGACTCAGCACATGCAGGACACCAGCATTCTGTAAGGGATGAAGAGAGGAAGAACTAGCATTTACAGGACAAAGAGGTTCTGTCAAGTGAGAGGAGAAAAAGAGTGCTTCGCAGACACCAAGATTCTGTAAGGGAGGAAGAGAGAACGACCCAGGTTTAAGAGCCCCCGATGTCCTGTGAAGTTAGGAAGAGAGGAAGATTCAGCGTTTAGAGGGCACCAAGGTTCTTTCAAGGAAGAGTAGAGGAAGACTTAGTGCTGAGTGGACACAGAGGTTCTATAAGGGAGGGGGTGGGGGAAGACTCAGTGCTTAGGGAACAGCAAGGTTTTGTCAGGGAGGAGGAAAGAAAGACTCAGCGCTTAGAGGACACCGAGATTCTGTCAAGGGAGGAGGAGAAGAAGACTCTGTTCTTAGGGAAAACTGAGGTTTTCTAGGTGAGGAGCAGAAAAAGAATCAGACCCTAGGGAACACAAAGGTTCTGTCACGGGTGAGGAGAGGAAGACACAGAGCTTACAGAATACGGAGGTTCTGTCAAAGGAGGACAGGAGAAAGACTCAGTGCTTAGGGGAAATGGAGGTTATGTGAAGCGAGAAGGAGAGCAAGACTCGCCCTTATTGAACATCGAAATTCTGTGAGGGAGGAGGAAAGGAATTCTTGATCTAGGGGAAAGTAGGCTCTGTAAGGGAGGAGGAAAGGAAGACTCAGGCCTTAGGGAACACTGAGGTTCTGTATATGTATAGGAGTGGAAGACTCAATGCTCAGGGAACACCGAGGTTCTGTTTCAGAGGAGGAGAGGAAGACTCAGGAGTTATGGGACACAGAAGTTCTGTAAGGGAGGAGGAGTGGAAGACACAGCGATTAGGGGACACCGAGGTTCTGTAAGGGAGAAGGAGAGGAAGACTGAGCGGTTATGGAACACAACAGTTGTGTTATGAGAGGAGGAGAGGAAGACTCAGTGCTTAAAGGCAAAGAGGTACTGTCAAGTGAGGCGAGAAGAAGACTCAGTGCCTAGGGGACAATGAGGTTCTCTAAGGTAGGATAAGAGGAAGGCTAAGGCTTTAGGGGACACAGAGGTTGTCTAAGGGAGGTGGAGAGGAAGAATCAGAGCTTATGATGCACAGAGGTTATGTCAAGAGAGGAAGAGATTAAGACTCAGGGTTCAAGGGACACTGAGGTTCTGTAAGGGAGGAGGATAGGAAGAGCAGCGCTTAGGGAGCTTCGAGATTTTCAAAAGGAGGAGGAGAGGAAGGCTCAGAGGTTAGGCGACAGCGAAGTTCTGTAAGGGAGGAGGAGAGCAAAACTCAACGATGAGGGTACACTGAGGTTCTCTCAAGAGAGAAGGATAGGACAGCTCAGCGTTTAGGAGACAGCGAGGTTCTGTCAAGGGCCAAGGAGAGGAAGACTCAGCGCTTATTGGAAACCAGGGCTCCGTCAAGAGAGAAGGAGAAGAAGACACAACGCTTAGGGGACACTGAAGTTTTGTAAAGGAGAAGAGTAAGGGTGAAAGCTTGGGGAACACTGAGGTTCTCTAAGGAAGGAGGAATGAAAGCCTCAGCGTATAGAAGACACTAAGGTTAGTAAGGAAGGATGAAAAGGAGACTCAGCGCTTAGGGGATAACGCAGCCCTGTCAAAGGAGGGGTGGAAAAAGACTCAGAGCTTAGGGCACACCGAAGTTCCGTAAGGGAGATGAAAGGAAGAATCAGAAATTAGGGGACGGCGAGGTTCTCTACAGGAGGAGGAGTGGAAGACTCAACACATAAGTGACAACGAGGTTCTGTCAAAGAAGGAGGAGAGGAAGAATCACCTCTTAGGGGACGCCGAGGTTCTGTAAGGGAGTAGGAGAGGAAGCATCAATGCATAGGGAACTCTGAATTTTTGTAAGCGCTTCGGGGACATAGAGGTTCTGCAAAGGAGAAGGAGGGGAACACTCAGCGTTTCGGGAACACCGAGGCTAGTCAAAGTAGGATGAAAGGAACATTACACACATAGAGGATACCAGGGTTCTGTCAAGGAAGACTCAGCGCTTAGGGGACACCACGCTTGTATTAGGAAGACCGAGAGAAAGATGCAGTTCTTAGGGGACAGGGAGATTCTGTAAGAGAGGTGGAGAAGAAAACTCAGTGCTCAGGGGACACAGAAGTTCTGTCACGGGAGGAGGAAATGAACACTCAGCATTAAGGAAATACCTAGGTTCTTTAAGGTAGGAGGAGAGAAAGACTTAGAGCTTAGGGGACACTGAGGTTTTGTCAAGGAAGAAGGAGAGGAAGAACCACCACTTAGGGGACACTAAGGTTCTGTAAGAAAGGAGGAGAGAAAGACTCAATGCTTAGGGGAGACTGAGGTTCTGTAAGGGAGGAGGAGAGGTAGACACAATGCTTAGGGAACACTGAGGTTTTGTGAGGCAGAAGGGGAGGAACACAGCTTAGCTAACACCGAGTTTCCAACAAGGCAGGAGAAGAGGAGGATTCAGTGCTTAGACTACTCAGAGATTTTGTCAAGGTATGCAGAGAGGAAACCTCAGAGCTTAGTGAACACAGAGGTTCTGTAAGGGAACAGGAGAGGAAAATCAGTGCTTAAGGTTACAGCAAGCATCTGTAAGAGACGGGGGTAGAACAGTCATAGTTTAGGGGCCCCCAAGGATCTGTCAAAGTAGCAGAAGAGGAAGATTGAGCACTTAGAGGACACTGAGGTTCTCTCAAAGGAGGTGGATAGGAAGAGTGAGCTCTTAGGGGACACCGAGGTTCTGACATGAGAGGAGGAGAGGAAGACTCAGTGCTTAGGGGACACAGAAGTTCTGTCAAGTGAGTAGTAGAAGACCCTGCATTTAGGGAACACTGAGGTTCTGTCAGAGAGGAGGAGAGGAAGACTCAAAGCTTAAAGAACAGCGAGGACCTGTAAGGAAGGAAGAGAAGAAGACTCAGGGTTAAGGGGACACCGAGGTTCTGTAAGGGAGGATGAGAGGAAGATTCAGCGTTCAGATGACTCCGAGGTTCTGCCAAGAGTGAACTAGAGGGAGGCTGAGGGCTTAGGGAACACTGAGGTTCTCTAAGGGAGGAGCAGAGGAACACTCAGCACATGGGGGACACTGGGGTTCTGTAAGGGACAACGAGAGGAAGAATTCGGGCTTAGAGGACAACGAGGTTCTGTCAAGGGAGAGGAGAGGAAGACTCAGCGCTTAGCAAACACTGAGATTCTGTTAGAGATGAGGAGAGGATGACTCAGCATTTAGAAGCCCCCGATGTGCTGTCAAGTTAGGAGGAGAGGAAGATTCAGCATTTAGAGAGCTACGACGATTTGTCAAAGGAGAGAAGAGGAAGACTCAGTGCTCGGCAGACACTGAGGTTCTGGAAGGGAGGAGGGAAGGAAGACTCAGTGCTTAGGGGATATCGAGGATTTGTAAGGGAGGAGGAGAGAAAGATTCAGCGCCTAGAAGAGACTGAGGTTCTGTCAAGGAAGGAGGAGAAGACGACTCAGGTCTTAGGGAAAACTGAGGTTCTCTAGCTGAGTAGGAGAAGAAGACTGAGTCCTTAGGGAACACAGAGGTTCTGTCATGGTAGGATGAGAGGAAGATTCAGCGATTAGAGGATATGGAGGTTCTCTAAGGGAGGAGGAGAGGAATACTCAGCACTTAGGGAACATTGAGGCACTGTCCAGGGAGGAGGAGAGAAAGAGTCAGCGCTTAGGGGACTTTGAGATTTTCAAAGGAAGGAGGAGAGGAAGAATCTGCGGTTAGGGGACACTGAAGTTCTGTAAGGGAGGAGAAGAGGAAGACTCAGAGATGAGGGCACACTGAGGTTCTGTCAGTGAAGGAGATTGGAAAGCTCAGGGTTTAGGAGACAGTGAAGTTCTGCAAAGGGCTGAGGAAAGAAAGACTCAGAGCTTATGGGAAAGTGGTGTTCTGTCAAGGGAAAAGGAGAGGAAGACTCAACACTTAGAAGGCACCAATGTTTTGTAAGGTAGGAGAGGAAGACTCAGTGATTAGGGAGTACTGAGGTTGTGCTAAGGGATGAGAAGAGGAAGACTGAACGCTTAGTGGACAGCGAGGTTGTATCATGGGAGTATGAGAGAACACTCAACTCTTATGGGCCAGGAGGTTCAGTCAAGAGTGGACGAGAGGAAGGCTCAGAGATTAGGGAACTGAGAGGTTGTCTAAGGGAGGTGGAGAGGAAGAATCAGAGCTTATGACACACAGAGGTTACGTCAACGGAGTAAGAGATTAAGACCCAGGGTTTAAAGGACACCGAGGTTCTCTAAGGTACGAGGATAGGAAGATCAGTGCCTAGCGACTTCAAGATTTTCAAAAGGAGGAGGAGATGAAGACTCAGAGGTTAGGCAACACCAAGTTTCTGTAAGGGAGGAGGTGAGGAAGACCCAGAAGAGGGTACACAGAGGTTCAGTCAAGAGAGAAGGATAGGACAGCTCAGCGTTTAGGAGACAGCGAGGTTCTGTCAAGGTCCGAGGAGAGGAAGACTCAGCGCTTATGGGAAACCAGGGTTCTGTCAAGGATAAGGAGAAGAAGACACAATGCTTAGGGGAACCGAAGTTCTGTAATGGAAGAGAGGAAGACTCAACTCTTAGGGAACACTGAGGTTTTGTAAAGGAGGAGAAGAGTAAAGCTGAATGCTAGGGGAACACCGGCATTCTCTAAGAGAGGGGGAATGGAAGCCCCTGTGCGTAGGGCAGACTGAAGTTCTGTACGGAGGATGAGAGGAACATCAGAGCTTAGGGGATGTCAAGGTACTGTCAGTGGGGGAGGGGATGAAGACTCAGAGCTTAGGGCACATCGAAGTTCTGTAAGGGAGAAGGAGAGGAAGAATCAGTGATTAGGGCACAGGAGGAGGAGTGGAAGACTCAACGCATGAGGGTCAAGGGAGGGGAAGAGGAAGAGGAAGAACCACCTTTTGGGGGACACTGAGGTTCTGGAAGGGAGGAGGAGAGGAAGTCTCAATGCACAGGGAACACTGATTTTCTGTAAGCACTTAGGAGACATTGAGGTTCTGCAGGAGAGGAGGATAGGAAGACTCAGCGTTTCGGGAACACTGAGGTTTGTCGACGTAGGACGAAAGGAAGATTCCGCGTATACAGGACACCAAGGTTCTGTCAAGGGAGGCGGAGTGAAAGACTCAGTGCTTAGGGAAAACCGAGCTTCTGTAAAGCTGGAAGGGAAGACTCACCACTTTGGGAACACTGAGGCTCTGTCAAGGGAGGAGGAGAGAAAGACTTAGCGCTAAGAGGATATTGTGGTTCTGCAAGGTAGAAGGAGAAGGAGACTCAGAGCTCAGGGGACACTGATGTTTTCTAAGGAATGAGGAGAAGAAGACTAACGGGTTAGTGGACAGCATGCTTCTGTAAGGGAGGAGGAGAGGAAGGCACAGCAATTTGGGTACACCGTAGTTTTGTAAGGCAGGAGGAGAGTGAGACTCAGTGCTTAGGGGACGGCAAGGTTCTGTAAGGGAGTATTAGAGAAAGACTCATTGCTTAAGGGACACCATGATTGTATAATGAAGACCAAGAGAAAGACACAAAGCTTAGGGAATACTGAGGTTCTGCACAGAGAGAAGAAGACTCAGCATTTAGGAAACACTGAGATTCTGTAAGGGAGGAGGAGAAGAAGACTCAGAGCTTAGGGAAAACTGAGCTTGTGATAGGGAGAAAGAGAAGACTCAGCACTTTGGGAACACCGAGGTTCTGTCAAAGGAAGAGGAGCTATAGACATACCGCTTAGAGGAAACTGAGGTTCTGTAAGGGAGAGGGAGACTCAGCACTTCGGGAACACTGCTGTTTTCTAAGGGAGGAAGAGAGGAAGACTAATGGCTTAGTGGACAGCGTGCTTCTCTAAGGGAGGAGATAAGAAGAAACAGAGCTTTGGGTAGATAGTAGTTTTGTAAGGGAAGAGGAGAGTGAGACTCAGTGCTTACGGGACAGTAAGGTTCTGTAAGTTAGGATCACAGGAAGACTCAATGGTTTTGGTACTCCGAAGTTACGTAAGTGAGGAAGAGAGAAAGTCTAAGCTTTTAGGGACACTGAGGTTCTGCAAGGGAGGAGGATAGGAAGACTCAGCACTTAGGTGACACAGAGGTTCTGTAAGGGAGGTGATAAGGAAGATTCAGTGCTAAATGACCTCAAGGTTCTGTCAAGGTAGGAGCAGAAAAAGGCTCAGTCCTTAGAGGACAGGGAGGCTCTCTCAAGGGAAAAGGAGAGGAATATTCAGTGCATAGGGGACAGGACTTTCTCTAAAGGGAGGATAGAGGAAGACTGAAGGCTTAGAAACAATGTCTTTCTGTCGAGAGAGGAGGAGAGGAAGACTCAGAGCTTAGGGCACACCGAAAGTCTGTAAGGACAAAGACAGGAAGAATCAGCGATTAAGGAACATACAGGAGGAGGAGTGGGAGACTCAAGGCACAGGAAACACTGAGGTTTTGTCAAGGAAGGAGAAGAGGAAGAGCTACCTCTTAGGGCACACCAAGGTTCTGTAAGTGAAGAGGATAGGAAGACTAAATGCACAGGAAAAACTTATTTTCTGTAAGAGAGGAGGACAGGGATTCTCAGTGCTCAGGGGACCCTGATGTTCTGTAAAGCAGGAGGAGAGGAAGCTTCAGCAATTCGGGATCACCGAGGTTTTGTAAGGGACAGGGAGAGGAAGACTCAAAGTTTAGGGGCCTCTGAGGTTCTGTCAAGGTAGGGAAGGGGAAGGTTCAGTGCTTTGAGGACACTGAGGTGTTGCCAAGTGAGGCGGAGAAGAAGGCTGAGCACTTAAGAGATACCGAGGTTCTGCCAAGGGGAGAAAAAAGGAGGTCTCAGCACCTAGGGAACACAGAGGTTCTGTAAGGGAGGAAGAGAGGGAGACTCATCGCTTAGACAAAACTGATTTTCAGTAAGGGAGTTGGAGAGGAAGACTTATGGCTTAGGAGAGACAGAGCTTCTGTAAGGAAGGAGGGGGAGACTGAGCACCTAGAGAACACCAAGGTTCTGCCAGGGAGAAAGAGAGTAAGACCCGGCGCATAGGCGACACAGAGGTTCTTTCATGGAGGAGTAGAGAAAAAGTCAGCGTTTAGGGGACACAGAGGTTCTGAAAGAGAGGAGAGGATGACTCAGCACTTTCAATACACCAACGTTATGTAACAGAAGCAGAGAAGAAGATTCAGCGCTTAAGGGACCCCAAGGTTTTATAAGTGAGGAGGAAAGGAAGTCTCAGCGCTTGGGGATGTCGAGGTTATGTAAGGGGGAGGGGAGAAAACACAGTGGTTATGTGACACTGAGGTTCCACAAGTGAGGAGAAGAGGAAGTTTCAGCGCTTAGGGCACATGGAAGTTTTGTTAAGGGACCAGGAGAGGAAGACTCAGAGCTTATGGGGCACACAGGATCTGTAAGGGAAGAGGAAAGGAAGATTCAGCCCTTAGGGGACATGGAGGTTCTGTCCAGGGAGGAGGAGAGAAAGACTCAAAGCTTAAGTAACCATGAGGATCCATAAGAGAAGAGGAGAGGAAGACTCAGCGATTACAGGACACTGAGGTTCTGTCAAGGGAGGTTAGAGGGAGATTCAGGGCTGAAAGAACACTGAGGTTCTGTAAGGTAGGAGGAGAGGAAGGACCACTGAGTAGGGTTCACCGAGGTTTTGTAAGGGAGGAAAGGAAAGAAGACTCAATGCCTAGGGAACCCTGAGGTTCTGAAAGGGAGCAGGAGAGGAAGACTGCACTTAGGGGAAACCAAGGATTTGTAAGGGAGGAGCAGAGGAATACTCGGGGGTAAGGGGATACTGACTTTTTGAAAGGGAGGACCAGAAGAAGATTCAGTGCTCACATGGCTCCAAGTTTCTGTCAAGATTGAACGAGACGAAGACTGAGCGCTTAGGGAACAGCTATATTCTGTAAGGGAGGAGGAGAAGAAGACTCAGTGCATGGGGGACACCAGGTTTGTGTGGACAAGGAGGTTCTGTCAAGGGAGATGAGAAGGTCAGCTCTTAGAGAAAACTGAAGTTCTCTAGGTCATGAGGAGTAAAAGACTCAGCCCTTAGGGAACACAAAATTTCTGTCAAGGTGGAGGAGAGGAAGTCTCAGAGCTTAGAGAATACCGAGGTTCTTTTAACGGAGGACGAGAGGAAGACTCAGTGCTTACGGGAAAAGGAGGTTATGTGAAGGGAGGAGGAGAGCAAGACGCCTCCCTTACTGAACATCGAAATTCTGTGAGGGAGAAGGAGTGGAAGACTCAGCGCTTAGGAGACACCCGGGTACTGTCAAGGGATAACGAGAAGAAAACTCAGCATTTAGGGACACTGAGATTCTATCAGCGGAGGAGGAGAAGAAAACTCAACATACAGAGAACACGGTGGTTTTATAAGGGAAGAGGAGAGGAAGACCAATGCTTAGTGAACTGTGAGGTTTTGTAAGGGAGGAGGAGATAAGGACTCAACGCATAAGAGACACTGAGATATTGCAGTGTAGGACAAGAGGAATACACAGCACTTAGGGAACACAGAGGTTCTGTCAAGGTAGGCAGAAAGGAAGATTCAGAGTTTATAGGACTCCGAGGTTCTGTCACGGGAGGCAGAAAGGAAGACTCAGCGCTTAGAGAGCAGTGAGGTTTTGTAAGGGAGGAGGAGAGAAAGACTCAGTGCTTAGGGGACACCGAGGTCCTTCACAGGAGGAAAGAAAGACTCAGTGATTAGAGGACACCTATGTTATGTAAGAGAGGAGTAGGGGAACACTCAGTGCTTAGAGGACAATGAGGTTCTGTAGAGGAGGAGAGGAAAGCTCAGCGCTTCGGAATCACTGAGGTTTTGTAAGGGAAGAGGAGAGGAAGACTCAGCTATAAGGCAACACTGAGGTTCTGAAAAAGAGAAGAAGAACATTAAATGCTTAAGGCACAGAGGTTTTGTGAAGGGAGAATTAGATGAATACTCAGTGCTCAGTGGACACCACGGTTCTGTAAGGGAGGAGGGGAGGAAGTCTCAGAGCTTAGGGTACACCGAGATTTTGTGAGGGAGGATGAAAGAGAGATTCAGCTATTAAGAGACACCGAGGTGTGTTGGGTAAAGGAAAGGAAGACTCAGGCCTTAGGGAACACCGAAGGTCTGCCAGGGAGAAAGAGAGGAAAACTCAGTGCTTAGGGAATACTGAGGCTCTGCAAGGGAGGAGAGGAGGAAGTCTCAGCATTTAGCAACAGTGAGGTCCTGTAGGGAAGGAGGAGATGAAGATTCATTGCTTAGGGGACATAGAGGTTCTGTATGGGAGGAGATGAGGAAGACTCTGTGCTCAGTGGATATTGAAGTTCTGTCAAGATAGAAGCAGGGAAAGATTCAGCACTTAGAGAACACCGAGGTTCTCTAAAAGGAGAAGGAGAGGAAGATTCAGGGCATAGGGGACATGAGGTTCTGTAAAGGGAGGAGGAGACAAAGATTGAAGGCTTAGGAACAATCCGGTTCTGTTAAGGGAGACGAATTCTCAGAGCTCTGGGCACACCGAAGTTCTGTAGTGGAGAAGAACAGTAAGAACCAGAGAATAGGGGAGAGCGAAGTTCTGTAGAAGAGGAAGAGCAGAAGACTCAATGCATAGGGAACACCCAGGGTTTGTCAGGGAAGGAGGAGAGGAAGAACCACCTCTTGGGGGACACCGAGGTTCTGTAAGGGAAGAGGATAGGAAGATTCAGTGCACAGGAAAAACTGATTTTCTGTAAGGGAGGAGGAGAGGAACACTCAGGGCTTAAGAGACACTGACGTTCTAAAAAGCAGGGGGAGAGGAAGTATCAGTGCTTAGGGATCACCGAGGTTTGTAAGGGACGAGGGGAGGAAGACTGAGAGTTTAGGGGCATCTGAGGTTCTGTCAAGGTAGGAGGAGAGGAAGATTCAGCGTTCAGAGGACACCGAGGTAGTGTCAAGTGACGTCCAAAAGACGACCCAGCCCTTTGGAAGTCCCGAAATTCCGTCAAGGGAAGAGGAGAGGACTCTGTGCCTAGGAAAAACTGAAGTTCTCTAAGGGAGGAAGAGGGAAAGACTCATCGCTTAGACAACACCGACTTTCAGTAAGAGAGATGGAGAGGAAGACTCAGCGCTTAGGGGAGAGAGAGGTTCAATAAGGAAGGAGGAGAGGAAGACTGAGTGCTTAGGGAACGCCTAGGCTCTATAAGGGAGAACTAGGAAGACCAAGTACGTAGGGGACACCGAGGTTCTGTAAAGGAGAAGGAAAGAAAAAGTCCCTGCTTAGGGAACACAGAGGTTCTGAAAGAGAGGAGAGGAATCTCAGGGCATAGGAGACACTAAGGTTCTCTCAATGGAGGAAGAGATTAAGACTCAGGGTTTAAAGCACACCAAGGTTTTGTAAGGGAGGAGGAAAAGAAGACTCAGGACTTAGGGGACTTCGAGTTTTTCAAAGAGAGGAAGACTGGAAGACTCAGCGCTTAGGACACAACGAAGTTCTGTAAGAGATGAGTAAAGGAAGGCTCAGTGATGAGGGTATACTGAGGCTCCGTCAAGGGAGGAGGATAGGACAGCTCAGAGTTCAGGAGAAACAGAGGTACTGTCTACGAGCAAAGAAAGGAAGACCCAGTGCTTATGGGAAGCCAGGGTTCTGTCAAGAAAGGAGGAGAGGATGCCTCAATGTTTAGGAAACACTGAGTTTCCAAAAGGTAGGAGGACAGGAAACTCAGCGTTCAGAGAACACAGAGTCTCTGTAAAGGGAGGAGTACAGGGAGCCTCAGTGCTTGGGCGACACCGATTTTCAGCAACAGAGATGGAAAGACTCATCACTCAGGGGACAGAGAGAGAGGTTCTGTAAGGGAAAGGAAGAGGAAGACCAAGCCCTGAAGGAACACCAAGATTCTTAAGGGGAAGAGGAGAGGAAGAACCAGCGCATGGGGGACACTGAGGTTCTTTAAGGAAGGAGGGGAGAAAGACACAGAGGCTATGCAAGAGAGCAGATGAAGACCTCAGGATTTTAGGTACACCGAGGTTATGTAATTGAGGAGGACAGGAAGTCTAAGCCCTTAGTGGCAATAGATGTTCTATAGGGGAGGAGATGAGGAAGACTCTGTACTCAGCAGATATCAAGGTTCTGTCAAGGTAGCAGCACAGAAAGATTCAGTGGTGAGAGGACATCGAGGTTCTTTGAAGGGAAAAGGAGAAGGAGATTCGGTGCATACAGGACATGAATTTCTATAAAGGGAGGAGGAGAAGAAGACTCAAGACATAGGAACAACGCGGTTCTACCAAAGGAGAAGGAGAGGAAGAGTCAGAGTTCAAGGTACACTGAAGTTCTGTAACGGACAGGGAGAGGAAGAGTCAGCGATTAGGGGAGAGCGAGGTTCTGTATGGGAGTAGGAGTGGAACACTCAGCGCATAGGGGACACGGAGGTTTTGTGAAGGAAGGAGGAGAGGAAGAACTATCTCTTGGTGGACACCTAGGTTCTGTAAGGGAGGATGATAGAAAGACTCAATGCATAAGAAACAGTGATTTTGGGTAAGGGAGGAGAGGAACATTTAGCACTTAGGGGACACCGAGGTTTTGTAAAGGAGGAAGAGAGGAAGCCTCAGTGCTTGTGGATCACAGAGGTTTTATAACACGAGGAGAGGAAGAGTCAGAGTTTAGGGGCGTCTGAGGTTGCGTCAGGGTAGGCTGAGAGGAAGATTCAGCCTTTAGGAGACATCAAGGTTCTGCCAAAAGAGCTGGAGAAGATTCAGCGCTTAGGCGACACCGATGTTCGGTCAAGGGATGAGGAGAGGAGGACTCGGCGCCTACGGAACACTGAGGTTTTATAAAGGAGGGAGAGAAGAAGACTCAGCGCTTAGAGGACACCAAGATACTGTCGAGTGAGGCACAGAAGAAGACTCATCGCGTAGGGTACACCCAGGATTTTAAAGATAGGCAAAGAGTGAGGTTCTGTAAGGGAATAGGAAAAGAACACTCATCGCTTAGGGGGGCCCGTGCTTCTGTAAGGGAAAAAGAGAGAAAGAGTCAGCACTTAGAGGACACATAGGCTCTCAAAGAGAGGAGAGGGAGACTCAGTGCTTAAGAGACACAGAGGTTCTGCCAAGGTAGGAAAAGATTAAGGCTCATGGTTTAAAGCACACTTAGGTTCTGTAAGAGGGAGGAGAAGAAGACTCAGAAATTAGGGAACTTTGAGATTTTCAAAGGAAGGAAGAGAGGAAGCTCAGCAGTTAGGAGACACCAAAGTTCTGGAAGGGATTAGTAAAGGAAGGCTCAGCAATGAGGGTATACTGAGGTTCTGTCAAGGGAGAAAAATAGGAGAGATCAGCATTAAAGGAGACAGAGAGGTTTTTTCTAGAGCCGAAGAGAGGAAGACCCAGGTCGTATGGAAAACTGGGGTTCTGTCAGGGGAGGAAGAGACGAAGACTCAATGCTTAAGGAACATTGAGTTTCTACAAGGGAGGAGGAGAGGAAGACTCAGGGCTCACGGAACACTGAGGCTCTGTAAATGGAGTGAGGGTCCTTCATCGCTTGGACGACACTGATTTTCAGTATTGGGGGTGGAAAAGCTCATCGCTCAGGGTAGAAAGAGGTTCCGTAAAGGAGGGGAAGAGGAAGGGTAAGCGCTGAAGTAACAAAAAGGTTTGTAATGGAGGACGAGAGAAAAAACCAGCGCATAGGGGACACCGAGGTTCTGTAAAGAAGGAAGAAAGAGTCATCGCTTGGGGGACACGGTGGTTCTGAAAGAGATGGGAGCAAGGCTCTGCGCTTTGGGTAAACTGAGGTTATACAAGAGAAGTGGAAAGGAAGGTTCAGCGCTGAAGGGACCCCAAGGTTTTTGAAGCGAGGAGGAAAGGAAGTCTCAGCCCTTGGGGATATTGACAGTACATAACGGGGAGGGGGGTGGAGAGAAAAAACGGTGGCTAAGTGACACCGAGGTTCCAAAGTGAGGAGTAGAGGAAGAATAAGAGCTTGGGGGCAACCAGGATCTGTAAGGGAAGAGGAAAGGAAGATTCAGCACTAAGGGAACACTGAGGTTCTGTCCAGGGAGGAAGAGAGGAAGACTCAAAGCTTATGGAACAGCAGTGATATGTAATGGAGGAGGAGAAGAGGGCTCAGCGCTGATAGGGCACTGAGGATCTGTCTAGGGAGGTGTAGAGGAAGACTCAGGGCTGAAAGAACACTGAGGTTCTCTAAGGTGGAAGGAGAGGAAGGACCACTGAGTAGGGGACACTGTGGTTTTGTAAGGGTGGAAAGGAAAGAAGACTCAATGTTTAGGAAACCCTGAGGTTCTGTAAGGGAGCAGGAGAGGAAGACTGCGCTAAGGGAACACAGAGGATTTGTAAGAGAGAAGAAGAGGAAGTCTCCAGGATAAGTGGACACAGGCTCTGAAAGGAAACACGAAAGGAAGATTCAGCACTCAGATATCTTCAAGGTTCTGTCAAGAGTGGACGAGAGGAAGACTGAGTGCTTAGGGAACACGTTATGTGAAGAGAGGAGGAGAGGAATACTCAGCGCTCAGTGGACGCCAAGGTTCTGTAAGGGAGCAGGGGAGGAACACGCAGTGTTTAGGGGCCATCGAAATTCTGTAAGGAGGGAGGAGAGGAAGTCTCAGAGCTTAGCGTACACCGAGTTTCTGTGAGAGAGGACCAGAGGAAGATGGAGCGATCAAGGAGCACGGAGGTAGTGTAAGGGAGCAGGCAAGGAAGACTCAGGTGTTAGAGGAAACCGAGGTCTTGTAAGGCAGGCGAAGAAGAAGATTCAATACTTACGGGACACTGATGTTCAGTAATGGTGCTAGAGAAGAAAACTCAGTGCTGAAGGGACACTGAGGTTCTGTCAAGACAGGAGCAGAGGAAGGCTCAGCCCTTAGGAGACACAGAGATTCTATCAAGGTAGGAGCAGACTAAAGATTCAGCATTTAGGGGACACCGAGGTTCTGTCAAAGGAGCAGAAAAGGAAGATTACACGTGCAGTGAACACTGCTGCTCTGTCAAGGGAGGAGGAGAGGACGGCTCAGCACTTAGGAAAGACTGAGGCTCTGTAAGGGAGAAGAGGAGGAAGTCTAGAGCGCTTAGCAACAGTGAGTTTCTGTAAGGGAGCAGGTGATGAAGACTTAGCGCTTAGGAGACATAGACGGTTTGTATGGGAGGATACGAGGAAGACGCTGTGCTCAGCAGATATCGAGGTTCTGCCAAGGTAGGAGCAGAGAAATATTCAGTCCTTAGAGGGCAGGGAGATTCTCTCAAGGGAGAAGGAGAGGAAGACTCAGTGCATAGGGGACATGGGGTTCTGTAAAGGGAGGAGGAGACAAAGAGTGAAGGCTTAGGAAAAATGTTGTAATATCAAAGAAGGAGGAGAGGAAGACTCAGAGTTTAAGACACTGAAATTGTGTAAGGGGCAAAGAGAGGAAGAATCAGCGATTAGGGGAGAGTGAGGTTCTGTAAGGGAGCAGGAGTGGAAGATTCAACGCATAGGGAACACAGAGGTTTTGTGAAGGAAGGAGGAGAGGCAAAAAGACCTCTTGGCAGACACAGAGGTTCTGTGAGGGAGGATGATAGGAAGACTTAATGCATAGGGAACACTGCTTTTCTGTAAGGGTGGAGGTGGGGAATATTTAGCTCCTCGAGAAAACTGAGGATCTGTAAAGGAGGAGAGGAAGCCTCAGCGCTTATGGAGCAGCACGGTTTTAGAACACACGAGGAGAGGGAGAGTCAGAGTTTAGGGTCCTCTGAGGTTCTGTCAAGGCAGGAGGAGAGGAAGATTCAGCCCATAGAGAAGAATGAGATTGTGTCAAGTGAGGCAGAGAAGAAGACTCAGTGCTTCGGGAACACTGTACTTCTGTCAATGGATGAGGAGAGAAGGACTGAGCACATAGGGGACACTGAGGTTCCATAAGGGAGAAGGAGAGGAAGGCTCACTGCTTGGGCAACACGGATTTTCACTAAGGGAGGTGGAAAGACTCATGGCTCGGGAGAGAGAGGGGTTCTGCAAGGGAAGAGAAGAGGAAGACCAAGTCTTGAAAAAACACCAATGATTTAAGGGAGGAGGAAAGGAAGAATCAGTGATTACGGGAGAGCGAGGTTCTGTATGAGAGGAGGTGTGGAACACTCAACCCATAGGGGACACAGAGGTTTTGTCAAGGAAGGAGGAGAGGAAGAATCACCTCTTGGTAGACACCTAGGTTTTGTAAGGGAGGATGACAGAAAGACTCAATGTATAAGAAACAGTGATTTTGGGTAAGAGAGGAGAGAAACATTTAGCACGTAGGGGACAGCGAGGTTTTGTAAAGGAGGAGGAAAGGAAGCCTCAGTGCTTGTGGATCACCGAGGTTTTATAACACAAGAGGAGAGGAAGAGTCAGAGTTTAGGGGCGTGTAAGTTTGCGTCAGGGTAGGTTGAGAGAATATTCAGCTCTTAGGAGACATCAAGGTACTGCCAAAAGAGGTGGAGAAGGCTCAGCGCTTAGAGGACACCGATGTTCTGACAAGGGATGAGGAGAGGAGGACTCAGCGCCTAGGGGACACTGAAGTATTATAGGGAGGGGGAGAGGAAGACTCGGAGCCTAGAGTACACCAAAGTACTATCGACTGAGACGCAAACAAGACTCATAGCGTAGGGAACACCCGGGATTTAAAGATAAGCGAACAGTGAGGTTCTGTAAGGGAATAGGAAAGGAAGACTCATCGCTTAGGGGGGCCGGTACTTCTGTAAGGGTAAAAGAGAGAAAGAGTCACCGCTTAGGGGACACCTAGGTTCTCAAAGAGAGGAGAGGGAGACTCAGTGCTTAAGAGACACAGAGGTTCTGCCAAGGTAGGAAAAGATTAAGGCTCATGGTTTAAAGCACACTTAGGTTCTGTAAGAGGGAGGAGAAGAAGACTCAGAAATTAGGGAACTTTGAGATTTTCAAAGGAAGGAAGAGAGGAAGCTCAGCAGTTAGGAGACACCGAAGTTCTGGAAGGGATTAGTAAAGGAAGGCTCAGCAATGAGGGTATACTGAGGTTCTCTGAAGGGAGGAGAATAGGAGAGCTCAGTGTTAAAGGAGACATAGAGTTTTTTTTCTAGGGCCAAAGAGAGGAAGACCCAGGTCGTATGGTAAACTGGGGTTCTGTCAGGGAAGGAAGAGATGAAGACTCAATGCTTAGCGGACATTGAGTTTCTACAAGGAAGAGGAAAGGAAGACTCAGCGCTCAGGGAACACTGAGGCTGTGTAAAGGGAGTGAGGGTCCTTCAGTGCTTGGACGACACTGATTTTCAGTAAGGGGGGTCAAAAAGCTCATCGCTCAGGGAAGAAATAGGTTCCGTAAAGGAGGAGAAGAGAAAGGGTAAGCGCTGAAGGAACAACAAGGTTTTTAATGGAGGAGGAGAGAAAAAACGAGCGCATAGGGGACACTGAGGTTATGTAAAGAAGTTAGAAAGAGTGATCGCTTGGGGGACACAGTGGTTCTGAAAGAGACAGGAGGAAGTTTCGGCGCTTTGTCTAAATCGAGGTTATACAAGAGAAGTAGAGAGGAAGGTTCAGGGCTGAAAGGACCCCAAGGTTTTTGAAGTGAGGAGGAAAGGAAGACTCAGCCCTTGGGGATATTGACAGTATGTAAGGGGGAGGGTGGAGAGAAGACACGGTGAATATGCGATACCGAATTTCCAAAGTGAGGAGAGGAAGTTTCAGAGCTTAGGGTACATGGACATTTTGTAAGGGATGAGGAGAGAAATACTCAGAGTTTAGCTGGCACACAGGAGGTGTAACGGAAGAGAAAAGGAAGATTTGGCTCTAAGAGTATACTGAGGTTCTGTCCAGGGAGGAGGAGTGAAAGACTCAAAGCTTATATAACAGCAATGATATGTAAGGGAGGAAGAGAAGGCTCAGCGATTATGGGCCAGTGCCTTCTGTCAAGGGAGGTGTAGAGGATGACTCAGGGGGCAAAGAACACTGAGGTTCTGTAAGCTAGAAGGAGAGGAAGGACCATCGAGTAGGGGACGCTGAGTTTTGTAAGGGAGGAAAGGAAAGAAAACTCAATGCTCAGGGAACCCTGAGGTTCTGTAAGGGAGCAGAAGAGGAAGACTGCACTTAGGGAACACCGAGGATTTGTAAGAGAGGAGAAGAAGAAGTCTCCAGGATGAGAGAACACTGAGGTTCTGTAAGGAAACACAAGAGGAAGATTCAACACTCAGATGTCTCCAAGGTTCTGTCAAGAGTGGATGAGAAAAGAGCAGGGTGAAGATGGCTGACTAGTTAGAAGCTACCTTGGATCCCTCTTGCAACAAAGACTCTGATAAACAAGTGAATCTATCACATATGTGACAATCTACGAACCCTGACCATCAAACACAGATCTAAAGAGTTGACCTGAATGACAGAGACTGAGAACGAACAACCTTGGGTAAGCAGCGACGGTTTTCGGAGCCTGGAGCCAGTGCCCAGTAAGGAAACATTGACGCCGGGCTTTGGGCCAGGTGCAGTGGAGCTGAGGATGGCATCCTGAGATGGTGCAAACAGGGGACACAGCCCTAACCCCCAGAAGTGGTCTCGGGGAAAGCCCAGCCAGTGCACGCAGGCAGCGCAGCGAGGTGGCTGACAGGAGGAGAAGTCACTGGGAGACAGCGACTGGTTTTGGAGCCTAGAGTGTGGCGTTCCAACCGGGGAACCTTGGCGCTGGCCTTTGAGCTCGGAGCGGAGGAACAGACCACAGATTCTGAGACAGCGCAAACAGGGGACATGGGCCTGACCCTTGGGGGCAATCTCTGTCCAGCCAGTGCACACAGTCAACGCTTCCCTCGGGAATCTCAGATAAAACAGTCATTGCAAGCAAGATAAGTAACTTTGTCTATATTCCGGTCTGCTACTCTTTCCTATTTATCTGAACCCTCCCCTCCCCTTCTCAGGTGGCTTCATTAACATTGGAATTTCCAGAGCCAGAGAGTGAACCGCACTGCGTTTTTTCTTTCTTTCTTTTTTTTTCTTTTTTTGACTTTTCCTAACCCATTCTCCTGGCCTGAGAGAAGCAGATACAGAAAACTAAGGGACCAAAAATCCTTCCCTAATGGGAGTAAAAACACAGAACCAGCTCCAGCCAAGCATATGTGACCCACAGTCTTGGGCTTTCATCCCTCCAGGGAACAAGGTGGCATTTCTGATAGAGATCTGACTGTAATTGTTTTAGCGGATTACTGGAAAGACAAGTTTCCCAGGTCTGATGTCTCTGCGTATTCAACAGAGCCCTCACTGACCCACAACAGGAAACTGAGCGCTGAAGCTCCCCCCAGACCACCTACCCTCCTGCCTTA
This sequence comes from Elephas maximus indicus, assembly GCF_024166365.1. Lineage (NCBI taxonomy): Eukaryota > Metazoa > Chordata > Mammalia > Proboscidea > Elephantidae > Elephas > Elephas maximus. The sequence goes on from NC_064847.1 coordinate 14,504,431, forward strand.
GGGGTCTAAGGAGTGTGACAACTACCAGACTGTAGAGGTAGTTGCATTGGGGTCCTAAGGTACAGCTGCAGTCCCCACCCACCAAAGTGCTTTAGGAATAGAGTTACACCTACCTCACTGGCACTTGGGGAGGCCTATCAGCATCCTGCCCCCACCCCGGAGTGTGAACCCCTGCTGCTACTAGAATCTAGTGCACATAACTATCACCACTACTTCTCTAGGTGGATAGGTGGCAGTCTGTACCACACTCTTGATGATCCAAAATCAGATTCTACTGAAGAATATTGAATGGACTCCTAGACTTATATATCTGGTAACAGCCCAAACCATCTGGAAATAGGATATAAGTGAGTCAAGGGCTACAACAATCAAGACAGCGCAATCTAGTAGCCCATCTACGTACAATGAAAGAAAACAAAACAAGATAAGACTCAGTGAGCAAATAGAGAATAAATCACTACAATATCTTAGTGATGGCTCGGAGACAGCAGTTGTTATCAAACCACATAAAGAAGCAGACCATGATTGCTTCTACAACTCCCCAAACTGAAGAATCAAAATCTTTCCCAAGTGAAAATACAACCCGGGAATTGCTAGATGCAGAATATAAAAAACTAATTTACAGAATGCTTCAAGACATCAGGGATGACCTCAGAAATGAAATGAGGCAATCTACAGAAAAAACCTAGGAAGACACTGATAAAGCAGTTGAAGAACTCCAAAAAATCATCCAAGAACATAGTGCAAAAATTAATAAGTTGCAAGAAGCCATAGAGAGACAACATTCAGAAATCCAAAAGATAAACAATAAAATTACAGAATTGGACAATGCAACAGAAAGTCAGAGGAGCAGACTCGAGCAATTGGAATGCAGGGTGGGAGACTTGGAGGACCAGGAATTTGACACCGATATAGCTGGGAAAAAAATGACATAAAAGAATTTAAAAAAATGAAGAAACCCTAAGAATGATGTGGGACTCTACCAAGAAGAATAACTTGCATGTGTTTGGATTCCCAGAACAGGGAGGGAAAACAGAAAGCACAGAGAGAATAGTTGAAGGTCTGTTGGCAGAAAACTTCCCTGACATCATGAAAGACGAAAGGATATCTATCCACGATTGCTCATCAAACCCCATTTAAGATTGATCCAAAAAGAAAATCACCAAGACATATTATCATCAAACTTGCCAAAACCAAAGATAAAGAGAAAATTTTAAAAGCAGCCAGGGATAAAAGAAAGGTCTTCTACAAAGGAGAATCAATAAGAAAAAGTTCAGACTACTCAGCAGAAACCATGCAGTCAAGAAGGCAATGGGATCACATATATAGAGCACTGAAGGAGAAAACCTGCCAGCCAAGGATCATATATTCAGAAAAACTCTCTCTCAAATAAGAAGGCGAAATTAAAAAATTTACAGATAAAGACAAGCTTAGAGAATTTGCAAAAACCAAACCAAAGCCACAAGAAATACTGAAGGAAATTGTTGGGTCAGAAAATCGATAATATCAGATAAGAGCACAACACAAGGTCACAGAACAGAACATCCTGATATCAACTCAAACAGGGAAACCACAAAAACAAATTAAGATTAGTTTTAAAAAGAAAAAACTCTCAAAACAGGGAATCATTGAAGTCAAAATGTAAAAGATCAGAGTAATCAAAAAGAGGGACTAAACACAGGTGGCATAGAAATGCCATATGGAGAGGAAAACAAGGCGATAGAGGAAAATACAAGTTAGGTTTTCACTTAGAAAAATAGGGGTAAATACCAAGGTAACCACAAAGAGGTATAACAACTCCATAACTCAAAATAAAAACCAAGAAAAACATAACGACTCAGCAAACATAAAGTCAAATACTATGAAAATGAGGAACACGCGATTTACAAAGAAAAACTCTCAGCACAGAAAAGTGGAAAAATGCAATTGTCAACAACACACATAAAAAGGCATCAAAATGTCAGCACTAAACACATACTTATCTATAATTACGTGGAATGAAAATGGACTAAATGCACCGATAAAGAGACAGAGAGTCTCAGACTGGATAAAGAAACATGATCCGTCTATATTCTGCCTACAGAAGACACACTTTAGACTTAGAGACACAAACAAACTAAAACTCAAAGCATGGAAAGAAATATATCAAGCAAACAATAAGCAAAAAAGAGCAGGAGTAGCAATATTAATTTCTCACAAAATAGACTTTAAAGTTAAATCCACCACAAAGGATAAAGAAGGACACTACATAATGATTAAAGGGACAATTCATCAGGAAGATATAACCATATTAAATACTTATGCACTCAATGACAGGGCTGCAAGATACATACAAGAAACTTGAACAGAACTGAAAAGTGAGATAGACACCTCCACGATTATAGTAGGAGACTTCAACTCACCACTTTCCGAGAAGCATAGGACTTCCAGTGAGAAGCTTAATAGAGACACGGAAGACCTAATTACAACAATCAACCAACTTGACCTCATTGACTTATACAGAACACTCCACCCAACTGCTGCAAAGTATACTTTTTTTTTTCTAACGCACATGGAACATTCTCTAGAATAGACCACATATTAGGTCGTAAAACAAATCTTTGCAGAATCCAAAACATCGAAATACTACAAAGCATCCTCTCTGACCACAGGGCCATAAAAGTGGAAATCAATAACAGAAAAATTAGGGAAAAGAAATCAAATACCTGGAAACTGAACAATACCCTCCTGAAAAAAGACTGGGTAATAGAAGACATTAAGGACGGAATAAAGAAATTCATAGAATGCAACGAGAATGAAAACACTTCGTATCAAAACCTCTGGGACACAGCAAAAGCAGTGCTCAGAGGTCAATTTATATCGATAAATGCAAACATACAAAAAGAAGAAAGAGCCAAAATCAGAGAACTGTCCCTACAACTTGAACAAATAGAAAGTGAGCAACAAAAGAATCCATCAGGCACCAGAAGAAAACAAACAATAAAAATAAGGGCTGAATTAAATGAATTAGAGAACAGAAAAACAATGGAAAGAATTAACAAAGCCTAAAGCCAGTTCTTTGAAAAAATTAACAAAATTGATAAACCATTGGCCGGACTGACTAAAGAAATACAGAAAATGAAACAAATAACCCAAAAAGAAACGAGATGGGCCACATTACAACAGACCCAACTGAAATTAAAAGAATCATATCCGATTATTACGAAAAATTGTACTTTCACAAGTTGGCAAACCTAGAAGAAATGGATGAATTCCTAGAAAAACACTACCTACCTAAACTAACACAATCAGGAGTAGAACAACGAAATAGATCGATAACAAAAAAAAAGATTGAAACGGTAATAAAAAACCCCCAACCAAAAAAAATAATGCCCTGACCTGGACAGCATTACTGCAGAATTCTACCAAACTTTCAGAGAAGAGTTAACACCACTACTACTAAAGGTATTTCAAAGCATAGAAAATGACAGAATACTACCTAACTCATTTTATGAAGCCACCATATCCCTCATACCAAAAACAGATAAAGACATCACAAAAAAAGAAAATTACAGACCTATATCCCTCATGAACATAGATGCAAAAATTCTCAACAAAATTCTAGCCAATAGAATTCAACAGCATATAAAAAAAAAGAACACCACGACTAAGTGGGATTTATACCAGGTATGGAAGGCTGGTTTAATATTAGAAAACCATTAATGTAATCCACCATATAAATAAAACAAAAGACAAAAACCACATGATCTTATCAGTTGAGGCAGAAAAGGCATTTGATAAAGTCCAACACCCATTTATGATAAAAACTCTCAGCAAAATAGGAACTGAAGGAAAATTCCTCAGCATAATAAAGGGCATCTCTACAAAGCCAACAGCGAACATCACTCTAAATGGAGAGAGCCTGAAAGCATTTCCCTTGAGAACGGGAACCAGACAAGGATGCCCTTTATCACTGCTCTTATTCAACATTGTACTAGAGGTCCTGGCCAGAGCAATTAGGCTAGACAAAGAAATAAAGGGCATCCGGATTGGCAAAGAGGAAGTAAAATTATCTCTATTTGCAGAGGACATGATCTTATACACAGAAAACCCTAAGGAATCCTCCAGAAAACTACTGAAACTAATAGAAGTGTTCAGCAGTGTCTCAGGTTACAAGATAAACATACAAAAATCACTTGGATTCCTCTACATCAACAAAAAGAAAATCGAAGAGGAAATCACCAAATCATTGCATTCACAGTAGCCCCCAAGAAGATACAATACTTAGGAATAAATCTTATCAAAGATGTAAAAGACCTATACAAAAAAAAACTACAAAGTACTACTGCATGAAACTAAAAAGGACCTACTTAAGTGGAAAAACATACCTTGCTCATGGATAGGAAGACTTAACATAGTAAAAATATCTATTCTACCAAAAGCCATCTATACATACAATGCACTCCCAATCCAAATTCCAATGACATTTTTTAATGTGATGGAGAAACAAATCACCAACTTCATATGGAAGGGAAAGAAGCCTCGGATAAGTAAAGCATTACTGCAAAAGAAGAAGAAAGTGGGAGGCCTCACTTTACCTGATTTTAGAACCTATTATACAGCCACAGTAGTCAAAACAGCCTGGTGCCCGTACAACAACAGGCACATAGACGAAAGGAACACAATTGAGAACCCAGATATAAATCCATCCACATACGAGCAGCTGATATTTGATAAAGGCCCAGTGTCAGTTAATTGGGGAAAAGATAGTCTTTTTAACAAATGGTGCTGGCATAACCGGATATCCATTTGCAAAAGAATGAAACAGGACCCATACCTCACACCATGCACAAAAACTAACTCGAAGTGGATCAAAGACCTAAACATAAACACTAAAACGATAAATTCATGGAAGAAAAAATAGGGACAACGTTAGGAGCCCGGATACAAGGCATAAACAGAATACAAAACATTACCAAAAATGACGAAGAGAAAGCAGATAACTGGGAGCTCCTAAAAATCAAACACTTATGCTCATCTAAAGACTTCACCAAAAGAGTGAAAAGACCACCTACAGATTGGGAAAGAATTTTCAGCTATGACCTCTCCGACCAGCGCCTGATCTCCAAAATCTATATGATTCTGTTAAAACTCAACCATAAAAAGACAAACAACCCAATCAAGAAGTGGGCAAACGATATGAACACGGACTTCCCTAAAGAAGATATTCAGGCAGCTAACAGATACATGAGAAAATGCTCTGGATCATTAGCCACTAGAGAAATACAAATTAAAACTAGGATGAGACTCCATCTCACTCCAACAAGGCTGGCATTAATCCAAAAAACACAAAATAATAAATGTTGGAGAGGCTGTGGAGAGATTGAACTCTTAAACACGGTTGGCGGGAATGTCAAATGGTACAACCACTTTGGAAATCTATCTGGCATTTTCTTAAAAAGTTAGAAATACAACTACCATACAACCCAGAAATCCCACTCCTCGGAATATACCCTAGAGAAAAAAGAGCCTTCACGCAAACAGACATATGCACACCCTTGTTTATTGCAGCTCTGTTTACAATAGCAAACAGCTGGAAGCAACCAAGGTATGCATCAACGGATGAATGGTTAAATAAATTGTGGTATATTCACACAATGGAATACTACGCATCCATAAAGAACAGTGACGAATCTGTGAAACATTTCATAACATGGAGGAACCTGGAAGGCATTATGCTGAGTGAAATTAGAGGCAAAAGGACAAATATTGTATAAGACCACTATTATAAGATCTTGAGAAATAGTATAAACTGAGAAAAACACACGGTTTTGTGGTTACGAGGGAGGGAGGGAGGGAGGGGTGAAAGGGTTATTTACTGATTAGTTAGTAGATAAGAACTACTTTAGGTGAAGGGAAGGAGAATACTCAATACACGGAAAGTCAGCTCAACTGGACTGGACCAAAAGCAAAGAAGTTTCCAGGATAAACTGAATGCTTGGAGGGTCAGCGGAGCAAGGGCGGGAGTTTGGAGACTATGGCTTAAGTGGACTTCTAAGTCAATTGGCAAAATAATTCTATTATGAAAACATTCTACATCCCACATTGTGGTGTGGCATCTGGGGTCTTGAATGTTGACAAGCGGCCATCTAAGATGCATCATTTGGTCTCAACCCACCTGGAAAAAAGGAGAATGAAGAACACCAAGGTCACAGGATAACTATGAGCCTAAGAGACAGAAAGGACCACATGAGCCAGAGACTTACATCATCCTTAGACCAGAAGAACTAGATGGTGCCTGGCCACAACCGATGACTGCCCTGACAGGGAGCATAACAGAGAATCCCTGAGGGAGCAGGAGATCAGTGGGATGCAGACCCCAAATTCTCATAAAAAGACCAGACTCAGTGGTCCAACTGAGACTAGAGGAATACCAGCAGTCATGGTCCCCAAAACTTCTGTTGGCCCAGGACAGGAACCATTCCTGAAGACAACTCATCAGACATGGAAGGGACTGGACAATATGTTGGAGTGACCTACTTGTATCTGGTGAACACTTGAGACTGTGTTGGCATTTCTTGTCTGGAGGGGAGATACGAGGGTAGAGAGGGTTTGAAACTGGCAAAATTGTCACTAAAGGAGAGACTGAAAGGCCTGACTCATTAGGGGGATAGTAAGTGGGAGTATGGAGTAAGATATATATAAACTTATATGTGACAGACTAACTTGATCTGTGAACTTTCACTTAAAGCTCAATAAAAATTATTTAAAAAAAGAGTGGACAAGAGGAAGACTGAGTGCTTAGGGAACGAGTTCTGTGAAGAGAGGAGCAGAGGAATATTCAGAGCTCGGTGGACACCAAGGTTCTGTAAGGGAGGTGGGGAGGAATACTCAGCATTTAGGGGCCACCCAAATTCTGTAAGGAGGGAGGAGAGAAAGCCTCAGAGCTCAGGGCACACAGAGTTTTTGTGAGGGAGGACGAGAGGAAGATTCAGCGATCAAGGGACACCGAGCTAGTGTAAGGGAGAAGAAAAGGAAGACTCAGGCTTTAGAGGAAACAGAGGTCCTGTAAGGAAGGAGGAGAAGAAGACTCAATACTTAGGGGACACTGATGTTCAGTAATGGTGGTAGAGAAGAAAACTCAGCGCTGAAGGGACACTGAGGTTCTGTCAAGACAGGAGCAGAGGAAGGCTCAGCCTTTAGGAGACACCGAGATTCTATCAAGGTAGGAGCAGAGTAAAGATTCAGCACTCAGGGGATACCGAGGATCTGTCAATGGAGCAGAAGAAGAAGATTCTGCGTGTAGTGAACACTGCTGATCTGTCAAGAGAGAAGAAGAGGAAGACTCAGCATTTAGGGAAGACTGAGGCTCTGTAAGGGAGGAAAGGAGGAACTCACCAGCGTTTCGCAACTGTGAGGTCATAAGGGAGGAAGTAATGAAGACCTGAGTAGATGGTTTAGACGGTTTGTATGGGAGGAGATGAGAAAGACGCTGTGCTCACCAGATATTGAGGTTCTGCCAAGGTAAGAGCAGAGAAATATTCAGTGCTTAGAGGGCACGGAGATTCTCTCAACAGAGAAGGTGAGGAAGATTCAGCGCATAGGGGACGGGGGTTCTGTAAAGGGATGAGGAGAGAAAGAGTGAAGGCTTAGGAAAGATGTGGTAATATCAAAGGAGGAGGAGAGGAAGACTCAGAGTTTAAGACACACCGAAGTTCTCTAAGGCACAAAGAGAGAAATAATCAGCGATTAGGGACACTGAGGTTCTGTACGGAAGGAGGAGTGGAAGACTCAACGGATAGGGGAGCAGAGTTTTTGTGAAGAAAGAGGAGACAAAGAAACACCTCTTGGGGGACACGGAGGTTCTGTGAGGGAAGATGATAGGAAGACTCAATGCATAGGGATCACTGCTTTTCTGTAAGGGACGAGGAGAGGAACATTTAGCTCTTAGAGGACACTGAGGTTCTGTAAAGGAGGAGGAGAGGAAGCCTCAGCGCTTCTGGATCAGCATGGTTTTAGAACACACGAGGAGAGGGAGAGTCAGAGTTTAGGGGCCTCTGAGGTTCTGTCAAGGTAGGAGGAGAGGAAGATTCAGCCCATAGAGAAGAATGAGGTAATGCCAAGTGAGGCATAGAAGAAGACTCAGTGCTTAGGGGAAACTGAAGCTCTGTCAAGGGATGAGGAGAGAAGGTCTCAGCGCCTAGGAGACACTGAGATTCCATAAGGGAGGACGATAGGAAGATTCACAGCTTGGGCACACAGATTTTCAGTAAGGGAGGTGGAAAGACTCATCGCTCAGGGGACAGAGAGGTTCTGTAAGGGAAGAGAAGAGGAAGACCAAGCTCTGAAGGAACACCAAGGTTTTTAAGGGAGGAGGAGAGGAAGAACCAGCACGTAGCGGACACTGAGGTTCTTTGAGGTAGGAAGAGAGAAAAACTCAGTGCTTAGGGAACACAGAGGCTACGCAAGAGAGCAGGTGAAGACTCAGAGTTTTGGGTACACCGAGAATATATAAGTGAGGAGGAGAGGAAGTCTAAGAGCTTAGTGTCCATAGATGTTCTGTAAAGGAGGAGATGAGAAAGGCTCTGCACTCAGCAGATATCAAAGTTCTGTCAAGGTAGCAGCAGAGAAAAACTCAGTGGTTAGAGGACATCCACGTTCTCTGAAGGGAGAAGGAGATTCGGTGCATACGGGACATGAGTTTCTATAAAGGGAGGAGGAGAAGAAGACTCAAGACTTAGGAACAACGCAGTTCTACCAATGGAGAAGGAGAGGAAGAGTCAGAGTTCAAGGCACACCGAAGTTCTGTAAGGAACAAGGAGAGGAAGAATCAGCGATTAGGGAAGAGAGAGGATCTCCATGGGAGGAGGAGAGGAACACTCAACGCATAGGGGACCTGAAGCTATTGTCAAGGCAGAACGAGAGGAAGAACCACCTCTTGGGGGACACGGAGGCTCTGTAAGGGAGGGTGATAGAGACTCAATGAAGAGGAAACTCTGATTTTTGGTAAGGGAGGAGAGGAACATTTAGCACATAGGGGACACCGAGGTTCTGTAAAAGAGGAGGGGAGGAGGGCTCAGCACTTGTGGATCACCGAGGTTTATTACACACGAGAAGAGGAAGAGTCAGAGTTTAGGGGCCTCTGAGGTTGCGTCAGTGTAGGTTGAGAGGAAGATTCAGCCCATAGAAGACACCAAGGTACTGCCAAGAGAGGCGGAGAAGAAGATTCAGCGCTTAGGGGACACCGAAGTTCTCTCAAGGGATGAGGAAAGGAGGACTCAGCGCCTAGAGGATACTGAGGTTTTATCAGGGAGGGGGAGAGGAAGACTCAGCGCTTAGAGGACACCAAGGTACTGTCGAGTGAAGCACAGAACAAAACTCAGCGCTTACGGGACGCCCAAGATTTTTAAGATAGGCGAAGAGTGAAGTTGTGTAAGGGAATAGGAAAGAAAGACTCATCACTTAGGGGAACCCGTGCTTCTAAGGGAAAAAGAGAGAAAGAGTCAGCGCTTAGGACACACACAGGCTGTGAAGGAGAGGAGAGGAAGACTCAGTGCTTAAGAGACACAGATGTTCTGCCAAGGTAGGAAAAGATTAAGACTCAGGGTTTAAAACACACCTAGGTTCTGTAAGGGGGGAGGAGAGGAAGACTCAGAAATTAGGAGAGTTTGGGATTTTCAAAGGAAGGAAGAGAGGAAGCTCAGCAGTTAGGAGACACCGAAGTTCTGGAAGGGATTAGTAAAGGAAGGCTCAGCAATGAGGGTATACTGAGGTTCTGTCAAGGGAGGAGAATAGGACAGCTCAGCGTTAAAGGAGAGAGCCAGGTTTTTTTCTAGGGCCGAAAAGAGGAAGACCCAGCTCTTGTGGAAAACTTGGGTTCTGTCAGGGGACGAAGAGATGAAGACTCAATGCTTAGGGAAAACTGAGGCTCTGTAAAGGGAGGAGTACAAGGTGCTTCAGCGCTTGGGCACACTGATTAACAGTAAGGGGGGGTGGAAAAGCTCATTGCTCAGGGAAGAAAGAGGTTCTGTAAGGGAGAAGAAGAGGAAGGGTAACCTCTGAAGGAACAACAAGGTTTATAACGCAGCGCATAGGGGACACCGAGGTTCTGTAAGGGAGGAAGAAAGAGTCAGCGCTTGGGGGACACAGTGGTTCTGAAAGAGACGGGAGGAAGGCTCGGCGCTGTGGGCACACCGAGGTTATGCAAGAGAAGCGGAGAAGAAGATCCAGCGCTTAGGGAACCCGAAGGCTTTTTAAGTGGGGAGGAAAGGAAGTCTGCGGGGGGGGGTGGGGAGGGTGGAGAGAAAACACAATGGTTATGTGACACCGAGGTTCCAAAGTGAGCAGGAGAGGAGGTTTCAGAGCTTAGGGTACATGGAGGTTCGTAACGGATGAGACGAGAAAGACTCAGTTTGGGGGGGACAGAGGATCTGTAACGGAAGAGGAAGGGAAGATTCAGCGCTAAGAGAATACTGAGGTTCTTTCCAGGGAGGTGGAGAGGAAGAGTGAAAGCTTATGTAACAGCAATGACACGTAAGGGAGGAAGAGAAGAAAGCTCAGCGATTATGGGTCACTGAGGTTCTGTCAAGGGAGGTGTAGAGGAAGACTCAGGGCTGAAAGAACACTGAGGTTCTGTAAGGTGAAAGGAGAGGAAAGACCACCGAGTAGGGGACACTGAGGTTTTGTAAGGATGGAAAGGAAAGAAGACTCAATGCTTAGGGAACCCTGAGGTTCTGTAAGGGAGCAGGAGAGGAAGACTGTGCTTAGGGAACACCAAGGATTTGTAAGAGAGGAAAAAGGAAGTCTCCAGGATAAGGGACACTGAGGTGCTGTTAAGGCACATGAGAATAAGATTCAGCACTCAGATGTCTCCAATGCTCTGTCAAGAGTGGAGAGATGAAGACTGAGTGCTTAGGGAACAGGTTCTGAGAAGAGAGGAGGAGAGGAATACTCAGCCCTCAGTGGACACCAAAATTCTGTAAGGGAGGAGGGGAGGAATACGCAGTGTTTAGGCGCCACCGAAATTCTGTAAGGAGGGAGGAGAGGAAGTCTCAGAGCTTAGGGTGCACTGAGTTTCTGTGAGGGAGAACCCGAGGAAGATTGAGCGATCAAGGGACACCGAGGTAGTGTAAGGGAAAAAGAAAGGAAGACTCAGGCCTTAGAGAACAACGAGGTCCTGTAGGGAGGAGGAGAAGAAGACTCAATACTTAGGGGAAACTGATATTCAGTAATAGTGGTAGAGAAGAAAACTCAACGCTTATGGGACACTGAGGTTCTGTCAAGACAGGAGCAGAGGAAGGCTCAGCACTTAGAAGAAAGCGAGATTCTATCAAGGTAGGAGCAGAATAAAGATTCAGCACTTAGGGGACACCGAGGATCTGTCAATGGAGCAGAAGAAGAAGATTCCGTGTGTAGCAAACACTGCTGTTCTGTCACGGGATGAGGAGAGGAAGGCTCAGCACTTAGGAAAGACGGTGGCTCTGTAAGGGCGGAGAGGAGGAAGTCTCGAGCGCTTAGCAACTGTGAGGTTCTGTAAGGGAGTAGGTGATGAAGACTCAGCGCTTAGGAAACAGAGACGGTTTGTATGGAACGAGATGAGGAAGACTCTGTGCTCAGCAGATATCGAGGTTCTTCCAAGGTAGGAGCAGAGAAATATTCAATGTTTAGAGGGCACGGAGATTCTCCCAAGGGAGAAGGAGAGGAAGATTCAGCGCATAGGGGACATGGGTTTCTGTAAAGGGAGAAGGAGACAAAGAGTGAAGGCTTAGGGAAAATGTGGTAATATCAAAGGAGGAGGAGAGGAAGACTCAGAGTTTAAGACACACCGGAGTTCTGTAAGGGACAAAGAGAGGAAGAATCAGCGATTAGGGGAGAGTGAGGTTCTGTAAGGGAGCAGGAGTGGAGGACCCAACGCATAGGGGACACATAGGTTTTGTCAAGGAACGAGAAGACAAAGAAACACCCCTTGGGGTACACGGAGGTTCTGTGAGGGAAGATGATAGGAAAACTCAGTGCATAGGGAAAACTCCTTTTTTATAAGGGAGGAGGAGAGGAACATTTAGCTCTTAGAGGACACTGAGGTTCTGTAAAGGAGGAGGAGTGGAAAACTCAGCGCTTTTGGATCACGGTGGTTTTTAACACACGAGGACAGGGAGAGTCAGAGTTTAGAGGCCTCTGAGGTTCTGTCAATGTAGGAGGAGAGGAAGATTCAGCCCATAGAGAACAATGAGGTAATGCAAAGTGAGGTAAAGAAGAACACTCAGTGCTTAGGGGATGCCGAAGCTCTTTCAAGGGATGATGAAGAGAGGGCTCAGCCCCTAGGGCACACTGAGTTGCAGTACGGGAGGAGGACAGGAAGACTCAGTGCTTGGGCGACACCGATTTTTAGTAAGGGAGGTGGAAAGACTCATTGCTCAATGGAGAGAGAGGATCGGTAAGGGAAAGGAGAGGAAGGCCAAGCCCTGAAGGAACACCAAATTTCTTAAGGGATGACGAGAGGAAGAACCAGCGCAATAGGAACACTGAGGTTCTTTAAGGAAGGAGTAGAGAAAGACTCAGTGCTTAGGGGACACAGAGGCTATGAAAGAGAGCAGATGAAGACTCAGGATTTTGGGCACACCGAGGCTATGCAAGTGAGGAGAAGAGGAAGTCTAAGCGCTTAGTGTCTATCGATGTTCTGTAAGGGAGGAGATGAGGAAGACTCTGCACTCAGCAGATATCAAGGTTCTGTCAAGGTAGCAGCAGGGAAAAATTCAGTGGTTAGAGGACATCCACGTTCTCTGAAGGGATAAGGAGAGGAAGATTCGGTGTATACGGGACGTGAGTTTCAATAAAGGAAGGAGGAGAAGAAGACTCAAGACTTAGGAACAACGCGGTTCTCCCAGTGGAGAAGGAGAGGAAGAGTCAGAGTTCAAGGCACACCGAAGTTCTGTAAGGAACAAGGAGAGGAAGAATCAGCGATTAGGGGAGAGCGAGGATCTGTATGGGAGTAGGAGTGGAACACTCAACGCGTAGGGGACACGGAGGTTTTGTCAAGGAAAGAGGAGAGGAAGAACCATGTCTTGGAAGACATGGAGGTTCTGAAAGGAAGGACGACAGGAAAGCTCAAGGCGTAGGAATCTCTGTATTTTGGTAAGGGAGGAGGGGAGCATATACCACTTAGGGGACACCGAGGTTCTGCAAAGGAGGAGGAGAGGAAGCCTCAGCGCTTGAGGATCACCGAGGTTTTATACCACACGAGGAGAAGAAGAGTCAGAGTTTAGGGGCCTCTGAGGTTCCGTCAGGGTAGGAGGCGTGGAGGATTCAGCCTTTAGAAGACACCAAGGTACTGCCAAGAGGCGGAGAAGAAGGCTCAGTGCTTAAGGGACACCGAAGTTCTGTCAAGAGATGAGGAGAGGAGGACTCAGCGCCTAGGTGACACTGAGGTTTTATAATGGAGGGGGGAGAGGAAGGCTCAGTGCTAGAGGATATCAAGGTACTGTCGAGTGAGGCACAGAACAATACTGAGCGCTTGGGGGTGCCCAGGATTTTTAAGAGAGCCGAAGAGTGAGGTTCTCTAAGGGAATAGGTAAGGAAGACTCATCGCTTAGGGGGGCCCGTGCTTCTGAAACAGAAAAAGTGAGAAACAGTCAGCGCTTAGGGGACACATAGGCTGTCAAAGACAGGAGAAGAAGACTCAGTGCTTAAGAGACACAGAGGTTCTGCCAAGGTAGGAAAAGATTAAGACTCAGGGTTTAAAGTACACCTGGGTTCTGCAAGGGGGGAGGAGAGGAAGACTCAGAAATAAGGGGGCTTCGAGACTTTCAAAGGAAGGAAGAGAGGAAGCTCAGCAGTTAGGAAACACCGACGTCCTGGAAGTGATTAGTAAAGGAAGGTTCAGCAATGAGGGTATACTGAGGTTCTGTCAAGGGAGGAGTATAGGAGAGTTCAGCGTTAAAGGAGACAGCGAGTTTTTTTCCTACGGTGGAAGAGAGGAAGACTCAGCACTTAGGGAAATCTGGGGTTCTGTCAGGGGAGGAAGAGATGAAGACTCAGTGTTAAGGAAACATTGAGTTTCTAGAAGGCAGGAGGAGAGGAAGACTCAGTGCTCAGGGAATACGGTGGTTCTGTAAAGAGAGGAGTACAGGGTGCTTCAGCGCTTGGACAACACTGATTTTCAGTAAGGGTGGTGGAAAAGCCCATCGCTCAGGGAAGAAAGAGGCTCCGTAAGGGTTGAGAAGAGGAAGGGTAAGCGCTGAAGGAACAACAAGGTTTGTAACGGAGGAGGAGAGAAAAAAACAGGGCATAGGGGACACTGAGGTTCTGTAAGGAAGGAAGAAAGAGTCAGCGCTTGGGGGACACAGTGGTTCTGAAAGAGAGGAGAGGAAGGCTTGGCGCTTTGGGTACGCCGGGGTTATGCAAGAGGAGCGGTGAGGAAGGTTCAGTGCTTAGGACACCCCAAGATTTTTTAAGTGAGGAGGAAAGGAAGTCTCAGGCCTTGGGGATATTAACGTTATTTAAGGCGGGGTTGGAGAGAAAACACAGTGGTTATGTGACACCGAGTTTCCAGAGTGAGGAGGAGAGGAAGTTCCGGAGCGTAGGGTACAAGGAGGTGTTGTAAAGGATGAGGAGAGGAAGACTCAGAGCTTGGGGGTGCACAGGATCTGTAAAGGGAAGAGGAAAGGAAGATTCAGAGCTAAGGGAACACTGAGGTTCTGTCCAAGGAGGAGGAGAGGAAGACTCAAAGCTTATGCAACAGGAATGCTATGTAAGGGAGGAAGAGAAGAAGTCTCCGCGATTATGGGGCAGTAAGGTTCTGTCAAGGGACGTAAAGAGAGAGTGAGGGCTGAAAGAACACTGAGGTTCTGTAAGATACAAGGAGAGGAAGGACCACCGAGTAGGGGACACTGAGGTTTGTAAGGGAGGAAAGAAAAGAAGACTCTATGCTTAGGGAACCCTGAGGTTCTGTGTGGGAGGAAGAGAGGAAGACTGTGCTTAGGGAACACCAAGGATTTGTAAGAGAAGAGAAGAGGAGGTCTCCATGATAAGGGGACACTGAGGTTCTTTAAGGGAATATGAGAGGAAGATTCAGCACTCAGATGTCTCCAAGGTTCTGTCAAGAGTGTACGAGAGGAAGACTGAGTGCTTACGGAATAGGTTCTGTGAAGAGAGGAGGAGAGGAATACTCAGCGCTCAGTGGACTCCAAGGTTCTCTAAGGGAGGAGCGGAGGAATACGCAGTGTTAGGGGGCACCGAAATATTGTCAGGATGGAGGAGAGGAAGTCTCAGAGCTTAGGGCACACAGAGTTTTTGTGAGGGAGGACCAGAGGAATATTGAGCGATCAAGGGACACCGAGGTAGTGTAAGGGAGAAGGAAAGGAAGACTCAGGCCTTAGAGGAAACGGAGGTCCTGTAAGGGAGGAGGAGAAGAAGACTCAATACTTACGGGACATTGATGTTCATTAATGGTGATAGAGAAGAAAACTCGGCACTTAAGGGACACCAAGGTTCTTTCAAGACAGAAGCAGAGGGAGGCTCAGCAGTTAGGAGACACCGAGATTCAAGGTAGGAGCAGAGTAAAGATTCAGCAGTCAGGGGACACCGAGGTTCTGTCAATGGAGCAGAAGAGGAAGATTCCACGTGTAGCGAACACTGCCTTTCTGTCAAGGGAGGAGGAGAGGAAGGCTCAGCACTTAGGGAAGACCGAGGCTCTGGAAGGGAGGAGAGGAGGAAGTCTCGAGCGCTTAGCAGCAGTGAGTTTCTGTAAGGGAGGAGGTGATGAAGACTCAGCGCTTAGGAGACAGAGAGAGTTGGTATGGGAGAAGATGAGGAAGACGCTGTGCTCAGCAGATATCGAGGTTCTGCCAAGGTAGAAGCAAAGAAATATTCAGTGCTTAGAGTACAGGGAGATTCTCTCAAGGGAGAAGGAGAGGAAGATTCAACGCATAGGGGACATGGGGTTTAGTAAAGGAGAGAGGAAACAAAGAGTGAAGGCTTAGGAAAAATGTGGTAATATCAAAGGAGGAGGAGAGGAAGACTCATAGTTTAAGACACACTGAAGTTCTGTAAGGGACAAGGGGAGGAAGAACCATCGATTAGGGGACAGTGAGGTTTTGTACGGGAGGAGGAGTGGAAGACTGAAGGCAGAGGGGACACCGAGGTTTTGTCCAGGAAGGAGGAGACGAAAAAAAACCTCTTGGGGGACACGGAGGTTCTGTGAAAGAAGATGACAGGAGAACTCAATGCAAAGGAAACACTGATTTTCGGTAAGTGTGGAGAGGAACATTTAGCCCTTAGGGGACACCGAAGTTCTGTAAAGGATTAGGAGAGGAAACCTCAGCGCTTGTGGATCACCAAGGTTTACAACAGATTAGGAGAGGAAGAGTCAAAGTTTAGGGGCCTCTGAGGTTCCGTCAGGGTAGGAGGCGAGCAAGATTCACCCATTAGAAGACACCGAGGTACTGCCAAGAGAGGCGGAGAAGAAGACTCAGCACTTAGGGGAAACCGAAGTTCTGTGAGGGGATAAAGAGAGGAGGATTCAGTGCTTAGGGGACAATGAGGTTTTATAAGGGAGGGGGAGAGGAAGACTCAGTGCTTACAAGACACCAAGGTACTGTCGAGTGAGGCACAGAACAAGACTCAGCGAGAAGGGAACGCCCAGGATTTTTAACATAGGCGAAGAGTGAGGTGTAAGGGAACAGGAAAGGAAGACTCATATCTTAGGGGGGCCCGTGCTTTTGTAAGGGAGAAAAAAGAAAAAGTGAGCTCTTAGGGGAAAAATAGGCTGTCAAAGAGAATAGAGGAAGACTCAGTGCTTAAGAAGCACAGAAGTTCTGCCAAGGTAGGAAAAGAATAAGACTCAGTGTTTAAAGCACAAGGAGGTTCTGTAAGGGGAGAGGAGAGGAAGTCTCAGAAATTCGGGGACTTGGAGATTTTCAAAGGAAGGAAGAGAGGAAGCTCAGCAGTTAGGAGACACCGAAGGTCTCGAAGAGATTAGTAAAGGAAGGCTCAAAAATGAGGGTATACTGAGGTTCTGTCAAGGGAGGAGAATAGGACAGCTCAGCGTTAAAGGAGACAGCGAGTTTTTTTCCTGCGGTGGAAGAGAGGAAGACCCAGCTCTTATGGAAAACTGAGGTACTGTCAGGGGAGGAAGAGATGAAGACTCAATGCTTAGGGATCATTGAGTTTCTACAAGGAAGAGGAGAGGAAGACTCAGCGCTCAGGGAACACTAAGGCTCTGTAAAGGGAGTGAGGGTCCTTCAGCGCTTGGACGACACTGATTTTCAGTAAGGGGGGTCGAAAAGCTCATCGCTCAGGGAAGAAAGAGGTTCCATAAGGGAGGAGAAGAGGAAGGGTAAGCGCTGAAGGAACAACAAGGTTTGTAATGGAGGAGGAGAGAAAAAAGCAGCGCGTAGGGGACACCAAGGTTCTGTAAAGAAGGAAGAAAGTGTCAGCACTTGGGGGACACAGTGGTTCTCAAAGAGATGGGAGCAAGGCTCGGTGCTTTGGGTAAACCGAGATGATACAAGAGAAGTGGAGAGGAAGGTTCGGGCAGAAGGGACCCCAAGGTTGTTTAAGCGAAAACGAAAGGAAGTCTCAGCCCTTGGGGATTTTGACAGTATTTAAGAGGGCGCGGAGAGAAAACACAGCGGTTATGTGACACCGAGGTTTCAAAGTGAGGAGAAGAGGAAGTTTCAGAGCTTAGGGTACATGGAGGTTTTGTAAGCGAAGAGGAGAGGAAGAATCCGAGCTTGGAGGGGGCAGACAAAATCTGTAAGGGAAGAGGAAAGGATGGTTCAGAGCTAAGGGAACACTAAGGTTCCGTCCAGGGAGAAGAAGACTCAATGCTCATGTAACAGCACTGATATGTAATGGAGGAAGAAAAGAGGGCTGAGCTGTGATAGGGCACTGAGGCTCTCTCTAGGGAGGGTAGAGGAAGACTCAGGGTTGAAAGAACACTGAGGTTCTGTAAGGTGAAAGGAGAGGAAAGACCACCGAGTAGGGGACACTGAGGTTTTGTAAGGATGGAAAGGAAAGAAGACTCAATGCTTAGGGAACCCTGAGGTTGTGTAAGGGAGCAGGAGAGGAAGACTGCGCTTAGGGAACACCGAGGATTTGTAAGACAGGAGAAGAGGAAGTCTCCAGGATAAGTGGACACTGAGACTCTGTAAGGGAACACGAGAGGAAGATTCAGTGCTCAGATGTCTTCAAGGTTCTGTCAAGAGTGGACAAAGGAAGACTGAGAGCTTAGGGAACAGGTTCTCTGAAGAGAGGAGGACAGGAATACTCAGCGCTCAGTGCACACCAAGGTTCTGTAAGGGAGGAGGGGAGGAATCCGCAGTGTTTAAGGGCCACCGAGACTCTGTAAGGAGAGAGGAGAGGAGGTCTCAGAACTTATGGTACACCGAGTTTCTGTGATGGAGACCCAGAGGAAGAGTGAGTGACCAAGGGGGACCACGGTAGTGTAAGGGAGAAGGAAAGGAAAACTCAGGCTTTAGAGGTAACCGAGGTGCTGTAAGGGAAGAGCAGAAGAAAACTCAATACTTAGTGGACACTGATGTTCAGTAATGGTGCTAGAGAAGAAAACTCAGCGCTGAAGGGACACTGAGGTTCTGTCAAGACAGGAGCAGAGGAAGGCTCAGCACTTAGGAGACACCGAGATTCTATCAAGGTAGAAGCAGAGTAAAGATTCAGCACTTAGGGGACACCGAGGATCTGTCAAAGGAGCCGAAAACGAAGATTCCGCGTGAAGCGAACACTACTGTTCTGTCAAGGGAGGAGGTGAGGAAGGCTCAGCACTGATGGAAGACTGAGGCTCTGTAAGGTAGGAGAGGAGGAAGTCTTGAGAGCTTAGCAACAGTGAGTTTCTGTAAGGCAGGAGGTGATGAAGACTCAGCACATAGGAGACATAGATGGTTTGTATGGGAGGAGATGAGGAAGACGCTGTATGCAGCAGATATCGAGGTTCTGCCAAGGTAGGAGTAGAGAAAGATTCAGTTCTTAGAGAGCACGGAGATTCTCTCAAAGGAGAAGGAGAGGAAGACTCAGTGCATAGGGGACATGGGGTTCTGTAAGGGGAGGAGGAGACAAAGCGCGAAGGCTTAGGAAAAATGTGGTAATATCAAAGGAGGAGGAGAGGAAGACTCAGAGTTTAAGACACACCGAAGTTCTGTAAGGGACAAAGAGTGGAAGAATCAGCGATGAGGGGAGAGTGAGGTTGTGTAAGGGAGCAGAAGTGGAAGACTCAACGCACAGGGGACAAAGAGGTTTTGTGAAGGAAGGAGGAGACGAAAAAAGACCTCTTCGGGTACACTGAGGTTCAGTGAGGGAGGAGAATAGGAATCTCAATGCATAGGGAACACTGCTTTTGTGTACGTCTGAAGGAGGGGAACATTTAGAGGACACTGAGGTTCTGTAAAGTAGGAGGAAAAGAAGCCGCAGCGCTTTTGGATCACCATGGTTTTAGAACACATGAGGAGAGGGAGAGTCAGAGTTTAGGGGCCTCTGAGGTTCTGTCAAGGTAGGAGGAGAGGAAGATTAAGCCCATAGACAACAATGAGGTAATGGCCAGTTAAGCGGAGAAGACGACTCAGTGCTTAGGCAACACCGTACTTCTGTCAAAGGATGAGGAGAGAAGAACTCAGCGCATAGGGGACACTGAGGTTCCATAAGGAAGAAGGAGAGGAAGGCTCACTGCTTGGGCAACACGGATTTTCACTAAGGGAGGTGGAAAGACTCATGACTCAGGGGAGAGAGAGGTTCTGTACCGGAAGAGAAGAGGAAGACCAAGTCTTGAAAAAACACTAACGATTTAAGGGAGGAGGAGAGGAAGAATCAGTGATTACGGGAGAGCGAGGTTCTGTACCAGAGGAGGTGCGGAACACTCAAAGCATAGGGGACACGGGGTTTTGTCAAGGAAGGAGGAGAGGAAGAACCACCTCTTGGTGGTCACCTAGGTTCTGTGATGGAGGATGATAGAAAGACTCAATGCATAAGAAACAGTGATTTGGCGTAAGGGAGGAGAGGAACATTTAGCAGGTAGGGGACAGCGAGGTTCTGTATAGGGGGAGAAGAGGAAGCCTCAGTGCTTGTGGATCTCCGAGGTTTTATAACACACGAGGAAGGGAAGAGTCAGAGTTTAGGGTCCTCTGAGGTTGCGTCAGGGTAGGTTGAGAGGAAGATTCAGCCCTTAGGAGACATCAAGGCACTGCCAAAAGAGGTGGAGAAGGTTCAGCGCTTAGGGGACACCGAAGTTCTCACAAGGGATGAGGAGAGGAGGACTCAGCGCCTAGGGGGCACTGAGATTGTATCAGGGAGGGGGAGAGGAAGACTCAGCGCTTAGAGGACACCAAGGTACTGTCGAGTGAAGCACAGAACAAAACTCAGCGCTTACGGCACGCCCAGCATTTTTAAGATAGGCGGAGAGTGAGGTTGTGTAATGGAATAGGAAAGAAAGACTCATCACTTAGGGGAACCCGTGCTTCTAAGGGAAAAAGAGAGAAAGAGTCAGCGCTCAGGACACACACAGGCTGTGAAGGAGGGGAGAGGAAGGCTCAGTGCTTAAGAGACACAGATGTTCTGCCAAGGTAGGAAAAGATTAAGACTCAGGGTTTAAAACACACCTAGGTTCTGTAAGGGGGGAGGAGAGGAGGACTCAGAAATTAGGAGAGTTTGGGATTTTCAAAGGAAGGAAGAGAGGAAGCTCAGCAGTTAGGAGACACCGAGATTCAAGGTAGGAGCAGAGTAAAGATTCAGCAGTCAGGGGACACCGAGGTTCTGTCAATGGAGCAGAAGAGGAAGATTCCACGTGTAGCGAACACTGCCTTTCTGTCAAGGGAGGAGGAGAGGAAGGCTCAGCACTTAGGGAAGACCGAGGCTCTGGAAGGGAGGAGAGGAGGAAGTCTCGAGCGTTTAGCAGCAATGAGTTTCTGTAAGGGAGGAGGTGATGAAGACTCAGCGCTTAGGAGACAGAGACAGTTGGTATGGGAGAAGATGAGGAAGACGCTGTGCTCAGCAGATATCGAGGTTCTGCCAAGGTAGAAGCAAAGAAATATTCAGTGCTTAGAGTACAGGGAGATTCTCTCAAGGGAGAAGGAGAGGAAGATTCAACGCATAGGGGACATGCGGTTTAGTAAAGGAGAGAGGAAACAAAGAGTGAAGGCTTAGGAAAAATGTGGTAATATCAAAGGAGGAGGAGAGGAAGACTCATAGTTTAAGACACACTGAAGTTCTGTAAGGGACAAGGGGAGGAAGAACCATCGATTAGGGGACAGTGAGGGTTTGTACGGGAGGAGGAGTGGAAGACTGATCGCAGAGGGGACACCGAGGTTTTGTCCAGGAAGGAGGAGACGAGAAAAAACCTCTTGGGGGACACGGAGGTTCTGTGAAAGAAGATGACAGGAGAACTCAATGCAAAGGAAACACTGATTTTCGGTAAGTGTGGAGAGGAACATTTAGCCCTTAGGGGACACCGAAGTTCTGTAAAGGATTAGGAGAGGAAACCTCAGCGCTTGTGGATCACCAAGGTTTACAACAGATTAGGAGAGGAAGAGTCAAAGTTTAGGGGCCTCTGAGGTTCCGTCAGGGTAGGAGGCGAGCAAGATTCACCCATTAGAAGACACCGAGGTACTGCCAAGAGAGGCGGAGAAGAAGACTCAGCACTTAGGGGAAAATGAAGTTCTGTGAGGGGATAAAGAGAGGAGGATTCAGTGCTTAGGGGACAATGAGGTTTTATAAGGGAGGGGGAGAGGAAGACTGAGTGCTTACAGGACATCAAGGTACTGTCGAGTGAGGCACAGAACAAGACTCAGCGAGTAGGGAACGCCCAGGATTTTTAACATAGCGAAGAGTGAGGTGTAAGGGAACAGGAAAGGAAGACTCATATCTTAGGGGGGCCCGTGCTTTTGTAAGGGAAAAAAGAGAAAAAGTGAGCTCTTAGGGGAAAAATAGGCTGTCAAAGAGAATAGGGGAAGACTCAGTGCTTAAGAAGCACAGAAGTTCTGCCAAGGTAGGAAAAGAATAAGACTCAGGGTCTAAAGCACAAGGAGGTTCTGTAAGGGGAGAGGAGAGGAAGTCTCAGAAATTAGGGGACTTGGAGATTTTCAAAGGAAGGAAGAGAGAAAGCTCAGCAGTTAGGAGACACCGAAGGTCTCGAAGAGATTAGTAAAGGAAGGCTCAAAAGTGAGAGTATACTGAGGTTCTGTCAAGGGAGGAGAATAGGACAGCTCAGCGTTAAAGGAGACAGCGAGTTTTTTTCCTGCGGTGGAAGAGAGGAAGACCCAGCTCTTATGGAAAACTGAGGTACTGTCAGGGGAGGAAGAGATGAAGACTCAATGCTTAGGGATCATTGAGTTTCTACAAGGAAGAGGAGAGGAAGACTCAGCGCTCAGGGAACACTAAGGCTCTGTAAAGGGAGTGAGGGTCCTTCAGCGCTTGGACGACACTGATTTTCAGTAAGGGGGGTCGAAAAGCTCATCGCTCAGGGAAGAAAGAGGTTCCATAAGGGAGGAGAAGAGGAAGGGTAAGCGCTGAAGGAACAACAAGGTTTGTAATGGAGGAGGAGAGAAAAAAGCAGCGCGTAGGGGACACCAAGGTTCTGTAAAGAAGGAAGAAAGTGTCAGCACTTGGGGGACACAGTGGTTCTCAAAGAGATGGGAGCAAGGCTCGGTGCTTTGGGTAAACCGAGATGACACAAGAGAAGTGGAGGGGAAGGATCGGGCAGAAGGGACCCCAAGGTTGTTTAAGCGAAGAGGAGGGGAAGTCTCAGCCCTTGGGGATTTTGACAGTATTTAAGAGGGCGTGGAGAGAAAACACAGCGGTTATGTGACACCGAGGTTTCAAAGTGAGGAGAAGAGGAAGTTTCAGAGCTTAGGGTACATGGAGGTTTTGTAAGCGAAGAGGAGAGGAAGAATCCGAGCTTGGAGGGGGCAGACAAAATCTGTAAGGGAAGAGGAAAGGATGGTTCAGAGCTAAGGGAACACTAAGGTTCCGTCCAGGGAGAAGAAGACTCAATGCTCATGTAACAGCACTGATATGTAATGGAGGAAGAAAAGAGGGCTGAGCTGTGATAGGGCACTGAGGCTCTCTCTAGGGAGGGTAGAGGAAGACTCAGGGTTGAAAGAACACTGAGGTTCTGTAAGGTGAAAGGAGAGGAAAGACCACCGAGTAGGGGACACTGAGGTTTTGTAAGGATGGAAAGGAAAGAAGACTCAATGCTTAGGGAACCCTGAGGTTGTGTAAGGGAGCAGGAGAGGAAGACTGCGCTTAGGGAACACCGAGGATTTGTAAGACAGGAGAGGGGGAAGTCTCCAGGATAAGTGGACACTGAGACTCTGTAAGGGAACACGAGAGGAAGATTCAGTGCTCAGATGTCTTCAAGGTTCTGTCAAGAGTGGACAAAGGAAGACTGAGTGCTTAGGGAACAGGTTCTCTGAAGAGAGGAGGACAGGAATACTCAGCGCTCAGTGCACACCAAGGTTCTGTAAGGGAGGAGGGGAAGAATAAGCAGTGTTTAAGGGCCACTGAAATTCTGTAAGGAGAGAGGAGAGGAGGTCTCAGAACTTATGGTACACCGAGTTTCTGTGATGGAGACCCAGAGGAAGAGTGAGTGACCAAGGGGGACCACGGTAGTGTAAGGGAGAAGGAAAGGAAGACTCAGGCTTTAGAGGAAACCGAGGTGCTGTAAGGGAGGAGCAGAAGAAAACTCAATACTTAGTGAACACTGATGTTCAGTAATGGTGCTAGAGAAGAAAACTCAGCGCTGAAGGGACACTGAGGTTCTGTCAAGACAGGAGCAGAGGAAGGCTCAGCACTTAGGAGACACCGAGATTCTATCAAGGTAGAAGCAGAGTAAAGATTCAGCACTTAGGGGACACCGAGGATCTGTCAAAGGAGCCGAAAACGAAGATTCCGTGTGAAGCGAACACTACTGTTCTGTCAAGGGAGGAGGTGAGGAAGGCTCAGCACTGATGGAAGACTGAGGCTCTATAAGGTAGGAGAGGAGGAAGTCTTGAGAGCTTAGCAACAGTGAGTTTCTGTAAGGCAGGAGGTGATGAAGACTCAGCACTTAGGAGACATAGATGGTTTGTATGGGAGGAGATGAGGAAGACGCTGTATGCAGCAGATATCGAGGTTCTGCCAAGGTAGGAGTAGAGAAAGATTCAGTTCTTAGAGAGCACGGAGATTCTCTCAAGGGAGAAGGAGAGGAAGACTCAGTGCATAGGGGACATGGGGTTCTGTAAAGGGAGGAGGAGACAAAGCGCGAAGGCTTAGGAAAAATGTGGTAATATGAAAGGAGGAGGAGAGGAAGACTCAGAGTTTAAGACACACCGAAGTTCTGTAAGGGACAAAGAGTGGAAGAATCAGCGATGAGGGGAGAGTGAGGTTGTGTAAGGGAGCAGAAGTGGAAGACTCAACGCATAGGGGACAAAGAGGTTTTGTGAAGGAAGGAGGAGACGAAAAAAGACCTCTTCGGGTACACTGAGGTTCAGTGAGGGAGGAGAATAGGAATCTCAATGCATGGGGAACACTGCTTTTGTGTACGGCTGAAGGAGGGGAACATTTAGAGGACACTGAGGTTCTGTAAAGTAGGAGGAAAAGAAGCCGCAGCGCTTTTGGATCACCATGGTTTTAGAACACATGAGGAGAGGGAGAGTCAGAGTTTAGGGGCCTCTGAGGTTCTGTCAAGGTAGGAGGAGAGGAAGATTAAGCCCATAGACAACAATGAGGTAATGGCAAGTTAAGCGGAGAAGACGACTCAGTGCTTAGGCAACACCGTACTTCTGTCAAAGGATGAGGAGAGAAGAACTCAGCGCATAGGGGACACTGAGGTTCCATAAGGAAGAAGGAGAGGAAGGCTCACTGCTTGGGCAACACGGATTTTCACTACGGGAGGTGGAAAGACTCATGACGCAGGGGAGAGAGAGGTTCTGTAGCGGAAGAGAAGAGGAAGACCAAGTATTGAAAAAACACTAACGATTTAAGGGAGGAGGAGAGGAAGAATCAGTGATTACGGGAGAGCGAGGTTCTGTATCAGAGGAGGTGCGGAACACTCAACGCATAGGGGACACGGGGTTTTGTCAAGGAAGGAGGAGAGGAAGAACCACCTCTTGGTGGTCACCTAGGTTCTGTAATGGAGGATGATAGAAAGACTCAATGCATAAGAAACAGTGATTTGGCGTAAGGGAGGAGAGGAACATTTAGCAGGTAGGGGACAGCGAGGTTCTGTATAGGGGGAGAAGAGGAAGCCTCAGTGCTTGTGGATCTCCGAGGTTTTATAATACACGAGGAAGGGAAGAGTCAGAGTTTAGGGTCCTCTGAGGTTGCGTCAGGGTAGGTTGAGAGGAAGATTCAGACCTTAGGAGACATCAAGGTACTGCCAAAAGAAGTGGGAAAGGCTCAGCGCTTAGGGGACACCGAAGTTCTCACAAGGGATGAGGAGAGGAGGACTCAACGCCTAGGGGGCACTGAGGTTTTATCAGGGAGGGGGAGAGGAAGACTCAGCGCTTAGAGGACACCAAGGTACTGTCGAGTGAAGCACAGAAGAAAACTCAGCGCTTACGGGACGCCCAGGATTTTTAAGATAGGCGGAGAGTGAGGTTGTGTAAGGGAATAGGAAAGAAAGACTCATCACTTAGGGGAACCCGTGCTTCTAAGGGAAAAAGAGAGAAAGAGTCAGCGCTTAGGACACACACAGGCTGTGAAGGAGGGGAGAAGAAGGCTCAGTGCTTAAGAGACACAGATGTTCTGCCAAGGTAGGAAAAGATTAAGACTCAGGGTTTAAAACACACCTAGGTTCTGTAAGGGGGGAGGAGAGGAGGACTCAGAAATTAGGAGAGTTTCGGATTTTCAAGGGAAGGAAGAGAAGAAGCTCAGCAGTTAGGAGACACCGAGATTCAAGGTAGGAGCAGAGTAAAGATTCAGCAGTCAGGGGACACCGAGGTTCTGTCAATGGAGCAGAAGAGGAAGATTCCACGTGTAGCGAACACTGCCTTTCTGTCAAGGGAGGAGGAGAGGAAGGCTCAGCACTTAGGGAAGACCGAGGCTCTGGAAGGGAGGAGAGGAGGAAGTCTCGAGCGTTTAGCAGCAATGAGTTTCTGTAAGGGAGGAGGTGATGAAGACTCAGCGCTTAGGAGACAGAGACAGTTGGTATGGGAGAAGATGAGGAAGACGCTGCGCTCAGCAGATATCGAGGTTCTGCCAAGGTAGAAGCAAAGAAATATTCAGTGCTTAGAGTACAGGGAGATTCTCTCAAGGGAGAAGGAGAGGAAGATTCAACGCATAGGGGACATGCGGTTTAGTAAAGGAGAGAGGAAACAAAGAGTGAAGGCTTAGGAAAAATGTGGTAATATCAAAGGAGGAGGAGAGGAAGACTCAGAGTTTAAGACACACTGAAGTTCTGTAAGGGACAAGGGGAGGAAGAACCATCGATTAGGGGACAGTGAGGGTTTGTACGGGAGGAGGAGTGGAAGACTGATCGCAGAGGGGACACCGAGGTTTTGTCCAGGAAGGAGGATACGAGAAAAAACCTCTTGGGGGACACGGAGGTTCTGTGAAAGAAGATGACAGGAGAACTCAATGCAAAGGAAACACTGATTTTCGGTAAGTGTGGAGAGGAACATTTAGCCCTTAGGGGACACCGAAGTTCTGTAAAGGATTAGGAGAGGAAACCTCAGCGCTTGTGGATCACCAAGGTTTACAACAGATTAGGAGAGGAAGAGTCAAAGTTTAGGGGCCTCTGAGGTTCCGTCAGGGTAGGAGGCGAGCAAGATTCACCCATTAGAAGACACCGAGGTACTGCCAAGAGAGGCGGAGAAGAAGACTCAGCACTTAGGGGAAACCGAAGTTCTGTGAGGGGATAAAGAGAGGAGGATTCAGTGCTTAGGGGACAATGAGGTTTTATAAGGGAGGGGGAGAGGAAGACTGAGTGCTTACAGGACATCAAGGTACTGTCGAGTGAGGCACAGAACAAGACTCAGCGAGTAGGGAACGCCCAGGATTTTTAACATAGCGAAGAGTGAGGTGTAAGGGAACAGGAAAGGAAGACTCATATCTTAGGGGGGCCCGTGCTTTTGTAAGGGAAAAAAGAGAAAAAGTGAGCTCTTAGGGGAAAAATAGGCTGTCAAAGAGAATAGGGGAAGACTCAGTGCTTAAGAAGCACAGAAGTTCTGCCAAGGTAGGAAAAGAATAAGACTCAGGGTCTAAAGCACAAGGAGGTTCTGTAAGGGGAGAGGAGAGGAAGTCTCAGAAATTAGGGGACTTGGAGATTTTCAAAGGAAGGAAGAGAGAAAGCTCAGCAGTTAGGAGACACCGAAGGTCTCGAAGAGATTAGTAAAGGAAGGCTCAAAAGTGAGAGTATACTGAGGTTCTGTCAAGGGAGGAGAATAGGACAGCTCAGCGTTAAAGGAGACAGCGAGTTTTTTTCCTGCGGTGGAAGAGAGGAAGACCCAGCTCTTATGGAAAACTGAGGTACTGTCAGGGGAGGAAGAGATGAAGACTCAATGCTTAGGGATCATTGAGTTTCTACAAGGAAGAGGAGAGGAAGACTCAGCGCTCAGGGAACACTAAGGCTCTGTAAAGGGAGTGAGGGTCCTTCAGCGCTTGGACGACACTGATTTTCAGTAAGGGGGGTCGAAAAGCTCATCGCTCAGGGAAGAAAGAGGTTCCATAAGGGAGGAGAAGAGGAAGGGTAAGCGCTGAAGGAACAACAAGGTTTGTAATGGAGGAGGAGAGAAAAAAGCAGCGCGTAGGGGACACCAAGGTTCTGTAAAGAAGGAAGAAAGTGTCAGCACTTGGGGGACACAGTGGTTCTCAAAGAGATGGGAGCAAGGCTCGGTGCTTTGGGTAAACCGAGATGATACAAGAGAAGTGGAGGGGAAGGATCGGGCAGAAGGGACCCCAAGGTTGTTTAAGCGAAGAGGAGGGGAAGTCTCAGCCCTTGGGGATTTTGACAGTATTTAAGAGGGCGTGGAGAGAAAACACAGCGGTTATGTGACACCGAGGTTTCAAAGTGAGGAGAAGAGGAAGTTTCAGAGCTTAGGGTACATGGAGGTTTTGTAAGCGAAGAGGAGAGGAAGAATCAGAGCTTGGAGGGGGCAGACAAAATCTGTAAGGGAAGAGGAAAGGATGGTTCAGAGCTAAGGGAACACTAAGGTTCCGTCCAGGGAGAAGAAGACTCAATGCTCATGTAACAGCACTGATATGTAATGGAGGAAGAAAAGAGGTCTGAGCTGTGATAGGGCACTGAGGCTCTCTCTAGGGAGGGTAGAGGAAGACTCAGGGTTGAAAGAACACTGAGGTTCTGTAAGGTGAAAGGAGAGGAAAGACCACCGAGTAGGGGACACTGAGGTTTTGTAAGGATGGAAAGGAAAGAAGACTCAATGCTTAGGGAACCCTGAGGTTGTGTAAGGGAGCAGGAGAGGAAGACTGCGCTTAGGGAACACCGAGGATTTGTAAGACAGGAGAAGAGGAAGTCTCCAGGATAAGTGGACACTGAGACTCTGTAAGGGAACACGAGAGGAAGATTCAGTGCTCAGATGTCTTCAAGGTTCTGTCAAGAGTGGACAAAGGAAGACTGAGTGCTTAGGGAACAGGTTCTCTGAAGAGAGGAGGACAGGAATACTCAGCGCTCAGTGCACACCAAAGGTTCTGTAAGGGAGGAGGGGAGGAATAAGCAGTGTTTAAGGGCCACTGAAATTCTGTAAGGAGAGAGGAGAGGAGGTCTCAGAACTTATGGTACACCGAGTTTCTGTGATGGAGACCCAGAGGAAGAGTGAGTGACCAAGGGGGACCACGGTAGTGTAAGGGAGAAGGAAAGGAAGACTCAGGCTTTAGAGGAAACCGAGGTGCTGTAAGGGAGGAGCAGAAGAAAACTCAATACTTAGTGAACACTGATGTTCAGTAATGGTGCTAGAGAAGAAAACTCAGCGCTGAAGGGACACTGAGGTTCTGTCAAGACAGGAGCAGAGGAAGGCTCAGCACTTAGGAGACACCGAGATTCTATCAAGGTAGAAGCAGAGTAAAGATTCAGCACTTAGGGGACACCGAGAATCTGTCAAAGGAGCCGAAAACGAAGATTCCGCGTGAAGCGAACACTACTGTTCTGTCAAGGGAGGAGGTGAGGAAGGCTCAGCACTGATGGAAGACTGAGGCTCTGTAAGGTAGGAGAGGAGGAAGTCTTGAGAGCTTAGCAACAGTGAGTTTCTGTAAGGCAGGAGGTGATGAAGACTCAGCACATAGGAGACATAGATGGTTTGTATGGGAGGAGATGAGGAAGACGCTGTATGCAGCAGATATCGAGGTTCTGCCAAGGTAGGAGTAGAGAAAGATTCAGTTCTTAGAGAGCACGGAGATTCTCTCAAGGGAGAAGGAGAGGAAGACTCAGTGCATAGGGGACATGGGGTTCTGTAAAGGGAGGAGGAGACAAAGCGCGAAGGCTTAGGAAAAATGTGGTAATATGAAAGGAGGAGGAGAGGAAGACTCAGAGTTTAAGACACACCGAAGTTCTGTAAGGGACAAAGAGTGGAAGAATCAGCGATGAGGGGAGAGTGAGGTTGTGTAAGGGAGCAGAAGTGGAAGACTCAACGCATAGGGGACAAAGAGGTTTTGTGAAGGAAGGAGGAGACGAAAAAAGACCTCTTCGGGTACACTGAGGTTCAGTGAGGGAGGAGAATAGGAATCTCAATGCATGGGGAACACTGCTTTTGTGTACGGCTGAAGGAGGGGAACATTTAGAGGACACTGAGGTTCTGTAAAGTAGGAGGAAAAGAAGCCGCAGCGCTTTTGGATCACCATGGTTTTAGAACACATGAGGAGAGGGAGAGTCAGAGTTTAGGGGCCTCTGAGGTTCTGTCAAGGTAGGAGGAGAGGAAGATTAAGCCCATAGACAACAATGAGGTAATGGCAAGTTAAGCGGAGAAGACGACTCAGTGCTTAGGCAACACCGTACTTCTGTCAAAGGATGAGGAGAGAAGAACTCAGCGCATAGGGGACACTGAGGTTCCATAAGGAAGAAGGAGAGGAAGGCTCACTGCTTGGGCAACACGGATTTTCACTAAGGGAGGTGGAAAGACTCATGACTCAGGGGAGAGAGAGGTTCTGTAGCGGAAGAGAAGAGGAAGACCAAGTCTTGAAAAAACACTAACGATTTAAGGGAGGAGGAGAGGAAGAATCAGTGATTACGGGAGAGCGAGGTTCTGTATCAGAGGAGGTGCGGAACACTCAACGCATAGGGGACACGGGGTTTTGTCAAGGAAGGAGGAGAGGAAGAACCACCTCTTGGTGGTCACCTAGGTTCTGTAATGGAGGCTGATAGAAAGACTCAATGCATAAGAAACAGTGATTTGGCGTAAGGGAGGAGAGGAACATTTAGCAGGTAGGGGACAGCGAGGTTCTGTATAGGGGGAGAAGAGGAAGCCTCAGTGCTTGTGGATCTCCGAGGTTTTATAACACACGAGGAAGGGAAGAGTCAGAGTTTAGGGTCCTCTGAGGTTGCGTCAGGGTAGGTTGAGAGGAAGATTCAGCCCTTAGGAGACATCACGGCACTGCCAAAAGAGGTGGAGAAGGCTCAGCGCTTACGGGACACCGAAGTTCTCTCAAGGGATGAGGAGAGGAGGACTCAGCGCCTAGGGGGCACTGAGGTTTTATCAGGGAGGGGGAGAGGAAGACTCAGCGCTTAGAGGACACCAAGGTACTGTCGAGTGAAGCACAGAACAAAACTCAGCGCTTACGGGACGCCCAGGATTTTTAAGATAGGCGGAGAGTGAGGTTGTGTAAGGGAATAGGAAAGAAAGACTCATCACTTAGGGGAACCCGTGCTTCTAAGGGAAAAAGAGAGAAAGAGTCAGCGCTTAGGACACACACAGGCTGTGAAGGAGGGGAGAGGAAGGCTCAGTGCTTAAGAGACACAGATGTTCTGCCAAGGTAGGAAAAGATTAAGACTCAGGGTTTAAAACACACCTAGGTTCTGTAAGGGGGGAGGAGAGGAGGACTCAGAAATTAGGAGAGTTTGGGATTTTCAAGGGAAGGAAGAGAAGAAGCTCAGCAGTTAGGAGACACCGAGATTCAAGGTAGGAGCAGAGTAAAGATTCAGCAGTCAGGGGACACCGAGGTTCTGTCAATGGAGCAGAAGAGGAAGATTCCACGTGTAGCGAACACTGCCTTTCTGTCAAGGGAGGAGGAGAGGAAGGCTCAGCACTTAGGGAAGACCGAGGCTCTGGAAGGGAAGAGAGGAGGAAGTCTCGAGCGCTTAGCAGCAGTGAGTTTCTGTAAGAGAGGAGGTGATGAAGACTCAGCGCTTAGGAGACAGAGACAGTTGGTATGGGAGAAGATGAGGAAGACGCTGCGCTCAGCAGATATCGAGGTTCTGCCAAGGTAGAAGCAAAGAAATATTCAGTGCTTAGAGTACAGGGAGATTCTCTCAAGGGAGAAGGAGAGGAAGATTCAACGCATAGGGGACATGCGGTTTAGTAAAGGAGAGAGGAAACAAAGAGTGAAGGCTTAGGAAAAATGTGGTAATATCAAAGGAGGAGGAGAGGAAGACTCAGAGTTTAAGACACACTGAAGTTCTGTAAGGGACAAGGGGAGGAAGAACCATCGATTAGGGGACAGTGAGGGTTTGTACGGGAGGAGGAGTGGAAGACTGATCGCAGAGGGGACACCGAGGTTTTGTCCAGGAAGGAGGATACGAGAAAAAACCTCTTGGGGGACACGGAGGTTCTGTGAAAGAAGATGACAGGAGAACTCAATGCAAAGGAAACACTGATTTTCGGTAAGTGTGGAGAGGAACATTTAGCCCTTAGGGGACACCGAAGTTCTGTAAAGGATTAGGAGAGGAAACCTCAGCGCTTGTGGATCACCAAGGTTTACAACAGATTAGGAGAGGAAGAGTCAAAGTTTAGGGGCCTCTGAGGTTCCGTCAGGGTAGGAGGCGAGCAAGATTCACCCATTAGAAGACACCGAGGTACTGCCAAGAGAGGCGGAGAAGAAGACTCAGCACTTAGGGGAAAATGAAGTTCTGTGAGGGGATAAAGAGAGGAGGATTCAGTGCTTAGGGGACAATGAGGTTTTATAAGGGAGGGGGAGAGGAAGACTGAGTGCTTACAGGACATCAAGGTACTGTCGAGTGAGGCACAGAACAAGACTCAGCGAGTAGGGAACGCCCAGGATTTTTAACATAGCGAAGAGTGAGGTGTAAGGGAACAGGAAAGGAAGACTCATATCTTAGGGGGGCCCGTGCTTTTGTAAGGGAAAAAAGAGAAAAAGTGAGCTCTTAGGGGAAAAATAGGCTGTCAAAGAGAATAGGGGAAGACTCAGTGCTTAAGAAGCACAGAAGTTCTGCCAAGGTAGGAAAAGAATAAGACTCAGGGTCTAAAGCACAAGGAGGTTCTGTAAGGGGAGAGGAGAGGAAGTCTCAGAAATTAGGGGACTTGGAGATTTTCAAAGGAAGGAAGAGAGAAAGCTCAGCAGTTAGGAGACACCGAAGGTCTCGAAGAGATTAGTAAAGGAAGGCTCAAAAGTGAGAGTATACTGAGGTTCTGTCAAGGGAGGAGAATAGGACAGCTCAGCGTTAAAGGAGACAGCGAGTTTTTTTCCTGCGGTGGAAGAGAGGAAGACCCAGCTCTTATGGAAAACTGAGGTACTGTCAGGGGAGGAAGAGATGAAGACTCAATGCTTAGGGATCATTGAGTTTCTACAAGGAAGAGGAGAGGAAGACTCAGCGCTCAGGGAACACTAAGGCTCTGTAAAGGGAGTGAGGGTCCTTCAGCGCTTGGACGACACTGATTTTCAGTAAGGGGGGTCGAAAAGCTCATCGCTCAGGGAAGAAAGAGGTTCCATAAGGGAGGAGAAGAGGAAGGGTAAGCGCTGAAGGAACAACAAGGTTTGTAATGGAGGAGGAGAGAAAAAAGCAGCGCGTAGGGGACACCAAGGTTCTGTAAAGAAGGAAGAAAGTGTCAGCACTTGGGGGACACAGTGGTTCTCAAAGAGATGGGAGCAAGGCTCGGTGCTTTGGGTAAACCGAGATGATACAAGAGAAGTGGAGGGGAAGGATCGGGCAGAAGGGACCCCAAGGTTGTTTAAGCGAAGAGGAGGGGAAGTCTCAGCCCTTGGGGATTTTGACAGTATTTAAGAGGGCGTGGAGAGAAAACACAGCGGTTATGTGACACCGAGGTTTCAAAGTGAGGAGAAGAGGAAGTTTCAGAGCTTAGGGTACATGGAGGTTTTGTAAGCGAAGAGGAGAGGAAGAATCAGAGCTTGGAGGGGGCAGACAAAATCTGTAAGGGAAGAGGAAAGGATGGTTCAGAGCTAAGGGAACACTAAGGTTCCGTCCAGGGAGAAGAAGACTCAATGCTCATGTAACAGCACTGATATGTAATGGAGGAAGAAAAGAGGGCTGAGCTGTGATAGGGCACTGAGGCTCTCTCTAGGGAGGGTAGAGGAAGACTCAGGGTTGAAAGAACACTGAGGTTCTGTAAGGTGAAAGGAGAGGAAAGACCACCGAGTAGGGGACACTGAGGTTTTGTAAGGATGGAAAGGAAAGAAGACTCAATGCTTAGGGAACCCTGAGGTTGTGTAAGGGAGCAGGAGAGGAAGACTGCGCTTAGGGAACACCGAGGATTTGTAAGACAGGAGAAGAGGAAGTCTCCAGGATAAGTGGACACTGAGACTCTGTAAGGGAACACGAGAGGAAGATTCAGTGCTCAGATGTCTTCAAGGTTCTGTCAAGAGTGGACAAAGGAAGACTGAGTGCTTAGGGAACAGGTTCTCTGAAGAGAGGAGGACAGGAATACTCAGCGCTCAGTGCACACCAAAGGTTCTGTAAGGGAGGAGGGGAGGAATAAGCAGTGTTTAAGGGCCACTGAAATTCTGTAAGGAGAGAGGAGAGGAGGTCTCAGAACTTATGGTACACCGAGTTTCTGTGATGGAGACCCAGAGGAAGAGTGAGTGACCAAGGGGGACCACGGTAGTGTAAGGGAGAAGGAAAGGAAGACTCAGGCTTTAGAGGAAACCGAGGTGCTGTAAGGGAGGAGCAGAAGAAAACTCAATACTTAGTGAACACTGATGTTCAGTAATGGTGCTAGAGAAGAAAACTCAGCGCTGAAGGGACACTGAGGTTCTGTCAAGACAGGAGCAGAGGAAGGCTCAGCACTTAGGAGACACCGAGATTCTATCAAGGTAGAAGCAGAGTAAAGATTCAGCACTTAGGGGACACCGAGAATCTGTCAAAGGAGCCGAAAACGAAGATTCCGCGTGAAGCGAACACTACTGTTCTGTCAAGGGAGGAGGTGAGGAAGGCTCAGCACTGATGGAAGACTGAGGCTCTGTAAGGTAGGAGAGGAGGAAGTCTTGAGAGCTTAGCAACAGTGAGTTTCTGTAAGGCAGGAGGTGATGAAGACTCAGCACATAGGAGACATAGATGGTTTGTATGGGAGGAGATGAGGAAGACGCTGTATGCAGCAGATATCGAGGTTCTGCCAAGGTAGGAGTAGAGAAAGATTCAGTTCTTAGAGAGCACGGAGATTCTCTCAAGGGAGAAGGAGAGGAAGACTCAGTGCATAGGGGACATGGGGTTCTGTAAAGGGAGGAGGAGACAAAGCGCGAAGGCTTAGGAAAAATGTGGTAATATGAAAGGAGGAGGAGAGGAAGACTCAGAGTTTAAGACACACCGAAGTTCTGTAAGGGACAAAGAGTGGAAGAATCAGCGATGAGGGGAGAGTGAGGTTGTGTAAGGGAGCAGAAGTGGAAGACTCAACGCATAGGGGACAAAGAGGTTTTGTGAAGGAAGGAGGAGACGAAAAAAGACCTCTTCGGGTACACTGAGGTTCAGTGAGGGAGGAGAATAGGAATCTCAATGCATGGGGAACACTGCTTTTGTGTACGGCTGAAGGAGGGGAACATTTAGAGGACACTGAGGTTCTGTAAAGTAGGAGGAAAAGAAGCCGCAGCGCTTTTGGATCACCATGGTTTTAGAACACATGAGGAGAGGGAGAGTCAGAGTTTAGGGGCCTCTGAGGTTCTGTCAAGGTAGGAGGAGAGGAAGATTAAGCCCATAGACAACAATGAGGTAATGGCAAGTTAAGCGGAGAAGACGACTCAGTGCTTAGGCAACACCGTACTTCTGTCAAAGGATGAGGAGAGAAGAACTCAGCGCATAGGGGACACTGAGGTTCCATAAGGAAGAAGGAGAGGAAGGCTCACTGCTTGGGCAACACGGATTTTCACTACGGGAGGTGGAAAGACTCATGACGCAGGGGAGAGAGAGGTTCTGTACCGGAAGAGAAGAGGAAGACCAAGTCTTGAAAAAACACTAACGATTTAAGGGAGGAGGAGAGGAAGAATCAGTGATTACGGGAGAGCGAGGTTCTGTATCAGAGGAGGTGCGGAACACTCAACGCATAGGGGACACGGGGTTTTGTCAAGGAAGGAGGAGAGGAAGAACCACCTCTTGGTGGTCACCTAGGTTCTGTAATGGAGGATGATAGAAAGACTCAATGCATAAGAAACAGTGATTTGGCGTAAGGGAGGAGAGGAACATTTAGCAGGTAGGGGACAGCGAGGTTCTGTATAGGGGGAGAAGAGGAAGCCTCAGTGCTTGTGGATCTCCGAGGTTTTATAATACACGAGGAAGGGAAGAGTCAGAGTTTAGGGTCCTCTGAGGTTGCGTCAGGGTAGGTTGAGAGGAAGATTCAGACCTTAGGAGACATCAAGGTACTGCCAAAAGAGGTGGAGAAGGCTCAGCGCTTAGGGGACACCGAAGTTCTCTCAAGGGATGAGGAGAGGAGGACTCAACGCCTAGGGGGCACTGAGGTTTTATCAGGGAGGGGGAGAGGAAGACTCAGCGCTTAGAGGACACCAAGGTACTGTCGAGTGAAGCACAGAACAAAACTCAGCGCTTACGGGACGCCCAGGATTTTTAAGATAGGCGGAGAGTGAGGTTGTGTAAGGGAATAGGAAAGAAAGACTCATCACTTAGGGGAACCCGTGCTTCTAAGGGAAAAAGAGAGAAAGAGTCAGCGCTTAGGACACACACAGGCTGTGAAGGAGGGGAGAGGAAGGCTCAGTGCTTAAGAGACACAGATGTTCTGCCAAGGTAGGAAAAGATTAAGACTCAGGGTTTAAAACACACCTAGGTTCTGTAAGGGGGGAGGAGAGGAGGACTCAGAAATTAGGAGAGTTTGGGATTTTCAAGGGAAGGAAGAGAAGAAGCTCAGCAGTTAGGAGACACCGAGATTCAAGGTAGGAGCAGAGTAAAGATTCAGCAGTCAGGGGACACCGAGGTTCTGTCAATGGAGCAGAAGAGGAAGATTCCACGTGTAGCGAACACTGCCTTTCTGTCAAGGGAGGAGGAGAGGAAGGCTCAGCACTTAGGGAAGACCGAGGCTCTGGAAGGGAAGAGAGGAGGAAGTCTCGAGCGCTTAGCAGCAGTGAGTTTCTGTAAGAGAGGAGGTGATGAAGACTCAGCGCTTAGGAGACAGAGACAGTTGGTATGGGAGAAGATGAGGAAGACGCTGTGCTCAGCAGATATCGAGGTTCTGCCAAGGTAGAAGCAAAGAAATATTCAGTGCTTAGAGTATAGGGAGATTCTCTCAAGGGAGAAGGAGAGGAAGATTCAACGCATAGGGGACATGGGGTTTAGTAAAGGAGAGAGGAAACAAAGAGTGAAGGCTTAGGAAAAATGTGGTAATATCAAAGGAGGAGGAGAGGAAGACTCATAGTTTAAGACACACTGAAGTTCTGTAAGGGACAAGGGGAGGAAGAACCATCGATTAGGGGACAGTGAGGTTTTGTACGGGAGGAGGAGTGGAAGACTGAAGGCAGAGGGGACACCGAGGTTTTGTCCAGGAAGGAGGAGACGAAAAAAAAACCTCTTGGGGGACACGGAGGTTCTGTGAAAGAAGATGACAGGAGAACTCAATGCAAAGGAAACACTGATTTTCGGTAAGTGTGGAGAGGAACATTTAGCCCTTAGGGGACACCGAAGTTCTGTAAAGGATTAGGAGAGGAAACCTCAGCGCTTGTGGATCACCAAGGTTTACAACAGATTAGGAGAGGAAGAGTCAAAGTTTAGGGGCCTCTGAGGTTCCGTCAGGGTAGGAGGCGAGCAAGATTCACCCATTAGAAGACACCGAGGTACTGCCAAGAGAGGCGGAGAAGAAGACTCAGCACTTAGGGGAAAATGAAGTTCTGTGAGGGGATAAAAAGAGGAGGATTCAGTGCTTAGGGGACAATGAGGTTTTATAAGGGAGGGGGAGAGGAAGACTGAGTGCTTACAGGACATCAAGGTACTGTCGAGTGAGGCACAGAACAAGACTCAGCGAGTAGGGAACGCCCAGGATTTTTAACATAGGCGAAGAGTGAGGTGTAAGGGAACAGGAAAGGAAGACTCATATCTTAGGGGGGCCCGTGCTTTTGTAAGGGAAAAAAGAGAAAAAGTGAGCTCTTAGGGGAAAAATAGGCTGTCAAAGAGAATAGGGGAAGACTCAGTGCTTAAGAAGCACAGAAGTTCTGCCAAGGTAGGAAAAGAATAAGACTCAGGGTCTAAAGCACAAGGAGGTTCTGTAAGGGGAGAGGAGAGGAAGTCTCAGAAATGAGGGGACTTGGAGATTTTCAAAGGAAGGAAGAGAGGAAGCTCAGCAGTTAGGAGACACCGAAGGTCTCGAAGAGATTAGTAAAGGAAGGCTCAAAAGTGAGGGTATACTGAGGTTCTGTCAAGGGAGGAGAATAGGACAGCTCAGCGTTAAAGGAGACAGCGAGTTTTTTTCCTGCGGTGGAAGAGAGGAAGACCCAGCTCTTATGGAAAACTGAGGTACTGTCAGGGGAGGAAGAGATGAAGACTCAATGCTTAGGGATCATTGAGTTTCTACAAGGAAGAGGAGAGGAAGACTCAGCGCTCAGGGAACACTAAGGCTCTGTAAAGGGAGTGAGGGTCCTTCAGCGCTTGGACGACACTGATTTTCAGTAAGGGGGGTCGAAAAGCTCATCGCTCAGGGAAGAAAGAGGTTCCATAAGGGAGGAGAAGAGGAAGGGTAAGCGCTGAAGGAACAACAAGGTTTGTAATGGAGGAGGAGAGAAAAAAGCAGCGCGTAGGGGACACCAAGGTTCTGTAAAGAAGGAAGAAAGTGTCAGCACTTGGGGGACACAGTGGTTCTCAAAGAGATGGGAGCAAGGCTCGGTGCTTTGGGTAAACCGAGATGATACAAGAGAAGTGGAGGGGAAGGATCGGGCAGAAGGGACCCCAAGGTTGTTTAAGCGAAGAGGAGGGGAAGTCTCAGCCCTTGGGGATTTTGACAGTATTTAAGAGGGCGTGGAGAGAAAACACAGCGGTTATGTGACACCGAGGTTTCAAAGTGAGGAGAAGAGGAAGTTTCAGAGCTTAGGGTACATGGAGGTTTTGTAAGCGAAGAGGAGAGGAAGAATCAGAGCTTGGAGGGGGCAGACAAAATCTGTAAGGGAAGAGGAAAGGATGGTTCAGAGCTAAGGGAACACTAAGGTTCCGTCCAGGGAGAAGAAGACTCAATGCTCATGTAACAGCACTGATATGTAATGGAGGAAGAAAAGAGGGCTGAGCTGTGATAGGGCACTGAGGCTCTCTCTAGGGAGGGTAGAGGAAGACTCAGGGTTGAAAGAACACTGAGGTTCTGTAAGGTGAAAGGAGAGGAAAGACCACCGAGTAGGGGACACTGAGGTTTTGTAAGGATGGAAAGGAAAGAAGACTCAATGCTTAGGGAACCCTGAGGTTGTGTAAGGGAGCAGGAGAGGAAGACTGCGCTTAGGGAACACCGAGGATTTGTAAGACAGGAGAAGAGGAAGTCTCCAGGATAAGTGGACACTGAGACTCTGTAAGGGAACACGAGAGGAAGATTCAGTGCTCAGATGTCTTCAAGGTTCTGTCAAGAGTGGACAAAGGAAGACTGAGTGCTTAGGGAACAGGTTCTCTGAAGAGAGGAGGACAGGAATACTCAGCGCTCAGTGCACACCAAAGGTTCTGTAAGGGAGGAGGGGAGGAATAAGCAGTGTTTAAGGGCCACTGAAATTCTGTAAGGAGAGAGGAGAGGAGGTCTCAGAACTTATGGTACACCGAGTTTCTGTGATGGAGACCCAGAGGAAGAGTGAGTGACCAAGGGGGACCACGGTAGTGTAAGGGAGAAGGAAAGGAAGACTCAGGCTTTAGAGGAAACCGAGGTGCTGTAAGGGAGGAGCAGAAGAAAACTCAATACTTAGTGAACACTGATGTTCAGTAATGGTGCTAGAGAAGAAAACTCAGCGCTGAAGGGACACTGAGGTTCTGTCAAGACAGGAGCAGAGGAAGGCTCAGCACTTAGGAGACACCGAGATTCTATCAAGGTAGAAGCAGAGTAAAGATTCAGCACTTAGGGGACACCGAGAATCTGTCAAAGGAGCCGAAAACGAAGATTCCGCGTGAAGCGAACACTACTGTTCTGTCAAGGGAGGAGGTGAGGAAGGCTCAGCACTGATGGAAGACTGAGGCTCTGTAAGGTAGGAGAGGAGGAAGTCTTGAGAGCTTAGCAACAGTGAGTTTCTGTAAGGCAGGAGGTGATGAAGACTCAGCACTTAGGAGACATAGATGGTTTGTATGGGAGGAGATGAGGAAGACGCTGTATGCAGCAGATATCGAGGTTCTGCCAAGGTAGGAGTAGAGAAAGATTCAGTTCTTAGAGAGCACGGAGATTCTCTCAAGGGAGAAGGAGAGGAAGACTCAGTGCATAGGGGACATGGGGTTCTGTAAAGGGAGGAGGAGACAAAGCGCGAAGGCTTAGGAAAAATGTGGTAATATGAAAGGAGGAGGAGAGGAAGACTCAGAGTTTAAGACACACCGAAGTTCTGTAAGGGACAAAGAGTGGAAGAATCAGCGATGAGGGGAGAGTGAGGTTGTGTGGGAGCAGAAGTGGAAGACTCAACGCATAGGGGACAAAGAGGTTTTGTGAAGGAAGGAGGAGACGAAAAAAGACCTCTTCGGGTACACTGAGGTTCAGTGAGGGAGGAGAATAGGAATCTCAATGCATGGGGAACACTGCTTTTGTGTACGGCTGAAGGAGGGGAACATTTAGAGGACACTGAGGTTCTGTAAAGTAGGAGGAAAAGAAGCCGCAGCGCTTTTGGATCACCATGGTTTTAGAACACATGAGGAGAGGGAGAGTCAGAGTTTAGGGGCCTCTGAGGTTCTGTCAAGGTAGGAGGAGAGGAAGATTAAGCCCATAGACAACAATGAGGTAATGGCAAGTTAAGCGGAGAAGACGACTCAGTGCTTAGGCAACACCGTACTTCTGTCAAAGGATGAGGAGAGAAGAACTCAGCGCATAGGGGACACTGAGGTTCCATAAGGAAGAAGGAGAGGAAGGCTCACTGCTTGGGCAACACGGATTTTCACTACGGGAGGTGGAAAGACTCATGACGCAGGGGAGAGCGAGGTTCTGTACCGGAAGAGAAGAGGAAGACCAAGTCTTGAAAAAACACTAACGATTTAAGGGAGGAGGAGAGGAAGAATCAGTGATTACGGGAGAGCGAGGTTCTGTATCAGAGGAGGTGCGGAACACTCAACGCATAGGGGACACGGGGTTTTGTCAAGGAAGGAGGAGAGGAAGAACCACCTCTTGGTGGTCACCTAGGTTCTGTAATGGAGGCTGATAGAAAGACTCAATGCATAAGAAACAGTGATTTGGCGTAAGGGAGGAGAGGAACATTTAGCAGGTAGGGGACAGCGAGGTTCTGTATAGGGGGAGAAGAGGAAGCCTCAGTGCTTGTGGATCTCCGAGGTTTTATAATACACGAGGAAGGGAAGAGTCAGAGTTTAGGGTCCTCTGAGGTTGCGTCAGGGTAGGTTGAGAGGAAGATTCAGACCTTAGGAGACATCAAGGTACTGCCAAAAGAGGTGGAGAAGGCTCAGCGCTTAGGGGACACCGAAGTTCTCTCAAGGGATGAGGAGAGGAGGACTCAGCGCCTAGGGGGCACTGAGGTTTTATCAGGGAGGGGGAGAGGAAGACTCAGCGCTTAGAGGACACCAAGGTACTGTCGAGTGAAGCACAGAACAAAACTCAGCGCTTACGGGACGCCCAGGATTTTTAAGATAGGCGGAGAGTGAGGTTGTGTAAGGGAATAGGAAAGAAAGACTCATCACTTAGGGGAACCCGTGCTTCTAAGGGAAAAAGAGAGAAAGAGTCAGCGCTTAGGACACACACAGGCTGTGAAGGAGGGGAGAGGAAGGCTCAGTGCTTAAGAGACACAGATGTTCTGCCAAGGTAGGAAAAGATTAAGACTCAGGGTTTAAAACACACCTAGGTTCTGTAAGGGGGGAGGAGAGGAGGACTCAGAAATTAGGAGAGTTTGGGATTTTCAAAGGAAGGAAGAGAGGAAGCTCAGCAGTTAGGAGACACCGAGATTCAAGGTAGGAGCAGAGTAAAGATTCAGCAGTCAGGGGACACCGAGGTTCTGTCAATGGAGCAGAAGAGGAAGATTCCACGTGTAGCGAACACTGCCTTTCTGTCAAGGGAGGAGGAGAGGAAGGCTCAGCACTTAGGGAAGACTGAGGCTCTGGAAGGGAAGAGAGGAGGAAGTCTCGAGCGCTTAGCAGCAGTGAGTTTCTGTAAGGGAGGAGGTGATGAAGACTCAGCGCTTAGGAGACAGAGACAGTTGGTATGGGAGAAGATGAGGAAGACGCTGTGCTCAGCAGATATCGAGGTTCTGCCAAGGTAGAAGCAAAGAAATATTCAGTGCTTAGAGTACAGGGAGATTCTCTCAAGGGAGAAGGAGAGGAAGATTCAACGCATAGGGGACATGGGGTTTAGTAAAGGAGAGAGGAAACAAAGAGTGAAGGCTTAGGAAAAATGTGGTAATATCAAAGGAGGAGGAGAGGAAGACTCATAGTTTAAGACACACTGAAGTTCTGTAAGGGACAAGGGGAGGAAGAACCATCGATTAGGGGACAGTGAGGTTTTGTACGGGAGGAGGAGTGGAAGACTGAAGGCAGAGGGGACACCGAGGTTTTGTCCAGGAAGGAGGAGACGAAAAAAAAACCTCTTGGGGGACACGGAGGTTCTGTGAAAGAAGATGACAGGAGAACTCAATGCAAAGGAAACACTGATTTTCGGTAAGTGTGGAGAGGAACATTTAGCCCTTAGGGGACACCGAAGTTCTGTAAAGGATTAGGAGAGGAAACCTCAGCGCTTGTGGATCACCAAGGTTTACAACAGATTAGGAGAGGAAGAGTCAAAGTTTAGGGGCCTCTGAGGTTCCGTCAGGGTAGGAGGCGAGCAAGATTCACCCATTAGAAGACACCGAGGTACTGCCAAGAGAGGCGGAGAAGAAGACTCAGCACTTAGGGGAAAATGAAGTTCTGTGAGGGGATAAAGAGAGGAGGATTCAGTGCTTAGGGGACAATGAGGTTTTATAAGGGAGGCGGAGAGGAAGACTGAGTGCTTACAGGACATCAAGGTACTGTCGAGTGAGGCACAGAACAAGACTCAGCGAGTAGGGAACGCCCAGGATTTTTAACATAGGCGAAGAGTGAGGTGTAAGGGAACAGGAAAGGAAGACTCATATCTTAGGGGGGCCCGTGCTTTTGTAAGGGAAAAAAGAGAAAAAGTGAGCTCTTAGGGGAAAAATAGGCTGTCAAAGAGAATAGGGGAAGACTCAGTGCTTAAGAAGCACAGAAGTTCTGCCAAGGTAGGAAAAGAATAAGACTCAGGGTCTAAAGCACAAGGAGGTTCTGGAAGGGGAGAGGAGAGGAAGTCTCAGAAATTAGGGGACTTGGAGATTTTCAAAGGAAGGAAGAGAGGAAGCTCAGCAGTTAGGAGACACCGAAGGTCTCGAAGAGATTAGTAAAGGAAGGCTCAAAAGTGAGGGTATACTGAGGTTCTGTCAAGGGAGGAGAATAGGACAGCTCAGCGTTAAAGGAGACAGCGAGTTTTTTTCCTGCGGTGGAAGAGAGGAAGACCCAGCTCTTATGGAAAACTGAGGTACTGTCAGGGGAGGAAGAGATGAAGACTCAATGCTTAGGGATCATTGAGTTTCTACAAGGAAGAGGAGAGGAAGACTCAGCGCTCAGGGAACACTAAGGCTCTGTAAAGGGAGTGAGGGTCCTTCAGCGCTTGGACGACACTGATTTTCAGTAAGGGGGGTCGAAAAGCTCATCGCTCAGGGAAGAAAGAGGTTCCATAAGGGAGGAGAAGAGGAAGGGTAAGCGCTGAAGGAACAACAAGGTTTGTAATGGAGGAGGAGAGAAAAAAGCAGCGCGTAGGGGACACCAAGGTTCTGTAAAGAAGGAAGAAAGTGTCAGCACTTGGGGGACACAGTGGTTCTCAAAGAGATGGGAGCAAGGCTCGGTGCTTTGGGTAAACCGAGATGATACAAGAGAAGTGGAGGGGAAGGATCGGGCAGAAGGGACCCCAAGGTTGTTTAAGCGAAGAGGAGGGGAAGTCTCAGCCCTTGGGGATTTTGACAGTATTTAAGAGGGCGTGGAGAGAAAACACAGCGGTTATGTGACACCGAGGTTTCAAAGTGAGGAGAAGAGGAAGTTTCAGAGCTTAGGGTACATGGAGGTTTTGTAAGCGAAGAGGAGAGGAAGAATCAGAGCTTGGAGGGGGCAGACAAAATCTGTAAGGGAAGAGGAAAGGATGGTTCAGAGCTAAGGGAACACTAAGGTTCCGTCCAGGGAGAAGAAGACTCAATGCTCATGTAACAGCACTGATATGTAATGGAGGAAGAAAAGAGGGCTGAGCTGTGATAGGGCACTGAGGCTCTCTCTAGGGAGGGTAGAGGAAGACTCAGGGTTGAAAGAACACTGAGGTTCTGTAAGGTGAAAGGAGAGGAAAGACCACCGAGTAGGGGACACTGAGGTTTTGTAAGGATGGAAAGGAAAGAAGACTCAATGCTTAGGGAACCCTGAGGTTGTGTAAGGGAGCAGGAGAGGAAGACTGCGCTTAGGGAACACCGAGGATTTGTAAGACAGGAGAAGAGGAAGTCTCCAGGATAAGTGGACACTGAGACTCTGTAAGGGAACACGAGAGGAAGATTCAGTGCTCAGATGTCTTCAAGGTTCTGTCAAGAGTGGACAAAGGAAGACTGAGTGCTTAGGGAACAGGTTCTCTGAAGAGAGGAGGACAGGAATACTCAGCGCTCAGTGCACACCAAAGGTTCTGTAAGGGAGGAGGGGAGGAATAAGCAGTGTTTAAGGGCCACTGAAATTCTGTAAGGAGAGAGGAGAGGAGGTCTCAGAACTTATGGTACACCGAGTTTCTGTGATGGAGACCCAGAGGAAGAGTGAGTGACCAAGGGGGACCACGGTAGTGTAAGGGAGAAGGAAAGGAAGACTCAGGCTTTAGAGGAAACCGAGGTGCTGTAAGGGAAGAGCAGAAGAAAACTCAATACTTAGTGGACACTGATGTTCAGTAATGGTGCTAGAGAAGAAAACTCAGCGCTGAAGGGACACTGAGGTTCTGTCAAGACAGGAGCAGAGGAAGGCTCAGCACTTAGGAGACACCGAGATTCTATCAAGGTAGAAGCAGAGTAAAGATTCAGCACTTAGGGGACACCGAGAATCTGTCAAAGGAGCCGAAAACGAAGAT
Organism: Elephas maximus indicus; assembly: GCF_024166365.1. Classification (NCBI taxonomy): domain Eukaryota; kingdom Metazoa; phylum Chordata; class Mammalia; order Proboscidea; family Elephantidae; genus Elephas; species Elephas maximus. Next base: position 14,548,965 of record NC_064847.1, read on the forward strand.
TCCGCGTGAAGCGAACACTACTGTTCTGTCAAGGGAGGAGGTGAGGAAGGCTCAGCACTGATGGAAGACTGAGGCTCTGTAAGGTAGGAGAGGAGGAAGTCTTGAGAGCTTAGCAACAGTGAGTTTCTGTAAGGCAGGAGGTGATGAAGACTCAGCACATAGGAGACATAGATGGTTTGTATGGGAGGAGATGAGGAAGACGCTGTATGCAGCAGATATCGAGGTTCTGCCAAGGTAGGAGTAGAGAAAGATTCAGTTCTTAGAGAGCACGGAGATTCTCTCAAGGGAGAAGGAGAGGAAGACTCAGTGCATAGGGGACATGGGGTTCTGTAAAGGGAGGAGGAGACAAAGCGCGAAGGCTTAGGAAAAATGTGGTAATATGAAAGGAGGAGGAGAGGAAGACTCAGAGTTTAAGACACACCGAAGTTCTGTAAGGGACAAAGAGTGGAAGAATCAGCGATGAGGGGAGAGTGAGGTTGTGTGGGAGCAGAAGTGGAAGACTCAACGCATAGGGGACAAAGAGGTTTTGTGAAGGAAGGAGGAGACGAAAAAAGACCTCTTCGGGTACACTGAGGTTCAGTGAGGGAGGAGAATAGGAATCTCAATGCATGGGGAACACTGCTTTTGTGTACGGCTGAAGGAGGGGAACATTTAGAGGACACTGAGGTTCTGTAAAGTAGGAGGAAAAGAAGCCGCAGCGCTTTTGGATCACCATGGTTTTAGAACACATGAGGAGAGGGAGAGTCAGAGTTTAGGGGCCTCTGAGGTTCTGTCAAGGTAGGAGGAGAGGAAGATTAAGCCCATAGACAACAATGAGGTAATGGCAAGTTAAGCGGAGAAGACGACTCAGTGCTTAGGCAACACCGTACTTCTGTCAAAGGATGAGGAGAGAAGAACTCAGCGCATAGGGGACACTGAGGTTCCATAAGGAAGAAGGAGAGGAAGGCTCACTGCTTGGGCAACACGGATTTTCACTACGGGAGGTGGAAAGACTCATGACTCAGGGGAGAGAGAGGTTCTGTACCGGAAGAGAAGAGGAAGACCAAGTCTTGAAAAAACACTAACGATTTAAGGGAGGAGGAGAGGAAGAATCAGTGATTACGGGAGAGCGAGGTTCTGTATCAGAGGAGGTGCGGAACACTCAACGCATAGGGGACACGGGGTTTTGTCAAGGAAGGAGGAGAGGAAGAACCACCTCTTGGTGGTCACCTAGGTTCTGTAATGGAGGCTGATAGAAAGACTCAATGCATAAGAAACAGTGATTTGGCGTAAGGGAGGAGAGGAACATTTAGCAGGTAGGGGACAGCGAGGTTCTGTATAGGGGGAGAAGAGGAAGCCTCAGTGCTTGTGGATCTCCGAGGTTTTATAATACACGAGGAAGGGAAGAGTCAGAGTTTAGGGTCCTCTGAGGTTGCGTCAGGGTAGGTTGAGAGGAAGATTCAGACCTTAGGAGACATCAAGGTACTGCCAAAAGAGGTGGAGAAGGCTCAGCGCTTAGGGGACACCGAAGTTCTCTCAAGGGATGAGGAGAGGAGGACTCAGCGCCTAGGGGGCACTGAGGTTTTATCAGGGAGGGGGAGAGGAAGACTCAGCGCTTAGAGGACACCAAGGTACTGTCGAGTGAAGCACAGAACAAAACTCAGCGCTTACGGGACGCCCAGGATTTTTAAGATAGGCGGAGAGTGAGGTTGTGTAAGGGAATAGGAAAGAAAGACTCATCACTTAGGGGAACCCGTGCTTCTAAGGGAAAAAGAGAGAAAGAGTCAGCGCGTAGGACACACACAGGCTGTGAAGGAGGGGAGAGGAAGGCTCAGTGCTTAAGAGACACAGATGTTCTGCCAAGGTAGGAAAAGATTAAGACTCAGGGTTTAAAACACACCTAGGTTCTGTAAGGGGGGAGGAGAGGAGGACTCAGAAATTAGGAGAGTTTGGGATTTTCAAAGGAAGGAAGAGAGGAAGCTCAGCAGTTAGGAGACACCGAGATTCAAGGTAGGAGCAGAGTAAAGATTCAGCAGTCAGGGGACACCGAGGTTCTGTCAATGGAGCAGAAGAGGAAGATTCCACGTGTAGCGAACACTGCCTTTCTGTCAAGGGAGGAGGAGAGGAAGGCTCAGCACTTAGGGAAGACCGAGGCTCTGGAAGGGAAGAGAGGAGGAAGTCTCGAGCGCTTAGCAGCAGTGAGTTTCTGTAAGAGAGGAGGTGATGAAGACTCAGCGCTTAGGAGACAGAGACAGTTGGTATGGGAGAAGATGAGGAAGACGCTGTGCTCAGCAGATATCGAGGTTCTGCCAAGGTAGAAGCAAAGAAATATTCAGTGCTGAGAGTATAGGGAGATTCTCTCAAGGGAGAAGGAGAGGAAGATTCAACGCATAGGGGACATGGGGTTTAGTAAAGGAGAGAGGAAACAAAGAGTGAAGGCTTAGGAAAAATGTGGTAATATCAAAGGAGGAGGAGAGGAAGACTCATAGTTTAAGACACACTGAAGTTCTGCAAGGGACAAGGGGAGGAAGAACCATCGATTAGGGGACAGTGAGGTTTTGTACGGGAGGAGGAGTGGAAGACTGAAGGCAGAGGGGACACCGAGGTTTTGTCCAGGAAGGAGGAGACGAAAAAAAAACCTCTTGGGGGACACGGAGGTTCTGTGAAAGAAGATGACAGGAGAACTCAATGCAAAGGAAACACTGATTTTCGGTAAGTGTGGAGAGGAACATTTAGCCCTTAGGGGACACCGAAGTTCTGTAAAGGATTAGGAGAGGAAACCTCAGCGCTTGTGGATCACCAAGGTTTACAACAGATTAGGAGAGGAAGAGTCAAAGTTTAGGGGCCTCTGAGGTTCCGTCAGGGTAGGAGGCGAGCAAGATTCACCCATTAGAAGACACCGAGGTACTGCCAAGAGAGGCGGAGAAGAAGACTCAGCACTTAGGGGAAAATGAAGTTCTGTGAGGGGATAAAGAGAGGAGGATTCAGTGCTTAGGGGACAATGAGGTTTTATAAGGGAGGGGGAGAGGAAGACTGAGTGCTTACAGGACATCAAGGTACTGTCGAGTGAGGCACAGAACAAGACTCAGCGAGTAGGGAACGCCCAGGATTTTTAACATAGGCGAAGAGTGAGGTGTAAGGGAACAGGAAAGGAAGACTCATATCTTAGGGGGGCCCGTGCTTTTGTAAGGGAAAAAAGAGAAAAAGTGAGCTCTTAGGGGAAAAATAGGCTGTCAAAGAGAATAGGGGAAGACTCAGTGCTTAAGAAGCACAGAAGTTCTGCCAAGGTAGGAAAAGAATAAGACTCAGGGTCTAAAGCACAAGGAGGTTCTGTAAGGGGAGAGGAGAGGAAGTCTCAGAAATTAGGGGACTTGGAGATTTTCAAAGGAAGGAAGAGAGGAAGCTCAGCAGTTAGGAGACACCGAAGGTCTCGAAGAGATTAGTAAAGGAAGGCTCAAAAGTGAGGGTATACTGAGGTTCTGTCAAAGGAGGAGAATAGGACAGCTCAGCGTTAAAGGAGACAGCGAGTTTTTTTCCTGCGGTGGAAGAGAGGAAGACCCAGCTCTTATGGAAAACTGAGGTACTGTCAGGGGAGGAAGAGATGAAGACTCAATGCTTAGGGATCATTGAGTTTCTACAAGGAAGAGGAGAGGAAGACTCAGCGCTCAGGGAACACTAAGGCTCTGTAAAGGGAGTGAGGGTCCTTCAGCGCTTGGACGACACTGATTTTCAGTAAGGGGGGTCGAAAAGCTCATCGCTCAGGGAAGAAAGAGGTTCCATAAGGGAGGAGAAGAGGAAGGGTAAGCGCTGAAGGAACAACAAGGTTTGTAATGGAGGAGGAGAGAAAAAAGCAGCGCGTAGGGGACACCAAGGTTCTGTAAAGAAGGAAGAAAGTGTCAGCACTTGGGGGACACAGTGGTTCTCAAAGAGATGGGAGCAAGGCTCGGTGCTTTGGGTAAACCGAGATGATACAAGAGAAGTGGAGGGGAAGGATCGGGCAGAAGGGAACCCAAGGTTGTTTAAGCGAAGAGGAAAGGAAGTCTCAGCCCTTGGGGATTTTGACAGTATTTAAGAGGGCGTGGAGAGAAAACACAGCGGTTATGTGACACCGAGGTTTCAAAGTGAGGAGAAGAGGAAGTTTCAGAGCTTAGGGTACATGGAGGTTTTGTAAGCGAAGAGGAGAGGAAGAATCAGAGCTTGGAGGGGGCAGACAAAATCTGTAAGGGAAGAGGAAAGGATGGTTCAGAGCTAAGGGAACACTAAGGTTCCGTCCAGGGAGAAGAAGACTCAATGCTCATGTAACAGCACTGATATGTAATGGAGGAAGAAAAGAGGGCTGAGCTGTGATAGGGCACTGAGGCTCTCTCTAGGGAGGGTAGAGGAAGACTCAGGGTTGAAAGAACACTGAGGTTCTGTAAGGTGAAAGGAGAGGAAAGACCACCGAGTAGGGGACACTGAGGTTTTGTAAGGATGGAAAGGAAAGAAGACTCAATGCTTAGGGAACCCTGAGGTTGTGTAAGGGAGCAGGAGAGGAAGACTGCGCTCAGGGAACACCGAGGATTTGTAAGACAGGAGAAGGGGAAGTCTCCACGATAAGTGGACACTGAGACTCTGTAAGGGAACACGAGAGGAAGATTCAGTGCTCAGATGTCTTCAAGGTTCTGTCAAGAGTGGACAAAGGAAGACTGAGTGCTTAGGGAACAGGTTCTCTGAAGAGAAGAGGACAGGAATACTCAGCGCTCAGTGCACACCAAGGTTCTGTAAGGGAGGAGGGGAGGAATACGCAGTGTTTAAGGGCCACCGAAATTCTGTAAGGAGAGAGGAGAGGAGGTCTCAGAACTTATGGTACACCGAGTTTCTGTGATGGAGACCCAGAGGAAGAGTGAGTGACCAAGGGGGACCACGGTAGTGTAAGGGAGAAGGAAAGGAAGACTCAGGCTTTAGAGGAAACCGAGGTGCTGTAAGGGAAGAGCAGAAGAAAACTCAATACTTAGTGGACACTGATGTTCAGTAATGGTGCTAGAGAAGAAAACTCAGCGCTGAAGGGACACTGAGGTTCTGTCAAGACAGGAGCAGAGGAAGGCTCAGCACTTAGGAGACACCGAGATTCTATCAAGGTAGAAGCAGAGTAAAGATTCAGCACTTAGGGGACACCGAGAATCTGTCAAAGGAGCCGAAAACGAAGATTCCGCGTGAAGCGAACACTACTGTTCTGTCAAGGGAGGAGGTGAGGAAGGCTCAGCACTGATGGAAGACTGAGGCTCTGTAAGGTAGGAGAGGAGGAAGTCTTGAGAGCTTAGCAACAGTGAGTTTCTGTAAGGCAGGAGGTGATGAAGACTCAGCACATAGGAGACATAGATGGTTTGTATGGGAGGAGATGAGGAAGACGCTGTATGCAGCAGATATCGAGGTTCTGCCAAGGTAGGAGTAGAGAAAGATTCAGTTCTTAGAGAGCACGGAGATTCTCTCAAGGGAGAAGGAGAGGAAGACTCAGTGCATAGGGGACATGGGGTTCTGTAAAGGGAGGAGGAGACAAAGCGCGAAGGCTTAGGAAAAATGTGGTAATATGAAAGGAGGAGGAGAGGAAGACTCAGAGTTTAAGACACACCGAAGTTCTGTAAGGGACAAAGAGTGGAAGAATCAGCGATGAGGGGAGAGTGAGGTTGTGTGGGAGCAGAAGTGGAAGACTCAACGCATAGGGGACAAAGAGGTTTTGTGAAGGAAGGAGGAGACGAAAAAAGACCTCTTCGGGTACACTGAGGTTCAGTGAGGGAGGAGAATAGGAATCTCAATGCATGGGGAACACTGCTTTTGTGTACGGCTGAAGGAGGGGAACATTTAGAGGACACTGAGGTTCTGTAAAGTAGGAGGAAAAGAAGCCGCAGCGCTTTTGGATCACCATGGTTTTAGAACACATGAGGAGAGGGAGAGTCAGAGTTTAGGGGCCTCTGAGGTTCTGTCAAGGTAGGAGGAGAGGAAGATTAAGCCCATAGACAACAATGAGGTAATGGCAAGTTAAGCGGAGAAGACGACTCAGTGCTTAGGCAACACCGTACTTCTGTCAAAGGATGAGGAGAGAAGAACTCAGCGCATAGGGGACACTGAGGTTCCATAAGGAAGAAGGAGAGGAAGGCTCACTGCTTGGGCAACACGGATTTTCACTACGGGAGGTGGAAAGACTCATGACTCAGGGGAGAGAGAGGTTCTGTACCGGAAGAGAAGAGGAAGACCAAGTCTTGAAAAAACACTAACGATTTAAGGGAGGAGGAGAGGAAGAATCAGTGATTACGGGAGAGCGAGGTTCTGTATCAGAGGAGGTGCGGAACACTCAACGCATAGGGGACACGGGGTTTTGTCAAGGAAGGAGGAGAGGAAGAACCACCTCTTGGTGGTCACCTAGGTTCTGTAATGGAGGCTGATAGAAAGACTCAATGCATAAGAAACAGTGATTTGGCGTAAGGGAGGAGAGGAACATTTAGCAGGTAGGGGACAGCGAGGTTCTGTATAGGGGGAGAAGAGGAAGCCTCAGTGCTTGTGGATCTCCGAGGTTTTATAATACACGAGGAAGGGAAGAGTCAGAGTTTAGGGTCCTCTGAGGTTGCGTCAGGGTAGGTTGAGAGGAAGATTCAGACCTTAGGAGACATCAAGGTACTGCCAAAAGAGGTGGAGAAGGCTCAGCGCTTAGGGGACACCGAAGTTCTCTCAAGGGATGAGGAGAGGAGGACTCAGCGCCTAGGGGGCACTGAGGTTTTATCAGGGAGGGGGAGAGGAAGACTCAGCGCTTAGAGGACACCAAGGTACTGTCGAGTGAAGCACAGAACAAAACTCAGCGCTTACGGGACGCCCAGGATTTTTAAGATAGGCGGAGAGTGAGGTTGTGTAAGGGAATAGGAAAGAAAGACTCATCACTTAGGGGAACCCGTGCTTCTAAGGGAAAAAGAGAGAAAGAGTCAGCGCGTAGGACACACACAGGCTGTGAAGGAGGGGAGAGGAAGGCTCAGTGCTTAAGAGACACAGATGTTCTGCCAAGGTAGGAAAAGATTAAGACTCAGGGTTTAAAACACACCTAGGTTCTGTAAGGGGGGAGGAGAGGAGGACTCAGAAATTAGGAGAGTTTGGGATTTTCAAGGGAAGGAAGAGAGGAAGCTCAGCAGTTAGGAGACACCGAGATTCAAGGTAGGAGCAGAGTAAAGATTCAGCAGTCAGGGGACACCGAGGTTCTGTCAATGGAGCAGAAGAGGAAGATTCCACGTGTAGCGAACACTGCCTTTCTGTCAAGGGAGGAGGAGAGGAAGGCTCAGCACTTAGGGAAGACCGAGGCTCTGGAAAGGAAGAGAGGAGGAAGTCTCGAGCGCTTAGCAGCAGTGAGTTTCTGTAAGGGAGGAGGTGATGAAGACTCAGCGCTTAGGAGACAGAGACAGTTGGTATGGGAGAAGATGAGGAAGACGCTGTGCTCAGCAGATATCGAGGTTCTGCCAAGGTAGAAGCAAAGAAATATTCAGTGCTGAGAGTATAGGGAGATTCTCTCAAGGGAGAAGGAGAGGAAGATTCAACGCATAGGGGACATGGGGTTTAGTAAAGGAGAGAGGAAACAAAGAGTGAAGGCTTAGGAAAAATGTGGTAATATCAAAGGAGGAGGAGAGGAAGACTCATAGTTTAAGACACACTGAAGTTCTGCAAGGGACAAGGGGAGGAAGAACCATCGATTAGGGGACAGTGAGGTTTTGTACGGGAGGAGGAGTGGAAGACTGAAGGCAGAGGGGACACCGAGGTTTTGTCCAGGAAGGAGGAGACGAAAAAAAAACCTCTTGGGGGACACGGAGGTTCTGTGAAAGAAGATGACAGGAGAACTCAATGCAAAGGAAACACTGATTTTCGGTAAGTGTGGAGAGGAACATTTAGCCCTTAGGGGACACCGAAGTTCTGTAAAGGATTAGGAGAGGAAACCTCAGCGCTTGTGGATCACCAAGGTTTACAACAGATTAGGAGAGGAAGAGTCAAAGTTTAGGGGCCTCTGAGGTTCCGTCAGGGTAGGAGGCGAGCAAGATTCACCCATTAGAAGACACCGAGGTACTGCCAAGAGAGGCGGAGAAGAAGACTCAGCACTTAGGGGAAAATGAAGTTCTGTGAGGGGATAAAGAGAGGAGGATTCAGTGCTTAGGGGACAATGAAGTTTTATAAGGGAGGGGGAGAGGAAGACTGAGTGCTTACAGGACATGAAGGTACTGTCGAGTGAGGCACAGAACAAGACTCAGCGAGTAGGGAACGCCCAGGATTTTTAACATAGGCGAAGAGTGAGGTGTAAGGGAACAGGAAAGGAAGACTCATATCTTAGGGGGGCCCGTGCTTTTGTAAGGGAAAAAAGAGAAAAAGTGAGCTCCTAGGGGAAAAATAGGCTGTCAAAGAGAATAGGGGAAGACTCAGTGCTTAAGAAGCACAGAAGTTCTGCCAAGGTAGGAAAAGAATAAGACTCAGGGTCTAAAGCACAAGGAGGTTCTGTAAGGGGAGAGGAGAGGAAGTCTCAGAAATTAGGGGACTTGGAGATTTTCAAAGGAAGGAAGAGAGGAAGCTCAGCAGTTAGGAGACACCGAAGGTCTCGAAGAGATTAGTAAAGGAAGGCTCAAAAGTGAGGGTATACTGAGGTTCTGTCAAAGGAGGAGAATAGGACAGCTCAGCGTTAAAGGAGACAGCGAGTTTTTTTCCTGCGGTGGAAGAGAGGAAGACCCAGCTCTTATGGAAAACTGAGGTACTGTCAGGGGAGGAAGAGATGAAGACTCAATGCTTAGGGATCATTGAGTTTCTACAAGGAAGAGGAGAGGAAGACTCAGCGCTCAGGGAACACTAAGGCTCTGTAAAGGGAGTGAGGGTCCTTCAGCGCTTGGACGACACTGATTTTCAGTAAGGGGGGTCGAAAAGCTCATCGCTCAGGGAAGAAAGAGGTTCCATAAGGGAGGAGAAGAGGAAGGGTAAGCGCTGAAGGAACAACAAGGTTTGTAATGGAGGAGGAGAGAAAAAAGCAGCGCGTAGGGGACACCAAGGTTCTGTAAAGAAGGAAGAAAGTGTCAGCACTTGGGGGACACAGTGGTTCTCAAAGAGATGGGAGCAAGGCTCGGTGCTTTGGGTAAACCGAGATGATACAAGAGAAGTGGAGGGGAAGGATCGGGTAGAAGGGAACCCAAGGTTGTTTAAGCGAAGAGGAAAGGAAGTCTCAGCCCTTGGGGATTTTGACAGTATTTAAGAGGGCGTGGAGAGAAAACACAGCGGTTATGTGACACCGAGGTTTCAAAGTGAGGAGAAGAGGAAGTTTCAGAGCTTAGGGTACATGGAGGTTTTGTAAGCGAAGAGGAGAGGAAGAATCAGAGCTTGGAGGGGGCAGACAAAATCTGTAAGGGAAGAGGAAAGGATGGTTCAGAGCTAAGGGAACACTAAGGTTCCGTCCAGGGAGAAGAAGACTCAATGCTCATGTAACAGCACTGATATGTAATGGAGGAAGAAAAGAGGGCTGAGCTGTGATAGGGCACTGAGGCTCTCTCTAGGGAGGGTAGAGGAAGACTCAGGGTTGAAAGAACACTGAGGTTCTGTAAGGTGAAAGGAGAGGAAAGACCACCGAGTAGGGGACACTGAGGTTTTGTAAGGATGGAAAGGAAAGAAGACTCAATGCTTAGGGAACCCTGAGGTTGTGTAAGGGAGCAGGAGAGGAAGACTGCGCTTAGGGAACACCGAGGATTTGTAAGACAGGAGAAGGGGAAGTCTCCACGATAAGTGGACACTGAGACTCTGTAAGGGAACACGAGAGGAAGATTCAGTGCTCAGATGTTTTCAAGGTTCTGTCAAGAGTGGACAAAGGAAGACTGAGTGCTTAGGGAACAGGTTCTCTGAAGAGAAGAGGACAGGAATACTCAGCGCTCAGTGCACACCAAGGTTCTGTAAGGGAGGAGGGGAGGAATACGCAGTGTTTAAGGGCCACCGAAATTCTGTAAGGAGAGAGGAGAGGAGGTCTCAGAACTTATGGTACACCGAGTTTCTGTGATGGAGACCCAGAGGAAGAGTGAGTGACCAAGGGGGACCACGGTAGTGTAAGGGAGAAGGAAAGGAAGACTCAGGCTTTAGAGGAAACCGAGGTGCTGTAAGGGAAGAGCAGAAGAAAACTCAATACTTAGTGGACACTGATGTTCAGTAATGGTGCTAGAGAAGAAAACTCAGCGCTGAAGGGACACTGAGGTTCTGTCAAGACAGGAGCAGAGGAAGGCTCAGCACTTAGGAGACACCGAGATTCTATCAAGGTAGAAGCAAAGATTCAGCACTTAGGGGACACCGAGAATCTGTCAAAGGAGCCGAAAACGAAGATTCCGCGTGAAGCGAACACTACTGTTCTGTCAAGGGAGGAGGTGAGGAAGGCTCAGCACTGATGGAAGACTGAGGCTCTGTAAGGTAGGAGAGGAGGAAGTCTTGAGAGCTTAGCAACAGTGAGTTTCTGTAAGGCAGGAGGTGATGAAGACTCAGCACATAGGAGACATAGATGGTTTGTATGGGAGGAGATGAGGAAGACGCTGTATGCAGCAGATATCGAGGTTCTGCCAAGGTAGGAGTAGAGAAAGATTCAGTTCTTAGAAAGCACGGAGATTCTCTCAAGGGAGAAGGAGAGGAAGACTCAGTGCATAGGGGACATGGGGTTCTGTAAAGGGAGGAGGAGATAAAGCGCGAAGGCTTAGGAAAAATGTGGTAATATGAAAGGAGGAGGAGAGGAAGACTCAGAGTTTAAGACACACCGAAGTTCTGTAAGGGACAAAGAGTGGAAGAATCAGCGATGAGGGGAGAGTGAGGTTGTGTGGGAGCAGAAGTGGAAGACTCAACGCATAGGGGACAAAGAGGTTTTGTGAAGGAAGGAGGAGACGAAAAAAGACCTCTTCGGGTACACTGAGGTTCAGTGAGGGAGGAGAATAGGAATCTCAATGCATGGGGAACACTGCTTTTGTGTACGGCTGAAGGAGGGGAACATTTAGAGGACACCGAGGTTCTGTAAAGTAGGAGGAAAAGAAGCCGCAGCGCTTTTGGATCACCATGGTTTTAGAACACATGAGGAGAGGGAGAGTCAGAGTTTAGGGGCCTCTGAGGTTCTGTCAAGGTAGGAGGAGAGGAAGATTAAGCCCATAGACAACAATGAGGTAATGGCAAGTTAAGCGGAGAAGACGACTCAGTGCTTAGGCAACACCGTACTTTTGTCAAAGGATGAGGAGAGAAGAACCTAGCGCATAGGTGACACTGAGGTTCCATAAGGAAGAAGGAGAGGAAGGCTCACTGCTTGGGCAACACGGATTTTCACTAAGGGAGGTGGAAAGACTCATGACTCAGGAGAGAGAGAGGTTCTGTACCGGAAGAGAAGAGGAAGACCAAGTCTTGAAAAAACACTAACGATTTAAGGGAGGAGGAGAGGAAGAATCAGTGATTACGGGAGAGCGAGGTTCTGTATCAGAGGAGGTGCGGAACACTCAACGCATAGGGGACATGGGGTTTTGTCAAGGAAGGAGGAGAGGAAGAACCACCTCTTGGTGGTCACCTAGGTTCTGTGATGGAGGATGATAGAAAGACTCAATGCATAAGAAACAGTGATTTGGCGTAAGGGAGGAGAGGAACATTTAGCAGGTAGGGGACAGCGAGGTTCTGTATAGGGGGAGAAGAGGAAGCCTCAGTGCTTGTGGATCTCCGAGGTTTTATAACACACGAGGAAGGGAAGAGTCAGAGTTTAGGGTCCTCTGAGGTTGCGTCAGGGTAGGTTGAGAGGAAGATTCAGCCCTTAGGAGACATCAAGGCACTGCCAAAAGAGGTGGAGAAGGCTCAGCGCTTAGGGGACACCGAAGTTCTCTCAAGGGATGAGGAGAGGAGGACTCAGCGCCTAGGGGGCACTGAGGTTTTATCAGGGAGGGGGAGAGGAAGACTCAGCGCTTAGAGGACACCAAGGTACTGTCGAGTGAAGCACAGAACAAAACTCAGCGCTTACGGGACGCCCAGGATTTTTAAGATAGGCGGAGAGTGAGGTTGTGTAAGGGAATAGGAAAGAAAGACTCATCACTTAGGGGAACCCGTGCTTCTAAGGGAAAAAGAGAGAAAGAGTCAGCGCTTAGGACACACACAGGCTGTGAAGGAGGGGAGAGGAAGGCTCAGTGCTTAAGAGACACAGATGTTCTGCCAAGGTAGGAAAAGATTAAGACTCAGGGTTTAAAACACACCTAGGTTCTGTAAGGGGGGAGGAGAGGAGGACTCAGAAATTAGGAGAGTTTGGGATTTTCAAGGGAAGGAAGAGAGGAAGCTCAGCAGTTAGGAGACACCGAGATTCAAGGTAGGAGCAGAGTAAAGATTCAGCAGTCAGGGGACACCGAGGTTCTGTCAATGGAGCAGAAGAGGAAGATTCCACGTGTAGCGAACACTGCCTTTCTGTCAAGGGAGGAGGAGAGGAAGGCTCAGCACTTAGGGAAGACCGAGGCTCTGGAAGGGAGGAGAGGAGGAAGTCTCGAGCGCTTAGCAGCAGTGAGTTTCTGTAAGGGAGGAGGTGATGAAGACTCAGCGCTTAGGAGACAGAGACAGTTGGTATGGGAGAAGATGAGGAAGACGCTGTGCTCAGCAGATATCGAGGTTCTGCCAAGGTAGAAGCAAAGAAATATTCAGTGCTTAGAGTACAGGGAGATTCTCTCAAGGGAGAAGGAGAGGAAGATTCAACGCATAGGGGACATGCGGTTTAGTAAAGGAGAGAGGAAACAAAGAGTGAAGGCTTAGGAAAAATGTGGTAATATCAAAGGAGGAGGAGAGGAAGACTCAGAGTTTAAGACACACTGAAGTTCTGTAAGGGACAAGGGGAGGAAAAACCATCGATTAGGGGACAGTGAGGGTTTGTACGGGAGGAGGAGTGGAAGACTGATCGCAGAGGGGACACCGAGGTTTTGTCCAGGAAGGAGGAGACGAAAAAAAACCTCTTGGGGGACACGGAGGTTCTGTGAAAGAAGATGACAGGAGAACTCAATGCAAAGGAAACACTGATTTTCGGTAAGTGTGGAGAGGAACATTTAGCCCTTAGGGGACACCGAAGTTCTGTAAAGGATTAGGAGAGGAAACCTCAGCGCTTGTGGATCACCAAGGTTTACAACAGATTAGGAGAGGAAGAGTCAAAGTTTAGGGGCCTCTGAGGTTCCGTCAGGGTAGGAGGCGAGCAAGATTCACCCATTAGAAGACACCGAGGTACTGCCAAGAGAGGCGGAGAAGAAGACTCAGCACTTAGGGGAAAATGAAGTTCTGTGAGGGGATAAAGAGAGGAGGATTCAGTGCTTAGGGGACAATGAGGTTTTATAAGGGAGGGGGAGAGGAAGACTGAGTGCTTACAGGACACCAAGGTACTGTCGAGTGAGGCATAGAACAAGACTCAGCGAGTAGGGAACGCCCAGGATTTTTAACATAGGCGAAGAGTGAGGTGTAAGGGAACAGGAAAGGAAGACTCATATCTTAGGGGGGCCCGTGCTTTTGTAAGGGAAAAAAGAGAAAAAGTGAGCTCTTAGGGGAAAAATAGGCTGTCAAAGAGAATAGGGGAAGACTCAGTGCTTAAGAAGCACAGAAGTTCTGCCAAGGTAGGAAAAGAATAAGACTCAGGGTCTAAAGCACAAGGAGGTTCTGTAAGGGGAGAGGAGAGGAAGTCTCAGAAATTAGGGGACTTGGAGATTTTCAAAGGAGGGAAGAGAGGAAGCTCAGCAGTTAGGAGACACCGAAGCTCTCGAAGAGATTAGTAAAGGAAGGCTCAAAAGTGAGGGTATACTGAGGGTCTGTCAAGGGAGGAGAATAGGACAGCTCAGCGTTAAAGGAGACAGCGAGTTTTTTTCCTACGGTGGAAGAGAGGAAGACCCAGCTCTTATGGAAAACTGAGGTACTGTCAGGGGAGGAAGAGATGAAGACTCAATGCTTAGGGATCATTGAGTTTCTACAAGGAAGAGGAGAGGAAGACTCAGCGCTCAGGGAACACTAAGGCTCTGTAAAGGGAGTGGGGGTCCTTCAGCGCTTGGACGACACTGATTTTCAGTAAGGGGGGTCGAAAAGCTCATCGCTCAGGGAAGAAAGAGGTTCCATAAGGGAGGAGAAGAGGAAGGGTAAGCGCTGAAGGAACAACAAGGTTTGTAATGGAGGAGGAGAGAAAAAAGCAGCGCGTAGGGGACACCAAGGTTCTGTAAAGAAGGAAGAAAGTGTCAGCACTTGGGGGACACAGTGGTTCTCAAAGAGATGGGAGCAAGGCTCGGTGCTTTGGGTAAACCGAGATGATACAAGAGAAGTGGAGGGGAAGGATCGGGCAGAAGGGACCCCAAGGTTGTTTAAGCGAAGAGGAGGGGAAGTCTCAGCCCTTGGGGATTTTGACAGTATTTAAGAGGGCGTGGAGAGAAAACACAGCGGTTATGTGACACCGAGGTTTCAAAGTGAGGAGAAGAGGAAGTTTCAGAGCTTAGGGTACATGGAGGTTTTGTAAGCGAAGAGGAGAGGAAGAATCAGAGCTTGGAGGGGGCAGACAAAATCTGTAAGGGAAGAGGAAAGGATGGTTCAGAGCTAAGGGAACACTAAGGTTCCGTCCAGGGAGAAGAAGACTCAATGCTCATGTAACAGCACTGATATGTAATGGAGGAAGAAAAGAGGGCTGAGCTGTGATAGGGCACTGAGGCTCTCTCTAGGGAGGGTAGAGGAAGACTCAGGGTTGAAAGAACACTGAGGTTCTGTAAGGTGAAAGGAGAGGAAAGACCACCGAGTAGGGGACACTGAGGTTTTGTAAGGATGGAAAGGAAAGAAGACTCAATGCTTAGGGAACCCTGAGGTTGTGTAAGGGAGCAGGAGAGGAAGACTGCGCTTAGGGAACACCGAGGATTTGTAAGACAGGAGAAGGGGAAGTCTCCACGATAAGTGGACACTGAGACTCTGTAAGGGAACACGAGAGGAAGATTCAGTGCTCAGATGTCTTCAAGGTTCTGTCAAGAGTGGACAAAGGAAGACTGAGTGCTTAGGGAACAGGTTCTCTGAAGAGAGGAGGACAGGAATACTCAGCGCTCAGTGCACACCAAGGTTCTGTAAGGGAGGAGGGGAGGAATAAGCAGTGTTTAAGGGCCACTGAAATTCTGTAAGGAGAGAGGAGAGGAGGTCTCAGAACTTATGGTACACCGAGTTTCTGTGATGGAGACCCAGAGGAAGAGTGAGTGACCAAGGGGGACCACGGTAGTGTAAGGGAGAAGGAAAGGAAGACTCAGGCTTTAGAGGAAACCGAGGTGCTGTAAGGGAAGAGCAGAAGAAAACTCAATACTTAGTGGACACTGATGTTCAGTAATGGTGCTAGAGAAGAAAACTCAGCGCTGAAGGGACACTGAGGTTCTGTCAAGACAGGAGCAGAGGAAGGCTCAGCACTTAGGAGACACCGAGATTCTATCAAGGTAGAAGCAGAGTAAAGATTTAGCACTTAGGGGACACCGAGAATCTGTCAAAGGAGCCGAAAACGAAGATTCCGCGTGAAGCGAACACTACTGTTCTGTCAAGGGAGGAGGTGAGGAAGGCTCAGCACTGATGGAAGACTGAGGCTCTGTAAGGTAGGAGAGGAGGAAGTCTTGAGAGCTTAGCAACAGTGAGTTTCTGTAAGGCAGGAGGTGATGAAGACTCAGCACATAGGAGACATAGATGGTTTGTATGGGAGGAGATGAGGAAGACGCTGTATGCAGCAGATATCGAGGTTCTGCCAAGGTAGGAGTAGAGAAAGATTCAGTTCTTAGAGAGCACGGAGATTCTCTCAAGGGAGAAGGAGAGGAAGACTCAGTGCATAGGGGACATGGGGTTCTGTAAAGGGAGGAGGAGACAAAGCGCGAAGGCTTAGGAAAAATGTGGTAATATGAAAGGAGGAGGAGAGGAAGACTCAGAGTTTAAGACACACCGAAGTTCTGTAAGGGACAAAGAGTGGAAGAATCAGCGATGAGGGGAGAGTGAGGTTGTGTGGGAGCAGAAGTGGAAGACTCAACGCATAGGGGACAAAGAGGTTTTGTGAAGGAAGGAGGAGACGAAAAAAGACCTCTTCGGGTACACTGAGGTTCAGTGAGGGAGGAGAATAGGAATCTCAATGCATGGGGAACACTGCTTTTGTGTACGGCTGAAGGAGGGGAACATTTAGAGGACACTGAGGTTCTGTAAAGTAGGAGGAAAAGAAGCCGCAGCGCTTTTGGATCACCATGGTTTTAGAACACATGAGGAGAGGGAGAGTCAGAGTTTAGGGGCCTCTGAGGTTCTGTCAAGGTAGGAGGAGAGGAAGATTAAGCCCATAGACAACAATGAGGTAATGGCAAGTTAAGCGGAGAAGACGACTCAGTGCTTAGGCAACACCGTACTTCTGTCAAAGGATGAGGAGAGAAGAACTCAGCGCATAGGGGACACTGAGGTTCCATAAGGAAGAAGGAGAGGAAGGCTCACTGCTTGGGCAACACGGATTTTCACTACGGGAGGTGGAAAGACTCATGACTCAGGGGAGAGAGAGGTTCTGTACCGGAAGAGAAGAGGAAGACCAAGTCT
This sequence comes from Elephas maximus indicus, assembly GCF_024166365.1. Lineage (NCBI taxonomy): Eukaryota > Metazoa > Chordata > Mammalia > Proboscidea > Elephantidae > Elephas > Elephas maximus. Next base: position 14,565,507 of record NC_064847.1, read on the forward strand.
TGAAAAAACACTAACGATTTAAGGGAGGAGGAGAGGAAGAATCAGTGATTACGGGAGAGCGAGGTTCTGTATCAGAGGAGGTGCGGAACACTCAACGCATAGGGGACACGGGGTTTTGTCAAGGAAGGAGGAGAGGAAGAACCACCTCTTGGTGGTCACCTAGGTTCTGTAATGGAGGCTGATAGAAAGACTCAATGCATAAGAAACAGTGATTTGGCGTAAGGGAGGAGAGGAACATTTAGCAGGTAGGGGACAGCGAGGTTCTGTATAGGGGGAGAAGAGGAAGCCTCAGTGCTTGTGGATCTCCGAGGTTTTATAATACACGAGGAAGGGAAGAGTCAGAGTTTAGGGTCCTCTGAGGTTGCGTCAGGGTAGGTTGAGAGGAAGATTCAGACCTTAGGAGACATCAAGGTACTGCCAAAAGAGGTGGAGAAGGCTCAGCGCTTAGGGGACACCGAAGTTCTCTCAAGGGATGAGGAGAGGAGGACTCAGCGCCTAGGGGGCACTGAGGTTTTATCAGGGAGGGGGAGAGGAAGACTCAGCGCTTAGAGGACACCAAGGTACTGTCGAGTGAAGCACAGAACAAAACTCAGCGCTTACGGGACGCCCAGGATTTTTAAGATAGGCGGAGAGTGAGGTTGTGTAAGGGAATAGGAAAGAAAGACTCATCACTTAGGGGAACCCGTGCTTCTAAGGGAAAAAGAGAGAAAGAGTCAGCGCGTAGGACACACACAGGCTGTGAAGGAGGGGAGAGGAAGGCTCAGTGCTTAAGAGACACAGATGTTCTGCCAAGGTAGGAAAAGATTAAGACTCAGGGTTTAAAACACACCTAGGTTCTGTAAGGGGGGAGGAGAGGAGGACTCAGAAATTAGGAGAGTTTGGGATTTTCAAAGGAAGGAAGAGAGGAAGCTCAGCAGTTAGGAGACACCGAGATTCAAGGTAGGAGCAGAGTAAAGATTCAGCAGTCAGGGGACACCGAGGTTCTGTCAATGGAGCAGAAGAGGAAGATTCCACGTGTAGCGAACACTGCCTTTCTGTCAAGGGAGGAGGAGAGGAAGGCTCAGCACTTAGGGAAGACCGAGGCTCTGGAAGGGAAGAGAGGAGGAAGTCTCGAGCGCTTAGCAGCAGTGAGTTTCTGTAAGAGAGGAGGTGATGAAGACTCAGCGCTTAGGAGACAGAGACAGTTGGTATGGGAGAAGATGAGGAAGACGCTGTGCTCAGCAGATATCGAGGTTCTGCCAAGGTAGAAGCAAAGAAATATTCAGTGCTGAGAGTATAGGGAGATTCTCTCAAGGGAGAAGGAGAGGAAGATTCAACGCATAGGGGACATGGGGTTTAGTAAAGGAGAGAGGAAACAAAGAGTGAAGGCTTAGGAAAAATGTGGTAATATCAAAGGAGGAGGAGAGGAAGACTCATAGTTTAAGACACACTGAAGTTCTGCAAGGGACAAGGGGAGGAAGAACCATCGATTAGGGGACAGTGAGGTTTTGTACGGGAGGAGGAGTGGAAGACTGAAGGCAGAGGGGACACCGAGGTTTTGTCCAGGAAGGAGGAGACGAAAAAAAAACCTCTTGGGGGACACGGAGGTTCTGTGAAAGAAGATGACAGGAGAACTCAATGCAAAGGAAACACTGATTTTCGGTAAGTGTGGAGAGGAACATTTAGCCCTTAGGGGACACCGAAGTTCTGTAAAGGATTAGGAGAGGAAACCTCAGCGCTTGTGGATCACCAAGGTTTACAACAGATTAGGAGAGGAAGAGTCAAAGTTTAGGGGCCTCTGAGGTTCCGTCAGGGTAGGAGGCGAGCAAGATTCACCCATTAGAAGACACCGAGGTACTGCCAAGAGAGGCGGAGAAGAAGACTCAGCACTTAGGGGAAAATGAAGTTCTGTGAGGGGATAAAGAGAGGAGGATTCAGTGCTTAGGGGACAATGAGGTTTTATAAGGGAGGGGGAGAGGAAGACTGAGTGCTTACAGGACATCAAGGTACTGTCGAGTGAGGCACAGAACAAGACTCAGCGAGTAGGGAACGCCCAGGATTTTTAACATAGGCGAAGAGTGAGGTGTAAGGGAACAGGAAAGGAAGACTCATATCTTAGGGGGGCCCGTGCTTTTGTAAGGGAAAAAAGAGAAAAAGTGAGCTCTTAGGGGAAAAATAGGCTGTCAAAGAGAATAGGGGAAGACTCAGTGCTTAAGAAGCACAGAAGTTCTGCCAAGGTAGGAAAAGAATAAGACTCAGGGTCTAAAGCACAAGGAGGTTCTGTAAGGGGAGAGGAGAGGAAGTCTCAGAAATTAGGGGACTTGGAGATTTTCAAAGGAAGGAAGAGAGGAAGCTCAGCAGTTAGGAGACACCGAAGGTCTCGAAGAGATTAGTAAAGGAAGGCTCAAAAGTGAGGGTATACTGAGGTTCTGTCAAAGGAGGAGAATAGGACAGCTCAGCGTTAAAGGAGACAGCGAGTTTTTTTCCTGCGGTGGAAGAGAGGAAGACCCAGCTCTTATGGAAAACTGAGGTACTGTCAGGGGAGGAAGAGATGAAGACTCAATGCTTAGGGATCATTGAGTTTCTACAAGGAAGAGGAGAGGAAGACTCAGCGCTCAGGGAACACTAAGGCTCTGTAAAGGGAGTGAGGGTCCTTCAGCGCTTGGACGACACTGATTTTCAGTAAGGGGGGTCGAAAAGCTCATCGCTCAGGGAAGAAAGAGGTTCCATAAGGGAGGAGAAGAGGAAGGGTAAGCGCTGAAGGAACAACAAGGTTTGTAATGGAGGAGGAGAGAAAAAAGCAGCGCGTAGGGGACACCAAGGTTCTGTAAAGAAGGAAGAAAGTGTCAGCACTTGGGGGACACAGTGGTTCTCAAAGAGATGGGAGCAAGGCTCGGTGCTTTGGGTAAACCGAGATGATACAAGAGAAGTGGAGGGGAAGGATCGGGCAGAAGGGAACCCAAGGTTGTTTAAGCGAAGAGGAAAGGAAGTCTCAGCCCTTGGGGATTTTGACAGTATTTAAGAGGGCGTGGAGAGAAAACACAGCGGTTATGTGACACCGAGGTTTCAAAGTGAGGAGAAGAGGAAGTTTCAGAGCTTAGGGTACATGGAGGTTTTGTAAGCGAAGAGGAGAGGAAGAATCAGAGCTTGGAGGGGGCAGACAAAATCTGTAAGGGAAGAGGAAAGGATGGTTCAGAGCTAAGGGAACACTAAGGTTCCGTCCAGGGAGAAGAAGACTCAATGCTCATGTAACAGCACTGATATGTAATGGAGGAAGAAAAGAGGGCTGAGCTGTGATAGGGCACTGAGGCTCTCTCTAGGGAGGGTAGAGGAAGACTCAGGGTTGAAAGAACACTGAGGTTCTGTAAGGTGAAAGGAGAGGAAAGACCACCGAGTAGGGGACACTGAGGTTTTGTAAGGATGGAAAGGAAAGAAGACTCAATGCTTAGGGAACCCTGAGGTTGTGTAAGGGAGCAGGAGAGGAAGACTGCGCTCAGGGAACACCGAGGATTTGTAAGACAGGAGAAGGGGAAGTCTCCACGATAAGTGGACACTGAGACTCTGTAAGGGAACACGAGAGGAAGATTCAGTGCTCAGATGTCTTCAAGGTTCTGTCAAGAGTGGACAAAGGAAGACTGAGTGCTTAGGGAACAGGTTCTCTGAAGAGAAGAGGACAGGAATACTCAGCGCTCAGTGCACACCAAGGTTCTGTAAGGGAGGAGGGGAGGAATACGCAGTGTTTAAGGGCCACCGAAATTCTGTAAGGAGAGAGGAGAGGAGGTCTCAGAACTTATGGTACACCGAGTTTCTGTGATGGAGACCCAGAGGAAGAGTGAGTGACCAAGGGGGACCACGGTAGTGTAAGGGAGAAGGAAAGGAAGACTCAGGCTTTAGAGGAAACCGAGGTGCTGTAAGGGAAGAGCAGAAGAAAACTCAATACTTAGTGGACACTGATGTTCAGTAATGGTGCTAGAGAAGAAAACTCAGCGCTGAAGGGACACTGAGGTTCTGTCAAGACAGGAGCAGAGGAAGGCTCAGCACTTAGGAGACACCGAGATTCTATCAAGGTAGAAGCAGAGTAAAGATTCAGCACTTAGGGGACACCGAGAATCTGTCAAAGGAGCCGAAAACGAAGATTCCGCGTGAAGCGAACACTACTGTTCTGTCAAGGGAGGAGGTGAGGAAGGCTCAGCACTGATGGAAGACTGAGGCTCTGTAAGGTAGGAGAGGAGGAAGTCTTGAGAGCTTAGCAACAGTGAGTTTCTGTAAGGCAGGAGGTGATGAAGACTCAGCACATAGGAGACATAGATGGTTTGTATGGGAGGAGATGAGGAAGACGCTGTATGCAGCAGATATCGAGGTTCTGCCAAGGTAGGAGTAGAGAAAGATTCAGTTCTTAGAGAGCACGGAGATTCTCTCAAGGGAGAAGGAGAGGAAGACTCAGTGCATAGGGGACATGGGGTTCTGTAAAGGGAGGAGGAGACAAAGCGCGAAGGCTTAGGAAAAATGTGGTAATATGAAAGGAGGAGGAGAGGAAGACTCAGAGTTTAAGACACACCGAAGTTCTGTAAGGGACAAAGAGTGGAAGAATCAGCGATGAGGGGAGAGTGAGGTTGTGTGGGAGCAGAAGTGGAAGACTCAACGCATAGGGGACAAAGAGGTTTTGTGAAGGAAGGAGGAGACGAAAAAAGACCTCTTCGGGTACACTGAGGTTCAGTGAGGGAGGAGAATAGGAATCTCAATGCATGGGGAACACTGCTTTTGTGTACGGCTGAAGGAGGGGAACATTTAGAGGACACTGAGGTTCTGTAAAGTAGGAGGAAAAGAAGCCGCAGCGCTTTTGGATCACCATGGTTTTAGAACACATGAGGAGAGGGAGAGTCAGAGTTTAGGGGCCTCTGAGGTTCTGTCAAGGTAGGAGGAGAGGAAGATTAAGCCCATAGACAACAATGAGGTAATGGCAAGTTAAGCGGAGAAGACGACTCAGTGCTTAGGCAACACCGTACTTCTGTCAAAGGATGAGGAGAGAAGAACTCAGCGCATAGGGGACACTGAGGTTCCATAAGGAAGAAGGAGAGGAAGGCTCACTGCTTGGGCAACACGGATTTTCACTACGGGAGGTGGAAAGACTCATGACTCAGGGGAGAGAGAGGTTCTGTACCGGAAGAGAAGAGGAAGACCAAGTCTTGAAAAAACACTAACGATTTAAGGGAGGAGGAGAGGAAGAATCAGTGATTACGGGAGAGCGAGGTTCTGTATCAGAGGAGGTGCGGAACACTCAACGCATAGGGGACACGGGGTTTTGTCAAGGAAGGAGGAGAGGAAGAACCACCTCTTGGTGGTCACCTAGGTTCTGTAATGGAGGCTGATAGAAAGACTCAATGCATAAGAAACAGTGATTTGGCGTAAGGGAGGAGAGGAACATTTAGCAGGTAGGGGACAGCGAGGTTCTGTATAGGGGGAGAAGAGGAAGCCTCAGTGCTTGTGGATCTCCGAGGTTTTATAATACACGAGGAAGGGAAGAGTCAGAGTTTAGGGTCCTCTGAGGTTGCGTCAGGGTAGGTTGAGAGGAAGATTCAGACCTTAGGAGACATCAAGGTACTGCCAAAAGAGGTGGAGAAGGCTCAGCGCTTAGGGGACACCGAAGTTCTCTCAAGGGATGAGGAGAGGAGGACTCAGCGCCTAGGGGGCACTGAGGTTTTATCAGGGAGGGGGAGAGGAAGACTCAGCGCTTAGAGGACACCAAGGTACTGTCGAGTGAAGCACAGAACAAAACTCAGCGCTTACGGGACGCCCAGGATTTTTAAGATAGGCGGAGAGTGAGGTTGTGTAAGGGAATAGGAAAGAAAGACTCATCACTTAGGGGAACCCGTGCTTCTAAGGGAAAAAGAGAGAAAGAGTCAGCGCGTAGGACACACACAGGCTGTGAAGGAGGGGAGAGGAAGGCTCAGTGCTTAAGAGACACAGATGTTCTGCCAAGGTAGGAAAAGATTAAGACTCAGGGTTTAAAACACACCTAGGTTCTGTAAGGGGGGAGGAGAGGAGGACTCAGAAATTAGGAGAGTTTGGGATTTTCAAGGGAAGGAAGAGAGGAAGCTCAGCAGTTAGGAGACACCGAGATTCAAGGTAGGAGCAGAGTAAAGATTCAGCAGTCAGGGGACACCGAGGTTCTGTCAATGGAGCAGAAGAGGAAGATTCCACGTGTAGCGAACACTGCCTTTCTGTCAAGGGAGGAGGAGAGGAAGGCTCAGCACTTAGGGAAGACCGAGGCTCTGGAAAGGAAGAGAGGAGGAAGTCTCGAGCGCTTAGCAGCAGTGAGTTTCTGTAAGGGAGGAGGTGATGAAGACTCAGCGCTTAGGAGACAGAGACAGTTGGTATGGGAGAAGATGAGGAAGACGCTGTGCTCAGCAGATATCGAGGTTCTGCCAAGGTAGAAGCAAAGAAATATTCAGTGCTGAGAGTATAGGGAGATTCTCTCAAGGGAGAAGGAGAGGAAGATTCAACGCATAGGGGACATGGGGTTTAGTAAAGGAGAGAGGAAACAAAGAGTGAAGGCTTAGGAAAAATGTGGTAATATCAAAGGAGGAGGAGAGGAAGACTCATAGTTTAAGACACACTGAAGTTCTGCAAGGGACAAGGGGAGGAAGAACCATCGATTAGGGGACAGTGAGGTTTTGTACGGGAGGAGGAGTGGAAGACTGAAGGCAGAGGGGACACCGAGGTTTTGTCCAGGAAGGAGGAGACGAAAAAAAAACCTCTTGGGGGACACGGAGGTTCTGTGAAAGAAGATGACAGGAGAACTCAATGCAAAGGAAACACTGATTTTCGGTAAGTGTGGAGAGGAACATTTAGCCCTTAGGGGACACCGAAGTTCTGTAAAGGATTAGGAGAGGAAACCTCAGCGCTTGTGGATCACCAAGGTTTACAACAGATTAGGAGAGGAAGAGTCAAAGTTTAGGGGCCTCTGAGGTTCCGTCAGGGTAGGAGGCGAGCAAGATTCACCCATTAGAAGACACCGAGGTACTGCCAAGAGAGGCGGAGAAGAAGACTCAGCACTTAGGGGAAAATGAAGTTCTGTGAGGGGATAAAGAGAGGAGGATTCAGTGCTTAGGGGACAATGAAGTTTTATAAGGGAGGGGGAGAGGAAGACTGAGTGCTTACAGGACATGAAGGTACTGTCGAGTGAGGCACAGAACAAGACTCAGCGAGTAGGGAACGCCCAGGATTTTTAACATAGGCGAAGAGTGAGGTGTAAGGGAACAGGAAAGGAAGACTCATATCTTAGGGGGGCCCGTGCTTTTGTAAGGGAAAAAAGAGAAAAAGTGAGCTCCTAGGGGAAAAATAGGCTGTCAAAGAGAATAGGGGAAGACTCAGTGCTTAAGAAGCACAGAAGTTCTGCCAAGGTAGGAAAAGAATAAGACTCAGGGTCTAAAGCACAAGGAGGTTCTGTAAGGGGAGAGGAGAGGAAGTCTCAGAAATTAGGGGACTTGGAGATTTTCAAAGGAAGGAAGAGAGGAAGCTCAGCAGTTAGGAGACACCGAAGGTCTCGAAGAGATTAGTAAAGGAAGGCTCAAAAGTGAGGGTATACTGAGGTTCTGTCAAAGGAGGAGAATAGGACAGCTCAGCGTTAAAGGAGACAGCGAGTTTTTTTCCTGCGGTGGAAGAGAGGAAGACCCAGCTCTTATGGAAAACTGAGGTACTGTCAGGGGAGGAAGAGATGAAGACTCAATGCTTAGGGATCATTGAGTTTCTACAAGGAAGAGGAGAGGAAGACTCAGCGCTCAGGGAACACTAAGGCTCTGTAAAGGGAGTGAGGGTCCTTCAGCGCTTGGACGACACTGATTTTCAGTAAGGGGGGTCGAAAAGCTCATCGCTCAGGGAAGAAAGAGGTTCCATAAGGGAGGAGAAGAGGAAGGGTAAGCGCTGAAGGAACAACAAGGTTTGTAATGGAGGAGGAGAGAAAAAAGCAGCGCGTAGGGGACACCAAGGTTCTGTAAAGAAGGAAGAAAGTGTCAGCACTTGGGGGACACAGTGGTTCTCAAAGAGATGGGAGCAAGGCTCGGTGCTTTGGGTAAACCGAGATGATACAAGAGAAGTGGAGGGGAAGGATCGGGTAGAAGGGAACCCAAGGTTGTTTAAGCGAAGAGGAAAGGAAGTCTCAGCCCTTGGGGATTTTGACAGTATTTAAGAGGGCGTGGAGAGAAAACACAGCGGTTATGTGACACCGAGGTTTCAAAGTGAGGAGAAGAGGAAGTTTCAGAGCTTAGGGTACATGGAGGTTTTGTAAGCGAAGAGGAGAGGAAGAATCAGAGCTTGGAGGGGGCAGACAAAATCTGTAAGGGAAGAGGAAAGGATGGTTCAGAGCTAAGGGAACACTAAGGTTCCGTCCAGGGAGAAGAAGACTCAATGCTCATGTAACAGCACTGATATGTAATGGAGGAAGAAAAGAGGGCTGAGCTGTGATAGGGCACTGAGGCTCTCTCTAGGGAGGGTAGAGGAAGACTCAGGGTTGAAAGAACACTGAGGTTCTGTAAGGTGAAAGGAGAGGAAAGACCACCGAGTAGGGGACACTGAGGTTTTGTAAGGATGGAAAGGAAAGAAGACTCAATGCTTAGGGAACCCTGAGGTTGTGTAAGGGAGCAGGAGAGGAAGACTGCGCTTAGGGAACACCGAGGATTTGTAAGACAGGAGAAGGGGAAGTCTCCACGATAAGTGGACACTGAGACTCTGTAAGGGAACACGAGAGGAAGATTCAGTGCTCAGATGTTTTCAAGGTTCTGTCAAGAGTGGACAAAGGAAGACTGAGTGCTTAGGGAACAGGTTCTCTGAAGAGAAGAGGACAGGAATACTCAGCGCTCAGTGCACACCAAGGTTCTGTAAGGGAGGAGGGGAGGAATACGCAGTGTTTAAGGGCCACCGAAATTCTGTAAGGAGAGAGGAGAGGAGGTCTCAGAACTTATGGTACACCGAGTTTCTGTGATGGAGACCCAGAGGAAGAGTGAGTGACCAAGGGGGACCACGGTAGTGTAAGGGAGAAGGAAAGGAAGACTCAGGCTTTAGAGGAAACCGAGGTGCTGTAAGGGAAGAGCAGAAGAAAACTCAATACTTAGTGGACACTGATGTTCAGTAATGGTGCTAGAGAAGAAAACTCAGCGCTGAAGGGACACTGAGGTTCTGTCAAGACAGGAGCAGAGGAAGGCTCAGCACTTAGGAGACACCGAGATTCTATCAAGGTAGAAGCAAAGATTCAGCACTTAGGGGACACCGAGAATCTGTCAAAGGAGCCGAAAACGAAGATTCCGCGTGAAGCGAACACTACTGTTCTGTCAAGGGAGGAGGTGAGGAAGGCTCAGCACTGATGGAAGACTGAGGCTCTGTAAGGTAGGAGAGGAGGAAGTCTTGAGAGCTTAGCAACAGTGAGTTTCTGTAAGGCAGGAGGTGATGAAGACTCAGCACATAGGAGACATAGATGGTTTGTATGGGAGGAGATGAGGAAGACGCTGTATGCAGCAGATATCGAGGTTCTGCCAAGGTAGGAGTAGAGAAAGATTCAGTTCTTAGAAAGCACGGAGATTCTCTCAAGGGAGAAGGAGAGGAAGACTCAGTGCATAGGGGACATGGGGTTCTGTAAAGGGAGGAGGAGATAAAGCGCGAAGGCTTAGGAAAAATGTGGTAATATGAAAGGAGGAGGAGAGGAAGACTCAGAGTTTAAGACACACCGAAGTTCTGTAAGGGACAAAGAGTGGAAGAATCAGCGATGAGGGGAGAGTGAGGTTGTGTGGGAGCAGAAGTGGAAGACTCAACGCATAGGGGACAAAGAGGTTTTGTGAAGGAAGGAGGAGACGAAAAAAGACCTCTTCGGGTACACTGAGGTTCAGTGAGGGAGGAGAATAGGAATCTCAATGCATGGGGAACACTGCTTTTGTGTACGGCTGAAGGAGGGGAACATTTAGAGGACACCGAGGTTCTGTAAAGTAGGAGGAAAAGAAGCCGCAGCGCTTTTGGATCACCATGGTTTTAGAACACATGAGGAGAGGGAGAGTCAGAGTTTAGGGGCCTCTGAGGTTCTGTCAAGGTAGGAGGAGAGGAAGATTAAGCCCATAGACAACAATGAGGTAATGGCAAGTTAAGCGGAGAAGACGACTCAGTGCTTAGGCAACACCGTACTTTTGTCAAAGGATGAGGAGAGAAGAACCTAGCGCATAGGTGACACTGAGGTTCCATAAGGAAGAAGGAGAGGAAGGCTCACTGCTTGGGCAACACGGATTTTCACTAAGGGAGGTGGAAAGACTCATGACTCAGGAGAGAGAGAGGTTCTGTACCGGAAGAGAAGAGGAAGACCAAGTCTTGAAAAAACACTAACGATTTAAGGGAGGAGGAGAGGAAGAATCAGTGATTACGGGAGAGCGAGGTTCTGTATCAGAGGAGGTGCGGAACACTCAACGCATAGGGGACATGGGGTTTTGTCAAGGAAGGAGGAGAGGAAGAACCACCTCTTGGTGGTCACCTAGGTTCTGTGATGGAGGATGATAGAAAGACTCAATGCATAAGAAACAGTGATTTGGCGTAAGGGAGGAGAGGAACATTTAGCAGGTAGGGGACAGCGAGGTTCTGTATAGGGGGAGAAGAGGAAGCCTCAGTGCTTGTGGATCTCCGAGGTTTTATAACACACGAGGAAGGGAAGAGTCAGAGTTTAGGGTCCTCTGAGGTTGCGTCAGGGTAGGTTGAGAGGAAGATTCAGCCCTTAGGAGACATCAAGGCACTGCCAAAAGAGGTGGAGAAGGCTCAGCGCTTAGGGGACACCGAAGTTCTCTCAAGGGATGAGGAGAGGAGGACTCAGCGCCTAGGGGGCACTGAGGTTTTATCAGGGAGGGGGAGAGGAAGACTCAGCGCTTAGAGGACACCAAGGTACTGTCGAGTGAAGCACAGAACAAAACTCAGCGCTTACGGGACGCCCAGGATTTTTAAGATAGGCGGAGAGTGAGGTTGTGTAAGGGAATAGGAAAGAAAGACTCATCACTTAGGGGAACCCGTGCTTCTAAGGGAAAAAGAGAGAAAGAGTCAGCGCTTAGGACACACACAGGCTGTGAAGGAGGGGAGAGGAAGGCTCAGTGCTTAAGAGACACAGATGTTCTGCCAAGGTAGGAAAAGATTAAGACTCAGGGTTTAAAACACACCTAGGTTCTGTAAGGGGGGAGGAGAGGAGGACTCAGAAATTAGGAGAGTTTGGGATTTTCAAGGGAAGGAAGAGAGGAAGCTCAGCAGTTAGGAGACACCGAGATTCAAGGTAGGAGCAGAGTAAAGATTCAGCAGTCAGGGGACACCGAGGTTCTGTCAATGGAGCAGAAGAGGAAGATTCCACGTGTAGCGAACACTGCCTTTCTGTCAAGGGAGGAGGAGAGGAAGGCTCAGCACTTAGGGAAGACCGAGGCTCTGGAAGGGAGGAGAGGAGGAAGTCTCGAGCGCTTAGCAGCAGTGAGTTTCTGTAAGGGAGGAGGTGATGAAGACTCAGCGCTTAGGAGACAGAGACAGTTGGTATGGGAGAAGATGAGGAAGACGCTGTGCTCAGCAGATATCGAGGTTCTGCCAAGGTAGAAGCAAAGAAATATTCAGTGCTTAGAGTACAGGGAGATTCTCTCAAGGGAGAAGGAGAGGAAGATTCAACGCATAGGGGACATGCGGTTTAGTAAAGGAGAGAGGAAACAAAGAGTGAAGGCTTAGGAAAAATGTGGTAATATCAAAGGAGGAGGAGAGGAAGACTCAGAGTTTAAGACACACTGAAGTTCTGTAAGGGACAAGGGGAGGAAAAACCATCGATTAGGGGACAGTGAGGGTTTGTACGGGAGGAGGAGTGGAAGACTGATCGCAGAGGGGACACCGAGGTTTTGTCCAGGAAGGAGGAGACGAAAAAAAACCTCTTGGGGGACACGGAGGTTCTGTGAAAGAAGATGACAGGAGAACTCAATGCAAAGGAAACACTGATTTTCGGTAAGTGTGGAGAGGAACATTTAGCCCTTAGGGGACACCGAAGTTCTGTAAAGGATTAGGAGAGGAAACCTCAGCGCTTGTGGATCACCAAGGTTTACAACAGATTAGGAGAGGAAGAGTCAAAGTTTAGGGGCCTCTGAGGTTCCGTCAGGGTAGGAGGCGAGCAAGATTCACCCATTAGAAGACACCGAGGTACTGCCAAGAGAGGCGGAGAAGAAGACTCAGCACTTAGGGGAAAATGAAGTTCTGTGAGGGGATAAAGAGAGGAGGATTCAGTGCTTAGGGGACAATGAGGTTTTATAAGGGAGGGGGAGAGGAAGACTGAGTGCTTACAGGACACCAAGGTACTGTCGAGTGAGGCATAGAACAAGACTCAGCGAGTAGGGAACGCCCAGGATTTTTAACATAGGCGAAGAGTGAGGTGTAAGGGAACAGGAAAGGAAGACTCATATCTTAGGGGGGCCCGTGCTTTTGTAAGGGAAAAAAGAGAAAAAGTGAGCTCTTAGGGGAAAAATAGGCTGTCAAAGAGAATAGGGGAAGACTCAGTGCTTAAGAAGCACAGAAGTTCTGCCAAGGTAGGAAAAGAATAAGACTCAGGGTCTAAAGCACAAGGAGGTTCTGTAAGGGGAGAGGAGAGGAAGTCTCAGAAATTAGGGGACTTGGAGATTTTCAAAGGAGGGAAGAGAGGAAGCTCAGCAGTTAGGAGACACCGAAGCTCTCGAAGAGATTAGTAAAGGAAGGCTCAAAAGTGAGGGTATACTGAGGGTCTGTCAAGGGAGGAGAATAGGACAGCTCAGCGTTAAAGGAGACAGCGAGTTTTTTTCCTACGGTGGAAGAGAGGAAGACCCAGCTCTTATGGAAAACTGAGGTACTGTCAGGGGAGGAAGAGATGAAGACTCAATGCTTAGGGATCATTGAGTTTCTACAAGGAAGAGGAGAGGAAGACTCAGCGCTCAGGGAACACTAAGGCTCTGTAAAGGGAGTGGGGGTCCTTCAGCGCTTGGACGACACTGATTTTCAGTAAGGGGGGTCGAAAAGCTCATCGCTCAGGGAAGAAAGAGGTTCCATAAGGGAGGAGAAGAGGAAGGGTAAGCGCTGAAGGAACAACAAGGTTTGTAATGGAGGAGGAGAGAAAAAAGCAGCGCGTAGGGGACACCAAGGTTCTGTAAAGAAGGAAGAAAGTGTCAGCACTTGGGGGACACAGTGGTTCTCAAAGAGATGGGAGCAAGGCTCGGTGCTTTGGGTAAACCGAGATGATACAAGAGAAGTGGAGGGGAAGGATCGGGCAGAAGGGACCCCAAGGTTGTTTAAGCGAAGAGGAGGGGAAGTCTCAGCCCTTGGGGATTTTGACAGTATTTAAGAGGGCGTGGAGAGAAAACACAGCGGTTATGTGACACCGAGGTTTCAAAGTGAGGAGAAGAGGAAGTTTCAGAGCTTAGGGTACATGGAGGTTTTGTAAGCGAAGAGGAGAGGAAGAATCAGAGCTTGGAGGGGGCAGACAAAATCTGTAAGGGAAGAGGAAAGGATGGTTCAGAGCTAAGGGAACACTAAGGTTCCGTCCAGGGAGAAGAAGACTCAATGCTCATGTAACAGCACTGATATGTAATGGAGGAAGAAAAGAGGGCTGAGCTGTGATAGGGCACTGAGGCTCTCTCTAGGGAGGGTAGAGGAAGACTCAGGGTTGAAAGAACACTGAGGTTCTGTAAGGTGAAAGGAGAGGAAAGACCACCGAGTAGGGGACACTGAGGTTTTGTAAGGATGGAAAGGAAAGAAGACTCAATGCTTAGGGAACCCTGAGGTTGTGTAAGGGAGCAGGAGAGGAAGACTGCGCTTAGGGAACACCGAGGATTTGTAAGACAGGAGAAGGGGAAGTCTCCACGATAAGTGGACACTGAGACTCTGTAAGGGAACACGAGAGGAAGATTCAGTGCTCAGATGTCTTCAAGGTTCTGTCAAGAGTGGACAAAGGAAGACTGAGTGCTTAGGGAACAGGTTCTCTGAAGAGAGGAGGACAGGAATACTCAGCGCTCAGTGCACACCAAGGTTCTGTAAGGGAGGAGGGGAGGAATAAGCAGTGTTTAAGGGCCACTGAAATTCTGTAAGGAGAGAGGAGAGGAGGTCTCAGAACTTATGGTACACCGAGTTTCTGTGATGGAGACCCAGAGGAAGAGTGAGTGACCAAGGGGGACCACGGTAGTGTAAGGGAGAAGGAAAGGAAGACTCAGGCTTTAGAGGAAACCGAGGTGCTGTAAGGGAAGAGCAGAAGAAAACTCAATACTTAGTGGACACTGATGTTCAGTAATGGTGCTAGAGAAGAAAACTCAGCGCTGAAGGGACACTGAGGTTCTGTCAAGACAGGAGCAGAGGAAGGCTCAGCACTTAGGAGACACCGAGATTCTATCAAGGTAGAAGCAGAGTAAAGATTTAGCACTTAGGGGACACCGAGAATCTGTCAAAGGAGCCGAAAACGAAGATTCCGCGTGAAGCGAACACTACTGTTCTGTCAAGGGAGGAGGTGAGGAAGGCTCAGCACTGATGGAAGACTGAGGCTCTGTAAGGTAGGAGAGGAGGAAGTCTTGAGAGCTTAGCAACAGTGAGTTTCTGTAAGGCAGGAGGTGATGAAGACTCAGCACATAGGAGACATAGATGGTTTGTATGGGAGGAGATGAGGAAGACGCTGTATGCAGCAGATATCGAGGTTCTGCCAAGGTAGGAGTAGAGAAAGATTCAGTTCTTAGAGAGCACGGAGATTCTCTCAAGGGAGAAGGAGAGGAAGACTCAGTGCATAGGGGACATGGGGTTCTGTAAAGGGAGGAGGAGACAAAGCGCGAAGGCTTAGGAAAAATGTGGTAATATGAAAGGAGGAGGAGAGGAAGACTCAGAGTTTAAGACACACCGAAGTTCTGTAAGGGACAAAGAGTGGAAGAATCAGCGATGAGGGGAGAGTGAGGTTGTGTGGGAGCAGAAGTGGAAGACTCAACGCATAGGGGACAAAGAGGTTTTGTGAAGGAAGGAGGAGACGAAAAAAGACCTCTTCGGGTACACTGAGGTTCAGTGAGGGAGGAGAATAGGAATCTCAATGCATGGGGAACACTGCTTTTGTGTACGGCTGAAGGAGGGGAACATTTAGAGGACACTGAGGTTCTGTAAAGTAGGAGGAAAAGAAGCCGCAGCGCTTTTGGATCACCATGGTTTTAGAACACATGAGGAGAGGGAGAGTCAGAGTTTAGGGGCCTCTGAGGTTCTGTCAAGGTAGGAGGAGAGGAAGATTAAGCCCATAGACAACAATGAGGTAATGGCAAGTTAAGCGGAGAAGACGACTCAGTGCTTAGGCAACACCGTACTTCTGTCAAAGGATGAGGAGAGAAGAACTCAGCGCATAGGGGACACTGAGGTTCCATAAGGAAGAAGGAGAGGAAGGCTCACTGCTTGGGCAACACGGATTTTCACTACGGGAGGTGGAAAGACTCATGACGCAGGGGAGAGAGAGGTTCTGTACCGGAAGAGAAGAGGAAGACCAAGTCTTGAAAAAACACTAACGATTTAAGGGAGGAGGAGAGGAAGAATCAGTGATTACGGGAGAGCGAGGTTCTGTATCAGAGGAGGTGCGGAACACTCAACGCATAGGGGACACGGGGTTTTGTCAAGGAAGGAGGAGAGGAAGAACCACCTCTTGGTGGTCACCTAGGTTCTGTAATGGAGGATGATAGAAAGACTCAATGCATAAGAAACAGTGATTTGGCGTAAGGGAGGAGAGGAACATTTAGCAGGTAGGGGACAGCGAGGTTCTGTATAGGGGGAGAAGAGGAAGCCTCAGTGCTTGTGGATCTCCGAGGTTTTATAACACACGAGGAAGGGAAGAGTCAGAGTTTAGGGTCCTCTGAGGTTGCGTCAGGGTAGGTTGAGAGGAAGATTCAGACCTTAGGAGACATCAAGGTACTGCCAAAAGAGGTGGAGAAGGCTCAGCGCTTAGGGGACACCGAAGTTCTCTCAAGGGATGAGGAGAGGAGGACTCAGCGCCTAGGGGGCACTGAGGTTTTATCAGGGAGGGGGAGAGGAAGACTCAGCGCTTAGAGGACACCAAGGTACTGTCGAGTGAAGCACAGAACAAAACTCAGCGCTTACGGGACGCCCAGGATTTTTAAGATAGGCGGAGAGTGAGGTTGTGTAAGGGAATAGGAAAGAAAGACTCATCACTTAGGGGAACCCGTGCTTCTAAGGGAAAAAGAGAGAAAGAGTCAGCGCTTAGGACACACACAGGCTGTGAAGGAGGGGAGAGGAAGGCTCAGTGCTTAAGAGACACAGATGTTCTGCCAAGGTAGGAAAAGATTAAGACTCAGGGTTTAAAACACACCTAGGTTCTGTAAGGGGGGAGGAGAGGAGGACTCAGAAATTAGGAGAGTTTGGGATTTTCAAGGGAAGGAAGAGAGGAAGCTCAGCAGTTAGGAGACACCGAGATTCAAGGTAGGAGCAGAGTAAAGATTCAGCAGTCAGGGGACACCGAGGTTCTGTCAATGGAGCAGAAGAGGAAGATTCCACGTGTAGCGAACACTGCCTTTCTGTCAAGGGAGGAGGAGAGGAAGGCTCAGCACTTAGGGAAGACCGAGGCTCTGGAAGGGAAGAGAGGAGGAAGTCTCGAGCGCTTAGCAGCAGTGAGTTTCTGTAAGGGAGGAGGTGATGAAGACTCAGCGCTTAGGAGACAGAGACAGTTGGTATGGGAGAAGATGAGGAAGACGCTGTGCTCAGCAGATATCGAGGTTCTGCCAAGGTAGAAGCAAAGAAATATTCAGTGCTGAGAGTATAGGGAGATTCTCTCAAGGGAGAAGGAGAGGAAGATTCAACGCATAGGGGACATGGGGTTTAGTAAAGGAGAGAGGAAACAAAGAGTGAAGGCTTAGGAAAAATGTGGTAATATCAAAGGAGGAGGAGAGGAAGACTCATAGTTTAAGACACACTGAAGTTCTGCAAGGGACAAGGGGAGGAAGAACCATCGATTAGGGGACAGTGAGGTTTTGTACGGGAGGAGGAGTGGAAGACTGAAGGCAGAGGGGACACCGAGGTTTTGTCCAGGAAGGAGGAGACGAAAAAAAAACCTCTTGGGGGACACGGAGGTTCTGTGAAAGAAGATGACAGGAGAACTCAATGCAAAGGAAACACTGATTTTCGGTAAGTGTGGAGAGGAACATTTAGCCCTTAGGGGACACCGAAGTTCTGTAAAGGATTAGGAGAGGAAACCTCAGCGCTTGTGGATCACCAAGGTTTACAACAGATTAGGAGAGGAAGAGTCAAAGTTTAGGGGCCTCTGAGGTTCCGTCAGGGTAGGAGGCGAGCAAGATTCACCCATTAGAAGACACCGAGGTACTGCCAAGAGAGGCGGAGAAGAAGACTCAGCACTTAGGGGAAAATGAAGTTCTGTGAGGGGATAAAGAGAGGAGGATTCAGTGCTTAGGGGACAATGAAGTTTTATAAGGGAGGGGGAGAGGAAGACTGAGTGCTTACAGGACATGAAGGTACTGTCGAGTGAGGCACAGAACAAGACTCAGCGAGTAGGGAACGCCCAGGATTTTTAACATAGGCGAAGAGTGAGGTGTAAGGGAACAGGAAAGGAAGACTCATATCTTAGGGGGGCCCGTGCTTTTGTAAGGGAAAAAAGAGAAAAAGTGAGCTCTTAGGGGAAAAATAGGCTGTCAAAGAGAATAGGGGAAGACTCAGTGCTTAAGAAGCACAGAAGTTCTGCCAAGGTAGGAAAAGAATAAGACTCAGGGTCTAAAGCACAAGGAGGTTCTGTAAGGGGAGAGGAGAGGAAGTCTCAGAAATTAGGGGACTTGGAGATTTTCAAAGGAAGGAAGAGAGGAAGCTCAGCAGTTAGGAGACACCGAAGGTCTCGAAGAGATTAGTAAAGGAAGGCTCAAAAGTGAGGGTATACTGAGGTTCTGTCAAAGGAGGAGAATAGGACAGCTCAGCGTTAAAGGAGACAGCGAGTTTTTTTCCTGCGGTGGAAGAGAGGAAGACCCAGCTCTTATGGAAAACTGAGGTACTGTCAGGGGAGGAAGAGATGAAGACTCAATGCTTAGGGATCATTGAGTTTCTACAAGGAAGAGGAGAGGAAGACTCAGCGCTCAGGGAACACTAAGGCTCTGTAAAGGGAGTGAGGGTCCTTCAGCGCTTGGACGACACTGATTTTCAGTAAGGGGGGTCGAAAAGCTCATCGCTCAGGGAAGAAAGAGGTTCCATAAGGGAGGAGAAGAGGAAGGGTAAGCGCTGAAGGAACAACAAGGTTTGTAATGGAGGAGGAGAGAAAAAAGCAGCGCGTAGGGGACACCAAGGTTCTGTAAAGAAGGAAGAAAGTGTCAGCACTTGGGGGACACAGTGGTTCTCAAAGAGATGGGAGCAAGGCTCGGTGCTTTGGGTAAACCGAGATGATACAAGAGAAGTGGAGGGGAAGGATCGGGTAGAAGGGAACCCAAGGTTGTTTAAGCGAAGAGGAAAGGAAGTCTCAGCCCTTGGGGATTTTGACAGTATTTAAGAGGGCGTGGAGAGAAAACACAGCGGTTATGTGACACCGAGGTTTCAAAGTGAGGAGAAGAGGAAGTTTCAGAGCTTAGGGTACATGGAGGTTTTGTAAGCGAAGAGGAGAGGAAGAATCAGAGCTTGGAGGGGGCAGACAAAATCTGTAAGGGAAGAGGAAAGGATGGTTCAGAGCTAAGGGAACACTAAGGTTCCGTCCAGGGAGAAGAAGACTCAATGCTCATGTAACAGCACTGATATGTAATGGAGGAAGAAAAGAGGGCTGAGCTGTGATAGGGCACTGAGGCTCTCTCTAGGGAGGGTAGAGGAAGACTCAGGGTTGAAAGAACACTGAGGTTCTGTAAGGTGAAAGGAGAGGAAAGACCACCGAGTAGGGGACACTGAGGTTTTGTAAGGATGGAAAGGAAAGAAGACTCAATGCTTAGGGAACCCTGAGGTTGTGTAAGGGAGCAGGAGAGGAAGACTGCGCTTAGGGAACACCGAGGATTTGTAAGACAGGAGAAGGGGAAGTCTCCACGATAAGTGGACACTGAGACTCTGTAAGGGAACACGAGAGGAAGATTCAGTGCTCAGATGTTTTCAAGGTTCTGTCAAGAGTGGACAAAGGAAGACTGAGTGCTTAGGGAACAGGTTCTCTGAAGAGAAGAGGACAGGAATACTCAGCGCTCAGTGCACACCAAGGTTCTGTAAGGGAGGAGGGGAGGAATACGCAGTGTTTAAGGGCCACCGAAATTCTGTAAGGAGAGAGGAGAGGAGGTCTCAGAACTTATGGTACACCGAGTTTCTGTGATGGAGACCCAGAGGAAGAGTGAGTGACCAAGGGGGACCACGGTAGTGTAAGGGAGAAGGAAAGGAAGACTCAGGCTTTAGAGGAAACCGAGGTGCTGTAAGGGAAGAGCAGAAGAAAACTCAATACTTAGTGGACACTGATGTTCAGTAATGGTGCTAGAGAAGAAAACTCAGCGCTGAAGGGACACTGAGGTTCTGTCAAGACAGGAGCAGAGGAAGGCTCAGCACTTAGGAGACACCGAGATTCTATCAAGGTAGAAGCAAAGATTCAGCACTTAGGGGACACCGAGAATCTGTCAAAGGAGCCGAAAACGAAGATTCCGCGTGAAGCGAACACTACTGTTCTGTCAAGGGAGGAGGTGAGGAAGGCTCAGCACTGATGGAAGACTGAGGCTCTGTAAGGTAGGAGAGGAGGAAGTCTTGAGAGCTTAGCAACAGTGAGTTTCTGTAAGGCAGGAGGTGATGAAGACTCAGCACATAGGAGACATAGATGGTTTGTATGGGAGGAGATGAGGAAGACGCTGTATGCAGCAGATATCGAGGTTCTGCCAAGGTAGGAGTAGAGAAAGATTCAGTTCTTAGAGAGCACGGAGATTCTCTCAAGGGAGAAGGAGAGGAAGACTCAGTGCATAGGGGACATGGGGTTCTGTAAAGGGAGGAGGAGATAAAGCGCGAAGGCTTAGGAAAAATGTGGTAATATGAAAGGAGGAGGAGAGGAAGACTCAGAGTTTAAGACACACCGAAGTTCTGTAAGGGACAAAGAGTGGAAGAATCAGCGATGAGGGGAGAGTGAGGTTGTGTGGGAGCAGAAGTGGAAGACTCAACGCATAGGGGACAAAGAGGTTTTGTGAAGGAAGGAGGAGACGAAAAAAGACCTCTTCGGGTACACTGAGGTTCAGTGAGGGAGGAGAATAGGAATCTCAATGCATGGGGAACACTGCTTTTGTGTACGGCTGAAGGAGGGGAACATTTAGAGGACACCGAGGTTCTGTAAAGTAGGAGGAAAAGAAGCCGCAGCGCTTTTGGATCACCATGGTTTTAGAACACATGAGGAGAGGGAGAGTCAGAGTTTAGGGGCCTCTGAGGTTCTGTCAAGGTAGGAGGAGAGGAAGATTAAGCCCATAGACAACAATGAGGTAATGGCAAGTTAAGCGGAGAAGACGATTCAGTGCTTAGGCAACACCGTACTTTTGTCAAAGGATGAGGAGAGAAGAACCTAGCGCATAGGTGACACTGAGGTTCCATAAGGAAGAAGGAGAGGAAGGCTCACTGCTTGGGCAACACGGATTTTCACTAAGGGAGGTGGAAAGACTCATGACTCAGGAGAGAGAGAGGTTCTGTACCGGAAGAGAAGAGGAAGACCAAGTCTTGAAAAAACACTAACGATTTAAGGGAGGAGGAGAGGAAGAATCAGTGATTACGGGAGAGCGAGGTTCTGTATCAGAGGAGGTGCGGAACACTCAACGCATAGGGGACACGGGGTTTTGTCAAGGAAGGAGGAGAGGAAGAACCACCTCTTGGTGGTCACCTAGGTTCTGTAATGGAGGATGATAGAAAGACTCAATGCATAAGAAACAGTGATTTGGCGTAAGGGAGGAGAGGAACATTTAGCAGGTAGGGGACAGCGAGGTTCTGTATAGGGGGAGAAGAGGAAGCCTCAGTGCTTGTGGATCTCCGAGGTTTTATAATACACGAGGAAGGGAAGAGTCAGAGTTTAGGGTCCTCTGAGGTTGCGTCAGGGTAGGTTGAGAGGAAGATTCAGACCTTAGGAGACATCAAGGTACTGCCAAAAGAGGTGGAGAAGGCTCAGCGCTTAGGGGACACCGAAGTTCTCTCAAGGGATGAGGAGAGGAGGACTCAGCGCCTAGGGGGCACTGAGGTTTTATCAGGGAGGGGGAGAGGAAGACTCAGCGCTTAGAGGACACCAAGGTACTGTCGAGTGAAGCACAGAACAAAACTCAGCGCTTACGGGACGCCCAGGATTTTTAAGATAGGCGGAGAGTGAGGTTGTGTAAGGGAATAGGAAAGAAAGACTCATCACTTAGGGGAACCCGTGCTTCTAAGGGAAAAAGAGAGAAAGAGTCAGCGCTTAGGACACACACAGGCTGTGAAGGAGGGGAGAGGAAGGCTCAGTGCTTAAGAGACACAGATGTTCTGCCAAGGTAGGAAAAGATTAAGACTCAGGGTTTAAAACACACCTAGGTTCTGTAAGGGGGGAGGAGAGGAGGACTCAGAAATTAGGAGAGTTTGGGATTTTCAAAGGAAGGAAGAGAGGAAGCTCAGCAGTTAGGAGACACCGAGATTCAAGGTAGGAGCAGAGTAAAGATTCAGCAGTCAGGGGACACCGAGGTTCTGTCAATGGAGCAGAAGAGGAAGATTCCACGTGTAGCGAACACTGCCTTTCTGTCAAGGGAGGAGGAGAGGAAGGCTCAGCACTTAGGGAAGACCGAGGCTCTGGAAGGGAGGAGAGGAGGAAGTCTCGAGCGCTTAGCAGCAGTGAGTTTCTGTAAGGGAGGAGGTGATGAAGACTCAGCGCTTAGGAGACAGAGACAGTTGGTATGGGAGAAGATGAGGAAGACGCTGTGCTCAGCAGATATCGAGGTTCTGCCAAGGTAGAAGCAAAGAAATATTCAGTGCTTAGAGTACAGGGAGATTCTCTCAAGGGAGAAGGAGAGGAAGATTCAACGCATAGGGGACATGCGGTTTAGTAAAGGAGAGAGGAAACAAAGAGTGAAGGCTTAGGAAAAATGTGGTAATATCAAAGGAGGAGGAGAGGAAGACTCAGAGTTTAAGACACACTGAAGTTCTGTAAGGGACAAGGGGAGGAAAAACCATCGATTAGGGGACAGTGAGGGTTTGTACGGGAGGAGGAGTGGAAGACTGATCGCAGAGGGGACACCGAGGTTTTGTCCAGGAAGGAGGAGACGAAAAAAAACCTCTTGGGGGACACGGAGGTTCTGTGAAAGAAGATGACAGGAGAACTCAATGCAAAGGAAACACTGATTTTCGGTAAGTGTGGAGAGGAACATTTAGCCCTTAGGGGACACCGAAGTTCTGTAAAGGATTAGGAGAGGAAACCTCAGCGCTTGTGGATCACCAAGGTTTACAACAGATTAGGAGAGGAAGAGTCAAAGTTTAGGGGCCTCTGAGGTTCCGTCAGGGTAGGAGGCGAGCAAGATTCACCCATTAGAAGACACCGAGGTACTGCCAAGAGAGGCGGAGAAGAAGACTCAGCACTTAGGGGAAAATGAAGTTCTGTGAGGGGATAAAGAGAGGAGGATTCAGTGCTTAGGGGACAATGAGGTTTTATAAGGGAGGGGGAGAGGAAGACTGAGTGCTTACAGGACACCAAGGTACTGTCGAGTGAGGCATAGAACAAGACTCAGCGAGTAGGGAACGCCCAGGATTTTTAACATAGGCGAAGAGTGAGGTGTAAGGGAACAGGAAAGGAAGACTCATATCTTAGGGGGGCCCGTGCTTTTGTAAGGGAAAAAAGAGAAAAAGTGAGCTCTTAGGGGAAAAATAGGCTGTCAAAGAGAATAGGGGAAGACTCAGTGCTTAAGAAGCACAGAAGTTCTGCCAAGGTAGGAAAAGAATAAGACTCAGGGTCTAAAGCACAAGGAGGTTCTGTAAGGGGAGAGGAGAGGAAGTCTCAGAAATTAGGGGACTTGGAGATTTTCAAAGGAAGGAAGAGAGGAAGCTCAGCAGTTAGGAGACACCGAAGGTCTCGAAGAGATTAGTAAAGGAAGGCTCAAAAGTGAGGGTATACTGAGGTTCTGTCAAGGGAGGAGAATAGGACAGCTCAGCGTTAAAGGAGACAGCGAGTTTTTTTCCTACGGTGGAAGAGAGGAAGACCCAGCTCTTATGGAAAACTGAGGTACTGTCAGGGGAGGAAGAGATGAAGACTCAATGCTTAGGGATCATTGAGTTTCTACAAGGAAGAGGAGAGGAAGACTCAGCGCTCAGGGAACACTAAGGCTCTGTAAAGGGAGTGGGGGTCCTTCAGCGCTTGGACGACACTGATTTTCAGTAAGGGGGGTCGAAAAGCTCATCGCTCAGGGAAGAAAGAGGTTCCATAAGGGAGGAGAAGAGGAAGGGTAAGCGCTGAAGGAACAACAAGGTTTGTAATGGAGGAGGAGAGAAAAAAGCAGCGCGTAGGGGACACCAAGGTTCTGTAAAGAAGGAAGAAAGTGTCAGCACTTGGGGGACACAGTGGTTCTCAAAGAGATGGGAGCAAGGCTCGGTGCTTTGGGTAAACCGAGATGATACAAGAGAAGTGGAGGGGAAGGATCGGGCAGAAGGGACCCCAAGGTTGTTTAAGCGAAGAGGAGGGGAAGTCTCAGCCCTTGGGGATTTTGACAGTATTTAAGAGGGCGTGGAGAGAAAACACAGCGGTTATGTGACACCGAGGTTTCAAAGTGAGGAGAAGAGGAAGTTTCAGAGCTTAGGGTACATGGAGGTTTTGTAAGCGAAGAGGAGAGGAAGAATCAGAGCTTGGAGGGGGCAGACAAAATCTGTAAGGGAAGAGGAAAGGATGGTTCAGAGCTAAGGGAACACTAAGGTTCCGTCCAGGGAGAAGAAGACTCAATGCTCATGTAACAGCACTGATATGTAATGGAGGAAGAAAAGAGGGCTGAGCTGTGATAGGGCACTGAGGCTCTCTCTAGGGAGGGTAGAGGAAGACTCAGGGTTGAAAGAACACTGAGGTTCTGTAAGGTGAAAGGAGAGGAAAGACCACCGAGTAGGGGACACTGAGGTTTTGTAAGGATGGAAAGGAAAGAAGACTCAATGCTTAGGGAACCCTGAGGTTGTGTAAGGGAGCAGGAGAGGAAGACTGCGCTTAGGGAACACCGAGGATTTGTAAGACAGGAGAAGGGGAAGTCTCCACGATAAGTGGACACTGAGACTCTGTAAGGGAACACGAGAGGAAGATTCAGTGCTCAGATGTCTTCAAGGTTCTGTCAAGAGTGGACAAAGGAAGACTGAGTGCTTAGGGAACAGGTTCTCTGAAGAGAGGAGGACAGGAATACTCAGCGCTCAGTGCACACCAAGGTTCTGTAAGGGAGGAGGGGAGGAATAAGCAGTGTTTAAGGGCCACTGAAATTCTGTAAGGAGAGAGGAGAGGAGGTCTCAGAACTTATGGTACACCGAGTTTCTGTGATGGAGACCCAGAGGAAGAGTGAGTGACCAAGGGGGACCACGGTAGTGTAAGGGAGAAGGAAAGGAAGACTCAGGCTTTAGAGGAAACCGAGGTGCTGTAAGGGAAGAGCAGAAGAAAACTCAATACTTAGTGGACACTGATGTTCAGTAATGGTGCTAGAGAAGAAAACTCAGCGCTGAAGGGACACTGAGGTTCTGTCAAGACAGGAGCAGAGGAAGGCTCAGCACTTAGGAGACACCGAGATTCTATCAAGGTAGAAGCAGAGTAAAGATTCAGCACTTAGGGGACACCGAGAATCTGTCAAAGGAGCCGAAAACGAAGATTCCGCGTGAAGCGAACACTACTGTTCTGTCAAGGGAGGAGGTGAGGAAGGCTCAGCACTGATGGAAGACTGAGGCTCTGTAAGGTAGGAGAGGAGGAAGTCTTGAGAGCTTAGCAACAGTGAGTTTCTGTAAGGCAGGAGGTGATGAAGACTCAGCACATAGGAGACATAGATGGTTTGTATGGGAGGAGATGAGGAAGACGCTGTATGCAGCAGATATCGAGGTTCTGCCAAGGTAGGAGTAGAGAAAGATTCAGTTCTTAGAGAGCACGGAGATTCTCTCAAGGGAGAAGGAGAGGAAGACTCAGTGCATAGGGGACATGGGGTTCTGTAAAGGGAGGAGGAGACAAAGCGCGAAGGCTTAGGAAAAATGTGGTAATATGAAAGGAGGAGGAGAGGAAGACTCAGAGTTTAAGACACACCGAAGTTCTGTAAGGGACAAAGAGTGGAAGAATCAGCGATGAGGGGAGAGTGAGGTTGTGTGGGAGCAGAAGTGGAAGACTCAACGCATAGGGGACAAAGAGGTTTTGTGAAGGAAGGAGGAGACGAAAAAAGACCTCTTCGGGTACACTGAGGTTCAGTGAGGGAGGAGAATAGGAATCTCAATGCATGGGGAACACTGCTTTTGTGTACGGCTGAAGGAGGGGAACATTTAGAGGACACTGAGGTTCTGTAAAGTAGGAGGAAAAGAAGCCGCAGCGCTTTTGGATCACCATGGTTTTAGAACACATGAGGAGAGGGAGAGTCAGAGTTTAGGGGCCTCTGAGGTTCTGTCAAGGTAGGAGGAGAGGAAGATTAAGCCCATAGACAACAATGAGGTAATGGCAAGTTAAGCGGAGAAGACGACTCAGTGCTTAGGCAACACCGTACTTCTGTCAAAGGATGAGGAGAGAAGAACTCAGCGCATAGGGGACACTGAGGTTCCATAAGGAAGAAGGAGAGGAAGGCTCACTGCTTGGGCAACACGGATTTTCACTACGGGAGGTGGAAAGACTCATGACGCAGGGGAGAGAGAGGTTCTGTACCGGAAGAGAAGAGGAAGACCAAGTCTTGAAAAAACACTAACGATTTAAGGGAGGAGGAGAGGAAGAATCAGTGATTACGGGAGAGCGAGGTTCTGTATCAGAGGAGGTGCGGAACACTCAACGCATAGGGGACACGGGGTTTTGTCAAGGAAGGAGGAGAGGAAGAACCACCTCTTGGTGGTCACCTAGGTTCTGTAATGGAGGCTGATAGAAAGACTCAATGCATAAGAAACAGTGATTTGGCGTAAGGGAGGAGAGGAACATTTAGCAGGTAGGGGACAGCGAGGTTCTGTATAGGGGGAGAAGAGGAAGCCTCAGTGCTTGTGGATCTCCGAGGTTTTATAATACACGAGGAAGGGAAGAGTCAGAGTTTAGGGTCCTCTGAGGTTGCGTCAGGGTAGGTTGAGAGGAAGATTCAGACCTTAGGAGACATCAAGGTACTGCCAAAAGAGGTGGAGAAGGCTCAGCGCTTAGGGGACACCGAAGTTCTCTCAAGGGATGAGGAGAGGAGGACTCAGCGCCTAGGGGGCACTGAGGTTTTATCAGGGAGGGGGAGAGGAAGACTCAGCGCTTAGAGGACACCAAGGTACTGTCGAGTGAAGCACAGAACAAAACTCAGCGCTTACGGGACGCCCAGGATTTTTAAGATAGGCGGAGAGTGAGGTTGTGTAAGGGAATAGGAAAGAAAGACTCATCACTTAGGGGAACCCGTGCTTCTAAGGGAAAAAGAGAGAAAGAGTCAGCGCTTAGGACACACACAGGCTGTGAAGGAGGGGAGAGGAAGGCTCAGTGCTTAAGAGACACAGATGTTCTGCCAAGGTAGGAAAAGATTAAGACTCAGGGTTTAAAACACACCTAGGTTCTGTAAGGGGGGAGGAGAGGAGGACTCAGAAATTAGGAGAGTTTGGGATTTTCAAAGGAAGGAAGAGAGGAAGCTCAGCAGTTAGGAGACACCGAGATTCAAGGTAGGAGCAGAGTAAAGATTCAGCAGTCAGGGGACACCGAGGTTCTGTCAATGGAGCAGAAGAGGAAGATTCCACGTGTAGCGAACACTGCCTTTCTGTCAAGGGAGGAGGAGAGGAAGGCTCAGCACTTAGGGAAGACCGAGGCTCTGGAAGGGAAGAGAGGAGGAAGTCTCGAGCGCTTAGCAGCAGTGAGTTTCTGTAAGGGAGGAGGTGATGAAGACTCAGCGCTTAGGAGACAGAGACAGTTGGTATGGGAGAAGATGAGGAAGACGCTGTGCTCAGCAGATATCGAGGTTCTGCCAAGGTAGAAGCAAAGAAATATTCAGTGCTTAGAGTACAGGGAGATTCTCTCAAGGGAGAAGGAGAGGAAGATTCAACGCATAGGGGACATGGGGTTTAGTAAAGGAGAGAGGAAACAAAGAGTGAAGGCTTAGGAAAAATGTGGTAATATCAAAGGAGGAGGAGAGGAAGACTCATAGTTTAAGACACACTGAAGTTCTGTAAGGGACAAGGGGAGGAAGAACCATCGATTAGGGGACAGTGAGGTTTTGTACGGGAGGAGGAGTGGAAGACTGAAGGCAGAGGGGACACCGAGGTTTTGTCCAGGAAGGAGGAGACGAAAAAAAAACCTCTTGGGGGACACGGAGGTTCTGTGAAAGAAGATGACAGGAGAACTCAATGCAAAGGAAACACTGATTTTCGGTAAGTGTGGAGAGGAACATTTAGCCCTTAGGGGACACCGAAGTTCTGTAAAGGATTAGGAGAGGAAACCTCAGCGCTTGTGGATCACCAAGGTTTACAACAGATTAGGAGAGGAAGAGTCAAAGTTTAGGGGCCTCTGAGGTTCCGTCAGGGTAGGAGGCGAGCAAGATTCACCCATTAGAAGACACCGAGGTACTGCCAAGAGAGGCGGAGAAGAAGACTCAGCACTTAGGGGAAAATGAAGTTCTGTGAGGGGATAAAGAGAGGAGGATTCAGTGCTTAGGGGACAATGAGGTTTTATAAGGGAGGGGGAGAGGAAGACTGAGTGCTTACAGGACATGAAGGTACTGTCGAGTGAGGCACAGAACAAGACTCAGCGAGTAGGGAACGCCCAGGATTTTTAACATAGGCGAAGAGTGAGGTGTAAGGGAACAGGAAAGGAAGACTCATATCTTAGGGGGGCCCGTGCTTTTGTAAGGGAAAAAAGAGAAAAAGTGAGCTCTTAGGGGAAAAATAGGCTGTCAAAGAGAATAGGGGAAGACTCAGTGCTTAAGAAGCACAGAAGTTCTGCCAAGGTAGGAAAAGAATAAGACTCAGGGTCTAAAGCACAAGGAGGTTCTGTAAGGGGAGAGGAGAGGAAGTCTCAGAAATTAGGGGACTTGGAGATTTTCAAAGGAAGGAAGAGAGGAAGCTCAGCAGTTAGGAGACACCGAAGGTCTCGAAGAGATTAGTAAAGGAAGGCTCAAAAGTGAGGGTATACTGAGGTTCTGTCAAGGGAGGAGAATAGGACAGCTCAGCGTTAAAGGAGACAGCGAGTTTTTTTCCTACGGTGGAAGAGAGGAAGACCCAGCTCTTATGGAAAACTGAGGTACTGTCAGGGGAGGAAGAGATGAAGACTCAATGCTTAGGGATCATTGAGTTTCTACAAGGAAGAGGAGAGGAAGACTCAGCGCTCAGGGAACACTAAGGCTCTGTAAAGGGAGTGGGGGTCCTTCAGCGCTTGGACGACACTGATTTTCAGTAAGGGGGGTCGAAAAGCTCATCGCTCAGGGAAGAAAGAGGTTCCATAAGGGAGGAGAAGAGGAAGGGTAAGCGCTGAAGGAACAACAAGGTTTGTAATGGAGGAGGAGAGAAAAAAGCAGCGCGTAGGGGACACCAAGGTTCTGTAAAGAAGGAAGAAAGTGTCAGCACTTGGGGGACACAGTGGTTCTCAAAGAGATGGGAGCAAGGCTCGGTGCTTTGGGTAAACCGAGATGATACAAGAGAAGTGGAGGGGAAGGATCGGGCAGAAGGGACCCCAAGGTTGTTTAAGCGAAGAGGAGGGGAAGTCTCAGCCCTTGGGGATTTTGACAGTATTTAAGAGGGCGTGGAGAGAAAACACAGCGGTTATGTGACACCGAGGTTTCAAAGTGAGGAGAAGAGGAAGTTTCAGAGCTTAGGGTACATGGAGGTTTTGTAAGCGAAGAGGAGAGGAAGAATCAGAGCTTGGAGGGGGCAGACAAAATCTGTAAGGGAAGAGGAAAGGATGGTTCAGAGCTAAGGGAACACTAAGGTTCCGTCCAGGGAGAAGAAGACTCAATGCTCATGTAACAGCACTGATATGTAATGGAGGAAGAAAAGAGGGCTGAGCTGTGATAGGGCACTGAGGCTCTCTCTAGGGAGGGTAGAGGAAGACTCAGGGTTGAAAGAACACTGAGGTTCTGTAAGGTGAAAGGAGAGGAAAGACCACCGAGTAGGGGACACTGAGGTTTTGTAAGGATGGAAAGGAAAGAAGACTCAATGCTTAGGGAACCCTGAGGTTGTGTAAGGGAGCAGGAGAGGAAGACTGCGCTTAGGGAACACCGAGGATTTGTAAGACAGGAGAAGGGGAAGTCTCCACGATAAGTGGACACTGAGACTCTGTAAGGGAACACGAGAGGAAGATTCAGTGCTCAGATGTCTTCAAGGTTCTGTCAAGAGTGGACAAAGGAAGACTGAGTGCTTAGGGAACAGGTTCTCTGAAGAGAGGAGGACAGGAATACTCAGCGCTCAGTGCACACCAAGGTTCTGTAAGGGAGGAGGGGAGGAATAAGCAGTGTTTAAGGGCCACTGAAATTCTGTAAGGAGAGAGGAGAGGAGGTCTCAGAACTTATGGTACACCGAGTTTCTGTGATGGAGACCCAGAGGAAGAGTGAGTGACCAAGGGGGACCACGGTAGTGTAAGGGAGAAGGAAAGGAAGACTCAGGCTTTAGAGGAAACCGAGGTGCTGTAAGGGAAGAGCAGAAGAAAACTCAATACTTAGTGGACACTGATGTTCAGTAATGGTGCTAGAGAAGAAAACTCAGCGCTGAAGGGACACTGAGGTTCTGTCAAGACAGGAGCAGAGGAAGGCTCAGCACTTAGGAGACACCGAGATTCTATCAAGGTAGAAGCAGAGTAAAGATTTAGCACTTAGGGGACACCGAGAATCTGTCAAAGGAGCCGAAAACGAAGATTCCGCGTGAAGCGAACACTACTGTTCTGTCAAGGGAGGAGGTGAGGAAGGCTCAGCACTGATGGAAGACTGAGGCTCTGTAAGGTAGGAGAGGAGGAAGTCTTGAGAGCTTAGCAACAGTGAGTTTCTGTAAGGCAGGAGGTGATGAAGACTCAGCACATAGGAGACATAGATGGTTTGTATGGGAGGAGATGAGGAAGACGCTGTATGCAGCAGATATCGAGGTTCTGCCAAGGTAGGAGTAGAGAAAGATTCAGTTCTTAGAGAGCACGGAGATTCTCTCAAGGGAGAAGGAGAGGAAGACTCAGTGCATAGGGGACATGGGGTTCTGTAAAGGGAGGAGGAGACAAAGCGCGAAGGCTTAGGAAAAATGTGGTAATATGAAAGGAGGAGGAGAGGAAGACTCAGAGTTTAAGACACACCGAAGTTCTGTAAGGGACAAAGAGTGGAAGAATCAGCGATGAGGGGAGAGTGAGGTTGTGTGGGAGCAGAAGTGGAAGACTCAACGCATAGGGGACAAAGAGGTTTTGTGAAGGAAGGAGGAGACGAAAAAAGACCTCTTCGGGTACACTGAGGTTCAGTGAGGGAGGAGAATAGGAATCTCAATGCATGGGGAACACTGCTTTTGTGTACGGCTGAAGGAGGGGAACATTTAGAGGACACTGAGGTTCTGTAAAGTAGGAGGAAAAGAAGCCGCAGCGCTTTTGGATCACCATGGTTTTAGAACACATGAGGAGAGGGAGAGTCAGAGTTTAGGGGCCTCTGAGGTTCTGTCAAGGTAGGAGGAGAGGAAGATTAAGCCCATAGACAACAATGAGGTAATGGCAAGTTAAGCGGAGAAGACGACTCAGTGCTTAGGCAACACCGTACTTCTGTCAAAGGATGAGGAGAGAAGAACTCAGCGCATAGGGGACACTGAGGTTCCATAAGGAAGAAGGAGAGGAAGGCTCACTGCTTGGGCAACACGGATTTTCACTACGGGAGGTGGAAAGACTCATGACGCAGGGGAGAGAGAGGTTCTGTACCGGAAGAGAAGAGGAAGACCAAGTCTTGAAAAAACACTAACGATTTAAGGGAGGAGGAGAGGAAGAATCAGTGATTACGGGAGAGCGAGGTTCTGTATCAGAGGAGGTGCGGAACACTCAACGCATAGGGGACACGGGGTTTTGTCAAGGAAGGAGGAGAGGAAGAACCACCTCTTGGTGGTCACCTAGGTTCTGTAATGGAGGCTGATAGAAAGACTCAATGCATAAGAAACAGTGATTTGGCGTAAGGGAGGAGAGGAACATTTAGCAGGTAGGGGACAGCGAGGTTCTGTATAGGGGGAGAAGAGGAAGCCTCAGTGCTTGTGGATCTCCGAGGTTTTATAATACACGAGGAAGGGAAGAGTCAGAGTTTAGGGTCCTCTGAGGTTGCGTCAGGGTAGGTTGAGAGGAAGATTCAGACCTTAGGAGATATCAAGGTACTGCCAAAAGAGGTGGAGAAGGCTCAGCGCTTAGGGGACACCGAAGTTCTCTCAAGGGATGAGGAGAGGAGGACTCAGCGCCTAGGGGGCACTGAGGTTTTATCAGGGAGGGGGAGAGGAAGACTCAGCGCTTAGAGGACACCAAGGTACTGTCGAGTGAAGCACAGAACAAAACTCAGCGCTTACGGGACGCCCAGGATTTTTAAGATAGGCGGAGAGTGAGGTTGTGTAAGGGAATAGGAAAGAAAGACTCATCACTTAGGGGAACCCGTGCTTCTAAGGGAAAAAGAGAGAAAGAGTCAGCGCTTAGGACACACACAGGCTGTGAAGGAGGGGAGAGGAAGGCTCAGTGCTTAAGAGACACAGATGTTCTGCCAAGGTAGGAAAAGATTAAGACTCAGGGTTTAAAACACACCTAGGTTCTGTAAGGGGGGAGGAGAGGAGGACTCAGAAATTAGGAGAGTTTGGGATTTTCAAAGGAAGGAAGAGAGGAAGCTCAGCAGTTAGGAGACACCGAGATTCAAGGTAGGAGCAGAGTAAAGATTCAGCAGTCAGGGGACACCGAGGTTCTGTCAATGGAGCAGAAGAGGAAGATTCCACGTGTAGCGAACACTGCCTTTCTGTCAAGGGAGGAGGAGAGGAAGGCTCAGCACTTAGGGAAGACCGAGGCTCTGGAAGGGAAGAGAGGAGGAAGTCTCGAGCGCTTAGCAGCAGTGAGTTTCTGTAAGGGAGGAGGTGATGAAGACTCAGCGCTTAGGAGACAGAGACAGTTGGTATGGGAGAAGATGAGGAAGACGCTGTGCTCAGCAGATATCGAGGTTCTGCCAAGGTAGAAGCAAAGAAATATTCAGTGCTTAGAGTACAGGGAGATTCTCTCAAGGGAGAAGGAGAGGAAGATTCAACGCATAGGGGACATGGGGTTTAGTAAAGGAGAGAGGAAACAAAGAGTGAAGGCTTAGGAAAAATGTGGTAATATCAAAGGAGGAGGAGAGGAAGACTCAGAGTTTAAGACACACCGAAGTTCTGTAAGGGACAAAGAGTGGAAGAATCAGCGATGAGGGGAGAGTGAGGTTGTGTGGGAGCAGAAGTGGAAGACTCAACGCATAGGGGACAAAGAGGTTTTGTGAAGGAAGGAGGAGACGAAAAAAGACCTCTTCGGGTACACTGAGGTTCAGTGAGGGAGGAGAATAGGAATCTCAATGCATGGGGAACACTGCTTTTGTGTACGGCTGAAGGAGGGGAACATTTAGAGGACACTGAGGTTCTGTAAAGTAGGAGGAAAAGAAGCCGCAGCGCTTTTGGATCACCATGGTTTTAGAACACATGAGGAGAGGGAGAGTCAGAGTTTAGGGGCCTCTGAGGTTCTGTCAAGGTAGGAGGAGAGGAAGATTAAGCCCATAGACAACAATGAGGTAATGGCAAGTTAAGCGGAGAAGACGACTCAGTGCTTAGGCAACACCGTACTTCTGTCAAAGGATGAGGAGAGAAGAACTCAGCGCATAGGGGACACTGAGGTTCCATAAGGAAGAAGGAGAGGAAGGCTCACTGCTTGGGCAACACGGATTTTCACTACGGGAGGTGGAAAGACTCATGACGCAGGGGAGAGAGAGGTTCTGTACCGGAAGAGAAGAGGAAGACCAAGTCTTGAAAAAACACTAACGATTTAAGGGAGGAGGAGAGGAAGAATCAGTGATTACGGGAGAGCGAGGTTCTGTATCAGAGGAGGTGCGGAACACTCAACGCATAGGGGACACGGGGTTTTGTCAAGGAAGGAGGAGAGGAAGAACCACCTCTTGGTGGTCACCTAGGTTCTGTAATGGAGGCTGATAGAAAGACTCAATGCATAAGAAACAGTGATTTGGCGTAAGGGAGGAGAGGAACATTTAGCAGGTAGGGGACAGCGAGGTTCTGTATAGGGGGAGAAGAGGAAGCCTCAGTGCTTGTGGATCTCCGAGGTTTTATAATACACGAGGAAGGGAAGAGTCAGAGTTTAGGGTCCTCTGAGGTTGCGTCAGGGTAGGTTGAGAGGAAGATTCAGACCTTAGGAGACATCAAGGTACTGCCAAAAGAGGTGGAGAAGGCTCAGCGCTTAGGGGACACCGAAGTTCTCTCAAGGGATGAGGAGAGGAGGACTCAGCGCCTAGGGGGCACTGAGGTTTTATCAGGGAGGGGGAGAGGAAGACTCAGCGCTTAGAGGACACCAAGGTACTGTCGAGTGAAGCACAGAACAAAACTCAGCGCTTACGGGACGCCCAGGATTTTTAAGATAGGCGGAGAGTGAGGTTGTGTAAGGGAATAGGAAAGAAAGACTCATCACTTAGGGGAACCCGTGCTTCTAAGGGAAAAAGAGAGAAAGAGTCAGCGCTTAGGACACACACAGGCTGTGAAGGAGGGGAGAGGAAGGCTCAGTGCTTAAGAGACACAGATGTTCTGCCAAGGTAGGAAAAGATTAAGACTCAGGGTTTAAAACACACCTAGGTTCTGTAAGGGGGGAGGAGAGGAGGACTCAGAAATTAGGAGAGTTTGGGATTTTCAAAGGAAGGAAGAGAGGAAGCTCAGCAGTTAGGAGACACCGAGATTCAAGGTAGGAGCAGAGTAAAGATTCAGCAGTCAGGGGACACCGAGGTTCTGTCAATGGAGCAGAAGAGGAAGATTCCACGTGTAGCGAACACTGCCTTTCTGTCAAGGGAGGAGGAGAGGAAGGCTCAGCACTTAGGGAAGACCGAGGCTCTGGAAGGGAAGAGAGGAGGAAGTCTCGAGCGCTTAGCAGCAGTGAGTTTCTGTAAGGGAGGAGGTGATGAAGACTCAGCGCTTAGGAGACAGAGACAGTTGGTATGGGAGAAGATGAGGAAGACGCTGTGCTCAGCAGATATCGAGGTTCTGCCAAGGTAGAAGCAAAGAAATATTCAGTGCTTAGAGTACAGGGAGATTCTCTCAAGGGAGAAGGAGAGGAAGATTCAACGCATAGGGGACATGGGGTTTAGTAAAGGAGAGAGGAAACAAAGAGTGAAGGCTTAGGAAAAATGTGGTAATATCAAAGGAGGAGGAGAGGAAGACTCAGAGTTTAAGACACACCGAAGTTCTGTAAGGGACAAAGAGTGGAAGAATCAGCGATGAGGGGAGAGTGAGGTTGTGTGGGAGCAGAAGTGGAAGACTCAACGCATAGGGGACAAAGAGGTTTTGTGAAGGAAGGAGGAGACGAAAAAAGACCTCTTCGGGTACACTGAGGTTCAGTGAGGGAGGAGAATAGGAATCTCAATGCATGGGGAACACTGCTTTTGTGTACGGCTGAAGGAGGGGAACATTTAGAGGACACTGAGGTTCTGTAAAGTAGGAGGAAAAGAAGCCGCAGCGCTTTTGGATCACCATGGTTTTAGAACACATGAGGAGAGGGAGAGTCAGAGTTTAGGGGCCTCTGAGGTTCTGTCAAGGTAGGAGGAGAGGAAGATTAAGCCCATAGACAACAATGAGGTAATGGCAAGTTAAGCGGAGAAGACGACTCAGTGCTTAGGCAACACCGTACTTCTGTCAAAGGATGAGGAGAGAAGAACTCAGCGCATAGGGGACACTGAGGTTCCATAAGGAAGAAGGAGAGGAAGGCTCACTGCTTGGGCAACACGGATTTTCACTACGGGAGGTGGAAAGACTCATGACTCAGGGGAGAGAGAGGTTCTGTACCGGAAGAGAAGAGGAAGACCAAGTCTTGAAAAAACACTAACGATTTAAGGGAGGAGGAGAGGAAGAATCAGTGATTACGGGAGAGCGAGGTTCTGTATCAGAGGAGGTGCGGAACACTCAACGCATAGGGGACACGGGGTTTTGTCAAGGAAGGAGGAGAGGAAGAACCACCTCTTGGTGGTCACCTAGGTTCTGTAATGGAGGCTGATAGAAAGACTCAATGCATAAGAAACAGTGATTTGGCGTAAGGGAGGAGAGGAACATTTAGCAGGTAGGGGACAGCGAGGTTCTGTATAGGGGGAGAAGAGGAAGCCTCAGTGCTTGTGGATCTCCGAGGTTTTATAATACACGAGGAAGGGAAGAGTCAGAGTTTAGGGTCCTCTGAGGTTGCGTCAGGGTAGGTTGAGAGGAAGATTCAGACCTTAGGAGACATCAAGGTACTGCCAAAAGAGGTGGAGAAGGCTCAGCGCTTAGGGGACACCGAAGTTCTCTCAAGGGATGAGGAGAGGAGGACTCAGCGCCTAGGGGGCACTGAGGTTTTATCAGGGAGGGGGAGAGGAAGACTCAGCGCTTAGAGGACACCAAGGTACTGTCGAGTGAAGCACAGAACAAAACTCAGCGCTTACGGGACGCCCAGGATTTTTAAGATAGGCGGAGAGTGAGGTTGTGTAAGGGAATAGGAAAGAAAGACTCATCACTTAGGGGAACCCGTGCTTCTAAGGGAAAAAGAGAGAAAGAGTCAGCGCTTAGGACACACACAGGCTGTGAAGGAGGGGAGAGGAAGGCTCAGTGCTTAAGAGACACAGATGTTCTGCCAAGGTAGGAAAAGATTAAGACTCAGGGTTTAAAACACACCTAGGTTCTGTAAGGGGGGAGGAGAGGAGGACTCAGAAATTAGGAGAGTTTGGGATTTTCAAAGGAAGGAAGAGAGGAAGCTCAGCAGTTAGGAGACACCGAGATTCAAGGTAGGAGCAGAGTAAAGATTCAGCAGTCAGGGGACACCGAGGTTCTGTCAATGGAGCAGAAGAGGAAGATTCCACGTGTAGCGAACACTGCCTTTCTGTCAAGGGAGGAGGAGAGGAAGGCTCAGCACTTAGGGAAGACCGAGGCTCTGGAAGGGAAGAGAGGAGGAAGTCTCGAGCGCTTAGCAGCAGTGAGTTTCTGTAAGGGAGGAGGTGATGAAGACTCAGCGCTTAGGAGACAGAGACAGTTGGTATGGGAGAAGATGAGGAAGACGCTGTGCTCAGCAGATATCGAGGTTCTGCCAAGGTAGAAGCAAAGAAATATTCAGTGCTTAGAGTACAGGGAGATTCTCTCAAGGGAGAAGGAGAGGAAGATTCAACGCATAGGGGACATGGGGTTTAGTAAAGGAGAGAGGAAACAAAGAGTGAAGGCTTAGGAAAAATGTGGTAATATCAAAGGAGGAGGAGAGGAAGACTCATAGTTTAAGACACACTGAAGTTCTGTAAGGGACAAGGGGAGGAAGAACCATCGATTAGGGGACAGTGAGGTTTTGTACGGGAGGAGGAGTGGAAGACTGAAGGCAGAGGGGACACCGAGGTTTTGTCCAGGAAGGAGGAGACGAAAAAAAAACCTCTTGGGGGACACGGAGGTTCTGTGAAAGAAGATGACAGGAGAACTCAATGCAAAGGAAACACTGATTTTCGGTAAGTGTGGAGAGGAACATTTAGCCCTTAGGGGACACCGAAGTTCTGTAAAGGATTAGGAGAGGAAACCTCAGCGCTTGTGGATCACCAAGGTTTACAACAGATTAGGAGAGGAAGAGTCAAAGTTTAGGGGCCTCTGAGGTTCCGTCAGGGTAGGAGGCGAGCAAGATTCACCCATTAGAAGACACCGAGGTACTGCCAAGAGAGGCGGAGAAGAAGACTCAGCACTTAGGGGAAAATGAAGTTCTGTGAGGGGATAAAGAGAGGAGGATTCAGTGCTTAGGGGACAATGAGGTTTTATAAGGGAGGGGGAGAGGAAGACTGAGTGCTTACAGGACATGAAGGTACTGTCGAGTGAGGCACAGAACAAGACTCAGCGAGTAGGGAACGCCCAGGATTTTTAACATAGGCGAAGAGTGAGGTGTAAGGGAACAGGAAAGGAAGACTCATATCTTAGGGGGGCCCGTGCTTTTGTAAGGGAAAAAAGAGAAAAAGTGAGCTCTTAGGGGAAAAATAGGCTGTCAAAGAGAATAGGGGAAGACTCAGTGCTTAAGAAGCACAGAAGTTCTGCCAAGGTAGGAAAAGAATAAGACTCAGGGTCTAAAGCACAAGGAGGTTCTGTAAGGGGAGAGGAGAGGAAGTCTCAGAAATTAGGGGACTTGGAGATTTTCAAAGGAAGGAAGAGAGGAAGCTCAGCAGTTAGGAGACACCGAAGGTCTCGAAGAGATTAGTAAAGGAAGGCTCAAAAGTGAGGGTATACTGAGGTTCTGTCAAGGGAGGAGAATAGGACAGCTCAGCGTTAAAGGAGACAGCGAGTTTTTTTCCTGCGGTGGAAGAGAGGAAGACCCAGCTCTTATGGAAAACTGAGGTACTGTCAGGGGAGGAAGAGATGAAGACTCAATGCTTAGGGATCATTGAGTTTCTACAAGGAAGAGGAGAGGAAGACTCAGCGCTCAGGGAACACTAAGGCTCTGTAAAGGGAGTGAGGGTCCTTCAGCGCTTGGACGACACTGATTTTCAGTAAGGGGGGTCGAAAAGCTCATCGCTCAGGGAAGAAAGAGGTTCCATAAGGGAGGAGAAGAGGAAGGGTAAGCGCTGAAGGAACAACAAGGTTTGTAATGGAGGAGGAGAGAAAAAAGCAGCGCGTAGGGGACACCAAGGTTCTGTAAAGAAGGAAGAAAGTGTCAGCACTTGGGGGACACAGTGGTTCTCAAAGAGATGGGAGCAAGGCTCGGTGCTTTGGGTAAACCGAGATGATACAAGAGAAGTGGAGGGGAAGGATCGGGCAGAAGGGACCCCAAGGTTGTTTAAGCGAAGAGGAGGGGAAGTCTCAGCCCTTGGGGATTTTGACAGTATTTAAGAGGGCGTGGAGAGAAAACACAGCGGTTATGTGACACCGAGGTTTCAAAGTGAGGAGAAGAGGAAGTTTCAGAGCTTAGGGTACATGGAGGTTTTGTAAGCGAAGAGGAGAGGAAGAATCAGAGCTTGGAGGGGGCAGACAAAATCTGTAAGGGAAGAGGAAAGGATGGTTCAGAGCTAAGGGAACACTAAGGTTCCGTCCAGGGAGAAGAAGACTCAATGCTCATGTAACAGCACTGATATGTAATGGAGGAAGAAAAGAGGGCTGAGCTGTGATAGGGCACTGAGGCTCTCTCTAGGGAGGGTAGAGGAAGACTCAGGGTTGAAAGAACACTGAGGTTCTGTAAGGTGAAAGGAGAGGAAAGACCACCGAGTAGGGGACACTGAGGTTTTGTAAGGATGGAAAGGAAAGAAGACTCAATGCTTAGGGAACCCTGAGGTTGTGTAAGGGAGCAGGAGAGGAAGACTGCGCTTAGGGAACACCGAGGATTTGTAAGACAGGAGAAGAGGAAGTCTCCAGGATAAGTGGACACTGAGACTCTGTAAGGGAACACGAGAGGAAGATTCAGTGCTCAGATGTCTTCAAGGTTCTGTCAAGAGTGGACAAAGGAAGACTGAGTGCTTAGGGAACAGGTTCTCTGAAGAGAGGAGGACAGGAATACTCAGCGCTCAGTGCACACCAAAGGTTCTGTAAGGGAGGAGGGGAGGAATAAGCAGTGTTTAAGGGCCACTGAAATTCTGTAAGGAGAGAGGAGAGGAGGTCTCAGAACTTATGGTACACCGAGTTTCTGTGATGGAGACCCAGAGGAAGAGTGAGTGACCAAGGGGGACCACGGTAGTGTAAGGGAGAAGGAAAGGAAGACTCAGGCTTTAGAGGAAACCGAGGTGCTGTAAGGGAAGAGCAGAAGAAAACTCAATACTTAGTGGACACTGATGTTCAGTAATGGTGCTAGAGAAGAAAACTCAGCGCTGAAGGGACACTGAGGTTCTGTCAAGACAGGAGCAGAGGAAGGCTCAGCACTTAGGAGACACCGAGATTCTATCAAGGTAGAAGCAGAGTAAAGATTCAGCACTTAGGGGACACCGAGAATCTGTCAAAGGAGCCGAAAACGAAGATTCCGCGTGAAGCGAACACTACTGTTCTGTCAAGGGAGGAGGTGAGGAAGGCTCAGCACTGATGGAAGACTGAGGCTCTGTAAGGTAGGAGAGGAGGAAGTCTTGAGAGCTTAGCAACAGTGAGTTTCTGTAAGGCAGGAGGTGATGAAGACTCAGCACATAGGAGACATAGATGGTTTGTATGGGAGGAGATGAGGAAGACGCTGTATGCAGCAGATATCGAGGTTCTGCCAAGGTAGGAGTAGAGAAAGATTCAGTTCTTAGAGAGCACGGAGATTCTCTCAAGGGAGAAGGAGAGGAAGACTCAGTGCATAGGGGACATGGGGTTCTGTAAAGGGAGGAGGAGACAAAGCGCGAAGGCTTAGGAAAAATGTGGTAATATGAAAGGAGGAGGAGAGGAAGACTCAGAGTTTAAGACACACCGAAGTTCTGTAAGGGACAAAGAGTGGAAGAATCAGCGATGAGGGGAGAGTGAGGTTGTGTGGGAGCAGAAGTGGAAGACTCAACGCATAGGGGACAAAGAGGTTTTGTGAAGGAAGGAGGAGACGAAAAAAGACCTCTTCGGGTACACTGAGGTTCAGTGAGGGAGGAGAATAGGAATCTCAATGCATGGGGAACACTGCTTTTGTGTACGGCTGAAGGAGGGGAACATTTAGAGGACACTGAGGTTCTGTAAAGTAGGAGGAAAAGAAGCCGCAGCGCTTTTGGATCACCATGGTTTTAGAACACATGAGGAGAGGGAGAGTCAGAGTTTAGGGGCCTCTGAGGTTCTGTCAAGGTAGGAGGAGAGGAAGATTAAGCCCATAGACAACAATGAGGTAATGGCAAGTTAAGCGGAGAAGACGACTCAGTGCTTAGGCAACACCGTACTTCTGTCAAAGGATGAGGAGAGAAGAACTCAGCGCATAGGGGACACTGAGGTTCCATAAGGAAGAAGGAGAGGAAGGCTCACTGCTTGGGCAACACGGATTTTCACTACGGGAGGTGGAAAGACTCATGACTCAGGGGAGAGAGAGGTTCTGTACCGGAAGAGAAGAGGAAGACCAAGTCTTGAAAAAACACTAACGATTTAAGGGAGGAGGAGAGGAAGAATCAGTGATTACGGGAGAGCGAGGTTCTGTATCAGAGGAGGTGCGGAACACTCAACGCATAGGGGACACGGGGTTTTGTCAAGGAAGGAGGAGAGGAAGAACCACCTCTTGGTGGTCACCTAGGTTCTGTAATGGAGGCTGATAGAAAGACTCAATGCATAAGAAACAGTGATTTGGCGTAAGGGAGGAGAGGAACATTTAGCAGGTAGGGGACAGCGAGGTTCTGTATAGGGGGAGAAGAGGAAGCCTCAGTGCTTGTGGATCTCCGAGGTTTTATAATACACGAGGAAGGGAAGAGTCAGAGTTTAGGGTCCTCTGAGGTTGCGTCAGGGTAGGTTGAGAGGAAGATTCAGACCTTAGGAGACATCAAGGTACTGCCAAAAGAGGTGGAGAAGGCTCAGCGCTTAGGGGACACCGAAGTTCTCTCAAGGGATGAGGAGAGGAGGACTCAGCGCCTAGGGGGCACTGAGGTTTTATCAGGGAGGGGGAGAGGAAGACTCAGCGCTTAGAGGACACCAAGGTACTGTCGAGTGAAGCACAGAACAAAACTCAGCGCTTACGGGACGCCCAGGATTTTTAAGATAGGCGGAGAGTGAGGTTGTGTAAGGGAATAGGAAAGAAAGACTCATCACTTAGGGGAACCCGTGCTTCTAAGGGAAAAAGAGAGAAAGAGTCAGCGCGTAGGACACACACAGGCTGTGAAGGAGGGGAGAGGAAGGCTCAGTGCTTAAGAGACACAGATGTTCTGCCAAGGTAGGAAAAGATTAAGACTCAGGGTTTAAAACACACCTAGGTTCTGTAAGGGGGGAGGAGAGGAGGACTCAGAAATTAGGAGAGTTTGGGATTTTCAAGGGAAGGAAGAGAGGAAGCTCAGCAGTTAGGAGACACCGAGATTCAAGGTAGGAGCAGAGTAAAGATTCAGCAGTCAGG
Source organism: Elephas maximus indicus (assembly GCF_024166365.1). Classification (NCBI taxonomy): domain Eukaryota; kingdom Metazoa; phylum Chordata; class Mammalia; order Proboscidea; family Elephantidae; genus Elephas; species Elephas maximus. Next base: position 14,606,746 of record NC_064847.1, read on the forward strand.
GGACACCGAGGTTCTGTCAATGGAGCAGAAGAGGAAGATTCCACGTGTAGCGAACACTGCCTTTCTGTCAAGGGAGGAGGAGAGGAAGGCTCAGCACTTAGGGAAGACCGAGGCTCTGGAAGGGAAGAGAGGAGGAAGTCTCGAGCGCTTAGCAGCAGTGAGTTTCTGTAAGGGAGGAGGTGATGAAGACTCAGCGCTTAGGAGACAGAGACAGTTGGTATGGGAGAAGATGAGGAAGACGCTGTGCTCAGCAGATATCGAGGTTCTGCCAAGGTAGAAGCAAAGAAATATTCAGTGCTGAGAGTATAGGGAGATTCTCTCAAGGGAGAAGGAGAGGAAGATTCAACGCATAGGGGACATGGGGTTTAGTAAAGGAGAGAGGAAACAAAGAGTGAAGGCTTAGGAAAAATGTGGTAATATCAAAGGAGGAGGAGAGGAAGACTCATAGTTTAAGACACACTGAAGTTCTGCAAGGGACAAGGGGAGGAAGAACCATCGATTAGGGGACAGTGAGGTTTTGTACGGGAGGAGGAGTGGAAGACTGAAGGCAGAGGGGACACCGAGGTTTTGTCCAGGAAGGAGGAGACGAAAAAAAAACCTCTTGGGGGACACGGAGGTTCTGTGAAAGAAGATGACAGGAGAACTCAATGCAAAGGAAACACTGATTTTCGGTAAGTGTGGAGAGGAACATTTAGCCCTTAGGGGACACCGAAGTTCTGTAAAGGATTAGGAGAGGAAACCTCAGCGCTTGTGGATCACCAAGGTTTACAACAGATTAGGAGAGGAAGAGTCAAAGTTTAGGGGCCTCTGAGGTTCCGTCAGGGTAGGAGGCGAGCAAGATTCACCCATTAGAAGACACCGAGGTACTGCCAAGAGAGGCGGAGAAGAAGACTCAGCACTTAGGGGAAAATGAAGTTCTGTGAGGGGATAAAGAGAGGAGGATTCAGTGCTTAGGGGACAATGAGGTTTTATAAGGGAGGGGGAGAGGAAGACTGAGTGCTTACAGGACACCAAGGTACTGTCGAGTGAGGCATAGAACAAGACTCAGCGAGTAGGGAACGCCCAGGATTTTTAACATAGGCGAAGAGTGAGGTGTAAGGGAACAGGAAAGGAAGACTCATATCTTAGGGGGGCCCGTGCTTTTGTAAGGGAAAAAAGAGAAAAAGTGAGCTCTTAGGGGAAAAATAGGCTGTCAAAGAGAATAGGGGAAGACTCAGTGCTTAAGAAGCACAGAAGTTCTGCCAAGGTAGGAAAAGAATAAGACTCAGGGTCTAAAGCACAAGGAGGTTCTGTAAGGGGAGAGGAGAGGAAGTCTCAGAAATTAGGGGACTTGGAGATTTTCAAAGGAAGGAAGAGAGGAAGCTCAGCAGTTAGGAGACACCGAAGGTCTCGAAGAGATTAGTAAAGGAAGGCTCAAAAGTGAGGGTATACTGAGGTTCTGTCAAGGGAGGAGAATAGGACAGCTCAGCGTTAAAGGAGACAGCGAGTTTTTTTCCTACGGTGGAAGAGAGGAAGACCCAGCTCTTATGGAAAACTGAGGTACTGTCAGGGGAGGAAGAGATGAAGACTCAATGCTTAGGGATCATTGAGTTTCTACAAGGAAGAGGAGAGGAAGACTCAGCGCTCAGGGAACACTAAGGCTCTGTAAAGGGAGTGGGGGTCCTTCAGCGCTTGGACGACACTGATTTTCAGTAAGGGGGGTCGAAAAGCTCATCGCTCAGGGAAGAAAGAGGTTCCATAAGGGAGGAGAAGAGGAAGGGTAAGCGCTGAAGGAACAACAAGGTTTGTAATGGAGGAGGAGAGAAAAAAGCAGCGCGTAGGGGACACCAAGGTTCTGTAAAGAAGGAAGAAAGTGTCAGCACTTGGGGGACACAGTGGTTCTCAAAGAGATGGGAGCAAGGCTCGGTGCTTTGGGTAAACCGAGATGATACAAGAGAAGTGGAGGGGAAGGATCGGGCAGAAGGGACCCCAAGGTTGTTTAAGCGAAGAGGAGGGGAAGTCTCAGCCCTTGGGGATTTTGACAGTATTTAAGAGGGCGTGGAGAGAAAACACAGCGGTTATGTGACACCGAGGTTTCAAAGTGAGGAGAAGAGGAAGTTTCAGAGCTTAGGGTACATGGAGGTTTTGTAAGCGAAGAGGAGAGGAAGAATCAGAGCTTGGAGGGGGCAGACAAAATCTGTAAGGGAAGAGGAAAGGATGGTTCAGAGCTAAGGGAACACTAAGGTTCCGTCCAGGGAGAAGAAGACTCAATGCTCATGTAACAGCACTGATATGTAATGGAGGAAGAAAAGAGGGCTGAGCTGTGATAGGGCACTGAGGCTCTCTCTAGGGAGGGTAGAGGAAGACTCAGGGTTGAAAGAACACTGAGGTTCTGTAAGGTGAAAGGAGAGGAAAGACCACCGAGTAGGGGACACTGAGGTTTTGTAAGGATGGAAAGGAAAGAAGACTCAATGCTTAGGGAACCCTGAGGTTGTGTAAGGGAGCAGGAGAGGAAGACTGCGCTCAGGGAACACCGAGGATTTGTAAGACAGGAGAAGGGGAAGTCTCCACGATAAGTGGACACTGAGACTCTGTAAGGGAACACGAGAGGAAGATTCAGTGCTCAGATGTCTTCAAGGTTCTGTCAAGAGTGGACAAAGGAAGACTGAGTGCTTAGGGAACAGGTTCTCTGAAGAGAGGAGGACAGGAATACTCAGCGCTCAGTGCACACCAAGGTTCTGTAAGGGAGGAGGGGAGGAATAAGCAGTGTTTAAGGGCCACTGAAATTCTGTAAGGAGAGAGGAGAGGAGGTCTCAGAACTTATGGTACACCGAGTTTCTGTGATGGAGACCCAGAGGAAGAGTGAGTGACCAAGGGGGACCACGGTAGTGTAAGGGAGAAGGAAAGGAAGACTCAGGCTTTAGAGGAAACCGAGGTGCTGTAAGGGAAGAGCAGAAGAAAACTCAATACTTAGTGGACACTGATGTTCAGTAATGGTGCTAGAGAAGAAAACTCAGCGCTGAAGGGACACTGAGGTTCTGTCAAGACAGGAGCAGAGGAAGGCTCAGCACTTAGGAGACACCGAGATTCTATCAAGGTAGAAGCAGAGTAAAGATTTAGCACTTAGGGGACACCGAGAATCTGTCAAAGGAGCCGAAAACGAAGATTCCGCGTGAAGCGAACACTACTGTTCTGTCAAGGGAGGAGGTGAGGAAGGCTCAGCACTGATGGAAGACTGAGGCTCTGTAAGGTAGGAGAGGAGGAAGTCTTGAGAGCTTAGCAACAGTGAGTTTCTGTAAGGCAGGAGGTGATGAAGACTCAGCACATAGGAGACATAGATGGTTTGTATGGGAGGAGATGAGGAAGACGCTGTATGCAGCAGATATCGAGGTTCTGCCAAGGTAGGAGTAGAGAAAGATTCAGTTCTTAGAGAGCACGGAGATTCTCTCAAGGGAGAAGGAGAGGAAGACTCAGTGCATAGGGGACATGGGGTTCTGTAAAGGGAGGAGGAGACAAAGCGCGAAGGCTTAGGAAAAATGTGGTAATATGAAAGGAGGAGGAGAGGAAGACTCAGAGTTTAAGACACACCGAAGTTCTGTAAGGGACAAAGAGTGGAAGAATCAGCGATGAGGGGAGAGTGAGGTTGTGTGGGAGCAGAAGTGGAAGACTCAACGCATAGGGGACAAAGAGGTTTTGTGAAGGAAGGAGGAGACGAAAAAAGACCTCTTCGGGTACACTGAGGTTCAGTGAGGGAGGAGAATAGGAATCTCAATGCATGGGGAACACTGCTTTTGTGTACGGCTGAAGGATTGGAACATTTAGAGGACACCGAGGTTCTGTAAAGTAGGAGGAAAAGAAGCCGCAGCGCTTTTGGATCACCATGGTTTTAGAACACATGAGGAGAGGGAGAGTCAGAGTTTAGGGGCCTCTGAGGTTCTGTCAAGGTAGGAGGAGAGGAAGATTAAGCCCATAGACAACAATGAGGTAATGGCAAGTTAAGCGGAGAAGACGACTCAGTGCTTAGGCAACACCGTACTTTTGTCAAAGGATGAGGAGAGAAGAACTCAGCGCATAGGGGACACTGAGGTTCCATAAGGAAGAAGGAGAGGAAGGCTCACTGCTTGGGCAACACGGATTTTCACTAAGGGAGGTGGAAAGACTCATGACTCAGGAGAGAGAGAGGTTCTGTACCGGAAGAGAAGAGGAAGACCAAGTCTTGAAAAAACACTAACGATTTAAGGGAGGAGGAGAGGAAGAATCAGTGATTACGGGAGAGCGAGGTTCTGTATCAGAGGAGGTGCGGAACACTCAACGCATAGGGGACATGGGGTTTTGTCAAGGAAGGAGGAGAGGAAGAACCACCTCTTGGTGGTCACCTAGGTTCTGTGATGGAGGATGATAGAAAGACTCAATGCATAAGAAACAGTGATTTGGCGTAAGGGAGGAGAGGAACATTTAGCAGGTAGGGGACAGCGAGGTTCTGTATAGGGGGAGAAGAGGAAGCCTCAGTGCTTGTGGATCTCCGAGGTTTTATAACACACGAGGAAGGGAAGAGTCAGAGTTTAGGGTCCTCTGAGGTTGCGTCAGGGTAGGTTGAGAGGAAGATTCAGCCCTTAGGAGACATCAAGGCACTGCCAAAAGAGGTGGAGAAGGCTCAGCGCTTAGGGGACACCGAAGTTCTCTCAAGGGATGAGGAGAGGAGGACTCAGCGCCTAGGGGGCACTGAGGTTTTATCAGGGAGGGGGAGAGGAAGACTCAGCGCTTAGAGGACACCAAGGTACTGTCGAGTGAAGCACAGAAGAAAACTCAGCGCTTACGGGACGCCCAGGATTTTTAAGATAGGCGGAGAGTGAGGTTGTGTAAGGGAATAGGAAAGAAAGACTCATCACTTAGGGGAACCCGTGCTTCTAAGGGAAAAAGAGAGAAAGAGTCAGCGCTTAGGACACACACAGGCTGTGAAGGAGGGGAGAGGAAGGCTCAGTGCTTAAGAGACACAGATGTTCTGCCAAGGTAGGAAAAGATTAAGACTCAGGGTTTAAAACACACCTAGGTTCTGTAAGGGGGGAGGAGAGGAGGACTCAGAAATTAGGAGAGTTTGGGATTTTCAAAGGAAGGAAGAGAGGAAGCTCAGCAGTTAGGAGACACCGAGATTCAAGGTAGGAGCAGAGTAAAGATTCAGCAGTCAGGGGACACCGAGGTTCTGTCAATGGAGCAGAAGAGGAAGATTCCACGTGTAGCGAACACTGCCTTTCTGTCAAGGGAGGAGGAGAGGAAGGCTCAGCACTTAGGGAAGACCGAGGCTCTGGAAGGGAGGAGAGGAGGAAGTCTCGAGCGCTTAGCAGCAGTGAGTTTCTGTAAGGGAGGAGGTGATGAAGACTCAGCGCTTAGGAGACAGAGACAGTTGGTATGGGAGAAGATGAGGAAGACGCTGTGCTCAGCAGATATCGAGGTTCTGCCAAGGTAGAAGCAAAGAAATATTCAGTGCTTAGAGTACAGGGAGATTCTCTCAAGGGAGAAGGAGAGGAAGATTCAACGCAAAGGGGACATGCGGTTTAGTAAAGGAGAGAGGAAACAAAGAGTGAAGGCTTAGGAAAAATGTGGTAATATCAAAGGAGGAGGAGAGGAAGACTCAGAGTTTAAGACACACTGAAGTTCTGTAAGGGACAAGGGGAGGAAAAACCATCGATTAGGGGACAGTGAGGGTTTGTACGGGAGGAGGAGTGGAAGACTGATCGCAGAGGGGACACCGAGGTTTTGTCCAGGAAGGAGGAGACGAAAAAAAACCTCTTGGGGGACACGGAGGTTCTGTGAAAGAAGATGACAGGAGAACTCAATGCAAAGGAAACACTGATTTTCGGTAAGTGTGGAGAGGAACATTTAGCCCTTAGGGGACACCGAAGTTCTGTAAAGGATTAGGAGAGGAAACCTCAGCGCTTGTGGATCACCAAGGTTTACAACAGATTAGGAGAGGAAGAGTCAAAGTTTAGGGGCCTCTGAGGTTCCGTCAGGGTAGGAGGCGAGCAAGATTCACCCATTAGAAGACACCGAGGTACTGCCAAGAGAGGCGGAGAAGAAGACTCAGCACTTAGGGGAAAATGAAGTTCTGTGAGGGGATAAAGAGAGGAGGATTCAGTGCTTAGGGGACAATGAGGTTTTATAAGGGAGGGGGAGAGGAAGACTGAGTGCTTACAGGACACCAAGGTACTGTCGAGTGAGGCATAGAACAAGACTCAGCGAGTAGGGAACGCCCAGGATTTTTAACATAGGCGAAGAGTGAGGTGTAAGGGAACAGGAAAGGAAGACTCATATCTTAGGGGGGCCCGTGCTTTTGTAAGGGAAAAAAGAGAAAAAGTGAGCTCTTAGGGGAAAAATAGGCTGTCAAAGAGAATAGGGGAAGACTCAGTGCTTAAGAAGCACAGAAGTTCTGCCAAGGTAGGAAAAGAATAAGACTCAGGGTCTAAAGCACAAGGAGGTTCTGTAAGGGGAGAGGAGAGGAAGTCTCAGAAATTAGGGGACTTGGAGATTTTCAAAGGAAGGAAGAGAGGAAGCTCAGCAGTTAGGAGACACCGAAGGTCTCGAAGAGATTAGTAAAGGAAGGCTCAAAAGTGAGGGTATACTGAGGTTCTGTCAAGGGAGGAGAATAGGACAGCTCAGCGTTAAAGGAGACAGCGAGTTTTTTTCCTACGGTGGAAGAGAGGAAGACCCAGCTCTTATGGAAAACTGAGGTACTGTCAGGGGAGGAAGAGATGAAGACTCAATGCTTAGGGATCATTGAGTTTCTACAAGGAAGAGGAGAGGAAGACTCAGCGCTCAGGGAACACTAAGGCTCTGTAAAGGGAGTGGGGGTCCTTCAGCGCTTGGACGACACTGATTTTCAGTAAGGGGGGTCGAAAAGCTCATCGCTCAGGGAAGAAAGAGGTTCCATAAGGGAGGAGAAGAGGAAGGGTAAGCGCTGAAGGAACAACAAGGTTTGTAATGGAGGAGGAGAGAAAAAAGCAGCGCGTAGGGGACACCAAGGTTCTGTAAAGAAGGAAGAAAGTGTCAGCACTTGGGGGACACAGTGGTTCTCAAAGAGATGGGAGCAAGGCTCGGTGCTTTGGGTAAACCGAGATGATACAAGAGAAGTGGAGGGGAAGGATCGGGCAGAAGGGACCCCAAGGTTGTTTAAGCGAAGAGGAGGGGAAGTCTCAGCCCTTGGGGATTTTGACAGTATTTAAGAGGGCGTGGAGAGAAAACACAGCGGTTATGTGACACCGAGGTTTCAAAGTGAGGAGAAGAGGAAGTTTCAGAGCTTAGGGTACATGGAGGTTTTGTAAGCGAAGAGGAGAGGAAGAATCAGAGCTTGGAGGGGGCAGACAAAATCTGTAAGGGAAGAGGAAAGGATGGTTCAGAGCTAAGGGAACACTAAGGTTCCGTCCAGGGAGAAGAAGACTCAATGCTCATGTAACAGCACTGATATGTAATGGAGGAAGAAAAGAGGGCTGAGCTGTGATAGGGCACTGAGGCTCTCTCTAGGGAGGGTAGAGGAAGACTCAGGGTTGAAAGAACACTGAGGTTCTGTAAGGTGAAAGGAGAGGAAAGACCACCGAGTAGGGGACACTGAGGTTTTGTAAGGATGGAAAGGAAAGAAGACTCAATGCTTAGGGAACCCTGAGGTTGTGTAAGGGAGCAGGAGAGGAAGACTGCGCTTAGGGAACACCGAGGATTTGTAAGACAGGAGAAGGGGAAGTCTCCACGATAAGTGGACACTGAGACTCTGTAAGGGAACACGAGAGGAAGATTCAGTGCTCAGATGTCTTCAAGGTTCTGTCAAGAGTGGACAAAGGAAGACTGAGTGCTTAGGGAACAGGTTCTCTGAAGAGAGGAGGACAGGAATACTCAGCGCTCAGTGCACACCAAGGTTCTGTAAGGGAGGAGGGGAGGAATAAGCAGTGTTTAAGGGCCACTGAAATTCTGTAAGGAGAGAGGAGAGGAGGTCTCAGAACTTATGGTACACCGAGTTTCTGTGATGGAGACCCAGAGAAAGAGTGAGTGACCAAGGGGGACCACGGTAGTGTAAGGGAGAAGGAAAGGAAGACTCAGGCTTTAGAGGAAACCGAGGTGCTGTAAGGGAAGAGCAGAAGAAAACTCAATACTTAGTGGACACTGATGTTCAGTAATGGTGCTAGAGAAGAAAACTCAGCGCTGAAGGGACACTGAGGTTCTGTCAAGACAGGAGCAGAGGAAGGCTCAGCACTTAGGAGACACCGAGATTCTATCAAGGTAGAAGCAGAGTAAAGATTTAGCACTTAGGGGACACCGAGAATCTGTCAAAGGAGCCGAAAACGAAGATTCCGCGTGAAGCGAACACTACTGTTCTGTCAAGGGAGGAGGTGAGGAAGGCTCAGCACTGATGGAAGACTGAGGCTCTGTAAGGTAGGAGAGGAGGAAGTCTTGAGAGCTTAGCAACAGTGAGTTTCTGTAAGGCAGGAGGTGATGAAGACTCAGCACATAGGAGACATAGATGGTTTGTATGGGAGGAGATGAGGAAGACGCTGTATGCAGCAGATATCGAGGTTCTGCCAAGGTAGGAGTAGAGAAAGATTCAGTTCTTAGAGAGCACGGAGATTCTCTCAAGGGAGAAGGAGAGGAAGACTCAGTGCATAGGGGACATGGGGTTCTGTAAAGGGAGGAGGAGACAAAGCGCGAAGGCTTAGGAAAAATGTGGTAATATGAAAGGAGGAGGAGAGGAAGACTCAGAGTTTAAGACACACCGAAGTTCTGTAAGGGACAAAGAGTGGAAGAATCAGCGATGAGGGGAGAGTGAGGTTGTGTGGGAGCAGAAGTGGAAGACTCAACGCATAGGGGACAAAGAGGTTTTGTGAAGGAAGGAGGAGACGAAAAAAGACCTCTTCGGGTACACTGAGGTTCAGTGAGGGAGGAGAATAGGAATCTCAATGCATGGGGAACACTGCTTTTGTGTACGGCTGAAGGAGGGGAACATTTAGAGGACACCGAGGTTCTGTAAAGTAGGAGGAAAAGAAGCCGCAGCGCTTTTGGATCACCATGGTTTTAGAACACATGAGGAGAGGGAGAGTCAGAGTTTAGGGGCCTCTGAGGTTCTGTCAAGGTAGGAGGAGAGGAAGATTAAGCCCATAGACAACAATGAGGTAATGGCAAGTTAAGCGGAGAAGACGACTCAGTGCTTAGGCAACACCGTACTTTTGTCAAAGGATGAGGAGAGAAGAACTCAGCGCATAGGGGACACTGAGGTTCCATAAGGAAGAAGGAGAGGAAGGCTCACTGCTTGGGCAACACGGATTTTCACTAAGGGAGGTGGAAAGACTCATGACTCAGGAGAGAGAGAGGTTCTGTACCGGAAGAGAAGAGGAAGACCAAGTCTTGAAAAAACACTAACGATTTAAGGGAGGAGGAGAGGAAGAATCAGTGATTACGGGAGAGCGAGGTTCTGTAACAGAGGAGGTGCGGAACACTCAACGCATAGGGGACATGGGGTTTTGTCAAGGAAGGAGGAGAGGAAGAACCACCTCTTGGTGGTCACCTAGGTTCTGTGATGGAGGATGATAGAAAGACTCAATGCATAAGAAACAGTGATTTGGCGTAAGGGAGGAGAGGAACATTTAGCAGGTAGGGGACAGCGAGGTTCTGTATAGGGGGAGAAGAGGAAGCCTCAGTGCTTGTGGATCTCCGAGGTTTTATAACACACGAGGAAGGGAAGAGTCAGAGTTTAGGGTCCTCTGAGGTTGCGTCAGGGTAGGTTGAGAGGAAGATTCAGCCCTTAGGAGACATCAAGGCACTGCCAAAAGAGGTGGAGAAGGCTCAGCGCTTAGGGGACACCGAAGTTCTCTCAAGGGATGAGGAGAGGAGGACTCAGCGCCTAGGGGGCACTGAGGTTTTATCAGGGAGGGGGAGAGGAAGACTCAGCGCTTAGAGGACACCAAGGTACTGTCGAGTGAAGCACAGAAGAAAACTCAGCGCTTACGGGACGCCCAGGATTTTTAAGATAGGCGGAGAGTGAGGTTGTGTAAGGGAATAGGAAAGAAAGACTCATCACTTAGGGGAACCCGTGCTTCTAAGGGAAAAAGAGAGAAAGAGTCAGCGCTTAGGACACACACAGGCTGTGAAGGAGGGGAGAGGAAGGCTCAGTGCTTAAGAGACACAGATGTTCTGCCAAGGTAGGAAAAGATTAAGACTCAGGGTTTAAAACACACCTAGGTTCTGTAAGGGGGGAGGAGAGGAGGACTCAGAAATTAGGAGAGTTTGGGATTTTCAAAGGAAGGAAGAGAGGAAGCTCAGCAGTTAGGAGACACCGAGATTCAAGGTAGGAGCAGAGTAAAGATTCAGCAGTCAGGGGACACCGAGGTTCTGTCAATGGAGCAGAAGAGGAAGATTCCACGTGTAGCGAACACTGCCTTTCTGTCAAGGGAGGAGGAGAGGAAGGCTCAGCACTTAGGGAAGACCGAGGCTCTGGAAGGGAGGAGAGGAGGAAGTCTCGAGCGCTTAGCAGCAGTGAGTTTCTGTAAGGGAGGAGGTGATGAAGACTCAGCGCTTAGGAGACAGAGACAGTTGGTATGGGAGAAGATGAGGAAGACGCTGTGCTCAGCAGATATCGAGGTTCTGCCAAGGTAGAAGCAAAGAAATATTCAGTGCTTAGAGTACAGGGAGATTCTCTCAAGGGAGAAGGAGAGGAAGATTCAACGCATAGGGGACATGCGGTTTAGTAAAGGAGAGAGGAAACAAAGAGTGAAGGCTTAGGAAAAATGTGGTAATATCAAAGGAGGAGGAGAGGAAGACTCAGAGTTTAAGACACACTGAAGTTCTGTAAGGGACAAGGGGAGGAAAAACCATCGATTAGGGGACAGTGAGGGTTTGTACGGGAGGAGGAGTGGAAGACTGATCGCAGAGGGGACACCGAGGTTTTGTCCAGGAAGGAGGAGACGAAAAAAAACCTCTTGGGGGACACGGAGGTTCTGTGAAAGAAGATGACAGGAGAACTCAATGCAAAGGAAACACTGATTTTCGGTAAGTGTGGAGAGGAACATTTAGCCCTTAGGGGACACCGAAGTTCTGTAAAGGATTAGGAGAGGAAACCTCAGCGCTTGTGGATCACCAAGGTTTACAACAGATTAGGAGAGGAAGAGTCAAAGTTTAGGGGCCTCTGAGGTTCCGTCAGGGTAGGAGGCGAGCAAGATTCACCCATTAGAAGACACCGAGGTACTGCCAAGAGAGGCGGAGAAGAAGACTCAGCACTTAGGGGAAAATGAAGTTCTGTGAGGGGATAAAGAGAGGAGGATTCAGTGCTTAGGGGACAATGAGGTTTTATAAGGGAGGGGGAGAGGAAGACTGAGTGCTTACAGGACACCAAGGTACTGTCGAGTGAGGCATAGAACAAGACTCAGCGAGTAGGGAACGCCCAGGATTTTTAACATAGGCGAAGAGTGAGGTGTAAGGGAACAGGAAAGGAAGACTCATATCTTAGGGGGGCCCGTGCTTTTGTAAGGGAAAAAAGAGAAAAAGTGAGCTCTTAGGGGAAAAATAGGCTGTCAAAGAGAATAGGGGAAGACTCAGTGCTTAAGAAGCACAGAAGTTCTGCCAAGGTAGGAAAAGAATAAGACTCAGGGTCTAAAGCACAAGGAGGTTCTGTAAGGGGAGAGGAGAGGAAGTCTCAGAAATTAGGGGACTTGGAGATTTTCAAAGGAAGGAAGAGAGGAAGCTCAGCAGTTAGGAGACACCGAAGGTCTCGAAGAGATTAGTAAAGGAAGGCTCAAAAGTGAGGGTATACTGAGGTTCTGTCAAGGGAGGAGAATAGGACAGCTCAGCGTTAAAGGAGACAGCGAGTTTTTTTCCTACGGTGGAAGAGAGGAAGACCCAGCTCTTATGGAAAACTGAGGTACTGTCAGGGGAGGAAGAGATGAAGACTCAATGCTTAGGGATCATTGAGTTTCTACAAGGAAGAGGAGAGGAAGACTCAGCGCTCAGGGAACACTAAGGCTCTGTAAAGGGAGTGGGGGTCCTTCAGCGCTTGGACGACACTGATTTTCAGTAAGGGGGGTCGAAAAGCTCATCGCTCAGGGAAGAAAGAGGTTCCATAAGGGAGGAGAAGAGGAAGGGTAAGCGCTGAAGGAACAACAAGGTTTGTAATGGAGGAGGAGAGAAAAAAGCAGCGCGTAGGGGACACCAAGGTTCTGTAAAGAAGGAAGAAAGTGTCAGCACTTGGGGGACACAGTGGTTCTCAAAGAGATGGGAGCAAGGCTCGGTGCTTTGGGTAAACCGAGATGATACAAGAGAAGTGGAGGGGAAGGATCGGGCAGAAGGGACCCCAAGGTTGTTTAAGCGAAGAGGAGGGGAAGTCTCAGCCCTTGGGGATTTTGACAGTATTTAAGAGGGCGTGGAGAGAAAACACAGCGGTTATGTGACACCGAGGTTTCAAAGTGAGGAGAAGAGGAAGTTTCAGAGCTTAGGGTACATGGAGGTTTTGTAAGCGAAGAGGAGAGGAAGAATCAGAGCTTGGAGGGGGCAGACAAAATCTGTAAGGGAAGAGGAAAGGATGGTTCAGAGCTAAGGGAACACTAAGGTTCCGTCCAGGGAGAAGAAGACTCAATGCTCATGTAACAGCACTGATATGTAATGGAGGAAGAAAAGAGGGCTGAGCTGTGATAGGGCACTGAGGCTCTCTCTAGGGAGGGTAGAGGAAGACTCAGGGTTGAAAGAACACTGAGGTTCTGTAAGGTGAAAGGAGAGGAAAGACCACCGAGTAGGGGACACTGAGGTTTTGTAAGGATGGAAAGGAAAGAAGACTCAATGCTTAGGGAACCCTGAGGTTGTGTAAGGGAGCAGGAGAGGAAGACTGCGCTTAGGGAACACCGAGGATTTGTAAGACAGGAGAAGGGGAAGTCTCCACGATAAGTGGACACTGAGACTCTGTAAGGGAACACGAGAGGAAGATTCAGTGCTCAGATGTCTTCAAGGTTCTGTCAAGAGTGGACAAAGGAAGACTGAGTGCTTAGGGAACAGGTTCTCTGAAGAGAGGAGGACAGGAATACTCAGCGCTCAGTGCACACCAAGGTTCTGTAAGGGAGGAGGGGAGGAATAAGCAGTGTTTAAGGGCCACTGAAATTCTGTAAGGAGAGAGGAGAGGAGGTCTCAGAACTTATGGTACACCGAGTTTCTGTGATGGAGACCCAGAGGAAGAGTGAGTGACCAAGGGGGACCACGGTAGTGTAAGGGAGAAGGAAAGGAAGACTCAGGCTTTAGAGGAAACCGAGGTGCTGTAAGGGAAGAGCAGAAGAAAACTCAATACTTAGTGGACACTGATGTTCAGTAATGGTGCTAGAGAAGAAAACTCAGCGCTGAAGGGACACTGAGGTTCTGTCAAGACAGGAGCAGAGGAAGGCTCAGCACTTAGGAGACACCGAGATTCTATCAAGGTAGAAGCAGAGTAAAGATTCAGCACTTAGGGGACACCGAGAATCTGTCAAAGGAGCCGAAAACGAAGATTCCGCGTGAAGCGAACACTACTGTTCTGTCAAGGGAGGAGGTGAGGAAGGCTCAGCACTGATGGAAGACTGAGGCTCTGTAAGGTAGGAGAGGAGGAAGTCTTGAGAGCTTAGCAACAGTGAGTTTCTGTAAGGCAGGAGGTGATGAAGACTCAGCACATAGGAGACATAGATGGTTTGTATGGGAGGAGATGAGGAAGACGCTGTATGCAGCAGATATCGAGGTTCTGCCAAGGTAGGAGTAGAGAAAGATTCAGTTCTTAGAGAGCACGGAGATTCTCTCAAGGGAGAAGGAGAGGAAGACTCAGTGCATAGGGGACATGGGGTTCTGTAAAGGGAGGAGGAGACAAAGCGCGAAGGCTTAGGAAAAATGTGGTAATATGAAAGGAGGAGGAGAGGAAGACTCAGAGTTTAAGACACACCGAAGTTCTGTAAGGGACAAAGAGTGGAAGAATCAGCGATGAGGGGAGAGTGAGGTTGTGTAAGGGAGCAGAAGTGGAAGACTCAACGCATAGGGGACAAAGAGGTTTTGTGAAGGAAGGAGGAGACGAAAAAAGACCTCTTCGGGTACACTGAGGTTCAGTGAGGGAGGAGAATAGGAATCTCAATGCATGGGGAACACTGCTTTTGTGTACGGCTGAAGGAGGGGAACATTTAGAGGACACCGAGGTTCTGTAAAGTAGGAGGAAAAGAAGCCGCAGCGCTTTTGGATCACCATGGTTTTAGAACACATGAGGAGAGGGAGAGTCAGAGTTTAGGGGCCTCTGAGGTTCTGTCAAGGTAGGAGGAGAGGAAGATTAAGCCCATAGACAACAATGAGGTAATGGCAAGTTAAGCGGAGAAGACGACTCAGTGCTTAGGCAACACCGTACTTTTGTCAAAGGATGAGGAGAGAAGAACTCAGCGCATAGGGGACACTGAGGTTCCATAAGGAAGAAGGAGAGGAAGGCTCACTGCTTGGGCAACACGGATTTTCACTAAGGGAGGTGGAAAGACTCATGACTCAGGAGAGAGAGAGGTTCTGTACCGGAAGAGAAGAGGAAGACCAAGTCTTGAAAAAACACTAACGATTTAAGGGAGGAGGAGAGGAAGAATCAGTGATTACGGGAGAGCGAGGTTCTGTAACAGAGGAGGTGCGGAACACTCAACGCATAGGGGACATGGGGTTTTGTCAAGGAAGGAGGAGAGGAAGAACCACCTCTTGGTGGTCACCTAGGTTCTGTGATGGAGGATGATAGAAAGACTCAATGCATAAGAAACAGTGATTTGGCGTAAGGGAGGAGAGGAACATTTAGCAGGTAGGGGACAGCGAGGTTCTGTATAGGGGGAGAAGAGGAAGCCTCAGTGCTTGTGGATCTCCGAGGTTTTATAACACACGAGGAAGGGAAGAGTCAGAGTTTAGGGTCCTCTGAGGTTGCGTCAGGGTAGGTTGAGAGGAAGATTCAGCCCTTAGGAGACATCAAGGCACTGCCAAAAGAGGTGGAGAAGGCTCAGCGCTTAGGGGACACCGAAGTTCTCTCAAGGGATGAGGAGAGGAGGACTCAGCGCCTAGGGGGCACTGAGGTTTTATCAGGGAGGGGGAGAGGAAGACTCAGCGCTTAGAGGACACCAAGGTACTGTCGAGTGAAGCACAGAAGAAAACTCAGCGCTTACGGGACGCCCAGGATTTTTAAGATAGGCGGAGAGTGAGGTTGTGTAAGGGAATAGGAAAGAAAGACTCATCACTTAGGGGAACCCGTGCTTCTAAGGGAAAAAGAGAGAAAGAGTCAGCGCTTAGGACACACACAGGCTGTGAAGGAGGGGAGAGGAAGGCTCAGTGCTTAAGAGACACAGATGTTCTGCCAAGGTAGGAAAAGATTAAGACTCAGGGTTTAAAACACACCTAGGTTCTGTAAGGGGGGAGGAGAGGAGGACTCAGAAATTAGGAGAGTTTGGGATTTTCAAAGGAAGGAAGAGAGGAAGCTCAGCAGTTAGGAGACACCGAGATTCAAGGTAGGAGCAGAGTAAAGATTCAGCAGTCAGGGGACACCGAGGTTCTGTCAATGGAGCAGAAGAGGAAGATTCCACGTGTAGCGAACACTGCCTTTCTGTCAAGGGAGGAGGAGAGGAAGGCTCAGCACTTAGGGAAGACCGAGGCTCTGGAAGGGAGGAGAGGAGGAAGTCTCGAGCGCTTAGCAGCAGTGAGTTTCTGTAAGGGAGGAGGTGATGAAGACTCAGCGCTTAGGAGACAGAGACAGTTGGTATGGGAGAAGATGAGGAAGACGCTGTGCTCAGCAGATATCGAGGTTCTGCCAAGGTAGAAGCAAAGAAATATTCAGTGCTTAGAGTACAGGGAGATTCTCTCAAGGGAGAAGGAGAGGAAGATTCAACGCATAGGGGACATGCGGTTTAGTAAAGGAGAGAGGAAACAAAGAGTGAAGGCTTAGGAAAAATGTGGTAATATCAAAGGAGGAGGAGAGGAAGACTCAGAGTTTAAGACACACTGAAGTTCTGTAAGGGACAAGGGGAGGAAAAACCATCGATTAGGGGACAGTGAGGGTTTGTACGGGAGGAGGAGTGGAAGACTGATCGCAGAGGGGACACCGAGGTTTTGTCCAGGAAGGAGGAGACGAAAAAAAACCTCTTGGGGGACACGGAGGTTCTGTGAAAGAAGATGACAGGAGAACTCAATGCAAAGGAAACACTGATTTTCGGTAAGTGTGGAGAGGAACATTTAGCCCTTAGGGGACACCGAAGTTCTGTAAAGGATTAGGAGAGGAAACCTCAGCGCTTGTGGATCACCAAGGTTTACAACAGATTAGGAGAGGAAGAGTCAAAGTTTAGGGGCCTCTGAGGTTCCGTCAGGGTAGGAGGCGAGCAAGATTCACCCATTAGAAGACACCGAGGTACTGCCAAGAGAGGCGGAGAAGAAGACTCAGCACTTAGGGGAAAATGAAGTTCTGTGAGGGGATAAAGAGAGGAGGATTCAGTGCTTAGGGGACAATGAGGTTTTATAAGGGAGGGGGAGAGGAAGACTGAGTGCTTACAGGACACCAAGGTACTGTCGAGTGAGGCATAGAACAAGACTCAGCGAGTAGGGAACGCCCAGGATTTTTAACATAGGCGAAGAGTGAGGTGTAAGGGAACAGGAAAGGAAGACTCATATCTTAGGGGGGCCCGTGCTTTTGTAAGGGAAAAAAGAGAAAAAGTGAGCTCTTAGGGGAAAAATAGGCTGTCAAAGAGAATAGGGGAAGACTCAGTGCTTAAGAAGCACAGAAGTTCTGCCAAGGTAGGAAAAGAATAAGACTCAGGGTCTAAAGCACAAGGAGGTTCTGTAAGGGGAGAGGAGAGGAAGTCTCAGAAATTAGGGGACTTGGAGATTTTCAAAGGAAGGAAGAGAGGAAGCTCAGCAGTTAGGAGACACCGAAGGTCTCGAAGAGATTAGTAAAGGAAGGCTCAAAAGTGAGGGTATACTGAGGTTCTGTCAAGGGAGGAGAATAGGACAGCTCAGCGTTAAAGGAGACAGCGAGTTTTTTTCCTACGGTGGAAGAGAGGAAGACCCAGCTCTTATGGAAAACTGAGGTACTGTCAGGGGAGGAAGAGATGAAGACTCAATGCTTAGGGATCATTGAGTTTCTACAAGGAAGAGGAGAGGAAGACTCAGCGCTCAGGGAACACTAAGGCTCTGTAAAGGGAGTGGGGGTCCTTCAGCGCTTGGACGACACTGATTTTCAGTAAGGGGGGTCGAAAAGCTCATCGCTCAGGGAAGAAAGAGGTTCCATAAGGGAGGAGAAGAGGAAGGGTAAGCGCTGAAGGAACAACAAGGTTTGTAATGGAGGAGGAGAGAAAAAAGCAGCGCGTAGGGGACACCAAGGTTCTGTAAAGAAGGAAGAAAGTGTCAGCACTTGGGGGACACAGTGGTTCTCAAAGAGATGGGAGCAAGGCTCGGTGCTTTGGGTAAACCGAGATGATACAAGAGAAGTGGAGGGGAAGGATCGGGCAGAAGGGACCCCAAGGTTGTTTAAGCGAAGAGGAGGGGAAGTCTCAGCCCTTGGGGATTTTGACAGTATTTAAGAGGGCGTGGAGAGAAAACACAGCGGTTATGTGACACCGAGGTTTCAAAGTGAGGAGAAGAGGAAGTTTCAGAGCTTAGGGTACATGGAGGTTTTGTAAGCGAAGAGGAGAGGAAGAATCAGAGCTTGGAGGGGGCAGACAAAATCTGTAAGGGAAGAGGAAAGGATGGTTCAGAGCTAAGGGAACACTAAGGTTCCGTCCAGGGAGAAGAAGACTCAATGCTCATGTAACAGCACTGATATGTAATGGAGGAAGAAAAGAGGGCTGAGCTGTGATAGGGCACTGAGGCTCTCTCTAGGGAGGGTAGAGGAAGACTCAGGGTTGAAAGAACACTGAGGTTCTGTAAGGTGAAAGGAGAGGAAAGACCACCGAGTAGGGGACACTGAGGTTTTGTAAGGATGGAAAGGAAAGAAGACTCAATGCTTAGGGAACCCTGAGGTTGTGTAAGGGAGCAGGAGAGGAAGACTGCGCTTAGGGAACACCGAGGATTTGTAAGACAGGAGAAGGGGAAGTCTCCACGATAAGTGGACACTGAGACTCTGTAAGGGAACACGAGAGGAAGATTCAGTGCTCAGATGTCTTCAAGGTTCTGTCAAGAGTGGACAAAGGAAGACTGAGTGCTTAGGGAACAGGTTCTCTGAAGAGAGGAGGACAGGAATACTCAGCGCTCAGTG
This sequence comes from Elephas maximus indicus, assembly GCF_024166365.1. Lineage (NCBI taxonomy): Eukaryota > Metazoa > Chordata > Mammalia > Proboscidea > Elephantidae > Elephas > Elephas maximus. Next base: position 14,624,948 of record NC_064847.1, read on the forward strand.
CACACCAAGGTTCTGTAAGGGAGGAGGGGAGGAATAAGCAGTGTTTAAGGGCCACTGAAATTCTGTAAGGAGAGAGGAGAGGAGGTCTCAGAACTTATGGTACACCGAGTTTCTGTGATGGAGACCCAGAGGAAGAGTGAGTGACCAAGGGGGACCACGGTAGTGTAAGGGAGAAGGAAAGGAAGACTCAGGCTTTAGAGGAAACCGAGGTGCTGTAAGGGAAGAGGAGAAGAAAACTCAATACTTAGTGGACACTGATGTTCAGTAATGGTGCTAGAGAAGAAAACTCAGCGCTGAAGGGACACTGAGGTTCTGTCAAGACAGGAGCAGAGGAAGGCTCAGCACTTAGGAGACACCGAGATTCTATCAAGGTAGAAGCAGAGTAAAGATTTAGCACTTAGGGGACACCGAGAATCTGTCAAAGGAGCCGAAAACGAAGATTCCGCGTGAAGCGAACACTACTGTTCTGTCAAGGGAGGAGGTGAGGAAGGCTCAGCACTGATGGAAGACTGAGGCTCTGTAAGGTAGGAGAGGAGGAAGTCTTGAGAGCTTAGCAACAGTGAGTTTCTGTAAGGCAGGAGGTGATGAAGACTCAGCACATAGGAGACATAGATGGTTTGTATGGGAGGAGATGAGGAAGACGCTGTATGCAGCAGATATCGAGGTTCTGCCAAGGTAGGAGTAGAGAAAGATTCAGTTCTTAGAGAGCACGGAGATTCTCTCAAGGGAGAAGGAGAGGAAGACTCAGTGCATAGGGGACATGGGGTTCTGTAAAGGGAGGAGGAGACAAAGCGCGAAGGCTTAGGAAAAATGTGGTAATATGAAAGGAGGAGGAGAGGAAGACTCAGAGTTTAAGACACACCGAAGTTCTGTAAGGGACAAAGAGTGGAAGAATCAGCGATGAGGGGAGAGTGAGGTTGTGTAAGGGAGCAGAAGTGGAAGACTCAACGCATAGGGGACAAAGAGGTTTTGTGAAGGAAGGAGGAGACGAAAAAAGACCTCTTCGGGTACACTGAGGTTCAGTGAGGGAGGAGAATAGGAATCTCAATGCATGGGGAACACTGCTTTTGTGTACGGCTGAAGGAGGGGAACATTTAGAGGACACCGAGGTTCTGTAAAGTAGGAGGAAAAGAAGCCGCAGCGCTTTTGGATCACCATGGTTTTAGAACACATGAGGAGAGGGAGAGTCAGAGTTTAGGGGCCTCTGAGGTTCTGTCAAGGTAGGAGGAGAGGAAGATTAAGCCCATAGACAACAATGAGGTAATGGCAAGTTAAGCGGAGAAGACGACTCAGTGCTTAGGCAACACCGTACTTTTGTCAAAGGATGAGGAGAGAAGAACTCAGCGCATAGGGGACACTGAGGTTCCATAAGGAAGAAGGAGAGGAAGGCTCACTGCTTGGGCAACACGGATTTTCACTAAGGGAGGTGGAAAGACTCATGACTCAGGAGAGAGAGAGGTTCTGTACCGGAAGAGAAGAGGAAGACCAAGTCTTGAAAAAACACTAACGATTTAAGGGAGGAGGAGAGGAAGAATCAGTGATTACGGGAGAGCGAGGTTCTGTAACAGAGGAGGTGCGGAACACTCAACGCATAGGGGACATGGGGTTTTGTCAAGGAAGGAGGAGAGGAAGAACCACCTCTTGGTGGTCACCTAGGTTCTGTGATGGAGGATGATAGAAAGACTCAATGCATAAGAAACAGTGATTTGGCGTAAGGGAGGAGAGGAACATTTAGCAGGTAGGGGACAGCGAGGTTCTGTATAGGGGGAGAAGAGGAAGCCTCAGTGCTTGTGGATCTCCGAGGTTTTATAACACACGAGGAAGGGAAGAGTCAGAGTTTAGGGTCCTCTGAGGTTGCGTCAGGGTAGGTTGAGAGGAAGATTCAGCCCTTAGGAGACATCAAGGCACTGCCAAAAGAGGTGGAGAAGGCTCAGCGCTTAGGGGACACCGAAGTTCTCTCAAGGGATGAGGAGAGGAGGACTCAGCGCCTAGGGGGCACTGAGGTTTTATCAGGGAGGGGGAGAGGAAGACTCAGCGCTTAGAGGACACCAAGGTACTGTCGAGTGAAGCACAGAAGAAAACTCAGCGCTTACGGGACGCCCAGGATTTTTAAGATAGGCGGAGAGTGAGGTTGTGTAAGGGAATAGGAAAGAAAGACTCATCACTTAGGGGAACCCGTGCTTCTAAGGGAAAAAGAGAGAAAGAGTCAGCGCTTAGGACACACACAGGCTGTGAAGGAGGGGAGAGGAAGGCTCAGTGCTTAAGAGACACAGATGTTCTGCCAAGGTAGGAAAAGATTAAGACTCAGGGTTTAAAACACACCTAGGTTCTGTAAGGGGGGAGGAGAGGAGGACTCAGAAATTAGGAGAGTTTGGGATTTTCAAAGGAAGGAAGAGAGGAAGCTCAGCAGTTAGGAGACACCGAGATTCAAGGTAGGAGCAGAGTAAAGATTCAGCAGTCAGGGGACACCGAGGTTCTGTCAATGGAGCAGAAGAGGAAGATTCCACGTGTAGCGAACACTGCCTTTCTGTCAAGGGAGGAGGAGAGGAAGGCTCAGCACTTAGGGAAGACCGAGGCTCTGGAAGGGAGGAGAGGAGGAAGTCTCGAGCGCTTAGCAGCAGTGAGTTTCTGTAAGGGAGGAGGTGATGAAGACTCAGCGCTTAGGAGACAGAGACAGTTGGTATGGGAGAAGATGAGGAAGACGCTGTGCTCAGCAGATATCGAGGTTCTGCCAAGGTAGAAGCAAAGAAATATTCAGTGCTTAGAGTACAGGGAGATTCTCTCAAGGGAGAAGGAGAGGAAGATTCAACGCATAGGGGACATGCGGTTTAGTAAAGGAGAGAGGAAACAAAGAGTGAAGGCTTAGGAAAAATGTGGTAATATCAAAGGAGGAGGAGAGGAAGACTCAGAGTTTAAGACACACTGAAGTTCTGTAAGGGACAAGGGGAGGAAAAACCATCGATTAGGGGACAGTGAGGGTTTGTACGGGAGGAGGAGTGGAAGACTGATCGCAGAGGGGACACCGAGGTTTTGTCCAGGAAGGAGGAGACGAAAAAAAACCTCTTGGGGGACACGGAGGTTCTGTGAAAGAAGATGACAGGAGAACTCAATGCAAAGGAAACACTGATTTTCGGTAAGTGTGGAGAGGAACATTTAGCCCTTAGGGGACACCGAAGTTCTGTAAAGGATTAGGAGAGGAAACCTCAGCGCTTGTGGATCACCAAGGTTTACAACAGATTAGGAGAGGAAGAGTCAAAGTTTAGGGGCCTCTGAGGTTCCGTCAGGGTAGGAGGCGAGCAAGATTCACCCATTAGAAGACACCGAGGTACTGCCAAGAGAGGCGGAGAAGAAGACTCAGCACTTAGGGGAAAATGAAGTTCTGTGAGGGGATAAAGAGAGGAGGATTCAGTGCTTAGGGGACAATGAGGTTTTATAAGGGAGGGGGAGAGGAAGACTGAGTGCTTACAGGACACCAAGGTACTGTCGAGTGAGGCATAGAACAAGACTCAGCGAGTAGGGAACGCCCAGGATTTTTAACATAGGCGAAGAGTGAGGTGTAAGGGAACAGGAAAGGAAGACTCATATCTTAGGGGGGCCCGTGCTTTTGTAAGGGAAAAAAGAGAAAAAGTGAGCTCTTAGGGGAAAAATAGGCTGTCAAAGAGAATAGGGGAAGACTCAGTGCTTAAGAAGCACAGAAGTTCTGCCAAGGTAGGAAAAGAATAAGACTCAGGGTCTAAAGCACAAGGAGGTTCTGTAAGGGGAGAGGAGAGGAAGTCTCAGAAATTAGGGGACTTGGAGATTTTCAAAGGAAGGAAGAGAGGAAGCTCAGCAGTTAGGAGACACCGAAGGTCTCGAAGAGATTAGTAAAGGAAGGCTCAAAAGTGAGGGTATACTGAGGTTCTGTCAAGGGAGGAGAATAGGACAGCTCAGCGTTAAAGGAGACAGCGAGTTTTTTTCCTACGGTGGAAGAGAGGAAGACCCAGCTCTTATGGAAAACTGAGGTACTGTCAGGGGAGGAAGAGATGAAGACTCAATGCTTAGGGATCATTGAGTTTCTACAAGGAAGAGGAGAGGAAGACTCAGCGCTCAGGGAACACTAAGGCTCTGTAAAGGGAGTGGGGGTCCTTCAGCGCTTGGACGACACTGATTTTCAGTAAGGGGGGTCGAAAAGCTCATCGCTCAGGGAAGAAAGAGGTTCCATAAGGGAGGAGAAGAGGAAGGGTAAGCGCTGAAGGAACAACAAGGTTTGTAATGGAGGAGGAGAGAAAAAAGCAGCGCGTAGGGGACACCAAGGTTCTGTAAAGAAGGAAGAAAGTGTCAGCACTTGGGGGACACAGTGGTTCTCAAAGAGATGGGAGCAAGGCTCGGTGCTTTGGGTAAACCGAGATGATACAAGAGAAGTGGAGGGGAAGGATCGGGCAGAAGGGACCCCAAGGTTGTTTAAGCGAAGAGGAGGGGAAGTCTCAGCCCTTGGGGATTTTGACAGTATTTAAGAGGGCGTGGAGAGAAAACACAGCGTTTATGTGACACCGAGGTTTCAAAGTGAGGAGAAGAGGAAGTTTCAGAGCTTAGGGTACATGGAGCTTTTGTAAGCGATGAGGAGAGGAAGAATCCGAGCTTGGAGGGGTCAGACAAAATCTGTAAGGGAAGAGGAAAGGATGGTTCAGAGCTAAGGGAACACTAAGGTTCCGTCCAGGGAGAAGAAGACTCAATGCTCATGTAACAGCACTGATATGTAATGGAGGAAGAAAAGAGGGCTGAGCTGTGATAGGGCACTGAAGCTCTCTCTAGGGAGGGTAGAGGAAGACTCAGGGTTGAAAGAACACTGAGGTTCTGTAAGGTGAAAGGAGAGGAAAGACCACCGAGTAGGGGACACTGAGGTTTTGTAAGGATGGAAAGGAAAGAAGACTCAATGCTTAGGGAACCCTGAGGTTGTGTAAGGGAGCAGGAGAGGAAGACTGCGCTTAGGGAACACCGAGGATTTGTAAGACAGGAGAAGAGGAAGTCTCCAGGGTAAGTGGACACTGAGACTCTGTAAGGGAACACGAGAGGAAGATTCAGTGCTCAGATGTCTTCAAGGTTCTGTCAAGAGTGGACAAAGGAAGACTGAGTGCTTAGGGAACAGGTTCTCTGAAGAGAGGAGGACAGGAATACTCAGCGCTCAGTGCACACCAAGGTTCTGTAAGGGAGGAGGGGAGGAATCCGCAGTGTTTAAGGGCCACCGAAATTCTGTAAGGAGAGAGGAGAGGAGGTCTCAGAACTTATGGTACACCGAGTTTCTGTGATGGAGACCCAGAGGAAGAGTGAGTGACCAAGAGGGACCACGGTAGTGTAAGGGAGAAGGAAAGGAAGACTCAGGCTTTAGAGGAAACCGAGGTGCTGTAAGGGAGGAGCAGAAGAAAACTCAATACTTAGTGGACACTGATGTTCAGTAATGGTGCTAGAGAAGAAAACTCAGCGCTGAAGGGACACTGAGGTTCTGTCAAGACAGGAGCAGAGGAAGCCTCAGCACTTAGGAGACACCGAGATTCTATCAAGGTAGAAGCAGAGTAAAGATTCAGCACTTAGGGGACACCGAGGATCTGTCAAAGGAGCCGAAAACCAAGATTCTGCGTGAAGCGAACACTACTGTTCTGTCAAGGGAGGAGGAGAGGAAGGCTGAGCACTGATGGAAGACTGAGGCTCTGTAAGGTAGGAGAGGAGGAAGTCTTGAGAGCTTAGCAACAGTGAGTTTCTGTAAGGCAGGAGGTGATGAAGACTCAGCACTTAGGAGACATAGATGGTTTGTATGGGAGGAGATGAGGAAGACGCTGTATGCAGCAGATATCGAGGTTCTGCCAAGGTAGGAGTAGAGAAAGATTCAGTTCTTAGAGAGCACGGAGATTCTCTCAAGGGAGAAGGAGAGGAAGACTCAGTGCATAGGGGACATGGGGTTCTGTAAAGGGAGGAGGAGACAAAGCGTGAAGGCTTAGGAAAAATGTGGTAATATGAAAGGAGGAGGAGAGGAAGACTCAGAGTTTAAGACACACCGAAGTTCTGTAAGGGACAAAGAGTGGAAGAATCAGCGATGAGGGGAGAGTGAGGTTGTGTAAGGGAGCAGAAGTGGAAGACTCAACGCATAGGGGACAAAGAGGTTTTGTGAAGGAAGGAGGAGACGAAAAAAGACCTCTTCGGGTACACTGAGGTTCAGTGAGGGAGGAGAATAGGAATCTCAATGCATGGGGAACACTGCTTTTGTGTACGGCTGAAGGAGGGGAACATTTAGAGGACACTGAGGTTCTGTAAAGTAGGAGGAAAAGAAGCCGCAGCGCTTTTGGATCACCACGGTTTTAGAACACATGAGGAGAGGGAGAGTCAGAGTTTAGGGGCCTCTGAGGTTCTGTCAAGGTAGGAGGAGAGGAAGATTAAGCCCATAGACAACAATGAGGTAATGGCAAGTTAAGCGGAGAAGACGACTCAGTGCTTAGGCAACACCGTACTTCTGTCAAAGGATGAGGAGAGAAGAACTCAGCGCATAGGGGACACTGAGGTTCCATAAGGAAGAAGGAGAGGAAGGCTCACTGCTTGGGCAACACGGATTTTCACTAAGGGAGGTGGAAAGACTCATGACTCAGGGGAGAGAGAGGTTCTGTAGCGGAAGAGAAGAGGAAGACCAAGTCTTGAAAAAACACTAACGATTTAAGGGAGGAGGAGAGGAAGAATCAGTGATTACGGGAGAGCGAGGTTCTGTATCAGAGGAGGTGCGGAACACTCAACGCATAGGGGACACGGGGTTTTGTCAAGGAAGGAGGAGAGGAAGAACCACCTCTTGGTGGTCACCTAGGTTCTGTGATGGAGGCTGATAGAAAGACTCAATGCATAAGAAACAGTGATTTGGCGTAAGGGAGGAGAGGAACATTTAGCAGGTAGGGGACAGCGAGGTTCTGTATAGGGGGAGAAGAGGAAGCCTCAGTGCTTGTGGATCTCCGAGGTTTTATAACACACGAGGAAGGGAAGAGTCAGAGTTTAGGGTCCTCTGAGGTTGCGTCAGGGTAGGTTGAGAGGAAGATTCAGCCCTTAGGAGACATCAAGGTACTGCCAAAAGAGGTGGAGAAGGCTCAGCGCTTAGGGGACACCGAAGTTCTCTCAAGGGATGAGGAGAGGAGGACTCAGCGCCTAGGGGGCACTGAGGTTTTATCAGGGAGGGGGAGAGGAAGATTCAGCGCTTCGAGGACACCAAGGGACTGCCGAGTGAAGCACAGAACAAAACTCAGCGCTTACGGGACGCCCAGGATTTTTAAGATAGGCGGAGAGTGAGGTTGTGTAAGGGAATAGGAAAGAAAGACTCATCACTTAGGGGAACCCGTGCTTCTAAGGGAAAAAGAGAGAAAGAGTCAGCGCTTAGGACACACACAGGCTGTGAAGGAGGGGAGAGGAAGGCTCAGTGCTTAAGAGACACAGATGTTCTGCCAAGGTAGGAAAAGATTAAGACTCAGGGTTTAAAACACACCTAGGTTCTGTAAGGGGGGAGGAGAGGAGGACTCAGAAATTAGGAGAGTTTGGGATTTTCAAAGGAAGGAAGAGAGGAAGCTCAGCAGTTAGGAGACACCGAGATTCAAGGTAGGAGCAGAGTAAAGATTCAGCAGTCAGGGGACACCGAGGTTCTGTCAATGGAGCAGAAGAGGAAGATTCCACGTGTAGCGAACACTGCCTTTCTGTCAAGGGAGGAGGAGAGGAAGGCTCAGCACTTAGGGAAGACCGAGGCTCTGGAAGGGAGGAGAGGAGGAAGTCTCGAGCGCTTAGCAGCAGTGAGTTTCTGTAAGGGAGGAGGTGATGAAGACTCAGCGCTTAGGAGACAGAGAGAGTTGGTATGGGAGAAGATGAGGAAGACGCTGTGCTCAGCAGATATCGAGGTTCTGCAAGGTAGAAGCAAAGAAATATTCAGTGCTTAGAGTACAGGGAGATTCTCTCAAGGGAGAAGGAGAGGAAGATTCAACGCATAGGGGACATGGGGTTTAGTAAAGGAGAGAGGAAACAAAGAGTGAAGGCTTAGGAAAAATGTGGTAATATCAAAGGAGGAGGAGAGGAAGACTCATAGTTTAAGACACACTGAAGTTCTGTAAGGGACAAGGGGAGGAAGAACCATCGATTAGGGGACAGTGAGGTTTTGTACGGGAGGAGGAGTGGAAGACTGAAGGCAGAGGGGACACCGAGGTTTTGCTCAGGAAGGAGGAGACGAAAAAAAACCTCTCGGGGGACACGGAGGTTCTGTGAAAGAAGATGACAGGAGAACTCAATGCAAAGGAAACACTGATTTTCGGTAAGTGTGGAGAGGAACATTTAGCCCTTAGGGGACACCGAAGTTCTGTAAAGGATTAGGAGAGGAAACCTCAGCGCTTGTGGATCACCAAGGTTTACAACAGATTAGGAGAGGAAGAGTCAAAGTTTAGGGGCCTCTGAGGTTCCGTCAGGGTAGGAGGCGAGCAAGATTCACCCATTAGAAGACACCGAGGTACTGCCAAGAGAGGCGGAGAAGAAGACTCAGCACTTAGGGGAAAATGAAGTTCTGTGAGGGGATAAAGAGAGGAGGATTCAGTGCTTAGGGGACAATGAGGTTTTATAAGGGAGGGGGAGAGGAAGACTGAGTGCTTACAGGACACCAAGGTACTGTCGAGTGAGGCATAGAACAAGACTCAGCGAGTAGGGAACGCCCAGGATTTTTAACATAGGCGAAGAGTGAGGTGTAAGGGAACAGGAAAGGAAGACTCATATCTTAGGGGGGCCCGTGCTTTTGTAAGGGAAAAAAGAGAAAAAGTGAGCTCTTAGGGGAAAAATAGGCTGTCAAAGAGAATAGGGGAAGACTCAGTGCTTAAGAAGCACAGAAGTTCTGCCAAGGTAGGAAAAGAATAAGACTCAGGGTCTAAAGCACAAGGAGGTTCTGTAAGGGGAGAGGAGAGGAAGTCTCAGAAATTAGGGGACTTGGAGATTTTCAAAGGAAGGAAGAGAGGAAGCTCAGCAGTTAGGAGACACCGAAGGTCTCGAAGAGATTAGTAAAGGAAGGCTCAAAAGTGAGGGTATACTGAGGTTCTGTCAAGGGAGGAGAATAGGACAGCTCAGCGTTAAAGGAGACAGCGAGTTTTTTTCCTACGGTGGAAGAGAGGAAGACCCAGCTCTTATGGAAAACTGAGGTACTGTCAGGGGAGGAAGAGATGAAGACTCAATGCTTAGGGATCATTGAGTTTCTACAAGGAAGAGGAGAGGAAGACTCAGCGCTCAGGGAACACTAAGGCTCTGTAAAGGGAGTGGGGGTCCTTCAGCGCTTGGACGACACTGATTTTCAGTAAGGGGGGTCGAAAAGCTCATCGCTCAGGGAAGAAAGAGGTTCCATAAGGGAGGAGAAGAGGAAGGGTAAGCGCTGAAGGAACAACAAGGTTTGTAATGGAGGAGGAGAGAAAAAAGCAGCGCGTAGGGGACACCAAGGTTCTGTAAAGAAGGAAGAAAGTGTCAGCACTTGGGGGACACAGTGGTTCTCAAAGAGATGGGAGCAAGGCTCGGTGCTTTGGGTAAACCGAGATGATACAAGAGAAGTGGAGGGGAAGGATCGGGCAGAAGGGACCCCAAGGTTGTTTAAGCGAAGAGGAGGGGAAGTCTCAGCCCTTGGGGATTTTGACAGTATTTAAGAGGGCGTGGAGAGAAAACACAGCGGTTATGTGACACCGAGGTTTCAAAGTGAGGAGAAGAGGAAGTTTCAGAGCTTAGGGTACATGGAGGTTTTGTAAGCGAAGAGGAGAGGAAGAATCAGAGCTTGGAGGGGGCAGACAAAATCTGTAAGGGAAGAGGAAAGGATGGTTCAGAGCTAAGGGAACACTAAGGTTCCGTCCAGGGAGAAGAAGACTCAATGCTCATGTAACAGCACTGATATGTAATGGAGGAAGAAAAGAGGGCTGAGCTGTGATAGGGCACTGAGGCTCTCTCTAGGGAGGGTAGAGGAAGACTCAGGGTTGAAAGAACACTGAGGTTCTGTAAGGTGAAAGGAGAGGAAAGACCACCGAGTAGGGGACACTGAGGTTTTGTAAGGATGGAAAGGAAAGAAGACTCAATGCTTAGGGAACCCTGAGGTTGTGTAAGGGAGCAGGAGAGGAAGACTGCGCTTAGGGAACACCGAGGATTTGTAAGACAGGAGAAGGGGAAGTCTCCACGATAAGTGGACACTGAGACTCTGTAAGGGAACACGAGAGGAAGATTCAGTGCTCAGATGTCTTCAAGGTTCTGTCAAGAGTGGACAAAGGAAGACTGAGTGCTTAGGGAACAGGTTCTCTGAAGAGAGGAGGACAGGAATACTCAGCGCTCAGTGCACACCAAGGTTCTGTAAGGGAGGAGGGGAGGAATAAGCAGTGTTTAAGGGCCACTGAAATTCTGTAAGGAGAGAGGAGAGGAGGTCTCAGAACTTATGGTACACCGAGTTTCTGTGATGGAGACCCAGAGGAAGAGTGAGTGACCAAGGGGGACCACGGTAGTGTAAGGGAGAAGGAAAGGAAGACTCAGGCTTTAGAGGAAACCGAGGTGCTGTAAGGGAAGAGCAGAAGAAAACTCAATACTTAGTGGACACTGATGTTCAGTAATGGTGCTAGAGAAGAAAACTCAGCGCTGAAGGGACACTGAGGTTCTGTCAAGACAGGAGCAGAGGAAGGCTCAGCACTTAGGAGACACCGAGATTCTATCAAGGTAGAAGCAGAGTAAAGATTTAGCACTTAGGGGACACCGAGAATCTGTCAAAGGAGCCGAAAACGAAGATTCCGCGTGAAGCGAACACTACTGTTCTGTCAAGGGAGGAGGTGAGGAAGGCTCAGCACTGATGGAAGACTGAGGCTCTGTAAGGTAGGAGAGGAGGAAGTCTTGAGAGCTTAGCAACAGTGAGTTTCTGTAAGGCAGGAGGTGATGAAGACTCAGCACATAGGAGACATAGATGGTTTGTATGGGAGGAGATGAGGAAGACGCTGTATGCAGCAGATATCGAGGTTCTGCCAAGGTAGGAGTAGAGAAAGATTCAGTTCTTAGAGAGCACGGAGATTCTCTCAAGGGAGAAGGAGAGGAAGACTCAGTGCATAGGGGACATGGGGTTCTGTAAAGGGAGGAGGAGACAAAGCGCGAAGGCTTAGGAAAAATGTGGTAATATGAAAGGAGGAGGAGAGGAAGACTCAGAGTTTAAGACACACCGAAGTTCTGTAAGGGACAAAGAGTGGAAGAATCAGCGATGAGGGGAGAGTGAGGTTGTGTGGGAGCAGAAGTGGAAGACTCAACGCATAGGGGACAAAGAGGTTTTGTGAAGGAAGGAGGAGACGAAAAAAGACCTCTTCGGGTACACTGAGGTTCAGTGAGGGAGGAGAATAGGAATCTCAATGCATGGGGAACACTGCTTTTGTGTACGGCTGAAGGATTGGAACATTTAGAGGACACCGAGGTTCTGTAAAGTAGGAGGAAAAGAAGCCGCAGCGCTTTTGGATCACCATGGTTTTAGAACACATGAGGAGAGGGAGAGTCAGAGTTTAGGGGCCTCTGAGGTTCTGTCAAGGTAGGAGGAGAGGAAGATTAAGCCCATAGACAACAATGAGGTAATGGCAAGTTAAGCGGAGAAGACGACTCAGTGCTTAGGCAACACCGTACTTTTGTCAAAGGATGAGGAGAGAAGAACTCAGCGCATAGGGGACACTGAGGTTCCATAAGGAAGAAGGAGAGGAAGGCTCACTGCTTGGGCAACACGGATTTTCACTAAGGGAGGTGGAAAGACTCATGACTCAGGAGAGAGAGAGGTTCTGTACCGGAAGAGAAGAGGAAGACCAAGTCTTGAAAAAACACTAACGATTTAAGGGAGGAGGAGAGGAAGAATCAGTGATTACGGGAGAGCGAGGTTCTGTATCAGAGGAGGTGCGGAACACTCAACGCATAGGGGACATGGGGTTTTGTCAAGGAAGGAGGAGAGGAAGAACCACCTCTTGGTGGTCACCTAGGTTCTGTGATGGAGGATGATAGAAAGACTCAATGCATAAGAAACAGTGATTTGGCGTAAGGGAGGAGAGGAACATTTAGCAGGTAGGGGACAGCGAGGTTCTGTATAGGGGGAGAAGAGGAAGCCTCAGTGCTTGTGGATCTCCGAGGTTTTATAACACACGAGGAAGGGAAGAGTCAGAGTTTAGGGTCCTCTGAGGTTGCGTCAGGGTAGGTTGAGAGGAAGATTCAGCCCTTAGGAGACATCAAGGCACTGCCAAAAGAGGTGGAGAAGGCTCAGCGCTTAGGGGACACCGAAGTTCTCTCAAGGGATGAGGAGAGGAGGACTCAGCGCCTAGGGGGCACTGAGGTTTTATCAGGGAGGGGGAGAGGAAGACTCAGCGCTTAGAGGACACCAAGGTACTGTCGAGTGAAGCACAGAAGAAAACTCAGCGCTTACGGGACGCCCAGGATTTTTAAGATAGGCGGAGAGTGAGGTTGTGTAAGGGAATAGGAAAGAAAGACTCATCACTTAGGGGAACCCGTGCTTCTAAGGGAAAAAGAGAGAAAGAGTCAGCGCTTAGGACACACACAGGCTGTGAAGGAGGGGAGAGGAAGGCTCAGTGCTTAAGAGACACAGATGTTCGGCCAAGGTAGGAAAAGATTAAGACTCAGGGTTTAAAACACACCTAGGTTCTGTAAGGGGGGAGGAGAGGAGGACTCAGAAATTAGGAGAGTTTGGGATTTTCAAAGGAAGGAAGAGAGGAAGCTCAGCAGTTAGGAGACACCGAGATTCAAGGTAGGAGCAGAGTAAAGATTCAGCAGTCAGGGGACACCGAGGTTCTGTCAATGGAGCAGAAGAGGAAGATTCCACGTGTAGCGAACACTGCCTTTCTGTCAAGGGAGGAGGAGAGGAAGGCTCAGCACTTAGGGAAGACCGAGGCTCTGGAAGGGAGGAGAGGAGGAAGTCTCGAGCGCTTAGCAGCAGTGAGTTTCTGTAAGGGAGGAGGTGATGAAGACTCAGCGCTTAGGAGACAGAGACAGTTGGTATGGGAGAAGATGAGGAAGACGCTGTGCTCAGCAGATATCGAGGTTCTGCCAAGGTAGAAGCAAAGAAATATTCAGTGCTTAGAGTACAGGGAGATTCTCTCAAGGGAGAAGGAGAGGAAGATTCAACGCATAGGGGACATGCGGTTTAGTAAAGGAGAGAGGAAACAAAGAGTGAAGGCTTAGGAAAAATGTGGTAATATCAAAGGAGGAGGAGAGGAAGACTCAGAGTTTAAGACACACTGAAGTTCTGTAAGGGACAAGGGGAGGAAAAACCATCGATTAGGGGACAGTGAGGGTTTGTACGGGAGGAGGAGTGGAAGACTGATCGCAGAGGGGACACCGAGGTTTTGTCCAGGAAGGAGGAGACGAAAAAAAACCTCTTGGGGGACACGGAGGTTCTGTGAAAGAAGATGACAGGAGAACTCAATGCAAAGGAAACACTGATTTTCGGTAAGTGTGGAGAGGAACATTTAGCCCTTAGGGGACACCGAAGTTCTGTAAAGGATTAGGAGAGGAAACCTCAGCGCTTGTGGATCACCAAGGTTTACAACAGATTAGGAGAGGAAGAGTCAAAGTTTAGGGGCCTCTGAGGTTCCGTCAGGGTAGGAGGCGAGCAAGATTCACCCATTAGAAGACACCGAGGTACTGCCAAGAGAGGCGGAGAAGAAGACTCAGCACTTAGGGGAAAATGAAGTTCTGTGAGGGGATAAAGAGAGGAGGATTCAGTGCTTAGGGGACAATGAGGTTTTATAAGGGAGGGGGAGAGGAAGACTGAGTGCTTACAGGACACCAAGGTACTGTCGAGTGAGGCATAGAACAAGACTCAGCGAGTAGGGAACGCCCAGGATTTTTAACATAGGCGAAGAGTGAGGTGTAAGGGAACAGGAAAGGAAGACTCATATCTTAGGGGGGCCCGTGCTTTTGTAAGGGAAAAAAGAGAAAAAGTGAGCTCTTAGGGGAAAAATAGGCTGTCAAAGAGAATAGGGGAAGACTCAGTGCTTAAGAAGCACAGAAGTTCTGCCAAGGTAGGAAAAGAATAAGACTCAGGGTCTAAAGCACAAGGAGGTTCTGTAAGGGGAGAGGAGAGGAAGTCTCAGAAATTAGGGGACTTGGAGATTTTCAAAGGAAGGAAGAGAGGAAGCTCAGCAGTTAGGAGACACCGAAGGTCTCGAAGAGATTAGTAAAGGAAGGCTCAAAAGTGAGGGTATACTGAGGTTCTGTCAAGGGAGGAGAATAGGACAGCTCAGCGTTAAAGGAGACAGCGAGTTTTTTTCCTACGGTGGAAGAGAGGAAGACCCAGCTCTTATGGAAAACTGAGGTACTGTCAGGGGAGGAAGAGATGAAGACTCAATGCTTAGGGATCATTGAGTTTCTACAAGGAAGAGGAGAGGAAGACTCAGCGCTCAGGGAACACTAAGGCTCTGTAAAGGGAGTGGGGGTCCTTCAGCGCTTGGACGACACTGATTTTCAGTAAGGGGGGTCGAAAAGCTCATCGCTCAGGGAAGAAAGAGGTTCCATAAGGGAGGAGAAGAGGAAGGGTAAGCGCTGAAGGAACAACAAGGTTTGTAATGGAGGAGGAGAGAAAAAAGCAGCGCGTAGGGGACACCAAGGTTCTGTAAAGAAGGAAGAAAGTGTCAGCACTTGGGGGACACAGTGGTTCTCAAAGAGATGGGAGCAAGGCTCGGTGCTTTGGGTAAACCGAGATGATACAAGAGAAGTGGAGGGGAAGGATCGGGCAGAAGGGACCCCAAGGTTGTTTAAGCGAAGAGGAGGGGAAGTCTCAGCCCTTGGGGATTTTGACAGTATTTAAGAGGGCGTGGAGAGAAAACACAGCGGTTATGTGACACCGAGGTTTCAAAGTGAGGAGAAGAGGAAGTTTCAGAGCTTAGGGTACATGGAGGTTTTGTAAGCGAAGAGGAGAGGAAGAATCAGAGCTTGGAGGGGGCAGACAAAATCTGTAAGGGAAGAGGAAAGGATGGTTCAGAGCTAAGGGAACACTAAGGTTCCGTCCAGGGAGAAGAAGACTCAATGCTCATGTAACAGCACTGATATGTAATGGAGGAAGAAAAGAGGGCTGAGCTGTGATAGGGCACTGAGGCTCTCTCTAGGGAGGGTAGAGGAAGACTCAGGGTTGAAAGAACACTGAGGTTCTGTAAGGTGAAAGGAGAGGAAAGACCACCGAGTAGGGGACACTGAGGTTTTGTAAGGATGGAAAGGAAAGAAGACTCAATGCTTAGGGAACCCTGAGGTTGTGTAAGGGAGCAGGAGAGGAAGACTGCGCTTAGGGAACACCGAGGATTTGTAAGACAGGAGAAGGGGAAGTCTCCACGATAAGTGGACACTGAGACTCTGTAAGGGAACACGAGAGGAAGATTCAGTGCTCAGATGTCTTCAAGGTTCTGTCAAGAGTGGACAAAGGAAGACTGAGTGCTTAGGGAACAGGTTCTCTGAAGAGAGGAGGACAGGAATACTCAGCGCTCAGTGCACACCAAGGTTCTGTAAGGGAGGAGGGGAGGAATAAGCAGTGTTTAAGGGCCACTGAAATTCTGTAAGGAGAGAGGAGAGGAGGTCTCAGAACTTATGGTACACCGAGTTTCTGTGATGGAGACCCAGAGGAAGAGTGAGTGACCAAGGGGGACCACGGTAGTGTAAGGGAGAAGGAAAGGAAGACTCAGGCTTTAGAGGAAACCGAGGTGCTGTAAGGGAAGAGCAGAAGAAAACTCAATACTTAGTGGACACTGATGTTCAGTAATGGTGCTAGAGAAGAAAACTCAGCGCTGAAGGGACACTGAGGTTCTGTCAAGACAGGAGCAGAGGAAGGCTCAGCACTTAGGAGACACCGAGATTCTATCAAGGTAGAAGCAGAGTAAAGATTTAGCACTTAGGGGACACCGAGAATCTGTCAAAGGAGCCGAAAACGAAGATTCCGCGTGAAGCGAACACTACTGTTCTGTCAAGGGAGGAGGTGAGGAAAGCTCAGCACTGATGGAAGACTGAGGCTCTGTAAGGTAGGAGAGGAGGAAGTCTTGAGAGCTTAGCAACAGTGAGTTTCTGTAAGGCAGGAGGTGATGAAGACTCAGCACATAGGAGACATAGATGGTTTGTATGGGAGGAGATGAGGAAGACGCTGTATGCAGCAGATATCGAGGTTCTGCCAAGGTAGGAGTAGAGAAAGATTCAGTTCTTAGAGAGCACGGAGATTCTCTCAAGGGAGAAGGAGAGGAAGACTCAGTGCATAGGGGACATGGGGTTCTGTAAAGGGAGGAGGAGACAAAGCGCGAAGGCTTAGGAAAAATGTGGTAATATGAAAGGAGGAGGAGAGGAAGACTCAGAGTTTAAGACACACCGAAGTTCTGTAAGGGACAAAGAGTGGAAGAATCAGCGATGAGGGGAGAGTGAGGTTGTGTGGGAGCAGAAGTGGAAGACTCAACGCATAGGGGACAAAGAGGTTTTGTGAAGGAAGGAGGAGACGAAAAAAGACCTCTTCGGGTACACTGAGGTTCAGTGAGGGAGGAGAATAGGAATCTCAATGCATGGGGAACACTGCTTTTGTGTACGGCTGAAGGATTGGAACATTTAGAGGACACCGAGGTTCTGTAAAGTAGGAGGAAAAGAAGCCGCAGCGCTTTTGGATCACCATGGTTTTAGAACACATGAGGAGAGGGAGAGTCAGAGTTTAGGGGCCTCTGAGGTTCTGTCAAGGTAGGAGGAGAGGAAGATTAAGCCCATAGACAACAATGAGGTAATGGCAAGTTAAGCGGAGAAGACGACTCAGTGCTTAGGCAACACCGTACTTTTGTCAAAGGATGAGGAGAGAAGAACTCAGCGCATAGGGGACACTGAGGTTCCATAAGGAAGAAGGAGAGGAAGGCTCACTGCTTGGGCAACACGGATTTTCACTAAGGGAGGTGGAAAGACTCATGACTCAGGAGAGAGAGAGGTTCTGTACCGGAAGAGAAGAGGAAGACCAAGTCTTGAAAAAACACTAACGATTTAAGGGAGGAGGAGAGGAAGAATCAGTGATTACGGGAGAGCGAGGTTCTGTATCAGAGGAGGTGCGGAACACTCAACGCATAGGGGACATGGGGTTTTGTCAAGGAAGGAGGAGAGGAAGAACCACCTCTTGGTGGTCACCTAGGTTCTGTGATGGAGGATGATAGAAAGACTCAATGCATAAGAAACAGTGATTTGGCGTAAGGGAGGAGAGGAACATTTAGCAGGTAGGGGACAGCGAGGTTCTGTATAGGGGGAGAAGAGGAAGCCTCAGTGCTTGTGGATCTCCGAGGTTTTATAACACACGAGGAAGGGAAGAGTCAGAGTTTAGGGTCCTCTGAGGTTGCGTCAGGGTAGGTTGAGAGGAAGATTCAGCCCTTAGGAGACATCAAGGCACTGCCAAAAGAGGTGGAGAAGGCTCAGCGCTTAGGGGACACCGAAGTTCTCTCAAGGGATGAGGAGAGGAGGACTCAGCGCCTAGGGGGCACTGAGGTTTTATCAGGGAGGGGGAGAGGAAGACTCAGCGCTTAGAGGACACCAAGGTACTGTCGAGTGAAGCACAGAAGAAAACTCAGCGCTTACGGGACGCCCAGGATTTTTAAGATAGGCGGAGAGTGAGGTTGTGTAAGGGAATAGGAAAGAAAGACTCATCACTTAGGGGAACCCGTGCTTCTAAGGGAAAAAGAGAGAAAGAGTCAGCGCTTAGGACACACACAGGCTGTGAAGGAGGGGAGAGGAAGGCTCAGTGCTTAAGAGACACAGATGTTCTGCCAAGGTAGGAAAAGATTAAGACTCAGGGTTTAAAACACACCTAGGTTCTGTAAGGGGGGAGGAGAGGAGGACTCAGAAATTAGGAGAGTTTGGGATTTTCAAGGGAAGGAAGAGAGGAAGCTCAGCAGTTAGGAGACACCGAGATTCAAGGTAGGAGCAGAGTAAAGATTCAGCAGTCAGGGGACACCGAGGTTCTGTCAATGGAGCAGAAGAGGAAGATTCCACGTGTAGCGAACACTGCCTTTCTGTCAAGGGAGGAGGAGAGGAAGGCTCAGCACTTAGGGAAGACCGAGGCTCTGGAAGGGAGGAGAGGAGGAAGTCTCGAGCGCTTAGCAGCAGTGAGTTTCTGTAAGGGAGGAGGTGATGAAGACTCAGCGCTTAGGAGACAGAGACAGTTGGTATGGGAGAAGATGAGGAAGACGCTGTGCTCAGCAGATATCGAGGTTCTGCCAAGGTAGAAGCAAAGAAATATTCAGTGCTTAGAGTACAGGGAGATTCTCTCAAGGGAGAAGGAGAGGAAGATTCAACGCATAGGGGACATGCGGTTTAGTAAAGGAGAGAGGAAACAAAGAGTGAAGGCTTAGGAAAAATGTGGTAATATCAAAGGAGGAGGAGAGGAAGACTCAGAGTTTAAGACACACTGAAGTTCTGTAAGGGACAAGGGGAGGAAAAACCATCGATTAGGGGACAGTGAGGGTTTGTACGGGAGGAGGAGTGGAAGACTGATCGCAGAGGGGACACCGAGGTTTTGTCCAGGAAGGAGGAGACGAAAAAAAACCTCTTGGGGGACACGGAGGTTCTGTGAAAGAAGATGACAGGAGAACTCAATGCAAAGGAAACACTGATTTTCGGTAAGTGTGGAGAGGAACATTTAGCCCTTAGGGGACACCGAAGTTCTGTAAAGGATTAGGAGAGGAAACCTCAGCGCTTGTGGATCACCAAGGTTTACAACAGATTAGGAGAGGAAGAGTCAAAGTTTAGGGGCCTCTGAGGTTCCGTCAGGGTAGGAGGCGAGCAAGATTCACCCATTAGAAGACACCGAGGTACTGCCAAGAGAGGCGGAGAAGAAGACTCAGCACTTAGGGGAAAATGAAGTTCTGTGAGGGGATAAAGAGAGGAGGATTCAGTGCTTAGGGGACAATGAGGTTTTATAAGGGAGGGGGAGAGGAAGACTGAGTGCTTACAGGACACCAAGGTACTGTCGAGTGAGGCATAGAACAAGACTCAGCGAGTAGGGAACGCCCAGGATTTTTAACATAGGCGAAGAGTGAGGTGTAAGGGAACAGGAAAGGAAGACTCATATCTTAGGGGGGCCCGTGCTTTTGTAAGGGAAAAAAGAGAAAAAGTGAGCTCTTAGGGGAAAAATAGGCTGTCAAAGAGAATAGGGGAAGACTCAGTGCTTAAGAAGCACAGAAGTTCTGCCAAGGTAGGAAAAGAATAAGACTCAGGGTCTAAAGCACAAGGAGGTTCTGTAAGGGGAGAGGAGAGGAAGTCTCAGAAATTAGGGGACTTGGAGATTTTCAAAGGAAGGAAGAGAGGAAGCTCAGCAGTTAGGAGACACCGAAGGTCTCGAAGAGATTAGTAAAGGAAGGCTCAAAAGTGAGGGTATACTGAGGTTCTGTCAAGGGAGGAGAATAGGACAGCTCAGCGTTAAAGGAGACAGCGAGTTTTTTTCCTACGGTGGAAGAGAGGAAGACCCAGCTCTTATGGAAAACTGAGGTACTGTCAGGGGAGGAAGAGATGAAGACTCAATGCTTAGGGATCATTGAGTTTCTACAAGGAAGAGGAGAGGAAGACTCAGCGCTCAGGGAACACTAAGGCTCTGTAAAGGGAGTGGGGGTCCTTCAGCGCTTGGACGACACTGATTTTCAGTAAGGGGGGTCGAAAAGCTCATCGCTCAGGGAAGAAAGAGGTTCCATAAGGGAGGAGAAGAGGAAGGGTAAGCGCTGAAGGAACAACAAGGTTTGTAATGGAGGAGGAGAGAAAAAAGCAGCGCGTAGGGGACACCAAGGTTCTGTAAAGAAGGAAGAAAGTGTCAGCACTTGGGGGACACAGTGGTTCTCAAAGAGATGGGAGCAAGGCTCGGTGCTTTGGGTAAACCGAGATGATACAAGAGAAGTGGAGGGGAAGGATCGGGCAGAAGGGACCCCAAGGTTGTTTAAGCGAAGAGGAGGGGAAGTCTCAGCCCTTGGGGATTTTGACAGTATTTAAGAGGGCGTGGAGAGAAAACACAGCGTTTATGTGACACCGAGGTTTCAAAGTGAGGAGAAGAGGAAGTTTCAGAGCTTAGGGTACATGGAGCTTTTGTAAGCGATGAGGAGAGGAAGAATCCGAGCTTGGAGGGGTCAGACAAAATCTGTAAGGGAAGAGGAAAGGATGGTTCAGAGCTAAGGGAACACTAAGGTTCCGTCCAGGGAGAAGAAGACTCAATGCTCATGTAACAGCACTGATATGTAATGGAGGAAGAAAAGAGGGCTGAGCTGTGATAGGGCACTGAAGCTCTCTCTAGGGAGGGTAGAGGAAGACTCAGGGTTGAAAGAACACTGAGGTTCTGTAAGGTGAAAGGAGAGGAAAGACCACCGAGTAGGGGACACTGAGGTTTTGTAAGGATGGAAAGGAAAGAAGACTCAATGCTTAGGGAACCCTGAGGTTGTGTAAGGGAGCAGGAGAGGAAGACTGCGCTTAGGGAACACCGAGGATTTGTAAGACAGGAGAAGAGGAAGTCTCCAGGGTAAGTGGACACTGAGACTCTGTAAGGGAACACGAGAGGAAGATTCAGTGCTCAGATGTCTTCAAGGTTCTGTCAAGAGTGGACAAAGGAAGACTGAGTGCTTAGGGAACAGGTTCTCTGAAGAGAGGAGGACAGGAATACTCAGCGCTCAGTGCACACCAAGGTTCTGTAAGGGAGGAGGGGAGGAATCCGCAGTGTTTAAGGGCCACCGAAATTCTGTAAGGAGAGAGGAGAGGAGGTCTCAGAACTTATGGTACACCGAGTTTCTGTGATGGAGACCCAGAGGAAGAGTGAGTGACCAAGAGGGACCACGGTAGTGTAAGGGAGAAGGAAAGGAAGACTCAGGCTTTAGAGGAAACCGAGGTGCTGTAAGGGAGGAGCAGAAGAAAACTCAATACTTAGTGGACACTGATGTTCAGTAATGGTGCTAGAGAAGAAAACTCAGCGCTGAAGGGACACTGAGGTTCTGTCAAGACAGGAGCAGAGGAAGCCTCAGCACTTAGGAGACACCGAGATTCTATCAAGGTAGAAGCAGAGTAAAGATTCAGCACTTAGGGGACACCGAGGATCTGTCAAAGGAGCCGAAAACCAAGATTCTGCGTGAAGCGAACACTACTGTTCTGTCAAGGGAGGAGGAGAGGAAGGCTGAGCACTGATGGAAGACTGAGGCTCTGTAAGGTAGGAGAGGAGGAAGTCTTGAGAGCTTAGCAACAGTGAGTTTCTGTAAGGCAGGAGGTGATGAAGACTCAGCACTTAGGAGACATAGATGGTTTGTATGGGAGGAGATGAGGAAGACGCTGTATGCAGCAGATATCGAGGTTCTGCCAAGGTAGGAGTAGAGAAAGATTCAGTTCTTAGAGAGCACGGAGATTCTCTCAAGGGAGAAGGAGAGGAAGACTCAGTGCATAGGGGACATGGGGTTCTGTAAAGGGAGGAGGAGACAAAGCGTGAAGGCTTAGGAAAAATGTGGTAATATGAAAGGAGGAGGAGAGGAAGACTCAGAGTTTAAGACACACCGAAGTTCTGTAAGGGACAAAGAGTGGAAGAATCAGCGATGAGGGGAGAGTGAGGTTGTGTAAGGGAGCAGAAGTGGAAGACTCAACGCATAGGGGACAAAGAGGTTTTGTGAAGGAAGGAGGAGACGAAAAAAGACCTCTTCGGGTACACTGAGGTTCAGTGAGGGAGGAGAATAGGAATCTCAATGCATGGGGAACACTGCTTTTGTGTACGGCTGAAGGAGGGGAACATTTAGAGGACACTGAGGTTCTGTAAAGTAGGAGGAAAAGAAGCCGCAGCGCTTTTGGATCACCACGGTTTTAGAACACATGAGGAGAGGGAGAGTCAGAGTTTAGGGGCCTCTGAGGTTCTGTCAAGGTAGGAGGAGAGGAAGATTAAGCCCATAGACAACAATGAGGTAATGGCAAGTTAAGCGGAGAAGACGACTCAGTGCTTAGGCAACACCGTACTTCTGTCAAAGGATGAGGAGAGAAGAACTCAGCGCATAGGGGACACTGAGGTTCCATAAGGAAGAAGGAGAGGAAGGCTCACTGCTTGGGCAACACGGATTTTCACTAAGGGAGGTGGAAAGACTCATGACTCAGGGGAGAGAGAGGTTCTGTAGCGGAAGAGAAGAGGAAGACCAAGTCTTGAAAAAACACTAACGATTTAAGGGAGGAGGAGAGGAAGAATCAGTGATTACGGGAGAGCGAGGTTCTGTATCAGAGGAGGTGCGGAACACTCAACGCATAGGGGACACGGGGTTTTGTCAAGGAAGGAGGAGAGGAAGAACCACCTCTTGGTGGTCACCTAGGTTCTGTGATGGAGGCTGATAGAAAGACTCAAAGCATAAGAAACAGTGATTTGGCGTAAGGGAGGAGAGGAACATTTAGCAGGTAGGGGACAGCGAGGTTCTGTATAGGGGGAGAAGAGGAAGCCTCAGTGCTTGTGGATCTCCGAGGTTTTATAACACACGAGGAAGGGAAGAGTCAGAGTTTAGGGTCCTCTGAGGTTGCGTCAGGGTAGGTTGAGAGGAAGATTCAGACCTTAGGAGACATCAAGGTACTGCCAAAAGAGGTGGAGAAGGCTCAGCGCTTAGGGGACACCGAAGTTCTCTCAAGGGATGAGGAGAGGAGGACTCAGCGCCTAGGGGGCACTGAGGTTTTATCAGGGAGGGGGAGAGGAAGACTCAGCGCTTCGAGGACACCAAGGTACTGCCGAGTGAAGCACAGAACAAAACTCAGCGCTTACGGGACGCCCAGGATTTTTAAGATAGGCGGAGAGTGAGGTTGTGTAAGGGAATAGGAAAGAAAGACTCATCACTTAGGGGAACCCGTGCTTCTAAGGGAAAAAGAGAGAAAGAGTCAGCGCTTAGGACACACACAGGCTGTGAAGGAGGGGAGAGGAAGGCTCAGTGCTTAAGAGACACAGATGTTCGGCCAAGGTAGGAAAAGATTAAGACTCAGGGTTTAAAACACACCTAGGTTCTGTAAGGGGGGAGGAGAGGAGGACTCAGAAATTAGGAGAGTTTGGGATTTTCAAAGGAAGGAAGAGAGGAAGCTCAGCAGTTAGGAGACACCGAGATTCAAGGTAGGAGCAGAGTAAAGATTCAGCAGTCAGGGGACACCGAGGTTCTGTCAATGGAGCAGAAGAGGAAGATTCCACGTGTAGCGAACACTGCCTTTCTGTCAAGGGAGGAGGAGAGGAAGGCTCAGCACTTAGGGAAGACCGAGGCTCTGGAAGGGAGGAGAGGAGGAAGTCTCGAGCGCTTAGCAGCAGTGAGTTTCTGTAAGGGAGGAGGTGATGAAGACTCAGCGCTTAGGAGACAGAGAGAGTTGGTATGGGAGAAGATGAGGAAGACGCTGTGCTCAGCAGATATCGAGGTTCTGCAAGGTAGAAGCAAAGAAATATTCAGTGCTTAGAGTACAGGGAGATTCTCTCAAGGGAGAAGGAGAGGAAGATTCAACGCATAGGGGACATGGGGTTTAGTAAAGGAGAGAGGAAACAAAGAGTGAAGGCTTAGGAAAAATGTGGTAATATCAAAGGAGGAGGAGAGGAAGACTCATAGTTTAAGACACACTGAAGTTCTGTAAGGGACAAGGGGAGGAAGAACCATCGATTAGGGGACAGTGAGGTTTTGTACGGGAGGAGGAGTGGAAGACTGAAGGCAGAGGGGACACCGAGGTTTTGCTCAGGAAGGAGGAGACGAAAAAAAACCTCTCGGGGGACACGGAGGTTCTGTGAAAGAAGATGACAGGAGAACTCAATGCAAAGGAAACACTGATTTTCGGTAAGTGTGGAGAGGAACATTTAGCCCTTAGGGGACACCGAAGTTCTGTAAAGGATTAGGAGAGGAAACCTCAGCGCTTGTGGATCACCAAGGTTTACAACAGATTAGGAGAGGAAGAGTCAAAGTTTAGGGGCCTCTGAGGTTCCGTCAGGGTAGGAGGCGAGCAAGATTCACCCATTAGAAGACACCGAGGTACTGCCAAGAGAGGCGGAGAAGAAGACTCAGCACTTAGGGGAAACCGAAGTTCTGTGAGGGGATAAAGAGAGGAGGATTCAGTGCTTAGGGGACAATGAGGTTTTATAAGGGAGGGGGAGAGGAAGACTCAGTGCTTACAGGACACCAAGGTACTGTCGAGTGAGGCACAGAACAAGACTCAGCCAGTAGGGAACGCCCAGGATTTTTAACATAGGCGAAGAGTGAGGTGTAAGGGAACAGGAAAGGAAGACTCATATCTTAGGGGGGCCCGTGCTTTTGTAAGGGAAAAAAGAGAAAAAGTGAGCTCTTAGGGGAAAAATAGGCTGTCAAGGAGAATAGAGGAAGACTCAGTGCTTAAGAAGCACAGAAGTTCTGCCAAGGTAGGAAAAGAATAAGACTCAGGGTCTAAAGCACAAGGAGGTTCTGGAAGGGGAGAGGAGAGGAAGTCTCAGAAATGCGGGGACTTGGAGATTTTCAAAGGAAGGAAGAGAGGAAGCTCAGCAGTTAGGAGACACCGAAGGTCTCGAAGAGATTAGTAAAGGAAGGCTCAAAAATGAGGGTATACTGAGGTTCTGTCAAGGGAGGAGAATAGGACAGCTCAGCGTTAAAGGAGACAGCGAGTTTTTTTCCTGCGGTGGAAGAGAGGAAGACCCAGCTCTTATGGAAAACTGAGGTACTGTCAGGGGAGGAAGAGATGAAGACTCAATGCTTAGGGATCATTGAGTTTCTACAAGGAAGAGGAGAGGAAGACTCAGCGCTCAGGGAACACTAAGGCTCTGTAAAGGGAGTGAGGGTCCTTCAGCGCTTGGACGACACTGATTTTCAGTAAGGGGGGTCGAAAAGCTCATCGCTCAGGGAAGAAAGAGGTTCCATAAGGGAGGAGAAGAGGAAGGGTAAGCGCTGAAGGAACAACAAGGTTTGTAATGGAGGAGGAGAGAAAAAAGCAGCGCGTAGGGGACACCAAGGTTCTGTAAAGAAGGAAGAAAGTGTCAGCACTTGGGGGACACAGTGGTTCTCAAAGAGATGGGAGCAAGGCTCGGTGCTTTGGGTAAACCGAGATTATACAAGAGAAGTGGAGAGGAAGGTTCGGGCAGAAGGGACCCCAAGGTTGTTTAAGCGAAGAGGAAAGGAAGTCTCAGCCCTTGGGGATTTTGACAGTATTTAAGAGGGCGTGGAGAGAAAACACAGCGGTTATGTGACACCGAGGTTTCAAAGTGAGGAGAAGAGGAAGTTTCAGAGCTTAGGGTACATGGAGCTTTTGTAAGCGATGAGGAGAGGAAGAATCCGAGCTTGGAGGGGTCAGACAAAATCTGTAAGGGAAGAGGAAAGGATGGTTCAGAGCTAAGGGAACACTAAGGTTCCGTCCAGGGAGAAGAAGACTCAATGCTCATGTAACAGCACTGATATGTAATGGAGGAAGAAAAGAGGGCTGAGCTGTGATAGGGCACTGAAGCTCTCTCTAGGGAGGGTAGAGGAAGACTCAGGGTTGAAAGAACACTGAGGTTCTGTAAGGTGAAAGGAGAGGAAAGACCACCGAGTAGGGGACACTGAGGTTTTGTAAGGATGGAAAGGAAAGAAGACTCAATGCTTAGGGAACCCTGAGGTTGTGTAAGGGAGCAGGAGAGGAAGACTGCGCTTAGGGAACACCGAGGATTTGTAAGACAGGAGAAGAGGAAGTCTCCAGGGTAAGTGGACACTGAGACTCTGTAAGGGAACACGAGAGGAAGATTCAGTGCTCAGATGTCTTCAAGGTTCTGTCAAGAGTGGACAAAGGAAGACTGAGTGCTTAGGGAACAGGTTCTCTGAAGAGAGGAGGACAGGAATACTCAGCGCTCAGTGCACACCACGGTTCTGTAAGGGAGGAGGGGAGGAATCCGCAGTGTTTAAGGGCCACCGAAATTCTGTAAGGAGAGAGGAGAGGAGGTCTCAGAACTTATGGTACACCGAGTTTCTGTGATGGAGACCCAGAGGAAGAGTGAGTGACCAAGGGGGACCATGGTAGTGTAAGGGAGAAGGAAAGGAAGACTCAGGCTTTAGAGGAAACCGAGGTGCTGTAAGGGAGGAGCAGAAGAAAACTCAATACTTAGTGGACACTGATGTTCAGTAATGGTGCTAGAGAAGAAAACTCAGCGCTGAAGGGACACTGAGGTTCTGTCAAGACAGGAGCAGAGGAAGCCTCAGCACTTAGGAGACACCGAGATTCTATCAAGGTAGAAGCAGAGTAAAGATTCAGCACTTAGGGGACACCGAGGATCTGTCAAAGGAGCCGAAAACCAAGATTCTGCGTGAAGCGAACACTACTGTTCTGTCAAGGGAGGAGGAGAGGAAGGCTGAGCACTGATGGAAGACTGAGGCTCTGTAAGGTAGGAGAGGAGGAAGTCTTGAGAGCTTAGCAACAGTGAGTTTCTGTAAGGCAGGAGGTGATGAAGACTCAGCACTTAGGAGACATAGATGGTTTGTATGGGAGGAGATGAGGAAGACGCTGTATGCAGCAGATATCGAGGTTCTGCCAAGGTAGGAGTAGAGAAAGATTCAGTTCTTAGAGAGCACGGAGATTCTCTCAAGGGAGAAGGAGAGGAAGACTCAGTGCATAGGGGACATGGGGTTCTGTAAAGGGAGGAGGAGACAAAGCGTGAAGGCTTAGGAAAAATGTGGTAATATGAAAGGAGGAGGAGAGGAAGACTCAGAGTTTAAGACACACCGAAGTTCTGTAAGGGACAAAGAGTGGAAGAATCAGCGATGAGGGGAGAGTGAGGTTGTGTAAGGGAGCAGAAGTGGAAGACTCAACGCATAGGGGACAAAGAGGTTTTGTGAAGGAAGGAGGAGACGAAAAAAGACCTCTTCGGGTACACTGAGGTTCAGTGAGGGAGGAGAATAGGAATCTCAATGCATGGGGAACACTGCTTTTGTGTACGGCTGAAGGAGGGGAACATTTAGAGGACACTGAGGTTCTGTAAAGTAGGAGGAAAAGAAGCCGCAGCGCTTTTGGATCACCACGGTTTTAGAACACATGAGGAGAGGGAGAGTCAGAGTTTAGGGGCCTCTGAGGTTCTGTCAAGGTAGGAGGAGAGGAAGATTAAGCCCATAGACAACAATGAGGTAATGGCAAGTTAAGCGGAGAAGACGACTCAGTGCTTAGGCAACACCGTACTTCTGTCAAAGGATGAGGAGAGAAGAACTCAGCGCATAGGGGACACTGAGGTTCCATAAGGAAGAAGGAGAGGAAGGCTCACTGCTTGGGCAACACGGATTTTCACTAAGGGAGGTGGAAAGACTCATGACTCAGGGGAGAGAGAGGTTCTGTAGCGGAAGAGAAGAGGAAGACCAAGTCTTGAAAAAACACTAACGATTTAAGGGAGGAGGAGAGGAAGAATCAGTGATTACGGGAGAGCGAGGTTCTGTATCAGAGGAGGTGCGGAACACTCAACGCATAGGGGACACGGGGTTTTGTCAAGGAAGGAGGAGAGGAAGAACCACCTCTTGGTGGTCACCTAGGTTCTGTGATGGAGGCTGATAGAAAGACTCAAAGCATAAGAAACAGTGATTTGGCGTAAGGGAGGAGAGGAACATTTAGCAGGTAGGGGACAGCGAGGTTCTGTATAGGGGGAGAAGAGGAAGCCTCAGTGCTTGTGGATCTCCGAGGTTTTATAACACACGAGGAAGGGAAGAGTCAGAGTTTAGGGTCCTCTGAGGTTGCGTCAGGGTAGGTTGAGAGGAAGATTCAGCCCTTAGGAGACATCAAGGTACTGCCAAAAGAGGTGGAGAAGGCTCAGCGCTTAGGGGACACCGAAGTTCTCTCAAGGGATGAGGAGAGGAGGACTCAGCGCCTAGGGGGCACTGAGGTTTTATCAGGGAGGGGGAGAGGAAGACTCAGCGCTTCGAGGACACCAAGGTACTGCCGAGTGAAGCACAGAAGAAAACTCAGCGCTTACGGGACGCCCAGGATTTTTAAGATAGGCGGAGAGTGAGGTTGTGTAAGGGAATAGGAAAGAAAGACTCATCACTTAGGGGAACCCGTGCTTCTAAGGGAAAAAGAGAGAAAGAGTCAGCGCTTAGGACACACACAGGCTGTGAAGGAGGGGAGAGGAAGGCTCAGTGCTTAAGAGACACAGATGTTCTGCCAAGGTAGGAAAAGATTAAGACTCAGGGTTTAAAACACACCTAGGTTCTGTAAGGGGGGAGGAGAGGAGGACTCAGAAATTAGGAGAGTTTGGGATTTTCAAAGGAAGGAAGAGAGGAAGCTCAGCAGTTAGGAGACACCGAGATTCAAGGTAGGAGCAGAGTAAAGATTCAGCAGTCAGGGGACACCGAGGTTCTGTCAATGGAGCAGAAGAGGAAGATTCCACGTGTAGCGAACACTGCCTTTCTGTCAAGGGAGGAGGAGAGGAAGGCTCAGCACTTAGGGAAGACCGAGGCTCTGGAAGGGAGGAGAGGAGGAAGTCTCGAGCGCTTAGCAGCAGTGAGTTTCTGTAAGGGAGGAGGTGATGAAGACTCAGCGCTTAGGAGACAGAGAGAGTTGGTATGGGAGAAGATGAGGAAGACGCTGTGCTCAGCAGATATCGAGGTTCTGCAAGGTAGAAGCAAAGAAATATTCAGTGCTTAGAGTACAGGGAGATTCTCTCAAGGGAGAAGGAGAGGAAGATTCAACGCATAGGGGACATGGGGTTTAGTAAAGGAGAGAGGAAACAAAGAGTGAAGGCTTAGGAAAAATGTGGTAATATCAAAGGAGGAGGAGAGGAAGACTCATAGTTTAAGACACACTGAAGTTCTGTAAGGGACAAGGGGAGGAAGAACCATCGATTAGGGGACAGTGAGGTTTTGTACGGGAGGAGGAGTGGAAGACTGAAGGCAGAGGGGACACCGAGGTTTTGCTCAGGAAGGAGGAGACGAAAAAAAACCTCTCGGGGGACACGGAGGTTCTGTGAAAGAAGATGACAGGAGAACTCAATGCAAAGGAAACACTGATTTTCGGTAAGTGTGGAGAGGAACATTTAGCCCTTAGGGGACACCGAAGTTCTGTAAAGGATTAGGAGAGGAAACCTCAGCGCTTGTGGATCACCAAGGTTTACAACAGATTAGGAGAGGAAGAGTCAAAGTTTAGGGGCCTCTGAGGTTCCGTCAGGGTAGGAGGCGAGCAAGATTCACCCATTAGAAGACACCGAGGTACTGCCAAGAGAGGCGGAGAAGAAGACTCAGCACTTAGGGGAAACCGAAGTTCTGTGAGGGGATAAAGAGAGGAGGATTCAGTGCTTAGGGGACAATGAGGTTTTATAAGGGAGGGGGAGAGGAAGACTCAGTGCTTACAGGACACCAAGGTACTGTCGAGTGAGGCACAGAACAAGACTCAGCCAGTAGGGAACGCCCAGGATTTTTAACATAGGCGAAGAGTGAGGTGTAAGGGAACAGGAAAGGAAGACTCATATCTTAGGGGGGCCCGTGCTTTTGTAAGGGAAAAAAGAGAAAAAGTGAGCTCTTAGGGGAAAAATAGGCTGTCAAGGAGAATAGAGGAAGACTCAGTGCTTAAGAAGCACAGAAGTTCTGCCAAGGTAGGAAAAGAATAAGACTCAGGGTCTAAAGCACAAGGAGGTTCTGGAAGGGGAGAGGAGAGGAAGTCTCAGAAATGCGGGGACTTGGAGATTTTCAAAGGAAGGAAGAGAGGAAGCTCAGCAGTTAGGAGACACCGAAGGTCTCGAAGAGATTAGTAAAGGAAGGCTCAAAAATGAGGGTATACTGAGGTTCTGTCAAGGGAGGAGAATAGGACAGCTCAGCGTTAAAGGAGACAGCGAGTTTTTTTCCTGCGGTGGAAGAGAGGAAGACCCAGCTCTTATGGAAAACTGAGGTACTGTCAGGGGAGGAAGAGATGAAGACTCAATGCTTAGGGATCATTGAGTTTCTACAAGGAAGAGGAGAGGAAGACTCAGCGCTCAGGGAACACTAAGGCTCTGTAAAGGGAGTGAGGGTCCTTCAGCGCTTGGACGACACTGATTTTCAGTAAGGGGGGTCGAAAAGCTCATCGCTCAGGGAAGAAAGAGGTTCCATAAGGGAGGAGAAGAGGAAGGGTAAGCGCTGAAGGAACAACAAGGTTTGTAATGGAGGAGGAGAGAAAAAAGCAGCGCGTAGGGGACACCAAGGTTCTGTAAAGAAGGAAGAAAGTGTCAGCACTTGGGGGACACAGTGGTTCTCAAAGAGATGGGAGCAAGGCTCGGTGCTTTGGGTAAACCGAGATTATACAAGAGAAGTGGAGAGGAAGGTTCGGGCAGAAGGGACCCCAAGGTTGTTTAAGCGAAGAGGAAAGGAAGTCTCAGCCCTTGGGGATTTTGACAGTATTTAAGAGGGCGTGGAGAGAAAACACAGCGTTTATGTGACACCGAGGTTTCAAAGTGAGGAGAAGAGGAAGTTTCAGAGCTTAGGGTACATGGAGCTTTTGTAAGCGATGAGGAGAGGAAGAATCCGAGCTTGGAGGGGTCAGACAAAATCTGTAAGGGAAGAGGAAAGGATGGTTCAGAGCTAAGGGAACACTAAGGTTCCGTCCAGGGAGAAGAAGACTCAATGCTCATGTAACAGCACTGATATGTAATGGAGGAAGAAAAGAGGGCTGAGCTGTGATAGGGCACTGAAGCTCTCTCTAGGGAGGGTAGAGGAAGACTCAGGGTTGAAAGAACACTGAGGTTCTGTAAGGTGAAAGGAGAGGAAAGACCACCGAGTAGGGGACACTGAGGTTTTGTAAGGATGGAAAGGAAAGAAGACTCAATGCTTAGGGAACCCTGAGGTTGTGTAAGGGAGCAGGAGAGGAAGACTGCGCTTAGGGAACACCGAGGATTTGTAAGACAGGAGAAGAGGAAGTCTCCAGGGTAAGTGGACACTGAGACTCTGTAAGGGAACACGAGAGGAAGATTCAGTGCTCAGATGTCTTCAAGGTTCTGTCAAGAGTGGACAAAGGAAGACTGAGTGCTTAGGGAACAGGTTCTCTGAAGAGAGGAGGACAGGAATACTCAGCGCTCAGTGCACACCACGGTTCTGTAAGGGAGGAGGGGAGGAATCCGCAGTGTTTAAGGGCCACCGAAATTCTGTAAGGAGAGAGGAGAGGAGGTCTCAGAACTTATGGTACACCGAGTTTCTGTGATGGAGACCCAGAGGAAGAGTGAGTGACCAAGGGGGACCACGGTAGTGTAAGGGAGAAGGAAAGGAAGACTCAGGCTTTAGAGGAAACCGAGGTGCTGTAAGGGAGGAGCAGAAGAAAACTCAATACTTAGTGGACACTGATGTTCAGTAATGGTGCTAGAGAAGAAAACTCAGCGCTGAAGGGACACTGAGGTTCTGTCAAGACAGGAGCAGAGGAAGCCTCAGCACTTAGGAGACACCGAGATTCTATCAAGGTAGAAGCAGAGTAAAGATTCAGCACTTAGGGGACACCGAGGATCTGTCAAAGGAGCCGAAAACCAAGATTCTGCGTGAAGCGAACACTACTGTTCTGTCAAGGGAGGAGGAGAGGAAGGCTGAGCACTGATGGAAGACTGAGGCTCTGTAAGGTAGGAGAGGAGGAAGTCTTGAGAGCTTAGCAACAGTGAGTTTCTGTAAGGCAGGAGGTGATGAAGACTCAGCACTTAGGAGACATAGATGGTTTGTATGGGAGGAGATGAGGAAGACGCTGTATGCAGCAGATATCGAGGTTCTGCCAAGGTAGGAGTAGAGAAAGATTCAGTTCTTAGAGAGCACGGAGATTCTCTCAAGGGAGAAGGAGAGGAAGACTCAGTGCATAGGGGACATGGGGTTCTGTAAAGGGAGGAGGAGACAAAGCGTGAAGGCTTAGGAAAAATGTGGTAATATGAAAGGAGGAGGAGAGGAAGACTCAGAGTTTAAGACACACCGAAGTTCTGTAAGGGACAAAGAGTGGAAGAATCAGCGATGAGGGGAGAGTGAGGTTGTGTAAGGGAGCAGAAGTGGAAGACTCAACGCATAGGGGACAAAGAGGTTTTGTGAAGGAAGGAGGAGACGAAAAAAGACCTCTTCGGGTACACTGAGGTTCAGTGAGGGAGGAGAATAGGAATCTCAATGCATGGGGAACACTGCTTTTGTGTACGGCTGAAGGAGGGGAACATTTAGAGGACACTGAGGTTCTGTAAAGTAAGAGGAAAAGAAGCCGCAGCGCTTTTGGATCACCACGGTTTTAGAACACATGAGGAGAGGGAGAGTCAGAGTTTAGGGGCCTCTGAGGTTCTGTCAAGGTAGGAGGAGAGGAAGATTAAGCCCATAGACAACAATGAGGTAATGGCAAGTTAAGCGGAGAAGACGACTCAGTGCTTAGGCAACACCGTACTTCTGTCAAAGGATGAGGAGAGAAGAACTCAGCGCATAGGGGACACTGAGGTTCCATAAGGAAGAAGGAGAGGAAGGCTCACTGCTTGGGCAACACGGATTTTCACTAAGGGAGGTGGAAAGACTCATGACTCAGGGGAGAGAGAGGTTCTGTAGCGGAAGAGAAGAGGAAGACCAAGTCTTGAAAAAACACTAACGATTTAAGGGAGGAGGAGAGGAAGAATCAGTGATTACGGGAGAGCGAGGTTCTGTATCAGAGGAGGTGCGGAACACTCAACGCATAGGGGACACGGGGTTTTGTCAAGGAAGGAGGAGAGGAAGAACCACCTCTTGGTCGTCACCTAGGTTCTGTGATGGAGGCTGATAGAAAGACTCAATGCATAAGAAACAGTGATTTGGCGTAAGGGAGGAGAGGAACATTTAGCAGGTAGGGGACAGCGAGGTTCTGTATAGGGGGAGAAGAGGAAGCCTCAGTGCTTGTGGATCTCCGAGGTTTTATAACACACGAGGAAGGGAAGAGTCAGAGTTTAGGGTCCTCTGAGGTTGCGTCAGGGTAGGTTGAGAGGAAGATTCAGCCCTTAGGAGACATCAAGGTACTGCCAAAAGAGGTGGAGAAGGCTCAGCGCTTAGGGGACACCGAAGTTCTCTCAAGGGATGAGGAGAGGAGGACTCAGCGCCTAGGGGGCACTGAGGTTTTATCAGGGAGGGGGAGAGGAAGACTCAGCGCTTCGAGGACACCAAGGTACTGCCGAGTGAAGCACAGAAGAAAACTCAGCGCTTACGGGACGCCCAGGATTTTTAAGATAGGCGGAGAGTGAGGTTGTGTAAGGGAATAGGAAAGAAAGACTCATCACTTAGGGGAACCCGTGCTTCTAAGGGAAAAAGAGAGAAAGAGTCAGCGCTTAGGACACACACAGGCTGTGAAGGAGGGGAGAGGAAGGCTCAGTGCTTAAGAGACACAGATGTTCGGCCAAGGTAGGAAAAGATTAAGACTCAGGGTTTAAAACACACCTAGGTTCTGTAAGGGGGGAGGAGAGGAGGACTCAGAAATTAGGAGAGTTTGGGATTTTCAAAGGAAGGAAGAGAGGAAGCTCAGCAGTTAGGAGACACCGAGATTCAAGGTAGGAGCAGAGTAAAGATTCAGCAGTCAGGGGACACCGAGGTTCTGTCAATGGAGCAGAAGAGGAAGATTCCACGTGTAGCGAACACTGCCTTTCTGTCAAGGGAGGAGGAGAGGAAGGCTCAGCACTTAGGGAAGACCGAGGCTCTGGAAGGGAGGAGAGGAGGAAGTCTCGAGCGCTTAGCAGCAGTGAGTTTCTGTAAGGGAGGAGGTGATGAAGACTCAGCGCTTAGGAGACAGAGAGAGTTGGTATGGGAGAAGATGAGGAAGACGCTGTGCTCAGCAGATATCGAGGTTCTGCAAGGTAGAAGCAAAGAAATATTCAGTGCTTAGAGTACAGGGAGATTCTCTCAAGGGAGAAGGAGAGGAAGATTCAACGCATAGGGGACATGGGGTTTAGTAAAGGAGAGAGGAAACAAAGAGTGAAGGCTTAGGAAAAATGTGGTAATATCAAAGGAGGAGGAGAGGAAGACTCATAGTTTAAGACACACTGAAGTTCTGTAAGGGACAAGGGGAGGAAGAACCATCGATTAGGGGACAGTGAGGTTTTGTACGGGAGGAGGAGTGGAAGACTGAAGGCAGAGGGGACACCGAGGTTTTGCTCAGGAAGGAGGAGACGAAAAAAAACCTCTCGGGGGACACGGAGGTTCTGTGAAAGAAGATGACAGGAGAACTCAATGCAAAGGAAACACTGATTTTCGGTAAGTGTGGAGAGGAACATTTAGCCCTTAGGGGACACCGAAGTTCTGTAAAGGATTAGGAGAGGAAACCTCAGCGCTTGTGGATCACCAAGGTTTACAACAGATTAGGAGAGGAAGAGTCAAAGTTTAGGGGCCTCTGAGGTTCCGTCAGGGTAGGAGGCGAGCAAGATTCACCCATTAGAAGACACCGAGGTACTGCCAAGAGAGGCGGAGAAGAAGACTCGGCACTTAGGGGAAACCGAAGTTCTGTGAGGGGATAAAGAGAGGAGGATTCAGTGCTTAGGGGACAATGAGGTTTTATAAGGGAGGGGGAGAGGAAGACTCAGTGCTTACAGGACACCAAGGTACTGTCGAGTGAGGCACAGAACAAGACTCAGCCAGTAGGGAACGCCCAGGATTTTTAACATAGGCGAAGAGTGAGGTGTAAGGGAACAGGAAAGGAAGACTCATATCTTAGGGGGGCCCGTGCTTTTGTAAGGGAAAAAAGAGAAAAAGTGAGCTCTTAGGGGAAAAATAGGCTGTCAAGGAGAATAGAGGAAGACTCAGTGCTTAAGAAGCACAGAAGTTCTGCCAAGGTAGGAAAAGAATAAGACTCAGGGTCTAAAGCACAAGGAGGTTCTGGAAGGGGAGAGGAGAGGAAGTCTCAGAAATGCGGGGACTTGGAGATTTTCAAAGGAAGGAAGAGAGGAAGCTCAGCAGTTAGGAGACACCGAAGGTCTCGAAGAGATTAGTAAAGGAAGGCTCAAAAATGAGGGTATACTGAGGTTCTGTCAAGGGAGGAGAATAGGACAGCTCAGCGTTAAAGGAGACAGCGAGTTTTTTTCCTGCGGTGGAAGAGAGGAAGACCCAGCTCTTATGGAAAACTGAGGTACTGTCAGGGGAGGAAGAGATGAAGACTCAATGCTTAGGGATCATTGAGTTTCTACAAGGAAGAGGAGAGGAAGACTCAGCGCTCAGGGAACACTAAGGCTCTGTAAAGGGAGTGAGGGTCCTTCAGCGCTTGGACGACACTGATTTTCAGTAAGGGGGGTCGAAAAGCTCATCGCTCAGGGAAGAAAGAGGTTCCATAAGGGAGGAGAAGAGGAAGGGTAAGCGCTGAAGGAACAACAAGGTTTGTAAAGGAGGAGGAGAGAAAAAAGCAGCGCGTAGGGGACACCAAGGTTCTGTAAAGAAGGAAGAAAGTGTCAGCACTTGGGGGACACAGTGGTTCTCAAAGAGATGGGAGCAAGGCTCGGTGCTTTGGGTAAACCGAGATTATACAAGAGAAGTGGAGAGGAAGGTTCGGGCAGAAGGGACCCCAAGGTTGTTTAAGCGAAGAGGAAAGGAAGTCTCAGCCCTTGGGGATTTTGACAGTATTTAAGAGGGCGTGGAGAGAAAACACAGCGTTTATGTGACACCGAGGTTTCAAAGTGAGGAGAAGAGGAAGTTTCAGAGCTTAGGGTACATGGAGCTTTTGTAAGCGATGAGGAGAGGAAGAATCCGAGCTTGGAGGGGTCAGACAAAATCTGTAAGGGAAGAGGAAAGGATGGTTCAGAGCTAAGGGAACACTAAGGTTCCGTCCAGGGAGAAGAAGACTCAATGCTCATGTAACAGCACTGATATGTAATGGAGGAAGAAAAGAGGGCTGAGCTGTGATAGGGCACTGAAGCTCTCTCTAGGGAGGGTAGAGGAAGACTCAGGGTTGAAAGAACACTGAGGTTCTGTAAGGTGAAAGGAGAGGAAAGACCACCGAGTAGGGGACACTGAGGTTTTGTAAGGATGGAAAGGAAAGAAGACTCAATGCTTAGGGAACCCTGAGGTTGTGTAAGGGAGCAGGAGAGGAAGACTGCGCTTAGGGAACACCGAGGATTTGTAAGACAGGAGAAGAGGAAGTCTCCAGGGTAAGTGGACACTGAGACTCTGTAAGGGAACACGAGAGGAAGATTCAGTGCTCAGATGTCTTCAAGGTTCTGTCAAGAGTGGACAAAGGAAGACTGAGTGCTTAGGGAACAGGTTCTCTGAAGAGAGGAGGACAGGAATACTCAGCGCTCAGTGCACACCAAGGTTGTGTAAGGGAGGAGGGGAGGAATCCGCAGTGTTTAAGGGCCACCGAAATTCTGTAAGGAGAGAGGAGAGGAGGTCTCAGAACTTATGGTACACCGAGTTTCTGTGATGGAGACCCAGAGGAAGAGTGAGTGACCAAGGGGGACCATGGTAGTGTAAGGGAGAAGGAAAGGAAGACTCAGGCTTTAGAGGAAACCGAGGTGCTGTAAGGGAGGAGCAGAAGAAAACTCAATACTTAGTGGACACTGATGTTCAGTAATGGTGCTAGAGAAGAAAACTCAGCGCTGAAGGGACACTGAGGTTCTGTCAAGACAGGAGCAGAGGAAGCCTCAGCACTTAGGAGACACCGAGATTCTATCAAGGTAGAAGCAGAGTAAAGATTCAGCACTTAGGGGACACCGAGGATCTGTCAAAGGAGCCGAAAACCAAGATTCTGCGTGAAGCGAACACTACTGTTCTGTCAAGGGAGGAGGAGAGGAAGGCTGAGCACTGATGGAAGACTGAGGCTCTGTAAGGTAGGAGAGGAGGAAGTCTTGAGAGCTTAGCAACAGTGAGTTTCTGTAAGGCAGGAGGTGATGAAGACTCAGCACTTAGGAGACATAGATGGTTTGTATGGGAGGAGATGAGGAAGACGCTGTATGCAGCAGATATCGAGGTTCTGCCAAGGTAGGAGTAGAGAAAGATTCAGTTCTTAGAGAGCACGGAGATTCTCTCAAGGGAGAAGGAGAGGAAGACTCAGTGCATAGGGGACATGGGGTTCTGTAAAGGGAGGAGGAGACAAAGCGTGAAGGCTTAGGAAAAATGTGGTAATATGAAAGGAGGAGGAGAGGAAGACTCAGAGTTTAAGACACACCGAAGTTCTGTAAGGGACAAAGAGTGGAAGAATCAGCGATGAGGGGAGAGTGAGGTTGTGTAAGGGAGCAGAAGTGGAAGACTCAACGCATAGGGGACAAAGAGGTTTTGTGAAGGAAGGAGGAGACGAAAAAAGACCTCTTCGGGTACACTGAGGTTCAGTGAGGGAGGAGAATAGGAATCTCAATGCATGGGGAACACTGCTTTTGTGTACGGCTGAAGGAGGGGAACATTTAGAGGACACTGAGGTTCTGTAAAGTAGGAGGAAAAGAAGCCGCAGCGCTTTTGGATCACCACGGTTTTAGAACACATGAGGAGAGGGAGAGTCAGAGTTTAGGGGCCTCTGAGGTTCTGTCAAGGTAGGAGGAGAGGAAGATTAAGCCCATAGACAACAATGAGGTAATGGCAAGTTAAGCGGAGAAGACGACTCAGTGCTTAGGCAACACCGTACTTCTGTCAAAGGATGAGGAGAGAAGAACTCAGCGCATAGGGGACACTGAGGTTCCATAAGGAAGAAGGAGAGGAAGGCTCACTGCTTGGGCAACACGGATTTTCACTAAGGGAGGTGGAAAGACTCATGACTCAGGGGAGAGAGAGGTTCTGTAGCGGAAGAGAAGAGGAAGACCAAGTCTTGAAAAAACACTAACGATTTAAGGGAGGAGGAGAGGAAGAATCAGTGATTACGGGAGAGCGAGGTTCTGTATCAGAGGAGGTGCGGAACACTCAACGCATAGGGGACACGGGGTTTTGTCAAGGAAGGAGGAGAGGAAGAACCACCTCTTGGTGGTCACCTAGGTTCTGTGATGGAGGCTGATAGAAAGACTCAATGCATAAGAAACAGTGATTTGGCGTAAGGGAGGAGAGGAACATTTAGCAGGTAGGGGACAGCGAGGTTCTGTATAGGGGGAGAAGAGGAAGCCTCAGTGCTTGTGGATCTCCGAGGTTTTATAACACACGAGGAAGGGAAGAGTCAGAGTTTAGGGTCCTCTGAGGTTGCGTCAGGGTAGGTTGAGAGGAAGATTCAGCCCTTAGGAGACATCAAGGTACTGCCAAAAGAGGTGGAGAAGGCTCAGCGCTTAGGGGACACCGAAGTTCTCTCAAGGGATGAGGAGAGGAGGACTCAGCGCCTAGGG
The DNA here is from genome assembly GCF_024166365.1 of Elephas maximus indicus. Taxonomy (NCBI): domain Eukaryota; kingdom Metazoa; phylum Chordata; class Mammalia; order Proboscidea; family Elephantidae; genus Elephas; species Elephas maximus. The sequence continues at coordinate 14,663,103 of NC_064847.1, forward strand.
GGCACTGAGGTTTTATCAGGGAGGGGGAGAGGAAGACTCAGCGCTTCGAGGACACCAAGGTACTGCCGAGTGAAGCACAGAAGAAAACTCAGCGCTTACGGGACGCCCAGGATTTTTAAGATAGGCGGAGAGTGAGGTTGTGTAAGGGAATAGGAAAGAAAGACTCATCACTTAGGGGAACCCGTGCTTCTAAGGGAAAAAGAGAGAAAGAGTCAGCGCTTAGGACACACACAGGCTGTGAAGGAGGGGAGAGGAAGGCTCAGTGCTTAAGAGACACAGATGTTCTGCCAAGGTAGGAAAAGATTAAGACTCAGGGTTTAAAACACACCTAGGTTCTGTAAGGGGGGAGGAGAGGAGGACTCAGAAATTAGGAGAGTTTGGGATTTTCAAAGGAAGGAAGAGAGGAAGCTCAGCAGTTAGGAGACACCGAGATTCAAGGTAGGAGCAGAGTAAAGATTCAGCAGTCAGGGGACACCGAGGTTCTGTCAATGGAGCAGAAGAGGAAGATTCCACGTGTAGCGAACACTGCCTTTCTGTCAAGGGAGGAGGAGAGGAAGGCTCAGCACTTAGGGAAGACCGAGGCTCTGGAAGGGAGGAGAGGAGGAAGTCTCGAGCGCTTAGCAGCAGTGAGTTTCTGTAAGGGAGGAGGTGATGAAGACTCAGCGCTTAGGAGACAGAGAGAGTTGGTATGGGAGAAGATGAGGAAGACGCTGTGCTCAGCAGATATCGAGGTTCTGCAAGGTAGAAGCAAAGAAATATTCAGTGCTTAGAGTACAGGGAGATTCTCTCAAGGGAGAAGGAGAGGAAGATTCAACGCATAGGGGACATGGGGTTTAGTAAAGGAGAGAGGAAACAAAGAGTGAAGGCTTAGGAAAAATGTGGTAATATCAAAGGAGGAGGAGAGGAAGACTCATAGTTTAAGACACACTGAAGTTCTGTAAGGGACAAGGGGAGGAAGAACCATCGATTAGGGGACAGTGAGGTTTTGTACGGGAGGAGGAGTGGAAGACTGAAGGCAGAGGGGACACCGAGGTTTTGCTCAGGAAGGAGGAGACGAAAAAAAACCTCTCGGGGGACACGGAGGTTCTGTGAAAGAAGATGACAGGAGAACTCAATGCAAAGGAAACACTGATTTTCGGTAAGTGTGGAGAGGAACATTTAGCCCTTAGGGGACACCGAAGTTCTGTAAAGGATTAGGAGAGGAAACCTCAGCGCTTGTGGATCACCAAGGTTTACAACAGATTAGGAGAGGAAGAGTCAAAGTTTAGGGGCCTCTGAGGTTCCGTCAGGGTAGGAGGCGAGCAAGATTCACCCATTAGAAGACACCGAGGTACTGCCAAGAGAGGCGGAGAAGAAGACTCGGCACTTAGGGGAAACCGAAGTTCTGTGAGGGGATAAAGAGAGGAGGATTCAGTGCTTAGGGGACAATGAGGTTTTATAAGGGAGGGGGAGAGGAAGACTCAGTGCTTACAGGACACCAAGGTACTGTCGAGTGAGGCACAGAACAAGACTCAGCCAGTAGGGAACGCCCAGGATTTTTAACATAGGCGAAGAGTGAGGTGTAAGGGAACAGGAAAGGAAGACTCATATCTTAGGGGGGCCCGTGCTTTTGTAAGGGAAAAAAGAGAAAAAGTGAGCTCTTAGGGGAAAAATAGGCTGTCAAGGAGAATAGAGGAAGACTCAGTGCTTAAGAAGCACAGAAGTTCTGCCAAGGTAGGAAAAGAATAAGACTCAGGGTCTAAAGCACAAGGAGGTTCTGGAAGGGGAGAGGAGAGGAAGTCTCAGAAATGCGGGGACTTGGAGATTTTCAAAGGAAGGAAGAGAGGAAGCTCAGCAGTTAGGAGACACCGAAGGTCTCGAAGAGATTAGTAAAGGAAGGCTCAAAAATGAGGGTATACTGAGGTTCTGTCAAGGGAGGAGAATAGGACAGCTCAGCGTTAAAGGAGACAGCGAGTTTTTTTTCCTGCGGTGGAAGAGAGGAAGACCCAGCTCTTATGGAAAACTGAGGTACTGTCAGGGGAGGAAGAGATGAAGACTCAATGCTTAGGGATCATTGAGTTTCTACAAGGAAGAGGAGAGGAAGACTCAGCGCTCAGGGAACACTAAGGCTCTGTAAAGGGAGTGAGGGTCCTTCAGCGCTTGGACGACACTGATTTTCAGTAAGGGGGGTCGAAAAGCTCATCGCTCAGGGAAGAAAGAGGTTCCATAAGGGAGGAGAAGAGGAAGGGTAAGCGCTGAAGGAACAACAAGGTTTGTAATGGAGGAGGAGAGAAAAAAGCAGCGCGTAGGGGACACCAAGGTTCTGTAAAGAAGGAAGAAAGTGTCAGCACTTGGGGGACACAGTGGTTCTCAAAGAGATGGGAGCAAGGCTCGGTGCTTTGGGTAAACCGAGATTATACAAGAGAAGTGGAGAGGAAGGTTCGGGCAGAAGGGACCCCAAGGTTGTTTAAGCGAAGAGGAAAGGAAGTCTCAGCCCTTGGGGATTTTGACAGTATTTAAGAGGGCGTGGAGAGAAAACACAGCGTTTATGTGACACCGAGGTTTCAAAGTGAGGAGAAGAGGAAGTTTCAGAGCTTAGGGTACATGGAGCTTTTGTAAGCGATGAGGAGAGGAAGAATCCGAGCTTGGAGGGGTCAGACAAAATCTGTAAGGGAAGAGGAAAGGATGGTTCAGAGCTAAGGGAACACTAAGGTTCCGTCCAGGGAGAAGAAGACTCAATGCTCATGTAACAGCACTGATATGTAATGGAGGAAGAAAAGAGGGCTGAGCTGTGATAGGGCACTGAAGCTCTCTCTAGGGAGGGTAGAGGAAGACTCAGGGTTGAAAGAACACTGAGGTTCTGTAAGGTGAAAGGAGAGGAAAGACCACCGAGTAGGGGACACTGAGGTTTTGTAAGGATGGAAAGGAAAGAAGACTCAATGCTTAGGGAACCCTGAGGTTGTGTAAGGGAGCAGGAGAGGAAGACTGCGCTTAGGGAACACCGAGGATTTGTAAGACAGGGGAAGAGGAAGTCTCCAGGGTAAGTGGACACTGAGACTCTGTAAGGGAACACGAGAGGAAGATTCAGTGCTCAGATGTCTTCAAGGTTCTGTCAAGAGTGGACAAAGGAAGACTGAGTGCTTAGGGAACAGGTTCTCTGAAGAGAGGAGGACAGGAATACTCAGCGCTCAGTGCACACCACGGTTCTGTAAGGGAGGAGGGGAGGAATCCGCAGTGTTTAAGGGCCACCGAAATTCTGTAAGGAGAGAGGAGAGGAGGTCTCAGAACTTATGGTACACCGAGTTTCTGTGATGGAGACCCAGAGGAAGAGTGAGTGACCAAGGGGGACCATGGTAGTGTAAGGGAGAAGGAAAGGAAGACTCAGGCTTTAGAGGAAACCGAGGTGCTGTAAGGGAGGAGCAGAAGAAAACTCAATACTTAGTGGACACTGATGTTCAGTAATGGTGCTAGAGAAGAAAACTCAGCGCTGAAGGGACACTGAGGTTCTGTCAAGACAGGAGCAGAGGAAGCCTCAGCACTTAGGAGACACCGAGATTCTATCAAGGTAGAAGCAGAGTAAAGATTCAGCACTTAGGGGACACCGAGGATCTGTCAAAGGAGCCGAAAACCAAGATTCTGCGTGAAGCGAACACTACTGTTCTGTCAAGGGAGGAGGAGAGGAAGGCTGAGCACTGATGGAAGACTGAGGCTCTGTAAGGTAGGAGAGGAGGAAGTCTTGAGAGCTTAGCAACAGTGAGTTTCTGTAAGGCAGGAGGTGATGAAGACTCAGCACTTAGGAGACATAGATGGTTTGTATGGGAGGAGATGAGGAAGACGCTGTATGCAGCAGATATCGAGGTTCTGCCAAGGTAGGAGTAGAGAAAGATTCAGTTCTTAGAGAGCACGGAGATTCTCTCAAGGGAGAAGGAGAGGAAGACTCAGTGCATAGGGGACATGGGGTTCTGTAAAGGGAGGAGGAGACAAAGCGTGAAGGCTTAGGAAAAATGTGGTAATATGAAAGGAGGAGGAGAGGAAGACTCAGAGTTTAAGACACACCGAAGTTCTGTAAGGGACAAAGAGTGGAAGAATCAGCGATGAGGGGAGAGTGAGGTTGTGTAAGGGAGCAGAAGTGGAAGACTCAACGCATAGGGGACAAAGAGGTTTTGTGAAGGAAGGAGGAGACGAAAAAAGACCTCTTCGGGTACACTGAGGTTCAGTGAGGGAGGAGAATAGGAATCTCAATGCATGGGGAACACTGCTTTTGTGTACGGCTGAAGGAGGGGAACATTTAGAGGACACTGAGGTTCTGTAAAGTAGGAGGAAAAGAAGCCGCAGCGCTTTTGGATCACCACGGTTTTAGAACACATGAGGAGAGGGAGAGTCAGAGTTTAGGGGCCTCTGAGGTTCTGTCAAGGTAGGAGGAGAGGAAGATTAAGCCCATAGACAACAATGAGGTAATGGCAAGTTAAGCGGAGAAGACGACTCAGTGCTTAGGCAACACCGTACTTCTGTCAAAGGATGAGGAGAGAAGAACTCAGCGCATAGGGGACACTGAGGTTCCATAAGGAAGAAGGAGAGGAAGGCTCACTGCTTGGGCAACACGGATTTTCACTAAGGGAGGTGGAAAGACTCATGACTCAGGGGAGAGAGAGGTTCTGTAGCGGAAGAGAAGAGGAAGACCAAGTCTTGAAAAAACACTAACGATTTAAGGGAGGAGGAGAGGAAGAATCAGTGATTACGGGAGAGCGAGGTTCTGTATCAGAGGAGGTGCGGAACACTCAACGCATAGGGGACACGGGGTTTTGTCAAGGAAGGAGGAGAGGAAGAACCACCTCTTGGTGGTCACCTAGGTTCTGTGATGGAGGCTGATAGAAAGACTCAAAGCATAAGAAACAGTGATTTGGCGTAAGGGAGGAGAGGAACATTTAGCAGGTAGGGGACAGCGAGGTTCTGTATAGGGGGAGAAGAGGAAGCCTCAGTGCTTGTGGATCTCCGAGGTTTTATAACACACGAGGAAGGGAAGAGTCAGAGTTTAGGGTCCTCTGAGGTTGCGTCAGGGTAGGTTGAGAGGAAGATTCAGCCCTTAGGAGACATCAAGGTACTGCCAAAAGAGGTGGAGAAGGCTCAGCGCTTAGGGGACACCGAAGTTCTCTCAAGGGATGAGGAGAGGAGGACTCAGCGCCTAGGGGGCACTGAGGTTTTATCAGGGAGGGGGAGAGGAAGACTCAGCGCTTCGAGGACACCAAGGTACTGCCGAGTGAAGCACAGAACAAAACTCAGCGCTTACGGGACGCCCAGGATTTTTAAGATAGGCGGAGAGTGAGGTTGTGTAAGGGAATAGGAAAGAAAGACTCATCACTTAGGGGAACCCGTGCTTCTAAGGGAAAAAGAGAGAAAGAGTCAGCGCTTAGGACACACACAGGCTGTGAAGGAGGGGAGAGGAAGGCTCAGTGCTTAAGAGACACAGATGTTCTGCCAAGGTAGGAAAAGATTAAGACTCAGGGTTTAAAACACACCTAGGTTCTGTAAGGGGGGAGGAGAGGAGGACTCAGAAATTAGGAGAGTTTGGGATTTTCAAAGGAAGGAAGAGAGGAAGCTCAGCAGTTAGGAGACACCGAGATTCAAGGTAGGAGCAGAGTAAAGATTCAGCAGTCAGGGGACACCGAGGTTCTGTCAATGGAGCAGAAGAGGAAGATTCCACGTGTAGCGAACACTGCCTTTCTGTCAAGGGAGGAGGAGAGGAAGGCTCAGCACTTAGGGAAGACCGAGGCTCTGGAAGGGAGGAGAGGAGGAAGTCTCGAGCGCTTAGCAGCAGTGAGTTTCTGTAAGGGAGGAGGTGATGAAGACTCAGCGCTTAGGAGACAGAGAGAGTTGGTATGGGAGAAGATGAGGAAGACGCTGTGCTCAGCAGATATCGAGGTTCTGCAAGGTAGAAGCAAAGAAATATTCAGTGCTTAGAGTACAGGGAGATTCTCTCAAGGGAGAAGGAGAGGAAGATTCAACGCATAGGGGACATGGGGTTTAGTAAAGGAGAGAGGAAACAAAGAGTGAAGGCTTAGGAAAAATGTGGTAATATCAAAGGAGGAGGAGAGGAAGACTCATAGTTTAAGACACACTGAAGTTCTGTAAGGGACAAGGGGAGGAAGAACCATCGATTAGGGGACAGTGAGGTTTTGTACGGGAGGAGGAGTGGAAGACTGAAGGCAGAGGGGACACCGAGGTTTTGCTCAGGAAGGAGGAGACGAAAAAAAACCTCTCGGGGGACACGGAGGTTCTGTGAAAGAAGATGACAGGAGAACTCAATGCAAAGGAAACACTGATTTTCGGTAAGTGTGGAGAGGAACATTTAGCCCTTAGGGGACACCGAAGTTCTGTAAAGGATTAGGAGAGGAAACCTCAGCGCTTGTGGATCACCAAGGTTTACAACAGATTAGGAGAGGAAGAGTCAAAGTTTAGGGGCCTCTGAGGTTCCGTCAGGGTAGGAGGCGAGCAAGATTCACCCATTAGAAGACACCGAGGTACTGCCAAGAGAGGCGGAGAAGAAGACTCAGCACTTAGGGGAAAACGAAGTTCTGTGAGGGGATAAAGAGAGGAGGATTCAGTGCTTAGGGGACAATGAGGTTTTATAAGGGAGGGGGAGAGGAAGACTCAGTGCTTACAGGACACCAAGGTACTGTCGAGTGAGGCACAGAACAAGACTCAGCCAGTAGGGAACGCCCAGGATTTTTAACATAGGCGAAGAGTGAGGTGTAAGGGAACAGGAAAGGAAGACTCATATCTTAGGGGGGCCCGTGCTTTTGTAAGGGAAAAAAGAGAAAAAGTGAGCTCTTAGGGGAAAAATAGGCTGTCAAGGAGAATAGAGGAAGACTCAGTGCTTAAGAAGCACAGAAGTTCTGCCAAGGTAGGAAAAGAATAAGACTCAGGGTCTAAAGCACAAGGAGGTTCTGTAAGGGGAGAGGAGAGGAAGTCTCAGAAATGCGGGGACTTGGAGATTTTCAAAGGAAGGAAGAGAGGAAGCTCAGCAGTTAGGAGACACCGAAGGTCTCGAAGAGATTAGTAAAGGAAGGCTCAAAAATGAGGGTATACTGAGGTTCTGTCAAGGGAGGAGAATAGGACAGCTCAGCGTTAAAGGAGACAGCGAGTTTTTTTCCTGCGGTGGAAGAGAGGAAGACCCAGCTCTTATGGAAAACTGAGGTACTGTCAGGGGAGGAAGAGATGAAGACTCAATGCTTAGGGATCATTGAGTTTCTACAAGGAAGAGGAGAGGAAGACTCAGCGCTCAGGGAACACTAAGGCTCTGTAAAGGGAGTGAGGGTCCTTCAGCGCTTGGACGACACTGATTTTCAGTAAGGGGGGTCGAAAAGCTCATCGCTCAGGGAAGAAAGAGGTTCCATAAGGGAGGAGAAGAGGAAGGGTAAGCGCTGAAGGAACAACAAGGTTTGTAATGGAGGAGGAGAGAAAAAAGCAGCGCGTAGGGGACACCAAGGTTCTGTAAAGAAGGAAGAAAGTGTCAGCACTTGGGGGACACAGTGGTTCTCAAAGAGATGGGAGCAAGGCTCGGTGCTTTGGGTAAACCGAGATTATACAAGAGAAGTGGAGAGGAAGGTTCGGGCAGAAGGGACCCCAAGGTTGTTTAAGCGAAGAGGAAAGGAAGTCTCAGCCCTTGGGGATTTTGACAGTATTTAAGAGGGCGTGGAGAGAAAACACAGCGTTTATGTGACACCGAGGTTTCAAAGTGAGGAGAAGAGGAAGTTTCAGAGCTTAGGGTACATGGAGCTTTTGTAAGCGATGAGGAGAGGAAGAATCCGAGCTTGGAGGGGTCAGACAAAATCTGTAAGGGAAGAGGAAAGGATGGTTCAGAGCTAAGGGAACACTAAGGTTCCGTCCAGGGAGAAGAAGACTCAATGCTCATGTAACAGCACTGATATGTAATGGAGGAAGAAAAGAGGGCTGAGCTGTGATAGGGCACTGAAGCTCTCTCTAGGGAGGGTAGAGGAAGACTCAGGGTTGAAAGAACACTGAGGTTCTGTAAGGTGAAAGGAGAGGAAAGACCACCGAGTAGGGGACACTGAGGTTTTGTAAGGATGGAAAGGAAAGAAGACTCAATGCTTAGGGAACCCTGAGGTTGTGTAAGGGAGCAGGAGAGGAAGACTGCGCTTAGGGAACACCGAGGATTTGTAAGACAGGAGAAGAGGAAGTCTCCAGGGTAAGTGGACACTGAGACTCTGTAAGGGAACACGAGAGGAAGATTCAGTGCTCAGATGTCTTCAAGGTTCTGTCAAGAGTGGACAAAGGAAGACTGAGTGCTTAGGGAACAGGTTCTCTGAAGAGAGGAGGACAGGAATACTCAGCGCTCAGTGCACACCACGGTTCTGTAAGGGAGGAGGGGAGGAATCCGCAGTGTTTAAGGGCCACCGAAATTCTGTAAGGAGAGAGGAGAGGAGGTCTCAGAACTTATGGTACACCGAGTTTCTGTGATGGAGACCCAGAGGAAGAGTGAGTGACCAAGGGGGACCACGGTAGTGTAAGGGAGAAGGAAAGGAAGACTCAGGCTTTAGAGGAAACCGAGGTGCTGTAAGGGAGGAGCAGAAGAAAACTCAATACTTAGTGGACACTGATGTTCAGTAATGGTGCTAGAGAAGAAAACTCAGCGCTGAAGGGACACTGAGGTTCTGTCAAGACAGGAGCAGAGGAAGCCTCAGCACTTAGGAGACACCGAGATTCTATCAAGGTAGAAGCAGAGTAAAGATTCAGCACTTAGGGGACACCGAGGATCTGTCAAAGGAGCCGAAAACCAAGATTCTGCGTGAAGCGAACACTACTGTTCTGTCAAGGGAGGAGGAGAGGAAGGCTGAGCACTGATGGAAGACTGAGGCTCTGTAAGGTAGGAGAGGAGGAAGTCTTGAGAGCTTAGCAACAGTGAGTTTCTGTAAGGCAGGAGGTGATGAAGACTCAGCACTTAGGAGACATAGATGGTTTGTATGGGAGGAGATGAGGAAGACGCTGTATGCAGCAGATATCGAGGTTCTGCCAAGGTAGGAGTAGAGAAAGATTCAGTTCTTAGAGAGCACGGAGATTCTCTCAAGGGAGAAGGAGAGGAAGACTCAGTGCATAGGGGACATGGGGTTCTGTAAAGGGAGGAGGAGACAAAGCGTGAAGGCTTAGGAAAAATGTGGTAATATGAAAGGAGGAGGAGAGGAAGACTCAGAGTTTAAGACACACCGAAGTTCTGTAAGGGACAAAGAGTGGAAGAATCAGCGATGAGGGGAGAGTGAGGTTGTGTAAGGGAGCAGAAGTGGAAGACTCAACGCATAGGGGACAAAGAGGTTTTGTGAAGGAAGGAGGAGACGAAAAAAGACCTCTTCGGGTACACTGAGGTTCAGTGAGGGAGGAGAATAGGAATCTCAATGCATGGGGAACACTGCTTTTGTGTACGGCTGAAGGAGGGGAACATTTAGAGGACACTGAGGTTCTGTAAAGTAGGAGGAAAAGAAGCCGCAGCGCTTTTGGATCACCACGGTTTTAGAACACATGAGGAGAGGGAGAGTCAGAGTTTAGGGGCCTCTGAGGTTCTGTCAAGGTAGGAGGAGAGGAAGATTAAGCCCATAGACAACAATGAGGTAATGGCAAGTTAAGCGGAGAAGACGACTCAGTGCTTAGGCAACACCGTACTTCTGTCAAAGGATGAGGAGAGAAGAACTCAGCGCATAGGGGACACTGAGGTTCCATAAGGAAGAAGGAGAGGAAGGCTCACTGCTTGGGCAACACGGATTTTCACTAAGGGAGGTGGAAAGACTCATGACTCAGGGGAGAGAGAGGTTCTGTAGCGGAAGAGAAGAGGAAGACCAAGTCTTGAAAAAACACTAACGATTTAAGGGAGGAGGAGAGGAAGAATCAGTGATTACGGGAGAGCGAGGTTCTGTATCAGAGGAGGTGCGGAACACTCAACGCATAGGGGACACGGGGTTTTGTCAAGGAAGGAGGAGAGGAAGAACCACCTCTTGGTGGTCACCTAGGTTCTGTGATGGAGGCTGATAGAAAGACTCAATGCATAAGAAACAGTGATTTGGCGTAAGGGAGGAGAGGAACATTTAGCAGGTAGGGGACAGCGAGGTTCTGTACAGGGGGAGAAGAGGAAGCCTCAGTGCTTGTGGATCTCCGAGGTTTTATAACACACGAGGAAGGGAAGAGTCAGAGTTTAGGGTCCTCTGAGGTTGCGTCAGGGTAGGTTGAGAGGAAGATTCAGCCCTTAGGAGACATCAAGGTACTGCCAAAAGAGGTGGAGAAGGCTCAGCGCTTAGGGGACACCGAAGTTCTCTCAAGGGATGAGGAGAGGAGGACTCAGCGCCTAGGGGGCACTGAGGTTTTATCAGGGAGGGGGAGAGGAAGACTCAGCGCTTCGAGGACACCAAGGTACTGCCGAGTGAAGCACAGAACAAAACTCAGCGCTTACGGGACGCCCAGGATTTTTAAGATAGGCGGAGAGTGAGGTTGTGTAAGGGAATAGGAAAGAAAGACTCATCACTTAGGGGAACCCGTGCTTCTAAGGGAAAAAGAGAGAAAGAGTCAGCGCTTAGGACACACACAGGCTGTGAAGGAGGGGAGAGGAAGGCTCAGTGCTTAAGAGACACAGATGTTCGGCCAAGGTAGGAAAAGATTAAGACTCAGGGTTTAAAACACACCTAGGTTCTGTAAGGGGGGAGGAGAGGAGGACTCAGAAATTAGGAGAGTTTGGGATTTTCAAAGGAAGGAAGAGAGGAAGCTCAGCAGTTAGGAGACACCGAGATTCAAGGTAGGAGCAGAGTAAAGATTCAGCAGTCAGGGGACACCGAGGTTCTGTCAATGGAGCAGAAGAGGAAGATTCCACGTGTAGCGAACACTGCCTTTCTGTCAAGGGAGGAGGAGAGGAAGGCTCAGCACTTAGGGAAGACCGAGGCTCTGGAAGGGAGGAGAGGAGGAAGTCTCGAGCGCTTAGCAGCAGTGAGTTTCTGTAAGGGAGGAGGTGATGAAGACTCAGCGCTTAGGAGACAGAGAGAGTTGGTATGGGAGAAGATGAGGAAGACGCTGTGCTCAGCAGATATCGAGGTTCTGCAAGGTAGAAGCAAAGAAATATTCAGTGCTTAGAGTACAGGGAGATTCTCTCAAGGGAGAAGGAGAGGAAGATTCAACGCATAGGGGACATGGGGTTTAGTAAAGGAGAGAGGAAACAAAGAGTGAAGGCTTAGGAAAAATGTGGTAATATCAAAGGAGGAGGAGAGGAAGACTCATAGTTTAAGACACACTGAAGTTCTGTAAGGGACAAGGGGAGGAAGAACCATCGATTAGGGGACAGTGAGGTTTTGTACGGGAGGAGGAGTGGAAGACTGAAGGCAGAGGGGACACCGAGGTTTTGCTCAGGAAGGAGGAGACGAAAAAAAACCTCTCGGGGGACACGGAGGTTCTGTGAAAGAAGATGACAGGAGAACTCAATGCAAAGGAAACACTGATTTTCGGTAAGTGTGGAGAGGAACATTTAGCCCTTAGGGGACACCGAAGTTCTGTAAAGGATTAGGAGAGGAAACCTCAGCGCTTGTGGATCACCAAGGTTTACAACAGATTAGGAGAGGAAGAGTCAAAGTTTAGGGGCCTCTGAGGTTCCGTCAGGGTAGGAGGCGAGCAAGATTCACCCATTAGAAGACACCGAGGTACTGCCAAGAGAGGCGGAGAAGAAGACTCGGCACTTAGGGGAAACCGAAGTTCTGTGAGGGGATAAAGAGAGGAGGATTCAGTGCTTAGGGGACAATGAGGTTTTATAAGGGAGGGGGAGAGGAAGACTCAGTGCTTACAGGACACCAAGGTACTGTCGAGTGAGGCACAGAACAAGACTCAGCCAGTAGGGAACGCCCAGGATTTTTAACATAGGCGAAGAGTGAGGTGTAAGGGAACAGGAAAGGAAGACTCATATCTTAGGGGGGCCCGTGCTTTTGTAAGGGAAAAAAGAGAAAAAGTGAGCTCTTAGGGGAAAAATAGGCTGTCAAGGAGAATAGAGGAAGACTCAGTGCTTAAGAAGCACAGAAGTTCTGCCAAGGTAGGAAAAGAATAAGACTCAGGGTCTAAAGCACAAGGAGGTTCTGGAAGGGGAGAGGAGAGGAAGTCTCAGAAATGCGGGGACTTGGAGATTTTCAAAGGAAGGAAGAGAGGAAGCTCAGCAGTTAGGAGACACCGAAGGTCTCGAAGAGATTAGTAAAGGAAGGCTCAAAAATGAGGGTATACTGAGGTTCTGTCAAGGGAGGAGAATAGGACAGCTCAGCGTTAAAGGAGACAGCGAGTTTTTTTCCTGCGGTGGAAGAGAGGAAGACCCAGCTCTTATGGAAAACTGAGGTACTGTCAGGGGAGGAAGAGATGAAGACTCAATGCTTAGGGATCATTGAGTTTCTACAAGGAAGAGGAGAGGAAGACTCAGCGCTCAGGGAACACTAAGGCTCTGTAAAGGGAGTGAGGGTCCTTCAGCGCTTGGACGACACTGATTTTCAGTAAGGGGGGTCGAAAAGCTCATCGCTCAGGGAAGAAAGAGGTTCCATAAGGGAGGAGAAGAGGAAGGGTAAGCGCTGAAGGAACAACAAGGTTTGTAAAGGAGGAGGAGAGAAAAAAGCAGCGCGTAGGGGACACCAAGGTTCTGTAAAGAAGGAAGAAAGTGTCAGCACTTGGGGGACACAGTGGTTCTCAAAGAGATGGGAGCAAGGCTCGGTGCTTTGGGTAAACCGAGATTATACAAGAGAAGTGGAGAGGAAGGTTCGGGCAGAAGGGACCCCAAGGTTGTTTAAGCGAAGAGGAAAGGAAGTCTCAGCCCTTGGGGATTTTGACAGTATTTAAGAGGGCGTGGAGAGAAAACACAGCGTTTATGTGACACCGAGGTTTCAAAGTGAGGAGAAGAGGAAGTTTCAGAGCTTAGGGTACATGGAGCTTTTGTAAGCGATGAGGAGAGGAAGAATCCGAGCTTGGAGGGGTCAGACAAAATCTGTAAGGGAAGAGGAAAGGATGGTTCAGAGCTAAGGGAACACTAAGGTTCCGTCCAGGGAGAAGAAGACTCAATGCTCATGTAACAGCACTGATATGTAATGGAGGAAGAAAAGAGGGCTGAGCTGTGATAGGGCACTGAAGCTCTCTCTAGGGAGGGTAGAGGAAGACTCAGGGTTGAAAGAACACTGAGGTTCTGTAAGGTGAAAGGAGAGGAAAGACCACCGAGTAGGGGACACTGAGGTTTTGTAAGGATGGAAAGGAAAGAAGACTCAATGCTTAGGGAACCCTGAGGTTGTGTAAGGGAGCAGGAGAGGAAGACTGCGCTTAGGGAACACCGAGGATTTGTAAGACAGGAGAAGAGGAAGTCTCCAGGGTAAGTGGACACTGAGACTCTGTAAGGGAACACGAGAGGAAGATTCAGTGCTCAGATGTCTTCAAGGTTCTGTCAAGAGTGGACAAAGGAAGACTGAGTGCTTAGGGAACAGGTTCTCTGAAGAGAGGAGGACAGGAATACTCAGCGCTCAGTGCACACCAAGGTTGTGTAAGGGAGGAGGGGAGGAATCCGCAGTGTTTAAGGGCCACCGAAATTCTGTAAGGAGAGAGGAGAGGAGGTCTCAGAACTTATGGTACACCGAGTTTCTGTGATGGAGACCCAGAGGAAGAGTGAGTGACCAAGGGGGACCATGGTAGTGTAAGGGAGAAGGAAAGGAAGACTCAGGCTTTAGAGGAAACCGAGGTGCTGTAAGGGAGGAGCAGAAGAAAACTCAATACTTAGTGGACACTGATGTTCAGTAATGGTGCTAGAGAAGAAAACTCAGCGCTGAAGGGACACTGAGGTTCTGTCAAGACAGGAGCAGAGGAAGCCTCAGCACTTAGGAGACACCGAGATTCTATCAAGGTAGAAGCAGAGTAAAGATTCAGCACTTAGGGGACACCGAGGATCTGTCAAAGGAGCCGAAAACCAAGATTCTGCGTGAAGCGAACACTACTGTTCTGTCAAGGGAGGAGGAGAGGAAGGCTGAGCACTGATGGAAGACTGAGGCTCTGTAAGGTAGGAGAGGAGGAAGTCTTGAGAGCTTAGCAACAGTGAGTTTCTGTAAGGCAGGAGGTGATGAAGACTCAGCACTTAGGAGACATAGATGGTTTGTATGGGAGGAGATGAGGAAGACGCTGTATGCAGCAGATATCGAGGTTCTGCCAAGGTAGGAGTAGAGAAAGATTCAGTTCTTAGAGAGCACGGAGATTCTCTCAAGGGAGAAGGAGAGGAAGACTCAGTGCATAGGGGACATGGGGTTCTGTAAAGGGAGGAGGAGACAAAGCGTGAAGGCTTAGGAAAAATGTGGTAATATGAAAGGAGGAGGAGAGGAAGACTCAGAGTTTAAGACACACCGAAGTTCTGTAAGGGACAAAGAGTGGAAGAATCAGCGATGAGGGGAGAGTGAGGTTGTGTAAGGGAGCAGAAGTGGAAGACTCAACGCATAGGGGACAAAGAGGTTTTGTGAAGGAAGGAGGAGACGAAAAAAGACCTCTTCGGGTACACTGAGGTTCAGTGAGGGAGGAGAATAGGAATCTCAATGCATGGGGAACACTGCTTTTGTGTACGGCTGAAGGAGGGGAACATTTAGAGGACACTGAGGTTCTGTAAAGTAGGAGGAAAAGAAGCCGCAGCGCTTTTGGATCACCACGGTTTTAGAACACATGAGGAGAGGGAGAGTCAGAGTTTAGGGGCCTCTGAGGTTCTGTCAAGGTAGGAGGAGAGGAAGATTAAGCCCATAGACAACAATGAGGTAATGGCAAGTTAAGCGGAGAAGACGACTCAGTGCTTAGGCAACACCGTACTTCTGTCAAAGGATGAGGAGAGAAGAACTCAGCGCATAGGGGACACTGAGGTTCCATAAGGAAGAAGGAGAGGAAGGCTCACTGCTTGGGCAACACGGATTTTCACTAAGGGAGGTGGAAAGACTCATGACTCAGGGGAGAGAGAGGTTCTGTAGCGGAAGAGAAGAGGAAGACCAAGCCTTGAAAAAACACTAACGATTTAAGGGAGGAGGAGAGGAAGAATCAGTGATTACGGGAGAGCGAGGTTCTGTATCAGAGGAGGTGCGGAACACTCAACGCATAGGGGACACGGGGTTTTGTCAAGGAAGGAGGAGAGGAAGAACCACCTCTTGGTGGTCACCTAGGTTCTGTGATGGAGGCTGATAGAAAGACTCAATGCATAAGAAACAGTGATTTGGCGTAAGGGAGGAGAGGAACATTTAGCAGGTAGGGGACAGCGAGGTTCTGTATAGGGGGAGAAGAGGAAGCCTCAGTGCTTGTGGATCTCCGAGGTTTTATAACACACGAGGAAGGGAAGAGTCAGAGTTTAGGGTCCTCTGAGGTTGCGTCAGGGTAGGTTGAGAGGAAGATTCAGCCCTTAGGAGACATCAAGGTACTGCCAAAAGAGGTGGAGAAGGCTCAGCGCTTAGGGGACACCGAAGTTCTCTCAAGGGATGAGGAGAGGAGGACTCAGCGCCTAGGGGGCACTGAGGTTTTATCAGGGAGGGGGAGAGGAAGACTCAGCGCTTCGAGGACACCAAGGTACTGCCGAGTGAAGCAGAGAAGAAAACTCAGCGCTTACGGGACGCCCAGGATTTTTAAGATAGGCGGAGAGTGAGGTTGTGTAAGGGAATAGGAAAGAAAGACTCATCACTTAGGGGAACCCGTGCTTCTAAGGGAAAAAGAGAGAAAGAGTCAGCGCTTAGGACACACACAGGCTGTGAAGGAGGGGAGAGGAAGGCTCAGTGCTTAAGAGACACAGATGTTCTGCCAAGGTAGGAAAAGATTAAGACTCAGGGTTTAAAACACACCTAGGTTCTGTAAGGGGGGAGGAGAGGAGGACTCAGAAATTAGGAGAGTTTGGGATTTTCAAAGGAAGGAAGAGAGGAAGCTCAGCAGTTAGGAGACACCGAGATTCAAGGTAGGAGCAGAGTAAAGATTCAGCAGTCAGGGGACACCGAGGTTCTGTCAATGGAGCAGAAGAGGAAGATTCCACGTGTAGCGAACACTGCCTTTCTGTCAAGGGAGGAGGAGAGGAAGGCTCAGCACTTAGGGAAGACCGAGGCTCTGGAAGGGAGGAGAGGAGGAAGTCTCGAGCGCTTAGCAGCAGTGAGTTTCTGTAAGGGAGGAGGTGATGAAGACTCAGCGCTTAGGAGACAGAGAGAGTTGGTATGGGAGAAGATGAGGAAGACGCTGTGCTCAGCAGATATCGAGGTTCTGCAAGGTAGAAGCAAAGAAATATTCAGTGCTTAGAGTACAGGGAGATTCTCTCAAGGGAGAAGGAGAGGAAGATTCAACGCATAGGGGACATGGGGTTTAGTAAAGGAGAGAGGAAACAAAGAGTGAAGGCTTAGGAAAAATGTGGTAATATCAAAGGAGGAGGAGAGGAAGACTCATAGTTTAAGACACACTGAAGTTCTGTAAGGGACAAGGGGAGGAAGAACCATCGATTAGGGGACAGTGAGGTTTTGTACGGGAGGAGGAGTGGAAGACTGAAGGCAGAGGGGACACCGAGGTTTTGTTCAGGAAGGAGGAGACGAAAAAAAACCTCTCGGGGGACACGGAGGTTCTGTGAAAGAAGATGACAGGAGAACTCAATGCAAAGGAAACACTGATTTTCGGTAAGTGTGGAGAGGAACATTTAGCCCTTAGGGGACACCGAAGTTCTGTAAAGGATTAGGAGAGGAAACCTCAGCGCTTGTGGATCACCAAGGTTTACAACAGATTAGGAGAGGAAGAGTCAAAGTTTAGGGGCCTCTGAGGTTCCGTCAGGGTAGGAGGCGAGCAAGATTCACCCATTAGAAGACACCGAGGTACTGCCAAGAGAGGCGGAGAAGAAGACTCAGCACTTAGGGGAAACCGAAGTTCTGTGAGGGGATAAAGAGAGGAGGATTCAGTGCTTAGGGGACAATGAGGTTTTATAAGGGAGGGGGAGAGGAAGACTCAGTGCTTACAGGACACCAAGGTACTGTCGAGTGAGGCACAGAACAAGACTCAGCCAGTAGGGAACGCCCAGGATTTTTAACATAGGCGAAGAGTGAGGTGTAAGGGAACAGGAAAGGAAGACTCATATCTTAGGGGGGCCCGTGCTTTTGTAAGGGAAAAAAGAGAAAAAGTGAGCTCTTAGGGGAAAAATAGGCTGTCAAGGAGAATAGAGGAAGACTCAGTGCTTAAGAAGCACAGAAGTTCTGCCAAGGTAGGAAAAGAATAAGACTCAGGGTCTAAAGCACAAGGAGGTTCTGGAAGGGGAGAGGAGAGGAAGTCTCAGAAATGCGGGGACTTGGAGATTTTCAAAGGAAGGAAGAGAGGAAGCTCAGCAGTTAGGAGACACCGAAGGTCTCGAAGAGATTAGTAAAGGAAGGCTCAAAAATGAGGGTATACTGAGGTTCTGTCAAGGGAGGAGAATAGGACAGCTCAGCGTTAAAGGAGACAGCGAGTTTTTTTCCTGCGGTGGAAGAGAGGAAGACCCAGCTCTTATGGAAAACTGAGGTACTGTCAGGGGAGGAAGAGATGAAGACTCAATGCTTAGGGATCATTGAGTTTCTACAAGGAAGAGGAGAGGAAGACTCAGCGCTCAGGGAACACTAAGGCTCTGTAAAGGGAGTGAGGGTCCTTCAGCGCTTGGACGACACTGATTTTCAGTAAGGGGGGTCGAAAAGCTCATCGCTCAGGGAAGAAAGAGGTTCCATAAGGGAGGAGAAGAGGAAGGGTAAGCGCTGAAGGAACAACAAGGTTTGTAAAGGAGGAGGAGAGAAAAAAGCAGCGCGTAGGGGACACCAAGGTTCTGTAAAGAAGGAAGAAAGTGTCAGCACTTGGGGGACACAGTGGTTCTCAAAGAGATGGGAGCAAGGCTCGGTGCTTTGGGTAAACCGAGATTATACAAGAGAAGTGGAGAGGAAGGTTCGGGCAGAAGGGACCCCAAGGTTGTTTAAGCGAAGAGGAAAGGAAGTCTCAGCCCTTGGGGATTTTGACAGTATTTAAGAGGGCGTGGAGAGAAAACACAGCGTTTATGTGACACCGAGGTTTCAAAGTGAGGAGAAGAGGAAGTTTCAGAGCTTAGGGTACATGGAGCTTTTGTAAGCGATGAGGAGAGGAAGAATCCGAGCTTGGAGGGGTCAGACAAAATCTGTAAGGGAAGAGGAAAGGATGGTTCAGAGCTAAGGGAACACTAAGGTTCCGTCCAGGGAGAAGAAGACTCAATGCTCATGTAACAGCACTGATATGTAATGGAGGAAGAAAAGAGGGCTGAGCTGTGATAGGGCACTGAAGCTCTCTCTAGGGAGGGTAGAGGAAGACTCAGGGTTGAAAGAACACTGAGGTTCTGTAAGGTGAAAGGAGAGGAAAGACCACCGAGTAGGGGACACTGAGGTTTTGTAAGGATGGAAAGGAAAGAAGACTCAATGCTTAGGGAACCCTGAGGTTGTGTAAGGGAGCAGGAGAGGAAGACTGCGCTTAGGGAACACCGAGGATTTGTAAGACAGGAGAAGAGGAAGTCTCCAGGGTAAGTGGACACTGAGACTCTGTAAGGGAACACGAGAGGAAGATTCAGTGCTCAGATGTCTTCAAGGTTCTGTCAAGAGTGGACAAAGGAAGACTGAGTGCTTAGGGAACAGGTTCTCTGAAGAGAGGAGGACAGGAATACTCAGCGCTCAGTGCACACCAAGGTTGTGTAAGGGAGGAGGGGAGGAATCCGCAGTGTTTAAGGGCCACCGAAATTCTGTAAGGAGAGAGGAGAGGAGGTCTCAGAACTTATGGTACACCGAGTTTCTGTGATGGAGACCCAGAGGAAGAGTGAGTGACCAAGGGGGACCATGGTAGTGTAAGGGAGAAGGAAAGGAAGACTCAGGCTTTAGAGGAAACCGAGGTGCTGTAAGGGAGGAGCAGAAGAAAACTCAATACTTAGTGGACACTGATGTTCAGTAATGGTGCTAGAGAAGAAAACTCAGCGCTGAAGGGACACTGAGGTTCTGTCAAGACAGGAGCAGAGGAAGCCTCAGCACTTAGGAGACACCGAGATTCTATCAAGGTAGAAGCAGAGTAAAGATTCAGCACTTAGGGGACACCGAGGATCTGTCAAAGGAGCCGAAAACCAAGATTCTGCGTGAAGCGAACACTACTGTTCTGTCAAGGGAGGAGGAGAGGAAGGCTGAGCACTGATGGAAGACTGAGGCTCTGTAAGGTAGGAGAGGAGGAAGTCTTGAGAGCTTAGCAACAGTGAGTTTCTGTAAGGCAGGAGGTGATGAAGACTCAGCACTTAGGAGACATAGATGGTTTGTATGGGAGGAGATGAGGAAGACGCTGTATGCAGCAGATATCGAGGTTCTGCCAAGGTAGGAGTAGAGAAAGATTCAGTTCTTAGAGAGCACGGAGATTCTCTCAAGGGAGAAGGAGAGGAAGACTCAGTGCATAGGGGACATGGGGTTCTGTAAAGGGAGGAGGAGACAAAGCGTGAAGGCTTAGGAAAAATGTGGTAATATGAAAGGAGGAGGAGAGGAAGACTCAGAGTTTAAGACACACCGAAGTTCTGTAAGGGACAAAGAGTGGAAGAATCAGCGATGAGGGGAGAGTGAGGTTGTGTAAGGGAGCAGAAGTGGAAGACTCAACGCATAGGGGACAAAGAGGTTTTGTGAAGGAAGGAGGAGACGAAAAAAGACCTCTTCGGGTACACTGAGGTTCAGTGAGGGAGGAGAATAGGAATCTCAATGCATGGGGAACACTGCTTTTGTGTACGGCTGAAGGAGGGGAACATTTAGAGGACACTGAGGTTCTGTAAAGTAGGAGGAAAAGAAGCCGCAGCGCTTTTGGATCACCACGGTTTTAGAACACATGAGGAGAGGGAGAGTCAGAGTTTAGGGGCCTCTGAGGTTCTGTCAAGGTAGGAGGAGAGGAAGATTAAGCCCATAGACAACAATGAGGTAATGGCAAGTTAAGCGGAGAAGACGACTCAGTGCTTAGGCAACACCGTACTTCTGTCAAAGGATGAGGAGAGAAGAACTCAGCGCATAGGGGACACTGAGGTTCCATAAGGAAGAAGGAGAGGAAGGCTCACTGCTTGGGCAACACGGATTTTCACTAAGGGAGGTGGAAAGACTCATGACTCAGGGGAGAGAGAGGTTCTGTAGCGGAAGAGAAGAGGAAGACCAAGCCTTGAAAAAACACTAACGATTTAAGGGAGGAGGAGAGGAAGAATCAGTGATTACGGGAGAGCGAGGTTCTGTATCAGAGGAGGTGCGGAACACTCAACGCATAGGGGACACGGGGTTTTGTCAAGGAAGGAGGAGAGGAAGAACCACCTCTTGGTGGTCACCTAGGTTCTGTGATGGAGGCTGATAGAAAGACTCAATGCATAAGAAACAGTGATTTGGCGTAAGGGAGGAGAGGAACATTTAGCAGGTAGGGGACAGCGAGGTTCTGTATAGGGGGAGAAGAGGAAGCCTCAGTGCTTGTGGATCTCCGAGGTTTTATAACACACGAGGAAGGGAAGAGTCAGAGTTTAGGGTCCTCTGAGGTTGCGTCAGGGTAGGTTGAGAGGAAGATTCAGCCCTTAGGAGACATCAAGGTACTGCCAAAAGAGGTGGAGAAGGCTCAGCGCTTAGGGGACACCGAAGTTCTCTCAAGGGATGAGGAGAGGAGGACTCAGCGCCTAGGGGGCACTGAGGTTTTATCAGGGAGGGGGAGAGGAAGACTCAGCGCTTCGAGGACACCAAGGTACTGCCGAGTGAAGCAGAGAAGAAAACTCAGCGCTTACGGGACGCCCAGGATTTTTAAGATAGGCGGAGAGTGAGGTTGTGTAAGGGAATAGGAAAGAAAGACTCATCACTTAGGGGAACCCGTGCTTCTAAGGGAAAAAGAGAGAAAGAGTCAGCGCTTAGGACACACACAGGCTGTGAAGGAGGGGAGAGGAAGGCTCAGTGCTTAAGAGACACAGATGTTCTGCCAAGGTAGGAAAAGATTAAGACTCAGGGTTTAAAACACACCTAGGTTCTGTAAGGGGGGAGGAGAGGAGGACTCAGAAATTAGGAGAGTTTGGGATTTTCAAAGGAAGGAAGAGAGGAAGCTCAGCAGTTAGGAGACACCGAGATTCAAGGTAGGAGCAGAGTAAAGATTCAGCAGTCAGGGGACACCGAGGTTCTGTCAATGGAGCAGAAGAGGAAGATTCCACGTGTAGCGAACACTGCCTTTCTGTCAAGGGAGGAGGAGAGGAAGGCTCAGCACTTAGGGAAGACCGAGGCTCTGGAAGGGAGGAGAGGAGGAAGTCTCGAGCGCTTAGCAGCAGTGAGTTTCTGTAAGGGAGGAGGTGATGAAGACTCAGCGCTTAGGAGACAGAGACAGTTGGTATGGGAGAAGATGAGGAAGACGCTGTGCTCAGCAGATATCGAGGTTCTGCAAGGTAGAAGCAAAGAAATATTCAGTGCTTAGAGTACAGGGAGATTCTCTCAAGGGAGAAGGAGAGGAAGATTCAACGCATAGGGGACATGGGGTTTAGTAAAGGAGAGAGGAAACAAAGAGTGAAGGCTTAGGAAAAATGTGGTAATATCAAAGGAGGAGGAGAGGAAGACTCATAGTTTAAGACACACTGAAGTTCTGTAAGGGACAAGGGGAGGAAGAACCATCGATTAGGGGACAGTGAGGTTTTGTACGGGAGGAGGAGTGGAAGACTGAAGGCAGAGGGGACACCGAGGTTTTGCTCAGGAAGGAGGAGACGAAAAAAAACCTCTCGGGGGACACGGAGGTTCTGTGAAAGAAGATGACAGGAGAACTCAATGCAAAGGAAACACTGATTTTCGGTAAGTGTGGAGAGGAACATTTAGCCCTTAGGGGACACCGAAGTTCTGTAAAGGATTAGGAGAGGAAACCTCAGCGCTTGTGGATCACCAAGGTTTACAACAGATTAGGAGAGGAAGAGTCAAAGTTTAGGGGCCTCTGAGGTTCCGTCAGGGTAGGAGGCGAGCAAGATTCACCCATTAGAAGACACCGAGGTACTGCCAAGAGAGGCGGAGAAGAAGACTCGGCACTTAGGGGAAACCGAAGTTCTGTGAGGGGATAAAGAGAGGAGGATTCAGTGCTTAGGGGACAATGAGGTTTTATAAGGGAGGGGGAGAGGAAGACTCAGTGCTTACAGGACACCAAGGTACTGTCGAGTGAGGCACAGAACAAGACTCAGCCAGTAGGGAACGCCCAGGATTTTTAACATAGGCGAAGAGTGAGGTGTAAGGGAACAGGAAAGGAAGACTCATATCTTAGGGGGGCCCGTGCTTTTGTAAGGGAAAAAAGAGAAAAAGTGAGCTCTTAGGGGAAAAATAGGCTGTCAAGGAGAATAGAGGAAGACTCAGTGCTTAAGAAGCACAGAAGTTCTGCCAAGGTAGGAAAAGAATAAGACTCAGGGTCTAAAGCACAAGGAGGTTCTGGAAGGGGAGAGGAGAGGAAGTCTCAGAAATGCGGGGACTTGGAGATTTTCAAAGGAAGGAAGAGAGGAAGCTCAGCAGTTAGGAGACACCGAAGGTCTCGAAGAGATTAGTAAAGGAAGGCTCAAAAATGAGGGTATACTGAGGTTCTGTCAAGGGAGGAGAATAGGACAGCTCAGCGTTAAAGGAGACAGCGAGTTTTTTTCCTGCGGTGGAAGAGAGGAAGACCCAGCTCTTATGGAAAACTGAGGTACTGTCAGGGGAGGAAGAGATGAAGACTCAATGCTTAGGGATCATTGAGTTTCTACAAGGAAGAGGAGAGGAAGACTCAGCGCTCAGGGAACACTAAGGCTCTGTAAAGGGAGTGAGGGTCCTTCAGCGCTTGGACGACACTGATTTTCAGTAAGGGGGGTCGAAAAGCTCATCGCTCAGGGAAGAAAGAGGTTCCATAAGGGAGGAGAAGAGGAAGGGTAAGCGCTGAAGGAACAACAAGGTTTGTAAAGGAGGAGGAGAGAAAAAAGCAGCGCGTAGGGGACACCAAGGTTCTGTAAAGAAGGAAGAAAGTGTCAGCACTTGGGGGACACAGTGGTTCTCAAAGAGATGGGAGCAAGGCTCGGTGCTTTGGGTAAACCGAGATTATACAAGAGAAGTGGAGAGGAAGGTTCGGGCAGAAGGGACCCCAAGGTTGTTTAAGCGAAGAGGAAAGGAAGTCTCAGCCCTTGGGGATTTTGACAGTATTTAAGAGGGCGTGGAGAGAAAACACAGCGTTTATGTGACACCGAGGTTTCAAAGTGAGGAGAAGAGGAAGTTTCAGAGCTTAGGGTACATGGAGCTTTTGTAAGCGATGAGGAGAGGAAGAATCCGAGCTTGGAGGGGTCAGACAAAATCTGTAAGGGAAGAGGAAAGGATGGTTCAGAGCTAAGGGAACACTAAGGTTCCGTCCAGGGAGAAGAAGACTCAATGCTCATGTAACAGCACTGATATGTAATGGAGGAAGAAAAGAGGGCTGAGCTGTGATAGGGCACTGAAGCTCTCTCTAGGGAGGGTAGAGGAAGACTCAGGGTTGAAAGAACACTGAGGTTCTGTAAGGTGAAAGGAGAGGAAAGACCACCGAGTAGGGGACACTGAGGTTTTGTAAGGATGGAAAGGAAAGAAGACTCAATGCTTAGGGAACCCTGAGGTTGTGTAAGGGAGCAGGAGAGGAAGACTGCGCTTAGGGAACACCGAGGATTTGTAAGACAGGAGAAGAGGAAGTCTCCAGGATAAGTGGACACTGAGACTCTGTAAGGGAACACGAGAGGAAGATTCAGTGCTCAGATGTCTTCAAGGTTCTGTCAAGGGTGGACAAAGGAAGACTGAGTGCTTAGGGAACAGGTTCTCTGAAGAGAGGAGGACAGGAATACTCAGCGCTCAGTGCACACCAAGGTTGTGTAAGGGAGGAGGGGAGGAATACGCAGTGTTTAAGGGCCACCGAAATTCTGTAAGGAGAGAGGAGAGGAGGTCTCAGAACTTATGGTACACCGAGTTTCTGTGATGGAGACCCAGAGGAAGAGTGAGTGACCAAGGGGGACCACGGTAGTGTAAGGGAGAAGGAAAGGAAGACTCAGGCTTTAGAGGAAACCGAGGTGCTGTAAGGGAGGAGCAGAAGAAAACTCAATACTTAGTGGACACTGATGTTCAGTAATGGTGCTAGAGAAGAAAACTCAGCGCTGAAGGGACACTGAGGTTCTGTCAAGACAGGAGCAGAGGAAGGCTCAGCACTTAGGAGACACCGAGATTCTATCAAGGTAGAAGCAGAGTAAAGATTCAGCACTTAGGGGACACCGAGGATCTGTCAAAGGAGCCGAAAACCAAGATTCCGCGTGAAGCGAACACTACTGTTCTGTCAAGGGAGGAGGAGAGGAAGGCTCAGCACTGATGGGAGACTGAGGCTCTGTAAGGTAGGAGAGGAGGAAGTCTTGAGAGCTTAGCAACAGTGAGTTTCTGTAAGGCAGGAGGTGATGAAGACTCAGCACTTAGGAGACATAGATGGTTTGTATGGGAGGAGATGAGGAAGACGCTGTATGCAGCAGATATCGAGGTTCTGCCAAGGTAGGAGTAGAGAAAGATTCAGTTCTTAGAGAGCACGGAGATTCTCTCAAGGGAGAAGGAGAGGAAGACTCAGTGCATAGGGGACATGGGGTTCTGTAAAGGGAGGAGGAGACAAAGCGTGAAGGCTTAGGAAAAATGTGGTAATATGAAAGGAGGAGGAGAGGAAGACTCAGAGTTTAAGACACACCGAAGTTCTGTAAGGGACAAAGAGTGGAAGAATCAGCGATGAGGGGAGAGTGAGGTTGTGTAAGGGAGCAGAAGTGGAAGACTCAACGCATAGGGGACAAAGAGGTTTTGTGAAGGAAGGAGGAGACGAAAAAAGACCTCTTCGGGTACACTGAGGTTCAGTGAGGGAGGAGAATAGGAATCTCAATGCATGGGGAACACTGCTTTTGTGTACGGCTGAAGGAGGGGAACATTTAGAGGACACTGAGGTTCTGTAAAGTAGGAGGAAAAGAAGCCGCAGCGCTTTTGGATCACCACGGTTTTAGAACACATGAGGAGAGGGAGAGTCAGAGTTTAGGGGCCTCTGAGGTTCTGTCAAGGTAGGAGGAGAGGAAGATTAAGCCCATAGACAACAATGAGGTAATGGCAAGTTAAGCGGAGAAGACGACTCAGTGCTTAGGCAACACCGTACTTCTGTCAAAGGATGAGGAGAGAAGAACTCAGCGCATAGGGGACACTGAGGTTCCATAAGGAAGAAGGAGAGGAAGGCTCACTGCTTGGGCAACACGGATTTTCACTAAGGGAGGTGGAAAGACTCATGACTCAGGGGAGAGAGAGGTTCTGTAGCGGAAGAGAAGAGGAAGACCAAGCCTTGAAAAAACACTAACGATTTAAGGGAGGAGGAGAGGAAGAATCAGTGATTACGGGAGAGCGAGGTTCTGTATCAGAGGAGGTGCGGAACACTCAACGCATAGGGGACACGGGGTTTTGTCAAGGAAGGAGGAGAGGAAGAACCACCTCTTGGTGGTCACCTAGGTTCTGTGATGGAGGCTGATAGAAAGACTCAATGCATAAGAAACAGTGATTTGGCGTAAGGGAGGAGAGGAACATTTAGCAGGTAGGGGACAGCGAGGTTCTGTATAGGGGGAGAAGAGGAAGCCTCAGTGCTTGTGGATCTCCGAGGTTTTATAACACACGAGGAAGGGAAGAGTCAGAGTTTAGGGTCCTCTGAGGTTGCGTCAGGGTAGGTTGAGAGGAAGATTCAGCCCTTAGGAGACATCAAGGTACTGCCAAAAGAGGTGGAGAAGGCTCAGCGCTTAGGGGACACCGAAGTTCTCTCAAGGGATGAGGAGAGGAGGACTCAGCGCCTAGGGGGCACTGAGGTTTTATCAGGGAGGGGGAGAGGAAGACTCAGCGCTTCGAGGACACCAAGGTACTGCCGAGTGAAGCAGAGAAGAAAACTCAGCGCTTACGGGACGCCCAGGATTTTTAAGATAGGCGGAGAGTGAGGTTGTGTAAGGGAATAGGAAAGAAAGACTCATCACTTAGGGGAACCCGTGCTTCTAAGGGAAAAAGAGAGAAAGAGTCAGCGCTTAGGACACACACAGGCTGTGAAGGAGGGGAGAGGAAGGCTCAGTGCTTAAGAGACACAGATGTTCTGCCAAGGTAGGAAAAGATTAAGACTCAGGGTTTAAAACACACCTAGGTTCTGTAAGGGGGGAGGAGAGGAGGACTCAGAAATTAGGAGAGTTTGGGATTTTCAAAGGAAGGAAGAGAGGAAGCTCAGCAGTTAGGAGACACCGAGATTCAAGGTAGGAGCAGAGTAAAGATTCAGCAGTCAGGGGACACCGAGGTTCTGTCAATGGAGCAGAAGAGGAAGATTCCACGTGTAGCGAACACTGCCTTTCTGTCAAGGGAGGAGGAGAGGAAGGCTCAGCACTTAGGGAAGACCGAGGCTCTGGAAGGGAGGAGAGGAGGAAGTCTCGAGCGCTTAGCAGCAGTGAGTTTCTGTAAGGGAGGAGGTGATGAAGACTCAGCGCTTAGGAGACAGAGACAGTTGGTATGGGAGAAGATGAGGAAGACGCTGTGCTCAGCAGATATCGAGGTTCTGCAAGGTAGAAGCAAAGAAATATTCAGTGCTTAGAGTACAGGGAGATTCTCTCAAGGGAGAAGGAGAGGAAGATTCAACGCATAGGGGACATGGGGTTTAGTAAAGGAGAGAGGAAACAAAGAGTGAAGGCTTAGGAAAAATGTGGTAATATCAAAGGAGGAGGAGAGGAAGACTCATAGTTTAAGACACACTGAAGTTCTGTAAGGGACAAGGGGAGGAAGAACCATCGATTAGGGGACAGTGAGGTTTTGTACGGGAGGAGGAGTGGAAGACTGAAGGCAGAGGGGACACCGAGGTTTTGCTCAGGAAGGAGGAGACGAAAAAAAACCTCTCGGGGGACACGGAGGTTCTGTGAAAGAAGATGACAGGAGAACTCAATGCAAAGGAAACACTGATTTTCGGTAAGTGTGGAGAGGAACATTTAGCCCTTAGGGGACACCGAAGTTCTGTAAAGGATTAGGAGAGGAAACCTCAGCGCTTGTGGATCACCAAGGTTTACAACAGATTAGGAGAGGAAGAGTCAAAGTTTAGGGGCCTCTGAGGTTCCGTCAGGGTAGGAGGCGAGCAAGATTCACCCATTAGAAGACACCGAGGTACTGCCAAGAGAGGCGGAGAAGAAGACTCGGCACTTAGGGGAAACCGAAGTTCTGTGAGGGGATAAAGAGAGGAGGATTCAGTGCTTAGGGGACAATGAGGTTTTATAAGGGAGGGGGAGAGGAAGACTCAGTGCTTACAGGACACCAAGGTACTGTCGAGTGAGGCACAGAACAAGACTCAGCCAGTAGGGAACGCCCAGGATTTTTAACATAGGCGAAGAGTGAGGTGTAAGGGAACAGGAAAGGAAGACTCATATCTTAGGGGGGCCCGTGCTTTTGTAAGGGAAAAAAGAGAAAAAGTGAGCTCTTAGGGGAAAAATAGGCTGTCAAGGAGAATAGAGGAAGACTCAGTGCTTAAGAAGCACAGAAGTTCTGCCAAGGTAGGAAAAGAATAAGACTCAGGGTCTAAAGCACAAGGAGGTTCTGGAAGGGGAGAGGAGAGGAAGTCTCAGAAATGCGGGGACTTGGAGATTTTCAAAGGAAGGAAGAGAGGAAGCTCAGCAGTTAGGAGACACCGAAGGTCTCGAAGAGATTAGTAAAGGAAGGCTCAAAAATGAGGGTATACTGAGGTTCTGTCAAGGGAGGAGAATAGGACAGCTCAGCGTTAAAGGAGACAGCGAGTTTTTTTCCTGCGGTGGAAGAGAGGAAGACCCAGCTCTTATGGAAAACTGAGGTACTGTCAGGGGAGGAAGAGATGAAGACTCAATGCTTAGGGATCATTGAGTTTCTACAAGGAAGAGGAGAGGAAGACTCAGCGCTCAGGGAACACTAAGGCTCTGTAAAGGGAGTGAGGGTCCTTCAGCGCTTGGACGACACTGATTTTCAGTAAGGGGGGTCGAAAAGCTCATCGCTCAGGGAAGAAAGAGGTTCCATAAGGGAGGAGAAGAGGAAGGGTAAGCGCTGAAGGAACAACAAGGTTTGTAAAGGAGGAGGAGAGAAAAAAGCAGCGCGTAGGGGACACCAAGGTTCTGTAAAGAAGGAAGAAAGTGTCAGCACTTGGGGGACACAGTGGTTCTCAAAGAGATGGGAGCAAGGCTCGGTGCTTTGGGTAAACCGAGATTATACAAGAGAAGTGGAGAGGAAGGTTCGGGCAGAAGGGACCCCAAGGTTGTTTAAGCGAAGAGGAAAGGAAGTCTCAGCCCTTGGGGATTTTGACAGTATTTAAGAGGGCGTGGAGAGAAAACACAGCGTTTATGTGACACCGAGGTTTCAAAGTGAGGAGAAGAGGAAGTTTCAGAGCTTAGGGTACATGGAGCTTTTGTAAGCGATGAGGAGAGGAAGAATCCGAGCTTGGAGGGGTCAGACAAAATCTGTAAGGGAAGAGGAAAGGATGGTTCAGAGCTAAGGGAACACTAAGGTTCCGTCCAGGGAGAAGAAGACTCAATGCTCATGTAACAGCACTGATATGTAATGGAGGAAGAAAAGAGGGCTGAGCTGTGATAGGGCACTGAAGCTCTCTCTAGGGAGGGTAGAGGAAGACTCAGGGTTGAAAGAACACTGAGGTTCTGTAAGGTGAAAGGAGAGGAAAGACCACCGAGTAGGGGACACTGAGGTTTTGTAAGGATGGAAAGGAAAGAAGACTCAATGCTTAGGGAACCCTGAGGTTGTGTAAGGGAGCAGGAGAGGAAGACTGCGCTTAGGGAACACCGAGGATTTGTAAGACAGGAGAAGAGGAAGTCTCCAGGGTAAGTGGACACTGAGACTCTGTAAGGGAACACGAGAGGAAGATTCAGTGCTCAGATGTCTTCAAGGTTCTGTCAAGAGTGGACAAAGGAAGACTGAGTGCTTAGGGAACAGGTTCTCTGAAGAGAGGAGGACAGGAATACTCAGCGCTCAGTGCACACCAAGGTTGTGTAAGGGAGGAGGGGAGGAATCCGCAGTGTTTAAGGGCCACCGAAATTCTGTAAGGAGAGAGGAGAGGAGGTCTCAGAACTTATGGTACACCGAGTTTCTGTGATGGAGACCCAGAGGAAGAGTGAGTGACCAAGGGGGACCATGGTAGTGTAAGGGAGAAGGAAAGGAAGACTCAGGCTTTAGAGGAAACCGAGGTGCTGTAAGGGAAGAGCAGAAGAAAACTCAATACTTAGTGGACACTGATGTTCAGTAATGGTGCTAGAGAAGAAAACTCAGCGCTGAAGGGACACTGAGGTTCTGTCAAGACAGGAGCAGAGGAAGCCTCAGCACTTAGGAGACACCGAGATTCTATCAAGGTAGAAGCAGAGTAAAGATTCAGCACTTAGGGGACACCGAGGATCTGTCAAAGGAGCCGAAAACCAAGATTCTGCGTGAAGCGAACACTACTGTTCTGTCAAGGGAGGAGGAGAGGAAGGCTGAGCACTGATGGAAGACTGAGGCTCTGTAAGGTAGGAGAGGAGGAAGTCTTGAGAGCTTAGCAACAGTGAGTTTCTGTAAGGCAGGAGGTGATGAAGACTCAGCACTTAGGAGACATAGATGGTTTGTATGGGAGGAGATGAGGAAGACGCTGTATGCAGCAGATATCGAGGTTCTGCCAAGGTAGGAGTAGAGAAAGATTCAGTTCTTAGAGAGCACGGAGATTCTCTCAAGGGAGAAGGAGAGGAAGACTCAGTGCATAGGGGACATGGGGTTCTGTAAAGGGAGGAGGAGACAAAGCGTGAAGGCTTAGGAAAAATGTGGTAATATGAAAGGAGGAGGAGAGGAAGACTCAGAGTTTAAGACACACCGAAGTTCTGTAAGGGACAAAGAGTGGAAGAATCAGCGATGAGGGGAGAGTGAGGTTGTGTAAGGGAGCAGAAGTGGAAGACTCAACGCATAGGGGACAAAGAGGTTTTGTGAAGGAAGGAGGAGACGAAAAAAGACCTCTTCGGGTACACTGAGGTTCAGTGAGGGAGGAGAATAGGAATCTCAATGCATGGGGAACACTGCTTTTGTGTACGGCTGAAGGAGGGGAACATTTAGAGGACACTGAGGTTCTGTAAAGTAGGAGGAAAAGAAGCCGCAGCGCTTTTGGATCACCACGGTTTTAGAACACATGAGGAGAGGGAGAGTCAGAGTTTAGGGGCCTCTGAGGTTCTGTCAAGGTAGGAGGAGAGGAAGATTAAGCCCATAGACAACAATGAGGTAATGGCAAGTTAAGCGGAGAAGACGACTCAGTGCTTAGGCAACACCGTACTTCTGTCAAAGGATGAGGAGAGAAGAACTCAGCGCATAGGGGACACTGAGGTTCCATAAGGAAGAAGGAGAGGAAGGCTCACTGCTTGGGCAACACGGATTTTCACTAAGGGAGGTGGAAAGACTCATGACTCAGGGGAGAGAGAGGTTCTGTAGCGGAAGAGAAGAGGAAGACCAAGTCTTGAAAAAACACTAACGATTTAAGGGAGGAGGAGAGGAAGAATCAGTGATTACGGGAGAGCGAGGTTCTGTATCAGAGGAGGTGCGGAACACTCAACGCATAGGGGACACGGGGTTTTGTCAAGGAAGGAGGAGAGGAAGAACCACCTCTTGGTGGTCACCTAGGTTCTGTGATGGAGGCTGATAGAAAGACTCAATGCATAAGAAACAGTGATTTGGCGTAAGGGAGGAGAGGAACATTTAGCAGGTAGGGGACAGCGAGGTTCTGTATAGGGGGAGAAGAGGAAGCCTCAGTGCTTGTGGATCTCCGAGGTTTTATAACACACGAGGAAGGGAAGAGTCAGAGTTTAGGGTCCTCTGAGGTTGCGTCAGGGTAGGTTGAGAGGAAGATTCAGCCCTTAGGAGACATCAAGGTACTGCCAAAAGAGGTGGAGAAGGCTCAGCGCTTAGGGGACACCGAAGTTCTCTCAAGGGATGAGGAGAGGAGGACTCAGCGCCTAGGGGGCACTGAGGTTTTATCAGGGAGGGGGAGAGGAAGACTCAGCGCTTCGAGGACACCAAGGTACTGCCGAGTGAAGCACAGAACAAAACTCAGCGCTTACGGGACGCCCAGGATTTTTAAGATAGGCGGAGAGTGAGGTTGTGTAAGGGAATAGGAAAGAAAGACTCATCACTTAGGGGAACCCGTGCTTCTAAGGGAAAAAGAGAGAAAGAGTCAGCGCTTAGGACACACACAGGCTGTGAAGGAGGGGAGAGGAAGGCTCAGTGCTTAAGAGACACAGATGTTCTGCCAAGGTAGGAAAAGATTAAGACTCAGGGTTTAAAACACACCTAGGTTCTGTAAGGGGGGAGGAGAGGAGGACTCAGAAATTAGGAGAGTTTGGGATTTTCAAAGGAAGGAAGAGAGGAAGCTCAGCAGTTAGGAGACACCGAGATTCAAGGTAGGAGCAGAGTAAAGATTCAGCAGTCAGGGGACACCGAGGTTCTGTCAATGGAGCAGAAGAGGAAGATTCCACGTGTAGCGAACACTGCCTTTCTGTCAAGGGAGGAGGAGAGGAAGGCTCAGCACTTAGGGAAGACCGAGGCTCTGGAAGGGAGGAGAGGAGGAAGTCTCGAGCGCTTAGCAGCAGTGAGTTTCTGTAAGGGAGGAGGTGATGAAGACTCAGCGCTTAGGAGACAGAGACAGTTGGTATGGGAGAAGATGAGGAAGACGCTGTGCTCAGCAGATATCGAGGTTCTGCAAGGTAGAAGCAAAGAAATATTCAGTGCTTAGAGTACAGGGAGATTCTCTCAAGGGAGAAGGAGAGGAAGATTCAACGCATAGGGGACATGGGGTTTAGTAAAGGAGAGAGGAAACAAAGAGTGAAGGCTTAGGAAAAATGTGGTAATATCAAAGGAGGAGGAGAGGAAGACTCATAGTTTAAGACACACTGAAGTTCTGTAAGGGACAAGGGGAGGAAGAACCATCGATTAGGGGACAGTGAGGTTTTGTACGGGAGGAGGAGTGGAAGACTGAAGGCAGAGGGGACACCGAGGTTTTGCTCAGGAAGGAGGAGACGAAAAAAAACCTCTTGGGGGACACGGAGGTTCTGTGAAAGAAGATGACAGGAGAACTCAATGCAAAGGAAACACTGATTTTCGGTAAGTGTGGAGAGGAACATTTAGCCCTTAGGGGACACCGAAGTTCTGTAAAGGATTAGGAGAGGAAACCTCAGCGCTTGTGGATCACCAAGGTTTACAACAGATTAGGAGAGGAAGAGTCAAAGTTTAGGGGCCTCTGAGGTTCCGTCAGGGTAGGAGGCGAGCAAGATTCACCCATTAGAAGACACCGAGGTACTGCCAAGAGAGGCGGAGAAGAAGACTCAGCACTTAGGGGAAACCGAAGTTCTGTGAGGGGATAAAGAGAGGAGGATTCAGTGCTTAGGGGACAATGAGGTTTTATAAGGGAGGGGGAGAGGAAGACTCAGTGCTTACAGGACACCAAGGTACTGTCGAGTGAGGCACAGAACAAGACTCAGCCAGTAGGGAACGCCCAGGATTTTTAACATAGGCGAAGAGTGAGGTGTAAGGGAACAGGAAAGGAAGACTCATATCTTAGGGGGGCCCGTGCTTTTGTAAGGGAAAAAAGAGAAAAAGTGAGCTCTTAGGGGAAAAATAGGCTGTCAAGGAGAATAGAGGAAGACTCAGTGCTTAAGAAGCACAGAAGTTCTGCCAAGGTAGGAAAAGAATAAGACTCAGGGTCTAAAGCACAAGGAGGTTCTGGAAGGGGAGAGGAGAGGAAGTCTCAGAAATGCGGGGACTTGGAGATTTTCAAAGGAAGGAAGAGAGGAAGCTCAGCAGTTAGGAGACACCGAAGGTCTCGAAGAGATTAGTAAAGGAAGGCTCAAAAATGAGGGTATACTGAGGTTCTGTCAAGGGAGGAGAATAGGACAGCTCAGCGTTAAAGGAGACAGCGAGTTTTTTTCCTGCGGTGGAAGAGAGGAAGACCCAGCTCTTATGGAAAACTGAGGTACTGTCAGGGGAGGAAGAGATGAAGACTCAATGCTTAGGGATCATTGAGTTTCTACAAGGAAGAGGAGAGGAAGACTCAGCGCTCAGGGAACACTAAGGCTCTGTAAAGGGAGTGAGGGTCCTTCAGCGCTTGGACGACACTGATTTTCAGTAAGGGGGGTCGAAAAGCTCATCGCTCAGGGAAGAAAGAGGTTCCATAAGGGAGGAGAAGAGGAAGGGTAAGCGCTGAAGGAACAACAAGGTTTGTAATGGAGGAGGAGAGAAAAAAGCAGCGCGTAGGGGACACCAAGGTTCTGTAAAGAAGGAAGAAAGTGTCAGCACTTGGGGGACACAGTGGTTCTCAAAGAGATGGGAGCAAGGCTCGGTGCTTTGGGTAAACCGAGATTATACAAGAGAA
The DNA here is from genome assembly GCF_024166365.1 of Elephas maximus indicus. Classification (NCBI taxonomy): domain Eukaryota; kingdom Metazoa; phylum Chordata; class Mammalia; order Proboscidea; family Elephantidae; genus Elephas; species Elephas maximus. Next base: position 14,696,505 of record NC_064847.1, read on the forward strand.
GTGGAGAGGAAGGTTCGGGCAGAAGGGACCCCAAGGTTGTTTAAGCGAAGAGGAAAGGAAGTCTCAGCCCTTGGGGATTTTGACAGTATTTAAGAGGGCGTGGAGAGAAAACACAGCGTTTATGTGACACCGAGGTTTCAAAGTGAGGAGAAGAGGAAGTTTCAGAGCTTAGGGTACATGGAGCTTTTGTAAGCGATGAGGAGAGGAAGAATCCGAGCTTGGAGGGGTCAGACAAAATCTGTAAGGGAAGAGGAAAGGATGGTTCAGAGCTAAGGGAACACTAAGGTTCCGTCCAGGGAGAAGAAGACTCAATGCTCATGTAACAGCACTGATATGTAATGGAGGAAGAAAAGAGGGCTGAGCTGTGATAGGGCACTGAAGCTCTCTCTAGGGAGGGTAGAGGAAGACTCAGGGTTGAAAGAACACTGAGGTTCTGTAAGGTGAAAGGAGAGGAAAGACCACCGAGTAGGGGACACTGAGGTTTTGTAAGGATGGAAAGGAAAGAAGACTCAATGCTTAGGGAACCCTGAGGTTGTGTAAGGGAGCAGGAGAGGAAGACTGCGCTTAGGGAACACCGAGGATTTGTAAGACAGGAGAAGAGGAAGTCTCCAGGGTAAGTGGACACTGAGACTCTGTAAGGGAACACGAGAAAAAGATTCAGTGCTCAGATGTCTTCAAGGTTCTGTCAAGAGTGGACAAAGGAAGACTGAGTGCTTAGGGAACAGGTTCTCTGAAGAGAGGAGGACAGGAATACTCAGCGCTCAGTGCACACCAAGGTTCTGTAAGGGAGGAGGGGAGGAATCCGCAGTGTTTAAGGGCCACCGAAATTCTGTAAGGAGAGAGGAGAGGAGGTCTCAGAACTTATGGTACACCGAGTTTCTGTGATGGAGACCCAGAGGAAGAGTGAGTGACCAAGGGGGACCATGGTAGTGTAAGGGAGAAGGAAAGGAAGACTCAGGCTTTAGAGGAAACCGAGGTGCTGTAAGGGAGGAGCAGAAGAAAACTCAATACTTAGTGGACACTGATGTTCAGTAATGGTGCTAGAGAAGAAAACTCAGCGCTGAAGGGACACTGAGGTTCTGTCAAGACAGGAGCAGAGGAAGCCTCAGCACTTAGGAGACACCGAGATTCTATCAAGGTAGAAGCAGAGTAAAGATTCAGCACTTAGGGGACACCGAGGATCTGTCAAAGGAGCCGAAAACCAAGATTCTGCGTGAAGCGAACACTACTGTTCTGTCAAGGGAGGAGGAGAGGAAGGCTGAGCACTGATGGAAGACTGAGGCTCTGTAAGGTAGGAGAGGAGGAAGTCTTGAGAGCTTAGCAACAGTGAGTTTCTGTAAGGCAGGAGGTGATGAAGACTCAGCACTTAGGAGACATAGATGGTTTGTATGGGAGGAGATGAGGAAGACGCTGTATGCAGCAGATATCGAGGTTCTGCCAAGGTAGGAGTAGAGAAAGATTCAGTTCTTAGAGAGCACGGAGATTCTCTCAAGGGAGAAGGAGAGGAAGACTCAGTGCATAGGGGACATGGGGTTCTGTAAAGGGAGGAGGAGACAAAGCGTGAAGGCTTAGGAAAAATGTGGTAATATGAAAGGAGGAGGAGAGGAAGACTCAGAGTTTAAGACACACCGAAGTTCTGTAAGGGACAAAGAGTGGAAGAATCAGCGATGAGGGGAGAGTGAGGTTGTGTAAGGGAGCAGAAGTGGAAGACTCAACGCATAGGGGACAAAGAGGTTTTGTGAAGGAAGGAGGAGACGAAAAAAGACCTCTTCGGGTACACTGAGGTTCAGTGAGGGAGGAGAATAGGAATCTCAATGCATGGGGAACACTGCTTTTGTGTACGGCTGAAGGAGGGGAACATTTAGAGGACACTGAGGTTCTGTAAAGTAGGAGGAAAAGAAGCCGCAGCGCTTTTGGATCACCACGGTTTTAGAACACATGAGGAGAGGGAGAGTCAGAGTTTAGGGGCCTCTGAGGTTCTGTCAAGGTAGGAGGAGAGGAAGATTAAGCCCATAGACAACAATGAGGTAATGGCAAGTTAAGCGGAGAAGACGACTCAGTGCTTAGGCAACACCGTACTTCTGTCAAAGGATGAGGAGAGAAGAACTCAGCGCATAGGGGACACTGAGGTTCCATAAGGAAGAAGGAGAGGAAGGCTCACTGCTTGGGCAACACGGATTTTCACTAAGGGAGGTGGAAAGACTCATGACTCAGGGGAGAGAGAGGTTCTGTAGCGGAAGAGAAGAGGAAGACCAAGTCTTGAAAAAACACTAACGATTTAAGGGAGGAGGAGAGGAAGAATCAGTGATTACGGGAGAGCGAGGTTCTGTATCAGAGGAGGTGCGGAACACTCAACGCATAGGGGACACGGGGTTTTGTCAAGGAAGGAGGAGAGGAAGAACCACCTCTTGGTGGTCACCTAGGTTCTGTGATGGAGGCTGATAGAAAGACTCAATGCATAAGAAACAGTGATTTGGCGTAAGGGAGGAGAGGAACATTTAGCAGGTAGGGGACAGCGAGGTTCTGTATAGGGGGAGAAGAGGAAGCCTCAGTGCTTGTGGATCTCCGAGGTTTTATAACACACGAGGAAGGGAAGAGTCAGAGTTTAGGGTCCTCTGAGGTTGCGTCAGGGTAGGTTGAGAGGAAGATTCAGCCCTTAGGAGACATCAAGGTACTGCCAAAAGAGGTGGAGAAGGCTCAGCGCTTAGGGGACACCGAAGTTCTCTCAAGGGATGAGGAGAGGAGGACTCAGCGCCTAGGGGGCACTGAGGTTTTATCAGGGAGGGGGAGAGGAAGACTCAGCGCTTCGAGGACACCAAGGTACTGCCGAGTGAAGCACAGAACAAAACTCAGCGCTTACGGGACGCCCAGGATTTTTAACATAGGCGGAGAGTGAGGTTGTGTAAGGGAATAGGAAAGAAAGACTCATCACTTAGGGGAACCCGTGCTTCTAAGGGAAAAAGAGAGAAAGAGTCAGCGCTTAGGACACACACAGGCTGTGAAGGAGGGGAGAGGAAGGCTCAGTGCTTAAGAGACACAGATGTTCGGCCAAGGTAGGAAAAGATTAAGACTCAGGGTTTAAAACACACCTAGGTTCTGTAAGGGGGGAGGAGAGGAGGACTCAGAAATTAGGAGAGTTTGGGATTTTCAAAGGAAGGAAGAGAGGAAGCTCAGCAGTTAGGAGACACCGAGATTCAAGGTAGGAGCAGAGTAAAGATTCAGCAGTCAGGGGACACCGAGGTTCTGTCAATGGAGCAGAAGAGGAAGATTCCACGTGTAGCGAACACTGCCTTTCTGTCAAGGGAGGAGGAGAGGAAGGCTCAGCACTTAGGGAAGACCGAGGCTCTGGAAGGGAGGAGAGGAGGAAGTCTCGAGCGCTTAGCAGCAGTGAGTTTCTGTAAGGGAGGAGGTGATGAAGACTCAGCGCTTAGGAGACAGAGACAGTTGGTATGGGAGAAGATGAGGAAGACGCTGTGCTCAGCAGATATCGAGGTTCTGCCAAGGTAGAAGCAAAGAAATATTCAGTGCTTAGAGTACAGGGAGATTCTCTCAAGGGAGAAGGAGAGGAAGATTCAACGCATAGGGGACATGGGGTTTAGTAAAGGAGAGAGGAAACAAAGAGTGAAGGCTTAGGAAAAATGTGGTAATATCAAAGGAGGAGGAGAGGAAGACTCATAGTTTAAGACACACTGAAGTTCTGTAAGGGACAAGGGGAGGAAGAACCATCGATTAGGGGACAGTGAGGTTTTGTACGGGAGGAGGAGTGGAAGACTGAAGGCAGAGGGGACACCGAGGTTTTGCTCAGGAAGGAGGAGACGAAAAAAAACCTCTCGGGGGACACGGAGGTTCTGTGAAAGAAGATGACAGGAGAACTCAATGCAAAGGAAACACTGATTTTCGGTAAGTGTGGAGAGGAACATTTAGCCCTTAGGGGACACCGAAGTTCTGTAAAGGATTAGGAGAGAAAACCTCAGCGCTTGTGGATCACCAAGGTTTACAACAGATTAGGAGAGGAAGAGTCAAAGTTTAGGGGCCTCTGAGGTTCCGTCAGGGTAGGAGGCGAGCAAGATTCACCCATTAGAAGACACCGAGGTACTGCCAAGAGAGGCGGAGAAGAAGACTCAGCACTTAGGGGAAACCGAAGTTCTGTGAGGGGATAAAGAGAGGAGGATTCAGTGCTTAGGGGACAATGAGGTTTTATAAGGGAGGGGGAGAGGAAGACTCAGTGCTTACAGGACACCAAGGTACTGTCGAGTGAGGCACAGAACAAGACTCAGCCAGTAGGGAACGCCCAGGATTTTTAACATAGGCGAAGAGTGAGGTGTAAGGGAACAGGAAAGGAAGACTCATATCTTAGGGGGGCCCGTGCTTTTGTAAGGGAAAAAAGAGAAAAAGTGAGCTCCTAGGGGAAAAATAGGCTGTCAAGGAGAATAGAGGAAGACTCAGTGCTTAAGAAGCACAGAAGTTCTGCCAAGGTAGGAAAAGAATAAGACTCAGGGTCTAAAGCACAAGGAGGTTCTGGAAGGGGAGAGGAGAGGAAGTCTCAGAAATGCGGGGACTTGGAGATTTTCAAAGGAAGGAAGAGAGGAAGCTCAGCAGTTAGGAGACACCGAAGGTCTCGAAGAGATTAGTAAAGGAAGGCTCAAAAATGAGGGTATACTGAGGTTCTGTCAAGGGAGGAGAATAGGACAGCTCAGCGTTAAAGGAGACAGCGAGTTTTTTTCCTGCGGTGGAAGAGAGGAAGACCCAGCTCTTATGGAAAACTGAGGTACTGTCAGGGGAGGAAGAGATGAAGACTCAATGCTTAGGGATCATTGAGTTTCTACAAGGAAGAGGAGAGGAAGACTCAGCGCTCAGGGAACACTAAGGCTCTGTAAAGGGAGTGAGGGTCCTTCAGCGCTTGGACGACACTGATTTTCAGTAAGGGGGGTCGAAAAGCTCATCGCTCAGGGAAGAAAGAGGTTCCATAAGGGAGGAGAAGAGGAAGGGTAAGCGCTGAAGGAACAACAAGGTTTGTAATGGAGGAGGAGAGAAAAAAGCAGCGCGTAGGGGACACCAAGGTTCTGTAAAGAAGGAAGAAAGTGTCAGCACTTGGGGGACACAGTGGTTCTCAAAGAGATGGGAGCAAGGCTCGGTGCTTTGGGTAAACCGAGATTATACAAGAGAAGTGGAGAGGAAGGTTCGGGCAGAAGGGACCCCAAGGTTGTTTAAGCGAAGAGGAAAGGAAGTCTCAGCCCTTGGGGATTTTGACAGTATTTAAGAGGGCGTGGAGAGAAAACACAGCGTTTATGTGACACCGAGGTTTCAAAGTGAGGAGAAGAGGAAGTTTCAGAGCTTAGGGTACATGGAGCTTTTGTAAGCGATGAGGAGAGGAAGAATCCGAGCTTGGAGGGGTCAGACAAAATCTGTAAGGGAAGAGGAAAGGATGGTTCAGAGCTAAGGGAACACTAAGGTTCCGTCCAGGGAGAAGAAGACTCAATGCTCATGTAACAGCACTGATATGTAATGGAGGAAGAAAAGAGGGCTGAGCTGTGATAGGGCACTGAAGCTCTCTCTAGGGAGGGTAGAGGAAGACTCAGGGTTGAAAGAACACTGAGGTTCTGTAAGGTGAAAGGAGAGGAAAGACCACCGAGTAGGGGACACTGAGGTTTTGTAAGGATGGAAAGGAAAGAAGACTCAATGCTTAGGGAACCCTGAGGTTGTGTAAGGGAGCAGGAGAGGAAGACTGCGCTTAGGGAACACCGAGGATTTGTAAGACAGGAGAAGAGGAAGTCTCCAGGGTAAGTGGACACTGAGACTCTGTAAGGGAACACGAGAGGAAGATTCAGTGCTCAGATGTCTTCAAGGTTCTGTCAAGGGTGGACAAAGGAAGACTGAGTGCTTAGGGAACAGGTTCTCTGAAGAGAGGAGGACAGGAATACTCAGCGCTCAGTGCACACCAACGTTCTGTAAGGGAGGAGGGGAGGAATACGCAGTGTTTAAGGGCCACCGAAATTCTGTAAGGAGAGAGGAGAGGAGGTCTCAGAACTTATGGTACACCGAGTCTCTGTGATGGAGACCCAGAGGAGGAGTGAGTGACCAAGGGGGACCACGGTAGTGTAAGGGAGAAGGAAAGGAAGACTCAGGCTTTAGAGGAAACCGAGGTGCTGTAAGGGAGGAGCAGAAGAAAACTCAATACTTAGTGGACACTGATGTTCAGTAATGGTGCTAGAGAAGAAAACTCAGCGCTGAAGGGACACTGAGGTTCTGTCAAGACAGGAGCAGAGGAAGCCTCAGCACTTAGGAGACACCGAGATTCTATCAAGGTAGAAGCAGAGTAAAGATTCAGCACTTAGGGGACACCGAGGATCTGTCAAAGGAGCCGAAAACCAAGATTCTGCGTGAAGCGAACACTACTGTTCTGTCAAGGGAGGAGGAGAGGAAGGCTGAGCACTGATGGAAGACTGAGGCTCTGTAAGGTAGGAGAGGAGGAAGTCTTGAGAGCTTAGCAACAGTGAGTTTCTGTAAGGCAGGAGGTGATGAAGACTCAGCACTTAGGAGACATAGATGGTTTGTATGGGAGGAGATGAGGAAGACGCTGTATGCAGCAGATATCGAGGTTCTGCCAAGGTAGGAGTAGAGAAAGATTCAGTTCTTAGAGAGCACGGAGATTCTCTCAAGGGAGAAGGAGAGGAAGACTCAGTGCATAGGGGACATGGGGTTCTGTAAAGGGAGGAGGAGACAAAGCGTGAAGGCTTAGGAAAAATGTGGTAATATGAAAGGAGGAGGAGAGGAAGACTCAGAGTTTAAGACACACCGAAGTTCTGTAAGGGACAAAGAGTGGAAGAATCAGCGATGAGGGGAGAGTGAGGTTGTGTAAGGGAGCAGAAGTGGAAGACTCAACGCATAGGGGACAAAGAGGTTTTGTGAAGGAAGGAGGAGACGAAAAAAGACCTCTTCGGGTACACTGAGGTTCAGTGAGGGAGGAGAATAGGAATCTCAATGCATGGGGAACACTGCTTTTGTGTACGGCTGAAGGAGGGGAACATTTAGAGGACACTGAGGTTCTGTAAAGTAGGAGGAAAAGAAGCCGCAGCGCTTTTGGATCACCACGGTTTTAGAACACATGAGGAGAGGGAGAGTCAGAGTTTAGGGGCCTCTGAGGTTCTGTCAAGGTAGGAGGAGAGGAAGATTAAGCCCATAGACAACAATGAGGTAATGGCAAGTTAAGCGGAGAAGAAGACTCAGTGCTTAGGCAACACCGTACTTCTGTCAAAGGATGAGGAGAGAAGAACTCAGCGCATAGGGGACACTGAGGTTCCATAAGGAAGAAGGAGAGGAAGGCTCACTGCTTGGGCAACACGGATTTTCACTAAGGGAGGTGGAAAGACTCATGACTCAGGGGAGAGAGAGGTTCTGTAGCGGAAGAGAAGAGGAAGACCAAGTCTTGAAAAAACACTAACGATTTAAGGGAGGAGGAGAGGAAGAATCAGTGATTACGGGAGAGCGAGGTTCTGTATCAGAGGAGGTGCGGAACACTCAACGCATAGGGGACACGGGGTTTTGTCAAGGAAGGAGGAGAGGAAGAACCACCTCTTGGTGGTCACCTAGGTTCTGTGATGGAGGCTGATAGAAAGACTCAATGCATAAGAAACAGTGATTTGGCGTAAGGGAGGAGAGGAACATTTAGCAGGTAGGGGACAGCGAGGTTCTGTATAGGGGGAGAAGAGGAAGCCTCAGTGCTTGTGGATCTCCGAGGTTTTATAACAAACGAGGAAGGGAAGAGTCAGAGTTTAGGGTCCTCTGAGGTTGCGTCAGGGTAGGTTGAGAGGAAGATTCAGCCCTTCGGAGACATCAAGGTACTGCCAAAAGAGGTGGAGAAGGCTCAGCGCTTAGGGGACACCGAAGTTCTCTCAAGGGATGAGGAGAGGAGGACTCAGCGCCTAGGGGGCACTGAGGTTTTATCAGGGAGGGGGAGAGGAAGACTCAGCGCTTCGAGGACACCAAGGTACTGCCGAGTGAAGCACAGAACAAAACTCAGCGCTTACGGGACGCCCAGGATTTTTAACATAGGCGGAGAGTGAGGTTGTGTAAGGGAATAGGAAAGAAAGACTCATCACTTAGGGGAACCCGTGCTTCTAAGGGAAAAAGAGAGAAAGAGTCAGCGCTTAGGACACACACAGGCTGTGAAGGAGGGGAGAGGAAGGCTCAGTGCTTAAGAGACACAGATGTTCGGCCAAGGTAGGAAAAGATTAAGACTCAGGGTTTAAAACACACCTAGGTTCTGTAAGGGGGGAGGAGAGGAGGACTCAGAAATTAGGAGAGTTTGGGATTTTCAAAGGAAGGAAGAGAGGAAGCTCAGCAGTTAGGAGACACCGAGATTCAAGGTAGGAGCAGTGTAAAGATTCAGCAGTCAGGGGACACCGAGGTTCTGTCAATGGAGCAGAAGAGGAAGATTCCACGTGTAGCGAACACTGCCTTTCTGTCAAGGGAGGAGGAGAGGAAGGCTCAGCACTTAGGGAAGACCGAGGCTCTGGAAGGGAGGAGAGGAGGAAGTCTCGAGCGCTTAGCAGCAGTGAGTTTCTGTAAGGGAGGAGGTGATGAAGACTCAGCGCTTAGGAGACAGAGAGAGTTGGTATGGGAGAAGATGAGGAAGACGCTGTGCTCAGCAGATATCGAGGTTCTGCAAGGTAGAAGCAAAGAAATATTCAGTGCTTAGAGTACAGGGAGATTCTCTCAAGGGAGAAGGAGAGGAAGATTCAACGCATAGGGGACATGGGGTTTAGTAAAGGAGAGAGGAAACAAAGAGTGAAGGCTTAGGAAAAATGTGGTAATATCAAAGGAGGAGGAGAGGAAGACTCATAGTTTAAGACACACTGAAGTTCTGTAAGGGACAAGGGGAGGAAGAACCATCGATTAGGGGACAGTGAGGTTTTGTACGGGAGGAGGAGTGGAAGACTGAAGGCAGAGGGGACACCGAGGTTTTGCTCAGGAAGGAGGAGACGAAAAAAAACCTCTCGGGGGACACGGAGGTTCTGTGAAAGAAGATGACAGGAGAACTCAATGCAAAGGAAACACTGATTTTCGGTAAGTGTGGAGAGGAACATTTAGCCCTTAGGGGACACCGAAGTTCTGTAAAGGATTAGGAGAGGAAACCTCAGCGCTTGTGGATCACCAAGGTTTACAACAGATTAGGAGAGGAAGAGTCAAAGTTTAGGGGCCTCTGAGGTTCCGTCAGGGTAGGAGGCGAGCAAGATTCACCCATTAGAAGACACCGAGGTACTGCCAAGAGAGGCGGAGAAGAAGACTCAGCACTTAGGGGAAACCGAAGTTCTGTGAGGGGATAAAGAGAGGAGGATTCAGTGCTTAGGGGACAATGAGGTTTTATAAGGGAGGGGGAGAGGAAGACTCAGTGCTTACAGGACACCAAGGTACTGTCGAGTGAGGCACAGAACAAGACTCAGCCAGTAGGGAACGCCCAGGATTTTTAACATAGGCGAAGAGTGAGGTGTAAGGGAACAGGAAAGGAAGACTCATATCTTAGGGGGGCCCGTGCTTCTGTAAGGGAAAAAAGAGAAAAAGTGAGCTCTTAGGGGAAAAATAGGCTGTCAAGGAGAATAGAGGAAGACTCAGTGCTTAAGAAGCACAGAAGTTCTGCCAAGGTAGGAAAAGAATAAGACTCAGGGTCTAAAGCACAAGGAGGTTCTGGAAGGGGAGAGGAGAGGAAGTCTCAGAAATGCGGGGACTTGGAGATTTTCAAAGGAAGGAAGAGAGGAAGCTCAGCAGTTAGGAGACACCGAAGGTCTCGAAGAGATTAGTAAAGGAAGGCTCAAAAATTAGGGTATACTGAGGTTCTGTCAAGGGACGAGAATAGGACAGCTCAGCGTTAAAGGAGACAGCGAGTTTTTTTCCTGCGGTGGAAGAGAGGAAGACCCAGCTCTTATGGAAAACTGAGGTACTGTCAGGGGAGGAAGAGATGAAGACTCAATGCTTAGGGATCACTGAGTTTCTACAAGGAAGAGGAGAGGAAGACTCAGCGCTCAGGGAACACTAAGGCTCTGTAAAGGGAGTGAGGGTCCTTCAGCGCTTGGACGACACTGATTTTCAGTAAGGGGGGGTCGAAAAGCTCATCGCTCAGGGAAGAAAGAGGTTCCATAAGGGAGGAGAAGAGGAAGGGTAAGCGCTGAAGGAACAACAAGGTTTGTAATGGAGGAGGAGAGAAAAAAGCAGCGCGTAGGGGACACCAAGGTTCTGTAAAGAAGGAAGAAAGTGTCAGCACTTGGGGGACACAGTGGTTCTCAAAGAGATGGGAGCAAGGCTCGGTGCTTTGGGTAAACCGAGATTATACAAGAGAAGTGGAGAGGAAGGTTCGGGCAGAAGGGACCCCAAGGTTGTTTAAGCGAAGAGGAAAGGAAGTCTCAGCCCTTGGGGATTTTGACAGTATTTAAGAGGGCGTGGAGAGAAAACACAGCGTTTATGTGACACCGAGGTTTCAAAGTGAGGAGAAGAGGAAGTTTCAGAGCTTAGGGTACATGGAGCTTTTGTAAGCGATGAGGAGAGGAAGAATCCGAGCTTGGAGGGGGCAGACAAAATCTGTAAGGGAAGAGGAAAGGATGGTTCAGAGCTAAGGGAACACTAAGGTTCCGTCCAGGGAGAAGAAGACTCAATGCTCATGTAACAGCACTGATATGTAATGGAGGAAGAAAAGAGGGCTGAGCTGTGATAGGGCACTGAAGCTCTCTCTAGGGAGGGTAGAGGAAGACTCAGGGTTGAAAGAACACTGAGGTTCTGTAAGGTGAAAGGAGAGGAAAGACCACCGAGTAGGGGACACTGAGGTTTTGTAAGGATGGAAAGGAAAGAAGACTCAATGCTTAGGGAACCCTGAGGTTGTGTAAGGGAGCAGGAGAGGAAGACTGCGCTAAGGGAACACCGAGGATTTGTAAGACAGGAGAAGAGGAAGTCTCCAGGATAAGTGGACACTGAGACTCTGTAAGGGAACACGAGAGGAAGATTCAGTGCTCAGATGTCTTCAAGGTTCTGTCAAGGGTGGACAAAGGAAGACTGAGTGCTTAGGGAACAGGTTCTCTGAAGAGAGGAGGACAGGAATACTCAGCGCTCAGTGCACACCAACGTTCTGTAAGGGAGGAGGGGAGGAATAAGCAGTGTTTAAGGGCCACCGAAATTCTGTAAGGAGAGAGGAGAGGAGGTCTCAGAACTTATGGTACACCGAGTCTCTGTGATGGAGACCCAGAGGAGGAGTGAGTGACCAAGGGGGACCACGGTAGTGTAAGGGAGAAGGAAAGGAAGACTCAGGCTTTAGAGGAAACCGAGGTGCTGTAAGGGAGGAGCAGAAGAAAACTCAATACTTAGTGGACACTGATGTTCAGTAATGGTGCTAGAGAAGAAAACTCAGCGCTGAAGGGACACTGAGGTTCTGTCAAGACAGGAGCAGAGGAAGGCTCAGCACTTAGGAGACACCGAGATTCTATCAAGGTAGAAGCAGAGTAAAGATTCAGCACTTAGGGGACACCGAGGATCTGTCAAAGGAGCCGAAAACCAAGATTCCGCGTGAAGCGAACACTACTGTTCTGTCAAGGGAGGAGGAGAGGAAGGCTGAGCACTGATGGAAGACTGAGGCTCTGTAAGGTAGGAGAGGAGGAAGTCTTGAGAGCTTAGCAACAGTGAGTTTCTGTAAGGCAGGAGGTGATGAAGACTCAGCACTTAGGAGACATAGATGGTTTGTATGGGAGGAGATGAGGAAGACGCTGTATGCAGCAGATATCGAGGTTCTGCCAAGGTAGGAGTAGAGAAAGATTCAGTTCTTAGAGAGCACGGAGATTCTCTCAAGGGAGAAGGAGAGGAAGACTCAGTGCATAGGGGACATGGGGTTCTGTAAAGGGAGGAGGAGACAAAGCGTGAAGGCTTAGGAAAAATGTGGTAATATGAAAGGAGGAGGAGAGGAAGACTCAGAGTTTAAGACACACCGAAGTTCTGTAAGGGACAAAGAGTGGAAGAATCAGCGATGAGGGGAGAGTGAGGTTGTGTAAGGGAGCAGAAGTGGAAGACTCAACGCATAGGGGACAAAGAGGTTTTGTGAAGGAAGGAGGAGACGAAAAAAGACCTCTTCGGGTACACTGAGGTTCAGTGAGGGAGGAGAATAGGAATCTCAATGCATGGGGAACACTGCTTTTGTGTACGGCTGAAGGAGGGGAACATTTAGAGGACACTGAGGTTCTGTAAAGTAGGAGGAAAAGAAGCCGCAGCGCTTTTGGATCACCACGGTTTTAGAACACATGAGGAGAGGGAGAGTCAGAGTTTAGGGGCCTCTGAGGTTCTGTCAAGGTAGGAGGAGAGGAAGATTAAGCCCATAGACAACAATGAGGTAATGGCAAGTTAAGCGGAGAAGACGACTCAGTGCTTAGGCAACACCGTACTTCTGTCAAAGGATGAGGAGAGAACTCAGCGCATAGGGGACACTGAGGTTCCATAAGGAAGAAGGAGAGGAAGGCTCACTGCTTGGGCAACACGGATTTTCACTAAGGGAGGTGGAAAGACTCATGACTCAGGGGAGAGAGAGGTTCTGTAGCGGAAGAGAAGAGGAAGACCAAGTCTTGAAAAAACACTAACGATTTAAGGGAGGAGGAGAGGAAGAATCAGTGATTACGGGAGAGCGAGGTTCTGTATCAGAGGAGGTGCGGAACACTCAACGCATAGGGGACACGGGGTTTTGTCAAGGAAGGAGGAGAGGAAGAACCACCTCTTGGTGGTCACCTAGGTTCTGTGATGGAGGCTGATAGAAAGACTCAATGCATAAGAAACAGTGATTTGGCGTAAGGGAGGAGAGGAACATTTAGCAGGTAGGGGACAGCGAGGTTCTGTACAGGGGGAGAAGAGGAAGCCTCAGTGCTTGTGGATCTCCGAGGTTTTATAACACACGAGGAAGGGAAGAGTCAGAGTTTAGGGTCCTCTGAGGTTGCGTCAGGGTAGGTTGAGAGGAAGATTCAGCCCTTCGGAGACATCAAGGTACTGCCAAAAGAGGTGGAGAAGGCTCAGCGCTTAGGGGACACCGAAGTTCTCTCAAGGGATGAGGAGAGGAGGACTCAGCGCCTAGGGGGCACTGAGGTTTTATCAGGGAGGGGGAGAGGAAGACTCAGCGCTTCGAGGACACCAAGGTACTGCCGAGTGAAGCACAGAACAAAACTCAGCGCTTACGGGACGCCCAGGATTTTTAAGATAGGCGGAGAGTGAGGTTGTGTAAGGGAATAGGAAAGAAAGACTCATCACTTAGGGGAACCCGTGCTTCTAAGGGAAAAAGAGAGAAAGAGTCAGCGCTTAGGACACACACAGGCTGTGAAGGAGGGGAGAGGAAGGCTCAGTGCTTAAGAGACACAGATGTTCTGCCAAGGTAGGAAAAGATTAAGACTCAGGGTTTAAAACACACCTAGGTTCTGTAAGGGGGGAGGAGAGGAGGACTCAGAAATTAGGAGAGTTTGGGATTTTCAAAGGAAGGAAGAGAGGAAGCTCAGCAGTTAGGAGACACCGAGATTCAAGGTAGGAGCAGAGTAAAGATTCAGCAGTCAGGGGACACCGAGGTTCTGTCAATGGAGCAGAAGAGGAAGATTCCACGTGTAGCGAACACTGCCTTTCTGTCAAGGGAGGAGGAGAGGAAGGCTCAGCACTTAGGGAAGACCGAGGCTCTGGAAGGGAGGAGAGGAGGAAGTCTCGAGCGCTTAGCAGCAGTGAGTTTCTGTAAGGGAGGAGGTGATGAAGACTCAGCGCTTAGGAGACAGAGAGAGTTGGTATGGGAGAAGATGAGGAAGACGCTGTGCTCAGCAGATATCGAGGTTCTGCCAAGGTAGAAGCAAAGAAATATTCAGTGCTTAGAGTACAGGGAGATTCTCTCAAGGGAGAAGGAGAGGAAGATTCAACGCATAGGGGACATGGGGTTTAGTAAAGGAGAGAGGAAACAAAGAGTGAAGGCTTAGGAAAAATGTGGTAATATCAAAGGAGGAGGAGAGGAAGACTCATAGTTTAAGACACACTGAAGTTCTGTAAGGGACAAGGGGAGGAAGAACCATCGATTAGGGGACAGTGAGGTTTTGTACTGGAGGAGGAGTGGAAGACTGAAGGCAGAGGGGACACCGAGGTTTTGTTCAGGAAGGAGGAGACGAAAAAAAAACCTCTCGGGGGACACGGAGGTTCTGTGAAAGAAGATGACAGGAGAACTCAATGCAAAGGAAACACTGATTTTCGGTAAGTGTGGAGAGGAACATTTAGCCCTTAGGGGACACCGAATTTCTGTAAAGGATTAGGAGAGGAAACCTCAGCGTTTGTGGATCACCAAGGTTTACAACAGATTAGGAGAGGAAGAGTCAAAGTTTAGGGGCCTCTGAGGTTCCGTCAGGGTAGGAGGCGAGCAAGATTCACCCATTAGAAGACACCGAGGTACTGCCAAGAGAGGCGGAGAAGAAGACTCAGCACTTAGGGGAAACCGAAGTTCTGTGAGGGGATAAAGAGAGGAGGATTCAGTGCTTAGGGGACAATGAGGTTTTATAAGGGAGGGGGAGAGGAAGACTGAGTGCTTACAGGACACCAAGGTACTGTCGAGTGAGGCACAGAACAAGACTCAGCCAGTAGGGAACGCCCAGGATTTTTAACATAGGCGAAGAGTGAGGTGTAAGGGAACAGGAAAGGAAGACTCATATCTTAGGGGGGCCCGTGCTTTTGTAAGGGAAAAAAGAGAAAAAGTGAGCTCTTAGGGGAAAAATAGGCTGTCAAGGAGAATAGAGGAAGACTCAGTGCTTAAGAAGCACAGAAGTTCTGCCAAGGTAGGAAAAGAATAAGACTCAGGGTCTAAAGCACAAGGAGGTTCTGTAAGGGGAGAGGAGAGGAAGTCTCAGAAATGAGGGGACTTGGAGATTTTCAAAGGAAGGAAGAGAGGAAGCTCAGCAGTTAGGAGACACCGAAGGTCTCGAAGAGATTAGTAAAGGAAGGCTCAAAAATGAGGGTATACTGAGGTTCTGTCAAGGGAGGAGAATAGGACAGCTCAGCGTTAAAGGAGACAGCGAGTTTTTTTCCTGCGGTGGAAGAGAGGAAGACCCAGCTCTTATGGAAAACTGAGGTACTGTCAGGGGAGGAAGAGATGAAGACTCAATGCTTAGGGATCATTGAGTTTCTACAAGGAAGAGGAGAGGAAGACTCAGCGCTCAGGGAACACTAAGGCTCTGTAAAGGGAGTGAGGGTCCTTCAGCGCTTGGACGACACTGATTTTCAGTAAGGGGGGTCGAAAAGCTCATCGCTCAGGGAAGAAAGAGGTTCCATAAGGGAGGAGAAGAGGAAGGGTAAGCGCTGAAGGAACAACAAGGTTTGTAATGGAGGAGGAGAGAAAAAAGCAGCGCGTAGGGGACACCAAGGTTCTGTAAAGAAGGAAGAAAGTGTCAGCACTTGGGGGACACAGTGGTTCTCAAAGAGATGGGAGCAAGGCTCGGTGCTTTGGGTAAACCGAGATTATACAAGAGAAGTGGAGAGGAAAGTTCGGGCAGAAGGGACCCCAAGGTTGTTTAAGCGAAGAGGAAAGGAAGTCTCAGCCCTTGGGGATTTTGACAGTATTTAAGAGGGCGTGGAGAGAAAACACAGCGTTTATGTGACACCGAGGTTTCAAAGTGAGGAGAAGAGGAAGTTTCAGAGCTTAGGGTACATGGAGCTTTTGTAAGCGATGAGGAGAGGAAGAATCCGAGCTTGGAGGGGGCAGACAAAATCTGTAAGGGAAGAGGAAAGGATGGTTCAGAGCTAAGGGAACACTAAGGTTCCGTCCAGGGAGAAGAAGACTCAATGCTCATGTAACAGCACTGATATGTAATGGAGGAAGAAAAGAGGGCTGAGCTGTGATAGGGCACTGAAGCTCTCTCTAGGGAGGGTAGAGGAAGACTCAGGGTTGAAAGAACACTGAGGTTCTGTAAGGTGAAAGGAGAGGAAAGACCACCGAGTAGGGGACACTGAGGTTTTGTAAGGATGGAAAGGAAAGAAGACTCAATGCTTAGGGAACCCTGAGGTTGTGTAAGGGAGCAGGAGAGGAAGACTGCGCTAAGGGAACACCGAGGATTTCTAAGACAGGAGAAGAGGAAGTCTCCAGGATAAGTGGACACTGAGACTCTGTAAGGGAACACGAGAGGAAGATTCAGTGCTCAGATGTCTTCAAGGTTCTGTCAAGGGTGGACAAAGGAAGACTGAGTGCTTAGGGAACAGGTTCTCTGAAGAGAGGAGGACAGGAATACTCAGCGCTCAGTGCACACCAAGGTTGTGTAAGGGAGGAGGGGAGGAATACGCAGTGTTTAAGGGCCACCGAAATTCTGTAAGGAGAGAGGAGAGGAGGTCTCAGAACTTATGGTACACCGAGTCTCTGTGATGGAGACCCAGAGGAGGAGTGAGTGACCAAGGGGGACCACGGTAGTGTAAGGGAGAAGGAAAGGAAGACTCAGGTTTTAGAGGAAACCGAGGTGCTGTAAGGGAGGAGCAGAAGAAAACTCAATACTTAGTGGACACTGATGTTCAGTAATGGTGCTAGAGAAGAAAACTCAGCGCTGAAGGGACACTGAGGTTCTGTCAAGACAGGAGCAGAGGAAGGCTCAGCACTTAGGAGACACCGAGATTCTATCAAGGTAGAAGCAGAGTAAAGATTCAGCACTTAGGGGACACCGAGGATCTGTCAAAGGAGCCGAAAACGAAGATTCCGCGTGAAGCGAACACTACTGTTCTGTCAAGGGAGGAGGAGAGGAAGGCTCAGCACTGATGGAAGACTGAGGCTCTGTAAGGTAGGAGAGGAGGAAGTCTTGAGAGCTTAGCAACAGTGAGTTTCTGTAAGGCAGGAGGTGATGAAGACTCAGCACTTAGGAGACATAGATGGTTTGTATGGGAGGAGATGAGGAAGACGCTGTATGCAGCAGATATCGAGGTTCTGCCAAGGTAGGAGTAGAGAAAGATTCAGTTCTTAGAGAGCACGGAGATTCTCTCAAGGGAGAAGGAGAGGAAGACTCAGTGCATAGGGGACATGGGGTTCTGTAAAGGGAGGAGGAGACAAAGCGTGAAGGCTTAGGAAAAATGTGGTAATATGAAAGGAGGAGGAGAGGAAGACTCAGAGTTTAAGACACACCGAAGTTCTGTAAGGGACAAAGAGTGGAAGAATCAGCGATGAGGGGAGAGTGAGGTTGTGTAAGGGAGCAGAAGTGGAAGACTCAACGCATAGGGGACAAAGAGGTTTTGTGAAGGAAGGAGGAGACGAAAAAAGACCTCTTCGGGTACACTGAGGTTCAGTGAGGGAGGAGAATAGGAATCTCAATGCATGGGGAACACTGCTTTTGTGTACGGCTGAAGGAGGGGAACATTTAGAGGACACTGAGGTTCTGTAAAGTAGGAGGAAAAGAAGCCGCAGCGCTTTTGGATCACCACGGTTTTAGAACACATGAGGAGAGGGAGAGTCAGAGTTTAGGGGCCTCTGAGGTTCTGTCAAGGTAGGAGGAGAGGAAGATTAAGCCCATAGACAACAATGAGGTAATGGCAAGTTCAGCGGAGAAGACGACTCAGTGCTTAGGCAACACCGTACTTCTGTCAAAGGATGAGGAGAGAAGAACTCAGCGCATAGGGGACACTGAGGTTCCATAAGGAAGAAGGAGAGGAAGGCTCACTGCTTGGGCAACACGGATTTTCACTAAGGGAGGTGGAAAGACTCATGACTCAGGGGAGAGAGAGGTTCTGTAGCGGAAGAGAAGAGGAAGACCAAGTCTTGAAAAAACACTAACGATTTAAGGGAGGAGGAGAGGAAGAATCAGTGATTACGGGAGAGCGAGGTTCTGTATCAGAGGAGGTGCGGAACACTCAACGCATAGGGGACACGGGGTTTTGTCAAGGAAGGAGGAGAGGAAGAACCACCTCTTGGTGGTCACCTAGGTTCTGTGATGGAGGCTGATAGAAAGACTCAATGCATAAGAAACAGTGATTTGGCGTAAGGGAGGAGAGGAACATTTAGCAGGTAGGGGACAGCGAGGTTCTGTACAGGGGGAGAAGAGGAAGCGTCAGTGCTTGTGGATCTCCGAGGTTTTATAACACACGAGGAAGGGAAGAGTCAGAGTTTAGGGTCCTCTGAGGTTGCGTCAGGGTAGGTTGAGAGGAAGATTCAGCCCTTAGGAGACATCAAGGTACTGCCAAAAGAGGTGGAGAAGGCTCAGCGCTTAGGGGACACCGAAGTTCTCTCAAGGGATGAGGAGAGGAGGACTCAGCGCCTAGGGGGCACTGAGGTTTTATCAGGGAGGGGGAGAGGAAGACTCAGCGCTTCGAGGACACCAAGGTACTGCCGAGTGAAGCACAGAAGAAAACTCAGCGCTTACGGGACGCCCAGGATTTTTAAGATAGGCGGAGAGTGAGGTTGTGTAAGGGAATAGGAAAGAAAGACTCATCACTTAGGGGAACCCGTGCTTCTAAGGGAAAAAGAGAGAAAGAGTCAGCGCTTAGGACACACACAGGCTGTGAAGGAGGGGAGAGGAAGGCTCAGTGCTTAAGAGACACAGATGTTCTGCCAAGGTAGGAAAAGATTAAGACTCAGGGTTTAAAACACACCTAGGTTCTGTAAGGGGGGAGGAGAGGAGGACTCAGAAATTAGGAGAGTTTGGGATTTTCAAAGGAAGGAAGAGAGGAAGCTCAGCAGTTAGGAGACACCGAGATTCAAGGTAGGAGCAGAGTAAAGATTCAGCAGTCAGGGGACACCGAGGTTCTGTCAATGGAGCAGAAGAGGAAGATTCCACGTGTAGCGAACACTGCCTTTCTGTCAAGGGAGGAGGAGAGGAAGGCTCAGCACTTAGGGAAGACCGAGGCTCTGGAAGGGAGGAGAGGAGGAAGTCTCGAGCGCTTAGCAGCAGTGAGTTTCTGTAAGGGAGGAGGTGATGAAGACTCAGCGCTTAGGAGACAGAGAGAGTTGGTATGGGAGAAGATGAGGAAGACGCTGTGCTCAGCAGATATCGAGGTTCTGCCAAGGTAGAAGCAAAGAAATATTCAGTGCTTAGAGTACAGGGAGATTCTCTCAAGGGAGAAGGAGAGGAAGATTCAACGCATAGGGGACATGGGGTTTAGTAAAGGAGAGAGGAAACAAAGAGTGAAGGCTTAGGAAAAATGTGGTAATATCAAAGGAGGAGGAGAGGAAGACTCATAGTTTAAGACACACTGAAGTTCTGTAAGGGACAAGGGGAGGAAGAACCATCGATTAGGGGACAGTGAGGTTTTGTACTGGAGGAGGAGTGGAAGACTGAAGGCAGAGGGGACACCGAGGTTTTGCTCAGGAAGGAGGAGACGAAAAAAAAACCTCTCGGGGGACACGGAGGTTCTGTGAAAGAAGATGACAGGAGAACTCAATGCAAAGGAAACACTGATTTTCGGTAAGTGTGGAGAGGAACATTTAGCCCTTAGGGGACACCGAAGTTCTGTAAAGGATTAGGAGAGGAAACCTCAGCGCTTGTGGATCACCAAGGTTTACAACAGATTAGGAGAGGAAGAGTCAAAGTTTAGGGGCCTCTGAGGTTCCGTCAGGGTAGGAGGCGAGCAAGATTCACCCATTAGAAGACACCGAGGTACTGCCAAGAGAGGCGGAGAAGAAGACTCAGCACTTAGGGGAAACCGAAGTTCTGTGAGGGGATAAAGAGAGGAGGATTCAGTGCTTAGGGGACAATGAGGTTTTATAAGGGAGGGGGAGAGGAAGACTCAGTGCTTACAGGACACCAAGGTACTGTCGAGTGAGGCACAGAACAAGACTCAGCCAGTAGGGAACGCCCAGGATTTTTAACATAGGCGAAGAGTGAGGTGTAAGGGAACAGGAAAGGAAGACTCATATCTTAGGGGGGCCCGTGCTTTTGTAAGGGAAAAAAGAGAAAAAGTGAGCTCTTAGGGGAAAAATAGGCTGTCAAGGAGAATAGAGGAAGACTCAGTGCTTAAGAAGCACAGAAGTTCTGCCAAGGTAGGAAAAGAATAAGACTCAGGGTCTAAAGCACAAGGAGGTTCTGGAAGGGGAGAGGAGAGGAAGTCTCAGAAATGCGGGGACTTGGAGATTTTCAAAGGAAGGAAGAGAGGAAGCTCAGCAGTTAGGAGACACCGAAGGTCTCGAAGAGATTAGTAAAGGAAGGCTCAAAAATGAGGGTATACTGAGGTTCTGTCAAGGGAGGAGAATAGGACAGCTCAGCGTTAAAGGAGACAGCGAGTTTTTTTCCTGCGGTGGAAGAGAGGAAGACCCAGCTCTTATGGAAAACTGAGGTACTGTCAGGGGAGGAAGAGATGAAGACTCAATGCTTAGGGATCATTGAGTTTCTACAAGGAAGAGGAGAGGAAGACTCAGCGCTCAGGGAACACTAAGGCTCTGTAAAGGGAGTGAGGGTCCTTCAGCGCTTGGACGACACTGATTTTCAGTAAGGGGGGTCGAAAAGCTCATCGCTCAGGGAAGAAAGAGGTTCCATAAGGGAGGAGAAGAGGAAGGGTAAGCGCTGAAGGAACAACAAGGTTTGTAATGGAGGAGGAGAGAAAAAAGCAGCGCGTAGGGGACACCAAGGTTCTGTAAAGAAGGAAGAAAGTGTCAGCACTTGGGGGACACAGTGGTTCTCAAAGAGATGGGAGCAAGGCTCGGTGCTTTGGGTAAACCGAGATTATACAAGAGAAGTGGAGAGGAAGGTTCGGGCAGAAGGGACCCCAAGGTTGTTTAAGCGAAGAGGAAAGGAAGTCTCAGCCCTTGGGGATTTTGACAGTATTTAAGAGGGCGTGGAGAGAAAACACAGCGTTTATGTGACACCGAGGTTTCAAAGTGAGGAGAAGAGGAAGTTTCAGAGCTTAGGGTACATGGAGCTTTTGTAAGCGATGAGGAGAGGAAGAATCCGAGCTTGGAGGGGTCAGACAAAATCTGTAAGGGAAGAGGAAAGGATGGTTCAGAGCTAAGGGAACACTAAGGTTCCGTCCAGGGAGAAGAAGACTCAATGCTCATGTAACAGCACTGATATGTAATGGAGGAAGAAAAGAGGGCTGAGCTGTGATAGGGCACTGAAGCTCTCTCTAGGGAGGGTAGAGGAAGACTCAGGGTTGAAAGAACACTGAGGTTCTGTAAGGTGAAAGGAGAGGAAAGACCACCGAGTAGGGGACACTGAGGTTTTGTAAGGATGGAAAGGAAAGAAGACTCAATGCTTAGGGAACCCTGAGGTTGTGTAAGGGAGCAGGAGAGGAAGACTGCGCTAAGGGAACACCGAGGATTTGTAAGACAGGAGAAGAGGAAGTCTCCAGGATAAGTGGACACTGAGACTCTGTAAGGGAACACGAGAGGAAGATTCAGTGCTCAGATGTCTTCAAGGTTCTGTCAAGAGTGGACAAAGGAAGACTGAGTGCTTAGGGAACAGGTTCTCTGAAGAGAGGAGGACAGGAATACTCAGCGCTCAGTGCACACCAAGGTTGTGTAAGGGAGGAGGGGAGGAATACGCAGTGTTTAAGGGCCACCGAAATTCTGTAAGGAGAGAGGAGAGGAGGTCTCAGAACTTATGGTACACCGAGTCTCTGTGATGGAGACCCAGAGGAGGAGTGAGTGACCAAGGGGGACCACGGTAGTGTAAGGGAGAAGGAAAGGAAGACTCAGGCTTTAGAGGAAACCGAGGTGCTGTAAGGGAGGAGCAGAAGAAAACTCAATACTTAGTGGACACTGATGTTCAGTAATGGTGCTAGAGAAGAAAACTCAGCGCTGAAGGGACACTGAGGTTCTGTCAAGACAGGAGCAGAGGAAGGCTCAGCACTTAGGAGACACCGAGATTCTATCAAGGTAGAAGCAGAGTAAAGATTCAGCACTTAGGGGACACCGAGGATCTGTCAAAGGAGCCGAAAACGAAGATTCCGCGTGAAGCGAACACTACTGTTCTGTCAAGGGAGGAGGAGAGGAAGGCTGAGCACTGATGGAAGACTGAGGCTCTGTAAGGTAGGAGAGGAGGAAGTCTTGAGAGCTTAGCAACAGTGAGTTTCTGTAAGGCAGGAGGTGATGAAGACTCAGCACTTAGGAGACATAGATGGTTTGTATGGGAGGAGATGAGGAAGACGCTGTATGCAGCAGATATCGAGGTTCTGCCAAGGTAGGAGTAGAGAAAGATTCAGTTCTTAGAGAGCACGGAGATTCTCTCAAGGGAGAAGGAGAGGAAGACTCAGTGCATAGGGGACATGGGGTTCTGTAAAGGGAGGAGGAGACAAAGCGTGAAGGCTTAGGAAAAATGTGGTAATATGAAAGGAGGAGGAGAGGAAGACTCAGAGTTTAAGACACACCGAAGTTCTGTAAGGGACAAAGAGTGGAAGAATCAGCGATGAGGGGAGAGTGAGGTTGTGTAAGGGAGCAGAAGTGGAAGACTCAACGCATAGGGGACAAAGAGGTTTTGTGAAGGAAGGAGGAGACGAAAAAAGACCTCTTCGGGTACACTGAGGTTCAGTGAGGGAGGAGAATAGGAATCTCAATGCATGGGGAACACTGCTTTTGTGTACGGCTGAAGGAGGGGAACATTTAGAGGACACTGAGGTTCTGTAAAGTAGGAGGAAAAGAAGCCGCAGCGCTTTTGGATCACCACGGTTTTAGAACACATGAGGAGAGGGAGAGTCAGAGTTTAGGGGCCTCTGAGGTTCTGTCAAGGTAGGAGGAGAGGAAGATTAAGCCCATAGACAACAATGAGGTAATGGCAAGTTCAGCGGAGAAGACGACTCAGTGCTTAGGCAACACCGTACTTCTGTCAAAGGATGAGGAGAGAAGAACTCAGCGCATAGGGGACACTGAGGTTCCATAAGGAAGAAGGAGAGGAAGGCTCACTGCTTGGGCAACACGGATTTTCACTAAGGGAGGTGGAAAGACTCATGACTCAGGGGAGAGAGAGGTTCTGTAGCGGAAGAGAAGAGGAAGACCAAGTCTTGAAAAAACACTAACGATTTAAGGGAGGAGGAGAGGAAGAATCAGTGATTACGGGAGAGCGAGGTTCTGTATCAGAGGAGGTGCGGAACACTCAACGCATAGGGGACACGGGGTTTTGTCAAGGAAGGAGGAGAGGAAGAACCACCTCTTGGTGGTCACCTAGGTTCTGTGATGGAGGCTGATAGAAAGACTCAATGCATAAGAAACAGTGATTTGGCGTAAGGGAGGAGAGGAACATTTAGCAGGTAGGGGACAGCGAGGTTCTGTACAGGGGGAGAAGAGGAAGCGTCAGTGCTTGTGGATCTCCGAGGTTTTATAACACACGAGGAAGGGAAGAGTCAGAGTTTAGGGTCCTCTGAGGTTGCGTCAGGGTAGGTTGAGAGGAAGATTCAGCCCTTAGGAGACATCAAGGTACTGCCAAAAGAGGTGGAGAAGGCTCAGCGCTTAGGGGACACCGAAGTTCTCTCAAGGGATGAGGAGAGGAGGACTCAGCGCCTAGGGGGCACTGAGGTTTTAACAGGGAGGGGGAGAGGAAGACTCAGCGCTTCGAGGACACCAAGGTACTGCCGAGTGAAGCACAGAAGAAAACTCAGCGCTTACGGGACGCCCAGGATTTTTAAGATAGGCGGAGAGTGAGGTTGTGTAAGGGAATAGGAAAGAAAGACTCATCACTTAGGGGAACCCGTGCTTCTAAGGGAAAAAGAGAGAAAGAGTCAGCGCTTAGGACACACACAGGCTGTGAAGGAGGGGAGAGGAAGGCTCAGTGCTTAAGAGACACAGATGTTCTGCCAAGGTAGGAAAAGATTAAGACTCAGGGTTTAAAACACACCTAGGTTCTGTAAGGGGGGAGGAGAGGAGGACTCAGAAATTAGGAGAGTTTGGGATTTTCAAAGGAAGGAAGAGAGGAAGCTCAGCAGTTAGGAGACACCGAGATTCAAGGTAGGAGCAGAGTAAAGATTCAGCAGTCAGGGGACACCGAGGTTCTGTCAATGGAGCAGAAGAGGAAGATTCCACGTGTAGCGAACACTGCCTTTCTGTCAAGGGAGGAGGAGAGGAAGGCTCAGCACTTAGGGAAGACCGAGGCTCTGGAAGGGAGGAGAGGAGGAAGTCTCGAGCGCTTAGCAGCAGTGAGTTTCTGTAAGGGAGGAGGTGATGAAGACTCAGCGCTTAGGAGACAGAGAGAGTTGGTATGGGAGAAGATGAGGAAGACGCTGTGCTCAGCAGATATCGAGGTTCTGCAAGGTAGAAGCAAAGAAATATTCAGTGCTTAGAGTACAGGGAGATTCTCTCAAGGGAGAAGGAGAGGAAGATTCAACGCATAGGGGACATGGGGTTTAGTAAAGGAGAGAGGAAACAAAGAGTGAAGGCTTAGGAAAAATGTGGTAATATCAAAGGAGGAGGAGAGGAAGACTCATAGTTTAAGACACACTGAAGTTCTGTAAGGGACAAGGGGAGGAAGAACCATCGATTAGGGGACAGTGAGGTTTTGTACTGGAGGAGGAGTGGAAGACTGAAGGCAGAGGGGACACCGAGGTTTTGCTCAGGAAGGAGGAGACGAAAAAAAAACCTCTCGGGGGACACGGAGGTTCTGTGAAAGAAGATGACAGGAGAACTCAATGCAAAGGAAACACTGATTTTCGGTAAGTGTGGAGAGGAACATTTAGCCCTTAGGGGACACCGAAGTTCTGTAAAGGATTAGGAGAGGAAACCTCAGCGCTTGTGGATCACCAAGGTTTACAACAGATTAGGAGAGGAAGAGTCAAAGTTTAGGGGCCTCTGAGGTTCCGTCAGGGTAGGAGGCGAGCAAGATTCACCCATTAGAAGACACCGAGGTACTGCCAAGAGAGGCGGAGAAGAAGACTCAGCACTTAGGGGAAACCGAAGTTCTGTGAGGGGATAAAGAGAGGAGGATTCAGTGCTTAGGGGACAATGAGGTTTTATAAGGGAGGGGGAGAGGAAGACTCAGTGCTTACAGGACACCAAGGTACTGTCGAGTGAGGCACAGAACAAGACTCAGCCAGTAGGGAACGCCCAGGATTTTTAACATAGGCGAAGAGTGAGGTGTAAGGGAACAGGAAAGGAAGACTCATATCTTAGGGGGGCCCGTGCTTTTGTAAGGGAAAAAAGAGAAAAAGTGAGCTCTTAGGGGAAAAATAGGCTGTCAAGGAGAATAGAGGAAGACTCAGTGCTTAAGAAGCACAGAAGTTCTGCCAAGGTAGGAAAAGAATAAGACTCAGGGTCTAAAGCACAAGGAGGTTCTGGAAGGGGAGAGGAGAGGAAGTCTCAGAAATGCGGGGACTTGGAGATTTTCAAAGGAAGGAAGAGAGGAAGCTCAGCAGTTAGGAGACACCGAAGGTCTCGAAGAGATTAGTAAAGGAAGGCTCAAAAATGAGGGTATACTGAGGTTCTGTCAAGGGAGGAGAATAGGACAGCTCAGCGTTAAAGGAGACAGCGAGTTTTTTTCCTGCGGTGGAAGAGAGGAAGACCCAGCTCTTATGGAAAACTGAGGTACTGTCAGGGGAGGAAGAGATGAAGACTCAATGCTTAGGGATCATTGAGTTTCTACAAGGAAGAGGAGAGGAAGACTCAGCGCTCAGGGAACACTAAGGCTCTGTAAAGGGAGTGAGGGTCCTTCAGCGCTTGGACGACACTGATTTTCAGTAAGGGGGGTCGAAAAGCTCATCGCTCAGGGAAGAAAGAGGTTCCATAAGGGAGGAGAAGAGGAAGGGTAAGCGCTGAAGGAACAACAAGGTTTGTAATGGAGGAGGAGAGAAAAAAGCAGCGCGTAGGGGACACCAAGGTTCTGTAAAGAAGGAAGAAAGTGTCAGCACTTGGGGGACACAGTGGTTCTCAAAGAGATGGGAGCAAGGCTCGGTGCTTTGGGTAAACCGAGATTATACAAGAGAAGTGGAGAGGAAGGTTCGGGCAGAAGGGACCCCAAGGTTGTTTAAGCGAAGAGGAAAGGAAGTCTCAGCCCTTGGGGATTTTGACAGTATTTAAGAGGGCGTGGAGAGAAAACACAGCGTTTATGTGACACCGAGGTTTCAAAGTGAGGAGAAGAGGAAGTTTCAGAGCTTAGGGTACATGGAGCTTTTGTAAGCGATGAGGAGAGGAAGAATCCGAGCTTGGAGGGGTCAGACAAAATCTGTAAGGGAAGAGGAAAGGATGGTTCAGAGCTAAGGGAACACTAAGGTTCCGTCCAGGGAGAAGAAGACTCAATGCTCATGTAACAGCACTGATATGTAATGGAGGAAGAAAAGAGGGCTGAGCTGTGATAGGGCACTGAAGCTCTCTCTAGGGAGGGTAGAGGAAGACTCAGGGTTGAAAGAACACTGAGGTTCTGTAAGGTGAAAGGAGAGGAAAGACCACCGAGTAGGGGACACTGAGGTTTTGTAAGGATGGAAAGGAAAGAAGACTCAATGCTTAGGGAACCCTGAGGTTGTGTAAGGGAGCAGGAGAGGAAGACTGCGCTAAGGGAACACCGAGGATTTGTAAGACAGGAGAAGAGGAAGTCTCCAGGATAAGTGGACACTGAGACTCTGTAAGGGAACACGAGAGGAAGATTCAGTGCTCAGATGTCTTCAAGGTTCTGTCAAGGGTGGACAAAGGAAGACTGAGTGCTTAGGGAACAGGTTCTCTGAAGAGAGGAGGACAGGAATACTCAGCGCTCAGTGCACACCAAGGTTGTGTAAGGGAGGAGGGGAGGAATACGCAGTGTTTAAGGGCCACCGAAATTCTGTAAGGAGAGAGGAGAGGAGGTCTCAGAACTTATGGTACACCGAGTCTCTGTGATGGAGACCCAGAGGAGGAGTGAGTGACCAAGGGGGACCACGGTAGTGTAAGGGAGAAGGAAAGGAAGACTCAGGCTTTAGAGGAAACCGAGGTGCTGTAAGGGAGGAGCAGAAGAAAACTCAATACTTAGTGGACACTGATGTTCAGTAATGGTGCTAGAGAAGAAAACTCAGCGCTGAAGGGACACTGAGGTTCTGTCAAGACAGGAGCAGAGGAAGGCTCAGCACTTAGGAGACACCGAGATTCTATCAAGGTAGAAGCAGAGTAAAGATTCAGCACTTAGGGGACACCGAGGATCTGTCAAAGGAGCCGAAAACGAAGATTCCGCGTGAAGCGAACACTACTGTTCTGTCAAGGGAGGAGGAGAGGAAGGCTGAGCACTGATGGAAGACTGAGGCTCTGTAAGGTAGGAGAGGAGGAAGTCTTGAGAGCTTAGCAACAGTGAGTTTCTGTAAGGCAGGAGGTGATGAAGACTCAGCACTTAGGAGACATAGATGGTTTGTATGGGAGGAGATGAGGAAGACGCTGTATGCAGCAGATATCGAGGTTCTGCCAAGGTAGGAGTAGAGAAAGATTCAGTTCTTAGAGAGCACGGAGATTCTCTCAAGGGAGAAGGAGAGGAAGACTCAGTGCATAGGGGACATGGGGTTCTGTAAAGGGAGGAGGAGACAAAGCGTGAAGGCTTAGGAAAAATGTGGTAATATGAAAGGAGGAGGAGAGGAAGACTCAGAGTTTAAGACACACCGAAGTTCTGTAAGGGACAAAGAGTGGAAGAATCAGCGATGAGGGGAGAGTGAGGTTGTGTAAGGGAGCAGAAGTGGAAGACTCAACGCATAGGGGACAAAGAGGTTTTGTGAAGGAAGGAGGAGACGAAAAAAGACCTCTTCGGGTACACTGAGGTTCAGTGAGGGAGGAGAATAGGAATCTCAATGCATGGGGAACACTGCTTTTGTGTACGGCTGAAGGAGGGGAACATTTAGAGGACACTGAGGTTCTGTAAAGTAGGAGGAAAAGAAGCCGCAGCGCTTTTGGATCACCACGGTTTTAGAACACATGAGGAGAGGGAGAGTCAGAGTTTAGGGGCCTCTGAGGTTCTGTCAAGGTAGGAGGAGAGGAAGATTAAGCCCATAGACAACAATGAGGTAATGGCAAGTTCAGCGGAGAAGACGACTCAGTGCTTAGGCAACACCGTACTTCTGTCAAAGGATGAGGAGAGAAGAACTCAGCGCATAGGGGACACTGAGGTTCCATAAGGAAGAAGGAGAGGAAGGCTCACTGCTTGGGCAACACGGATTTTCACTAAGGGAGGTGGAAAGACTCATGACTCAGGGGAGAGAGAGGTTCTGTAGCGGAAGAGAAGAGGAAGACCAAGTCTTGAAAAAACACTAACGATTTAAGGGAGGAGGAGAGGAAGAATCAGTGATTACGGGAGAGCGAGGTTCTGTATCAGAGGAGGTGCGGAACACTCAACGCATAGGGGACACGGGGTTTTGTCAAGGAAGGAGGAGAGGAAGAACCACCTCTTGGTGGTCACCTAGGTTCTGTGATGGAGGCTGATAGAAAGACTCAATGCATAAGAAACAGTGATTTGGCGTAAGGGAGGAGAGGAACATTTAGCAGGTAGGGGACAGCGAGGTTCTGTACAGGGGGAGAAGAGGAAGCGTCAGTGCTTGTGGATCTCCGAGGTTTTATAACACACGAGGAAGGGAAGAGTCAGAGTTTAGGGTCCTCTGAGGTTGCGTCAGGGTAGGTTGAGAGGAAGATTCAGCCCTTAGGAGACATCAAGGTACTGCCAAAAGAGGTGGAGAAGGCTCAGCGCTTAGGGGACACCGAAGTTCTCTCAAGGGATGAGGAGAGGAGGACTCAGCGCCTAGGGGGCACTGAGGTTTTATCAGGGAGGGGGAGAGGAAGACTCAGCGCTTCGAGGACACCAAGGGACTGCCGAGTGAAGCACAGAAGAAAACTCAGCGCTTACGGGACGCCCAGGATTTTTAAGATAGGCGGAGAGTGAGGTTGTGTAAGGGAATAGGAAAGAAAGACTCATCACTTAGGGGAACCCGTGCTTCTAAGGGAAAAAGAGAGAAAGAGTCAGCGCTTAGGACACACACAGGCTGTGAAGGAGGGGAGAGGAAGGCTCAGTGCTTAAGAGACACAGATGTTCTGCCAAGGTAGGAAAAGATTAAGACTCAGGGTTTAAAACACACCTAGGTTCTGTAAGGGGGGAGGAGAGGAGGACTCAGAAATTAGGAGAGTTTGGGATTTTCAAAGGAAGGAAGAGAGGAAGCTCAGCAGTTAGGAGACACCGAGATTCAAGGTAGGAGCAGAGTAAAGATTCAGCAGTCAGGGGACACCGAGGTTCTGTCAATGGAGCAGAAGAGGAAGATTCCACGTGTAGCGAACACTGCCTTTCTGTCAAGGGAGGAGGAGAGGAAGGCTCAGCACTTAGGGAAGACCGAGGCTCTGGAAGGGAGGAGAGGAGGAAGTCTCGAGCGCTTAGCAGCAGTGAGTTTCTGTAAGGGAGGAGGTGATGAAGACTCAGCGCTTAGGAGACAGAGAGAGTTGGTATGGGAGAAGATGAGGAAGACGCTGTGCTCAGCAGATATCGAGGTTCTGCCAAGGTAGAAGCAAAGAAATATTCAGTGCTTAGAGTACAGGGAGATTCTCTCAAGGGAGAAGGAGAGGAAGATTCAACGCATAGGGGACATGGGGTTTAGTAAAGGAGAGAGGAAACAAAGAGTGAAGGCTTAGGAAAAATGTGGTAATATCAAAGGAGGAGGAGAGGAAGACTCATAGTTTAAGACACACTGAAGTTCTGTAAGGGACAAGGGGAGGAAGAACCATCGATTAGGGGACAGTGAGGTTTTGTACTGGAGGAGGAGTGGAAGACTGAAGGCAGAGGGGACACCGAGGTTTTGCTCAGGAAGGAGGAGACGAAAAAAAAACCTCTCGGGGGACACGGAGGTTCTGTGAAAGAAGATGACAGGAGAACTCAATGCAAAGGAAACACTGATTTTCGGTAAGTGTGGAGAGGAACATTTAGCCCTTAGGGGACACCGAAGTTCTGTAAAGGATTAGGAGAGGAAACCTCAGCGCTTGTGGATCACCAAGGTTTACAACAGATTAGGAGAGGAAGAGTCAAAGTTTAGGGGCCTCTGAGGTTCCGTCAGGGTAGGAGGCGAGCAAGATTCACCCATTAGAAGACACCGAGGTACTGCCAAGAGAGGCGGAGAAGAAGACTCAGCACTTAGGGGAAACCGAAGTTCTGTGAGGGGATAAAGAGAGGAGGATTCAGTGCTTAGGGGACAATGAGGTTTTATAAGGGAGGGGGAGAGGAAGACTCAGTGCTTACAGGACACCAAGGTACTGTCGAGTGAGGCACAGAACAAGACTCAGCCAGTAGGGAACGCCCAGGATTTTTAACATAGGCGAAGAGTGAGGTGTAAGGGAACAGGAAAGGAAGACTCATATCTTAGGGGGGCCCGTGCTTTTGTAAGGGAAAAAAGAGAAAAAGTGAGCTCTTAGGGGAAAAATAGGCTGTCAAGGAGAATAGAGGAAGACTCAGTGCTTAAGAAGCACAGAAGTTCTGCCAAGGTAGGAAAAGAATAAGACTCAGGGTCTAAAGCACAAGGAGGTTCTGGAAGGGGAGAGGAGAGGAAGTCTCAGAAATGCGGGGACTTGGAGATTTTCAAAGGAAGGAAGAGAGGAAGCTCAGCAGTTAGGAGACACCGAAGGTCTCGAAGAGATTAGTAAAGGAAGGCTCAAAAATGAGGGTATACTGAGGTTCTGTCAAGGGAGGAGAATAGGACAGCTCAGCGTTAAAGGAGACAGCGAGTTTTTTTCCTGCGGTGGAAGAGAGGAAGACCCAGCTCTTATGGAAAACTGAGGTACTGTCAGGGGAGGAAGAGATGAAGACTCAATGCTTAGGGATCATTGAGTTTCTACAAGGAAGAGGAGAGGAAGACTCAGCGCTCAGGGAACACTAAGGCTCTGTAAAGGGAGTGAGGGTCCTTCAGCGCTTGGACGACACTGATTTTCAGTAAGGGGGGTCGAAAAGCTCATCGCTCAGGGAAGAAAGAGGTTCCATAAGGGAGGAGAAGAGGAAGGGTAAGCGCTGAAGGAACAACAAGGTTTGTAATGGAGGAGGAGAGAAAAAAGCAGCGCGTAGGGGACACCAAGGTTCTGTAAAGAAGGAAGAAAGTGTCAGCACTTGGGGGACACAGTGGTTCTCAAAGAGATGGGAGCAAGGCTCGGTGCTTTGGGTAAACCGAGATTATACAAGAGAAGTGGAGAGGAAGGTTCGGGCAGAAGGGACCCCAAGGTTGTTTAAGCGAAGAGGAAAGGAAGTCTCAGCCCTTGGGGATTTTGACAGTATTTAAGAGGGCGTGGAGAGAAAACACAGCGTTTATGTGACACCGAGGTTTCAAAGTGAGGAGAAGAGGAAGTTTCAGAGCTTAGGGTACATGGAGCTTTTGTAAGCGATGAGGAGAGGAAGAATCCGAGCTTGGAGGGGTCAGACAAAATCTGTAAGGGAAGAGGAAAGGATGGTTCAGAGCTAAGGGAACACTAAGGTTCCGTCCAGGGAGAAGAAGACTCAATGCTCATGTAACAGCACTGATATGTAATGGAGGAAGAAAAGAGGGCTGAGCTGTGATAGGGCACTGAAGCTCTCTCTAGGGAGGGTAGAGGAAGACTCAGGGTTGAAAGAACACTGAGGTTCTGTAAGGTGAAAGGAGAGGAAAGACCACCGAGTAGGGGACACTGAGGTTTTGTAAGGATGGAAAGGAAAGAAGACTCAATGCTTAGGGAACCCTGAGGTTGTGTAAGGGAGCAGGAGAGGAAGACTGCGCTAAGGGAACACCGAGGATTTGTAAGACAGGAGAAGAGGAAGTCTCCAGGATAAGTGGACACTGAGACTCTGTAAGGGAACACGAGAGGAAGATTCAGTGCTCAGATGTCTTCAAGGTTCTGTCAAGAGTGGACAAAGGAAGACTGAGTGCTTAGGGAACAGGTTCTCTGAAGAGAGGAGGACAGGAATACTCAGCGCTCAGTGCACACCAAGGTTGTGTAAGGGAGGAGGGGAGGAATACGCAGTGTTTAAGGGCCACCGAAATTCTGTAAGGAGAGAGGAGAGGAGGTCTCAGAACTTATGGTACACCGAGTCTCTGTGATGGAGACCCAGAGGAGGAGTGAGTGACCAAGGGGGACCACGGTAGTGTAAGGGAGAAGGAAAGGAAGACTCAGGCTTTAGAGGAAACCGAGGTGCTGTAAGGGAGGAGCAGAAGAAAACTCAATACTTAGTGGACACTGATGTTCAGTAATGGTGCTAGAGAAGAAAACTCAGCGCTGAAGGGACACTGAGGTTCTGTCAAGACAGGAGCAGAGGAAGGCTCAGCACTTAGGAGACACCGAGATTCTATCAAGGTAGAAGCAGAGTAAAGATTCAGCACTTAGGGGACACCGAGGATCTGTCAAAGGAGCCGAAAACGAAGATTCCGCGTGAAGCGAACACTACTGTTCTGTCAAGGGAGGAGGAGAGGAAGGCTGAGCACTGATGGAAGACTGAGGCTCTGTAAGGTAGGAGAGGAGGAAGTCTTGAGAGCTTAGCAACAGTGAGTTTCTGTAAGGCAGGAGGTGATGAAGACTCAGCACTTAGGAGACATAGATGGTTTGTATGGGAGGAGATGAGGAAGACGCTGTATGCAGCAGATATCGAGGTTCTGCCAAGGTAGGAGTAGAGAAAGATTCAGTTCTTAGAGAGCACGGAGATTCTCTCAAGGGAGAAGGAGAGGAAGACTCAGTGCATAGGGGACATGGGGTTCTGTAAAGGGAGGAGGAGACAAAGCGTGAAGGCTTAGGAAAAATGTGGTAATATGAAAGGAGGAGGAGAGGAAGACTCAGAGTTTAAGACACACCGAAGTTCTGTAAGGGACAAAGAGTGGAAGAATCAGCGATGAGGGGAGAGTGAGGTTGTGTAAGGGAGCAGAAGTGGAAGACTCAACGCATAGGGGACAAAGAGGTTTTGTGAAGGAAGGAGGAGACGAAAAAAGACCTCTTCGGGTACACTGAGGTTCAGTGAGGGAGGAGAATAGGAATCTCAATGCATGGGGAACACTGCTTTTGTGTACGGCTGAAGGAGGGGAACATTTAGAGGACACTGAGGTTCTGTAAAGTAGGAGGAAAAGAAGCCGCAGCGCTTTTGGATCACCACGGTTTTAGAACACATGAGGAGAGGGAGAGTCAGAGTTTAGGGGCCTCTGAGGTTCTGTCAAGGTAGGAGGAGAGGAAGATTAAGCCCATAGACAACAATGAGGTAATGGCAAGTTCAGCGGAGAAGACGACTCAGTGCTTAGGCAACACCGTACTTCTGTCAAAGGATGAGGAGAGAAGAACTCAGCGCATAGGGGACACTGAGGTTCCATAAGGAAGAAGGAGAGGAAGGCTCACTGCTTGGGCAACACGGATTTTCACTAAGGGAGGTGGAAAGACTCATGACTCAGGGGAGAGAGAGGTTCTGTAGCGGAAGAGAAGAGGAAGACCAAGTCTTGAAAAAACACTAACGATTTAAGGGAGGAGGAGAGGAAGAATCAGTGATTACGGGAGAGCGAGGTTCTGTATCAGAGGAGGTGCGGAACACTCAACGCATAGGGGACACGGGGTTTTGTCAAGGAAGGAGGAGAGGAAGAACCACCTCTTGGTGGTCACCTAGGTTCTGTGATGGAGGCTGATAGAAAGACTCAATGCATAAGAAACAGTGATTTGGCGTAAGGGAGGAGAGGAACATTTAGCAGGTAGGGGACAGCGAGGTTCTGTACAGGGGGAGAAGAGGAAGCGTCAGTGCTTGTGGATCTCCGAGGTTTTATAACACACGAGGAAGGGAAGAGTCAGAGTTTAGGGTCCTCTGAGGTTGCGTCAGGGTAGGTTGAGAGGAAGATTCAGCCCTTAGGAGACATCAAGGTACTGCCAAAAGAGGTGGAGAAGGCTCAGCGCTTAGGGGACACCGAAGTTCTCTCAAGGGATGAGGAGAGGAGGACTCAGCGCCTAGGGGGCACTGAGGTTTTATCAGGGAGGGGGAGAGGAAGACTCAGCGCTTCGAGGACACCAAGGTACTGCCGAGTGAAGCACAGAAGAAAACTCAGCGCTTACGGGACGCCCAGGATTTTTAAGATAGGCGGAGAGTGAGGTTGTGTAAGGGAATAGGAAAGAAAGACTCATCACTTAGGGGAACCCGTGCTTCTAAGGGAAAAAGAGAGAAAGAGTCAGCGCTTAGGACACACACAGGCTGTGAAGGAGGGGAGAGGAAGGCTCAGTGCTTAAGAGACACAGATGTTCTGCCAAGGTAGGAAAAGATTAAGACTCAGGGTTTAAAACACACCTAGGTTCTGTAAGGGGGGAGGAGAGGAGGACTCAGAAATTAGGAGAGTTTGGGATTTTCAAAGGAAGGAAGAGAGGAAGCTCAGCAGTTAGGAGACACCGAGATTCAAGGTAGGAGCAGAGTAAAGATTCAGCAGTCAGGGGACACCGAGGTTCTGTCAATGGAGCAGAAGAGGAAGATTCCACGTGTAGCGAACACTGCCTTTCTGTCAAGGGAGGAGGAGAGGAAGGCTCAGCACTTAGGGAAGACCGAGGCTCTGGAAGGGAGGAGAGGAGGAAGTCTCGAGCGCTTAGCAGCAGTGAGTTTCTGTAAGGGAGGAGGTGATGAAGACTCAGCGCTTAGGAGACAGAGAGAGTTGGTATGGGAGAAGATGAGGAAGACGCTGTGCTCAGCAGATATCGAGGTTCTGCCAAGGTAGAAGCAAAGAAATATTCAGTGCTTAGAGTACAGGGAGATTCTCTCAAGGGAGAAGGAGAGGAAGATTCAACGCATAGGGGACATGGGGTTTAGTAAAGGAGAGAGGAAACAAAGAGTGAAGGCTTAGGAAAAATGTGGTAATATCAAAGGAGGAGGAGAGGAAGACTCATAGTTTAAGACACACTGAAGTTCTGTAAGGGACAAGGGGAGGAAGAACCATCGATTAGGGGACAGTGAGGTTTTGTACTGGAGGAGGAGTGGAAGACTGAAGGCAGAGGGGACACCGAGGTTTTGCTCAGGAAGGAGGAGACGAAAAAAAAACCTCTCGGGGGACACGGAGGTTCTGTGAAAGAAGATGACAGGAGAACTCAATGCAAAGGAAACACTGATTTTCGGTAAGTGTGGAGAGGAACATTTAGCCCTTAGGGGACACCGAAGTTCTGTAAAGGATTAGGAGAGGAAACCTCAGCGCTTGTGGATCACCAAGGTTTACAACAGATTAGGAGAGGAAGAGTCAAAGTTTAGGGGCCTCTGAGGTTCCGTCAGGGTAGGAGGCGAGCAAGATTCACCCATTAGAAGACACCGAGGTACTGCCAAGAGAGGCGGAGAAGAAGACTCAGCACTTAGGGGAAACCGAAGTTCTGTGAGGGGATAAAGAGAGGAGGATTCAGTGCTTAGGGGACAATGAGGTTTTATAAGGGAGGGGGAGAGGAAGACTCAGTGCTTACAGGACACCAAGGTACTGTCGAGTGAGGCACAGAACAAGACTCAGCCAGTAGGGAACGCCCAGGATTTTTAACATAGGCGAAGAGTGAGGTGTAAGGGAACAGGAAAGGAAGACTCATATCTTAGGGGGGCCCGTGCTTTTGTAAGGGAAAAAAGAGAAAAAGTGAGCTCTTAGGGAAAAAATAGGCTGTCAAGGAGAATAGAGGAAGACTCAGTGCTTAAGAAGCACAGAAGTTCTGCCAAGGTAGGAAAAGAATAAGACTCAGGGTCTAAAGCACAAGGAGGTTCTGGAAGGGGAGAGGAGAGGAAGTCTCAGAAATGCGGGGACTTGGAGATTTTCAAAGGAAGGAAGAGAGGAAGCTCAGCAGTTAGGAGACACCGAAGGTCTCGAAGAGATTAGTAAAGGAAGGCTCAAAAATGAGGGTATACTGAGGTTCTGTCAAGGGAGGAGAATAGGACAGCTCAGCGTTAAAGGAGACAGCGAGTTTTTTTCCTGCGGTGGAAGAGAGGAAGACCCAGCTCTTATGGAAAACTGAGGTACTGTCAGGGGAGGAAGAGATGAAGACTCAATGCTTAGGGATCATTGAGTTTCTACAAGGAAGAGGAGAGGAAGACTCAGCGCTCAGGGAACACTAAGGCTCTGTAAAGGGAGTGAGGGTCCTTCAGCGCTTGGACGACACTGATTTTCAGTAAGGGGGGTCGAAAAGCTCATCGCTCAGGGAAGAAAGAGGTTCCATAAGGGAGGAGAAGAGGAAGGGTAAGCGCTGAAGGAACAACAAGGTTTGTAATGGAGGAGGAGAGAAAAAAGCAGCGCGTAGGGGACACCAAGGTTCTGTAAAGAAGGAAGAAAGTGTCAGCACTTGGGGGACACAGTGGTTCTCAAAGAGATGGGAGCAAGGCTCGGTGCTTTGGGTAAACCGAGATTATACAAGAGAAGTGGAGAGGAAGGTTCGGGCAGAAGGGACCCCAAGGTTGTTTAAGCGAAGAGGAAAGGAAGTCTCAGCCCTTGGGGATTTTGACAGTATTTAAGAGGGCGTGGAGAGAAAACACAGCGTTTATGTGACACCGAGGTTTCAAAGTGAGGAGAAGAGGAAGTTTCAGAGCTTAGGGTACATGGAGCTTTTGTAAGCGATGAGGAGAGGAAGAATCCGAGCTTGGAGGGGTCAGACAAAATCTGTAAGGGAAGAGGAAAGGATGGTTCAGAGCTAAGGGAACACTAAGGTTCCGTCCAGGGAGAAGAAGACTCAATGCTCATGTAACAGCACTGATATGTAATGGAGGAAGAAAAGAGGGCTGAGCTGTGATAGGGCACTGAAGCTCTCTCTAGGGAGGGTAGAGGAAGACTCAGGGTTGAAAGAACACTGAGGTTCTGTAAGGTGAAAGGAGAGGAAAGACCACCGAGTAGGGGACACTGAGGTTTTGTAAGGATGGAAAGGAAAGAAGACTCAATGCTTAGGGAACCCTGAGGTTGTGTAAGGGAGCAGGAGAGGAAGACTGCGCTTAGGGAACACCGAGGATTTGTAAGACAGGAGAAGAGGAAGTCTCCAGAATAAGTGGACACTGAGACTCTGTAAGGGAACACGAGAGGAAGATTCAGTGCTCAGATGTCTTCAAGGTTCTGTCAAGGGTGGACAAAGGAAGACTGAGTGCTTAGGGAACAGGTTCTCTGAAGAGAGGAGGACAGGAATACTCAGCGCTCAGTGCACACCAAGGTTGTGTAAGGGAGGAGGGGAGGAATACGCAGTGTTTAAGGGCCACCGAAATTCTGTAAGGAGAGAGGAGAGGAGGTCTCAGAACTTATGGTACACCGAGTTTCTGTGATGGAGACCCAGAGGAGGAGTGAGTGACCAAGGGGGACCACGGTAGTGTAAGGGAGAAGGAAAGGAAGACTCAGGCTTTAGAGGAAACCGAGGTGCTGTAAGGGAGGAGCAGAAGAAAACTCAATACTTAGTGGACACTGATGTTCAGTAATGGTGCTAGAGAAGAAAACTCAGCGCTGAAGGGACACTGAGGTTCTGTCAAGACAGGAGCAGAGGAAGGCTCAGCACTTAGGAGACACCGAGATTCTATCAAGGTAGAAGCAGAGTAAAGATTCAGCACTTAGGGGACACCGAGGATCTGTCAAAGGAGCCGAAAACGAAGATTCCGCGTGAAGCGAACACTACTGTTCTGTCAAGGGAGGAGGAGAGGAAGGCTGAGCACTGATGGAAGACTGAGGCTCTGTAAGGTAGGAGAGGAGGAAGTCTTGAGAGCTTAGCAACAGTGAGTTTCTGTAAGGCAGGAGGTGATGAAGACTCAGCACTTAGGAGACATAGATGGTTTGTATGGGAGGAGATGAGGAAGACGCTGTATGCAGCAGATATCGAGGTTCTGCCAAGGTAGGAGTAGAGAAAGATTCAGTTCTTAGAGAGCACGGAGATTCTCTCAAGGGAGAAGGAGAGGAAGACTCAGTGCATAGGGGACATGGGGTTCTGTAAAGGGAGGAGGAGACAAAGCGTGAAGGCTTAGGAAAAATGTGGTAATATGAAAGGAGGAGGAGAGGAAGACTCAGAGTTTAAGACACACCGAAGTTCTGTAAGGGACAAAGAGTGGAAGAATCAGCGATGAGGGGAGAGTGAGGTTGTGTAAGGGAGCAGAAGTGGAAGACTCAACGCATAGGGGACAAAGAGGTTTTGTGAAGGAAGGAGGAGACGAAAAAAGACCTCTTCGGGTACACTGAGGTTCAGTGAGGGAGGAGAATAGGAATCTCAATGCATGGGGAACACTGCTTTTGTGTACGGCTGAAGGAGGGGAACATTTAGAGGACACTGAGGTTCTGTAAAGTAGGAGGAAAAGAAGCCGCAGCGCTTTTGGATCACCACGGTTTTAGAACACATGAGGAGAGGGAGAGTCAGAGTTT